>NW_027203270.1:26590000-27190000 GCF_024711535.1 Dipodomys merriami | reverse complement strand
ATCAGTGCCGCTCTTCTTCCTTCTATCCCCTATACTAGACCCTTTGTGTGACTCTTTTCCATTGGATTAAATGTGAATTGCTTCTGGCTTGACCTCCCTTGACATTCTGAGAGTAGATTTTTATAATGGATGTCTAAATCTCCCCTGCTGTCACATAGGTTAGAAGATGTAATATGGAACACTAGTAGAAAAAACAGGACAGAAGATCCATATTTTAGGGGCTGGGGTCAAGAAGGGGAGTTAGCTTGTATGTAGTTGTGAGAAATATCTTGATCCTTCTCGATTTTTCAGATGGCCACTGAGCTGTAAAGGGGCCTGCTGTGTACTTTGTGTTATTGAATCTACTCGATCTGAAACATTTATAATGGAAATGATTCACTACTTTTTAGATAGTAAAAATCACACTGTCATGATGGACCCTTTAAAAAATTATTAGATTATTAAGATATATTATACTCATAAACTGACCTGTTGAACTGAAACCCTTTTGCACCACTACATATAGGCATTGATAAATAAAATAAATTTATAAAAATTACTAAATTATTATTGACATGTTTTTCAAAACTAGGATATCCTAAGGGAACATTTTTTGTTTTGTTTTGTTCTTGTTTTTGTGTCGGTCCTGGGGCTTGAACTCAGGGCCTCGGTGCTGTTCCTGAGCTTTTTTTTCTCAAGGCCAGTGCTCCACTTCCAGCTTTTTACTATTAATTGGAAATAAGAGTCTCATGGACTTTCATGCCCAGACTGACTTTAAAACACAATCCTCAAATCTCAGCATCCCTGAGTAGCTAAAATTATAAACGTAAGCTACCAATGTCTGGCAATAAGGGAACATTTTGGATTACTGAAAATGTGCATCTGAAATAGTATTGAAAGTATACTTTTTATATTCCATGCTGTTATCTGTCAATGATGCATGTTAGAGATATTATGCTTGGCATAAAGGATAAAGGTTTTAGCTTTATTTTCCTGTAAACATTCAAAACCAATATGACAAATACATAGGAAAAAGTTTGGTAGCCATTTAGAGGATTGTAAACAAACCAAAATTATGTATTTAAATTTGTACATTCCTAGCGAAAGATGAGCTAACACTAATCATTACAAATTGCTGTACATCAGGAATTTTCTGAGTTCTCTACCATTGTTTTTTTGTTTACACATCTCAAGACTCTGTGAGGTAGACAAAATTTCCCTTAATTCTTCACACATGAGGTAATTGAGATCTAATTAGACCACAGGCACACAGTCAACAAAGAGGTGGTATTCCCCTAAAATGTGAAGAATGATAACCCTGCCATTCCTCATGCCCAGAATACTCCATTAGCCTAGAATATTGTTCTCTCTTTTACTGAGATAGAAAACTCTTACACATACTTAAGTATCCAGTATAGCTCATTTCTAATAGCTTTCTTGGCATCTACTTCATTTAAAATAAATCTCTCCCTCCCCTCGGCTTCAAGATATGCTTCTGCTCAAAGCTACCACACTTCATCAAGTTGTCGTCTACCTCCTTTTTCTAGAGCCTACAAGGTGCTAGTCTCATGAAAATATCTTATCCAGTGCAGGTTAGTTGGGTGCATGCGAAAGTTTTTGAAAGTAAAACATTTGAGTGAATGTGGAGACTTTAAGGATTTTCTTGAATTTATGTTGTATCTGTATCCATCAGATACAGGTCTCAGCTATTATTGACTAGAGCTGAGAGAGTGATGGGAAGCAGGGAGAACATGTGTATTATGGATATTATAGGATGAATGTCTGTGTAGAGAGTTGATAATGTACATAGGAAGGGGTAAGAATTGGTGTAATGGAAGTAACATCTACCATGGTGGGAAGCACCTATAATCCCAGCACTCAGGTGGCTGCAGAAGGAGGATTGCTAGTTCCAGGCTAGCTTAGCTTACACTATAATGCCCTGCCTCAAAAAAAAAAAAGAAAACAAGAAAACCCAAGAGAAAATGAAACTGAAACAATGACAAACCAACAAAATAAAAAACAAAAAAATTTAAATAAACAAAAAGTCAATTAGAACTACCTAAAAAAAACAGAGATCATCAGAGACTCCCCATTAAAGAAGATTCTGTAAGTCTTCTATTTTATTACATATCTACATGCATATTTTTGCAGTCAAATTTACAATAAACCATTATAAGCAAGGTAAAACAAATGACTAATTTCCTTTTTAAAATCTCATGATTTATGTCCCAAAGAATTCATAGTATATGAAGGACTCCTAAACATAGGTTTTTCAAAAGATCACTTCCTAGTTGGAAAACGAAATGCAGGTATTTTTCTCACTATATAAAGATGTCGAGTTTCAGCCATGCTAAAAGAAACTATGTGGGACACCTCATCTATTAGGTTATAAAAAATTCAAAATTTGCCTATAATCTGTGAAACAATGTGGAGACAGGCATATTCATTACTTTTCTTGTACATAATTAACAATAACTAGCAACACTGCTTTTTTGACCAAGTGACCCCCCACTCTATAAAGTATCCCAAAGATACTCAGACAAAAATATGATATACCAGTATCTACAATAGTTCTGTTGTTCTGTTTATGAAATCCCAGCAAAATAACAAGAAGACTAATACAATGTGAGTGTCCATCAGGCATTACACATTCCTGAAATGGACTAGTATTCAGTCTAAAAAAAAAAAAGGGGGGGGCTGGGAGGATGGCTCAGTGGCAGAGCGCTTGCCTTGCAATGCCTGAGGCCCTGGGTTCGATTCCCCAGCACCACATAAGCAAAAAAGAAAAAAGCCGGAAGTGGCGCTGTGGCTCAAGTGGTAGAGCGCTAGCCTTGAGCTGAAGAGCTGAGGGACAGCGCCCAGGCCCAGAGTTCAGGCCCCACAACTGGACCCAAAAAAAAAAAAAAAGGAATAACGTGTCACTCTGTATGCTAGTCTGTCCAGGATATGTCATTTAGAAATGATAAATCAAGTAGATGATAATGTGTATCAGATTTGTATAATATTTCTTAAAAACTCAGGATGCTGGCAGGTGCCAGTGGCTCACACCTACAATTCCAGCTGCTTGGGAGCCTGATGTCTAAAGATCACGATTCAAAGCAGAAAAGTCCATGAGAGTCTTACCTCCAATTAATTACTAAAATCTGAAGTAGATCTGTGGTTCGCGTGGTAGAACTGTATCCTTGAGCAAAAAAGTCTCAGGCGTTGCATCCAGGCCCTGAGTTCCAGCCCCAGGACTGGCACATGCACACACACCTCCTACACCACACCAGAAATTTACTTCCATAAAAATGATGGAACAATAGAGAAAGAGGAAGTGATAGCATAAGAACCAAGATGAGTTCAATGGGCTGCATTTAGTTCTTGTAGGTAAGATGTGTGAAGTCAAATAAAAACTGTGTCATTGTATCTAGAAACCTATCTGTGGACACCAGGAAATCTGGGATGAGAGGAAGTAATTAACTTAGGACTTTAATGTATGGCCTCAGATACCATTTTTCTACCGAAAGGAACTGTGAATCCTTGGGGAAATGGCTGATTATATCTAGAGAAGAATATACCCAAATAAGTCTGGAATGTATTCTTACATTAAACAATAAAAACAACAGCAGCAACAACAAAAAGAAAACCTTCAGAGCCTACTAGAGCCATCAGGCCTCAGAAGCCACCTTGAAGCCACTCATGAGAATCAACGGACATATAAGTTAGAGTGGAGATAGCACCAAATACACTGGAATCTATCAATTCATAGGAATCCCAAAGGAAGAAAGAAGAAACCCTATCTGGCTGTGTTGTGATGATGCAAACTGACTTTTTTAAAAGGAGAGAATGGACTATCTATTTTGCCTTTAATGGAATAATAGTATTTCTTGCATAACCACAAGTTCACGAGGAGATATTTCTCTATGGAATTACCATGGCCAGTCAGCAGCACAGGAGTAATACAAGTGACTGAAGTCATCACTTTGCCATGCCTCATGAAATGATGCTACTAGATGATCATCTTCCAACCATTACATCACAAAAGGAGAGACAAGTGGCCAATATACCTCTCTTGATAGACAAGTACACCACTACTCATGAAGTAGTTTGAGTCCTGCAGATCTTTGGGAGCTTAGCCCTCCATTAGGAGTTCTACCCTTTTTTTGGTGGGTGAAGTCTGTCATAACATAATTCCAGTTAGGAGTGTGTGGCAAAGAGAAGCAGGCAGAGATGGTAACTGTCAAGACTGAAGCTTCTACAGCGTCTTTCAGGAAAAGGATGATCCTAGAGTTTAGCATGGAAAGTCAACAATTTCTGCGGGCCTGGAGGGCTTAGGGGTATTTTGGAATCCAAATGTCCAGATTTTAATTGGGTCAACTCAGACAGTCCCATCCCACACATCCGGTTCTCCTTCTGTCCCAGTGAGGGTGTAACTTGGTGGGTACAACAGTCTAGGTCATGACAAGACCACCCCAGCTCTCTGCTACTCCCATCTTAAGTCTAAGGCTTGGCCCTCAGCTTCATCTGCTCTGGGCGTACAGGAGGTGAGAGTATTTGCTACCAAAAATCCCCTCACCATTGCCCATTTGTTCTTCCAATTCTGATTTATCACTTGCCACTTTCATTCCCCCCACCTCCAAATCATTTGCTCCCAGCTACAGCCACCCAATTCCATTTTCTTTGTAGTGACCATGAACTACTTTCAGAAATATGCAATATCAAAGCATGCCACCCATACAACATTGTTTGCCCTCCTTCCAAAATGTATTTTTCTTATTTTTCACCCATGAATCCCTTCCATGTGGCCTTAAGAACTAAAGAAACCATCAGTGCAAAGTGGGCTGTGACAGATGTGGCTTCCTCTGTACTGTGGCATGGCAAGGCCTGTGACGTGATTGCCTGAGATGTTGAGAAAAGAGCACAGTCGCATGGATTTTCTACACAGGAAAGTGGTAGTTTATTTTGGGACAGAAATACAACAGGAAAATTTGAGCATTAAGAATGACCAAAAAAAAAAAAAAGAGAGAGAGAGAGAAAGAAAAGAATCTCCAATGGACAGGAAAGAGAGTCTATGAAAATCTATAAAAGTAGAAGATATTGAAATCAAACTTTGGATCCTCTAGTTTGATGGCTGGATACTTTAAAGTGAAGAAGCAGAATCTGAAGAACAGTTGGTATACCGTAAGCAAATTCACACTTGGATGAGAGGGAGAGGATCACATGGAAAAGATGTAGACTGAGGCAACAAAATGGTCACTGAGCTAGCTGTCGGATCTCTAGAGATCCCAACAAACTCAAGAGACCCAGCTGAGTGAACAGGAGCCCCACTCAGTGTGTGCTCAGGGTCAATACAAAGGGAAGTCCTACATCGGAGGGGACAGAGGAGGGAAAGCTGGGTCCAGATCAGCAGGCTGAGCAGCAAGGGATGGCACAGCACATGGGGCGGGGGCAGGTGGAGATGACGCAGGTGGGGCGATAGCAAGTGGTGTGGCAGGAGATCTGGCCACACACTGGACGCAGGCAGCAGCAGGGCCGGCAGCAGGGCCGGCAGCAGCTGGAGCCTCCACAGCTGGGGCGGCAGCAGCTGGAGATGCAGCAGCTGGGGCGGCAGCAGCTGGGGCGGCAGCAGGGCTGGCAGCACACAGACTGGCAGCAGGGCCTGCAGCAGCTGGAGATGCAGCAGCTGGGGCGACAGCAGGGCTGGCAGCACACAGACTGGCAGCAGGGCCTGCAGCAGCTGGACACGCAGCAGCTGGGCTGGCAGCAGCCCTCCTCAGAGCAGGTGGAGCCACAACAGGAGTTAACCATGGTGTCAGAGGATGGAGGTTCTGGGTAGATTTCCCAAGGAGTGTCTTTCTTGAATCTGGAAATCTTTGTGCCCCGGGTCTCCTTTTATACTCTGCCTGGTAACTGATGTTACTGTAAACAATACTTTTCCTTATTTTTACACTGGGAAGTTATTGTCGTAATTGTGTTTATGAAGTTAACTATTTCAGTACCTAGGAAGAGCCAGGTGTTTTCCAGTGGTGTGTATGATTCATTGAGGCTTGTTATAAACCATGTGAAACCACACTTGCCTTTCTACTCCGGTCTTACATATCTTCTAAATTGTGACCGTCACATGATTCTCTATGACTGAGGATTCCCATGTGTCACTCTATTCTTTCACGATAATATTCTGAGGATGGCTTTCACAATTTAAGCCTCTTTTTATGTCAGTGTGGCCAAACACAAGCTACTGCCAGGAAGAATGCTAGTAAGGAAACAGATGGAAGGATTTCTTGCAGTTATTTCTGTAAACTAGGGGATTCCCTCTCTCCTAGGTATTTCTTGATTGACTGGGGAGACGGGTCCTTGCTAAAGACCTTCCATTTTGATGGTTCTACCTGAATGGCTTCACGTCATTCTTTTTCAATAGCAGAAGTCAGTTGGGAAGGCCAGCACCCCTATAGGGGATAGACCAATGTAGGCAATGGATTCTGACATCTATAAAAAGTTTTATTTGAAGTATTCTTCTCTTACACTCTTTCACTAAGAGAACTTCAAGACATTCTGCTTGAGCAACAAGGACATGGACAAATAAGCTTTCCTCTTTGTTCTCTGAATGCTAAAGTATGATGTATTAAACAGGAAAGATTTGGGCAAAAACTTAAAGTATCATAAGATTAGGGTCCAAGCCCAGTGTTATGCATTTGAATACTTTCAGTAAAAGAGGCGATAACAGAAACCGAATACTTTGAAATTAATGTCTTAAGTTTTCCTTTTGAAGAACCCACAAGATGCCCGTTTTCCATGAGTTCACACAAGAAGCAAGTTAAGATTGTTATGGCCTGTCATAATCTACAAAGCGTAACGAGTATTAATTGTACACTTTGGGTGGTCCTGTTACATCTTCTTATAGTAGTCTTTCTTCAAATTCTTCTTCTTCAAGTCCCAGCTCAGCTTTTCCTGTTCAGTACTTCCCCTGACATCTTCTTTTTATGGAATTTTCTTCTCCTTCATTATATGTGTCACTATGCTGGGAAGTGCTTTAGTTGAGCACAACTTACTGGAACCTGAATGTGTTCACTCATCTGTAAGACTCCGGCTCAGTGGTGAACACCTGAGGGAAATGTTCATTTACATAAGGTCATCCTCATGCATAGGAGGATTAGAATACTCCACTAATGTCTGTCTGTCTGTTTTAGTATTAGGATTATGCTTTAAAATTTTGTGACTTTGTAATTACACAAAGTATATTTTTTCCAAAAGTAATTTCACAAACTAGAGTATATTCAAAGAAGTCATGCATCTATTTTTCTTCCCTGCCTGCATTCCTTTCTTTCCCTGTGGAACAATCATTCTGTTTTGCTTGGCACATAATGATTTGTACATATTTGTGAGGTACAGTGGAATACGTTGACACATGTAAATCATGGGTAATGATTAAGTAAGAATTAGTATAGCTACCACCTTAAACTTGGGTCATTTAAAAATTAATGCTTTCCTTTCTTGTTATTTAAAATAGGTTTATCTATTTATATCTCCTTTTTTTCAGATAAATGCTCTCATACTATTCATACCTCATTCCAACTGGATTTTATTCATTTAATATATAATAGCAACAATGAATTCCATAGTAGCATGTTCAGAAATTCTTTATTCCATTTCAGCCATAAAGTATTTGATTTTTTGTGGACATATTTAGCTTCTATAACTATTCCTCTGCTGATAGATATTTGAGTTATTCTTGGCTTTTGCTATAAAAATAATATGCTACATTTGAAAAAAACAGGATTAGTTTTTTTTTTGGAGGTTGAGAGCAAATGAAGACCAAATGGGGTAAATGAATATAAAATCTATCTTATTGTTTAGTTATTTCCCCATCTTACTCATTTTCTTACTCATTGTTTTAAAATTTTTATTTTTTATTGTTATAAAGGTGATGTACAGAGAGGTTAGAGTTACATGTCAGGTAATGAGTACATTTCCTTTTGGACAATGTCATCCTTCCCCTTGCTCTCTCCCCAAGTCTTTTATTGTTAGTTTTTCCTTCTTATTCTTGTATTTCCTCTAGCTTCTGTCTCTGAAGTCTTAGTTCTGTGATAATATTTTAGGCTTTACTATACTAGATTACCCTACGCTGTCTTCTGCAATGCTTGACAGAAACCTACTTGTTTAGTTCTTACCTCAAGCAACCAATGGGTTGTTTACCTCTCTGCTGTTCCTCATCCCCCTGCCTGCATCTATTGCTCACTCTCCACATTTGAAGGTTCTAGAGAACCTCCAAGATTGAAACTAGGATGTGCCATTAATTATACTGTCCTGTGGGGAGCTGTTTCCCCTTCAGCATCTAAAGAGGAACTCCAGGGACCAACCTCATTCATATGAATAAAGGATCAAACAAAAATCTTGTATATAAACTTAAATGTAAAAATGTATAGGCACAACCAGGCACCAGTAGTTCATGTCTATAATCCTATCTATTCAAGAGGTAAGATATGAGGCAGGAAAGTCCATGAGATTCTTATCTACAGTTAACCACCAAAAGGCCAAAAGTGGAGCTGTTGCTTAAGTGGTAGAGCACCAGCCTTAGGTAAAAAAAATCTCAGGGACTTTGCCTATGCCCTAAGTTCAAGCCTCAGTACTGGAAAAAATATATATCCAAACATTTGAAATCATTAGTAATTTCTTTTGAAAAATCTCATCAATGCAGAATCTGGTACGTGTTGATTCATGCTAGTGCCTTCCACTCATAATAGGGTCGGGTAGTAAATGCTCAGCACATTCTTCTGGAATTAGTCAATGAAAAGATGGTTATCTTGGGAGGATCAACAAAAGCAAGGCTTGCTTTTGAGTGAACCTGCAAATTAATGTGTATCCGGTGTGGAACTAATGGCCATGAGCTCCGGAGAACTTTTTATATGGTCTTGCAGTGTGCAGGTAGCCACAGTTTCCAAAAATCAACCCACGTTGTTTTCTCCAGGATCTAGCTCACTCTTCTAAGCTACCTGCTTGTCCTCTGATTCTATTTGGGTTTGAAACTTTTCCATCAAAAGAAGTGACATGGGGGAGGGGGAGTACAGTTGTACACAGAGGCAGAACTAGTGCCTACTCATTGCATGGAAGCATGTTTATCATTCTAGGAAAGCCCTAAATACTATGGATGCAGGCTGTCTGGTGTGACACATGAAGCATATATTGTGTTCTTTTATCCATACAATCCTCCAAGGTAAGATAGATTGATAGGGTTAGGTGATTTGCTCATGAAATAGAAAGACACCTAGTAAAAAGTCAGGTGGTGACTAATAAAGTCTACAAAGCTACAAGACTGTGTTGTTTGTCATTTTAAGAAATGAGGACACAATCTTCAGTGAGTAACAATTAGTGAATTTTGATTGGAGGATGGTATGGGTCTCTTTAGGCACAGAAATAAGTAACGTTGTCCTGTTCATAAGGAAATGGAAAGACCTGAAGGAATTATATTAAGCAAGGTAAGCCAGACCCAAAGAAACATAGGCTGCATGGTTTCCCTTTTCTAATAACTAGAATATGTCTAGAATATTCTTAGCAGAGGATCACAATAGTTCAATAGATATTTGTATATGACCATATAAAATGATGTTTATCAAAATGAATTCCAAGAAAGGAAGCAAGAGGTTTGCATTGTTTCTTTTTTCTTTCTTTCTTTTTCTCCTTTGGTTTATTCCCTGTTGCCACTATTTTGATTTCTGTTCCTTTTGCCTTGTTTATAAATTTATCTGATTTGGGAAGGATGGGGAATCATAGAAACTGCAGGACAAAGGGTGAACCAGTGCAACAGTGATACTAGACACTATGTTAGAAATGAACTTTACAACTTGCGCTGGGGGGGGAAGAGGAGGAGGGAGTTGAGAGGTGGGAAAGTGGGAGAAAATGGTGGAAGAGTAACACTGTTCAAAAGGAATCAACTCCAAATGGGTCAAAGACCTTGGAGTGAAAGCAGACACTCTGAAAACATTACAGGATGGAATAGGAGAAACCCTAGGTCTCCTTTGCACAGGCCGAAATTTTCTTAATAGAGACCCACAAACACAACAAATCAAAGAAAGGTTGGACAAATGGGATTGCATGAAATTGCAGAGCTTCTGCATGGCAAAGGACATAGCTAGTAAGATCAATAGAAAGCCCACGGATTGGGAGAAGATCTTCACTACATACAATGGACAAGGGTCTCATATCTAAAATATACCTGGAACTCAAAAAATTAAATCCCTCAACAACAAAACTTCAAAGAAACAACTGCGCAATAAATAAGTGGGCTAAAGACTTAAAGAGAAAATTCTCTGAAGAGGAAAGAAGGATGGCCAATAGACACATGAAGAAATGCTCAACCTCTCTAGCCATAAAAGAAATGCATATCAAAACAACATTGAGATATCACCTCACCCCAGTTAGAATGGCTATAATCAAGAACTCTAACAACAACAGATGCTGGAGGGGATGTGGACAGAAGGGAACCTTACTGCATTGTTGGTGGGAGTGTAAACTTGTTCAACCACTTTGGAAAGCAGTATGGAGGTTCCTCAAAAGACTCCACATAGAGCTCCCTTATGACCCAGCAATCTCACTTTTGGGCATTTACCCAAATGATCACAAACAAGACCACACTAAAGCTACCAGCACAACTATGTTTATTGCAGCATTATTTACCATAGCTAAGATGTAGAACCAACCCAGATGCCCCTCAGTAGATGAATGGATCAAGAAAATGTGGTATATATATATACACAATGGAATTCTATGCCTCCATCAGAAAGAATGACATATTCTTTTCTAGTTGTCATCTTTACCTCTCTGTCTGGTTGCTTTTAACCTTCTCTAGTTGTTGTTGTTCATTTTCCATCTTAGAAACACACCTTAGAGCATGTTCCATGACCCTTGTTCTCTTCAGACACTGTTCCCTATGAGATAGGAAGCCATGTACATAGAGTCGTCTCATAACATTAAAAACTACTCTGTAGGCTGAGATCACCTGCAGGTTCAACTAGTTTCCACCTGTCATCTCAGATACATAGGGTGTTCTATGCTGTGAGTGGAGTAGAGGGTTAATATCATTGCACAATTTGAATTATTATTCATGCAATAGAGTTTACAACATTAGGTATTAAATATTTTTTCCACAATTCTCATCTAGGATTGTTTTCTAAATTGTTTTCTTATCACAAATTGGTCAGACATTTATTTCAGTTCCCCTCCTCTAGTGTAGAGTTCATAGGTCACCCCATAACAGGAGCTGAGCATGGTATTGAGGGTAGAGGTTCTGGGCCAGTTTTCAGGAAAGTGAGTTTCAAGTTTTGGAGTCATCTTGCATGTAGTCCCCTTTTATACTCGGCTAAGGAGTTTCTGTGATTTGAAAAGACAGTGTTCTTACTTTGGTTAAGATAAGTGGAACCAATGAACTGCATTTTTCTAGTAAAACCTACCAATTCATAGAAAAGAATCAGTTCCTCTTTTTCATGTTTCCTGTGTGTTACCTCATGAGTCACCTAGGTTTCTCTCTTGGTTGCAATATTACATGACATCAGTCTCTGGGTGTCATGTGAATAAGAGGGCCATCATCACTTTTCTGTTTCTCATTCTGATATGAAGCAGGGAAGCTTCTGATGGAGGTAGGGTCCCCAGTGAGTAAACCCATGCTTTGATCAAATGGAATGCTAGAATGAAGAAGAGGAAGTAAGCTCCCCTGTGTGAGTATGAGAATCGAGGAAGCGTATGAGTCACGTGTACATTCTGGGTGGTCACTGAGCTGGTGAAGTTCTTAGGACATGCCAATGTGTGTTCATCCTCAGCACCCCGGTGCACCCTGAAACCATTAATGGTGACTCCGTGTTTTTAAGGACTGTAGAGTATCTGAGCTTGGTCTGGCTCTGTCTTCAGAATTGTCCTCCAAACTGAGGTAGAATGATCTAGAAAAATTGTTTTTCATCTATTTTTAATATTTAGAATATTTTATCTATTCTTAATATTTAGAATATCAAGATACCTTATTGCCTTGTTTTCCTGATATTTTATTAGAATGTTTTTCCCACCTTCTGAGCTAAAAAGACTTGCAATTTTTGGAGTATCCCTTATGGCTAATTTTTTAGAGACATTAAGGTGAATATAAAATCTGTATCACTTAACTTACATGTACTTACACAGAAAATGCATCCATATAGAATTTCCAAATCAGAGCCTCATATGATTATAGTCTTAAATAAGGAATATTTATTTGTGTGTGTCACAAACACTTAGGTAAAAATAATTATTTAAAGAAAACTATTCTGTTCAGGAAATTGCCTTTGTCTGAGGCAAGGACATTTCTTATGAAGTCAGAATTCTGCTGATCATCTTTTATTGGTGAGTTTAAGGCTGGTTTTCTTCCATATCTTCCTTGGCCCTACACAAAGCAAAATCCTTCCTTCACTGCACTTCTGTTGTAGGCATAAGTTGATTTCATTCTCTACCAGAAATGCACTGGTTTATTGGCTCCCTCAAAAATAGTCTGTCAGGGAAGGGACTATGCTTATTTCTCTTTGCATACCAAAGCCTGAAATACAATTTGAATGTAATGTGTGTGAGTGTATGTGCATACATTAGTATTGGAGCTTGAACTCAGGACCACATGTTCTCACTTGGCTTTTTTACTCAAGGCTGGCACTGTACCATTTGCTGGAGTCTCATGGACTTTTCTGAACAACTGACTTCAAATCCCAAACCTCAGATCTCAGCCTCCTGAGTAGCTAGGATGACAGGCATGAGCCACAGGTGCCTGGCTTCATTTTACCTTTAGTAATCTGTCTTAAGAAATGGAGCCAAGGGGAGAGGAATAGATGAGTGAATAGAAAAGTAGGAAGAGAATGCAGTCAAGAATTCTAATTATATCCTACAAAATTAAGAAAAGTGAGGTAAGGGGTGGGTTGAGAGGGATGGGTGAGAATGTTGAACATCAATGAATCAAGATGCATTGTATTTATAAACTGCTTTGCTAAATGACAATTCCTTTATATAACTACTTAAAGATAATTCAAAACTTAAATAAGAATTATATGTGTCTTTTAAAAAAAAGAAAGAAATGCCAAAATGCTCTTGAATTTCTGGGGAGAGAGATTGTTTGAAAAGATTAAAGTGAGACAGTGTTGAAAATCGACTCCCAGTACTGAGTGATGAGTATCCATAAAGACAGTTGCTATATTTATGCTGAATGCTAAAGGTCTTTCTTTCAAAGAAAGAGTCACCAGAGATTTGGAACAAATTGAAAATAGAGAAAAAAAAACATCCACACTGATGTCTCGTGCCTGTAATTCTAGCTACTTAGGAGACTGAGATCTGAGGATTGTGGTTCGAAGCTGGCCCGGGCAGAAAAGTCCCTGCAAGACTCTTCTCTCCAATTAACTACTCAAAAACCAGAAGTGGTGCTGTGGCTCAAGTGGTAGAGCACTAGCTTTGAGCATAGAGAGTCTCAGGGATAGCGCCCAGGTCCTGAGTTCAGGCCCTAAAACTGAACAAAAAAAAAAAATAAGGGGGGAAAAAAGAGGCACATTTGTCAATTTTCTATTGCTATGATGAATGCAAGCGAATCAGCTTATCAATAGGTATGGTTTCTTTTGGCTCACAATTTTAGAAATTTCGGTCCATGATCAGTTGACCTCATTGCTTTTGGGCAGGACATCGTGAAGAGGGAAGCCCATGACAGTGCAAAACCCCCTCCCTCTGGTCAGAAAACAAGAGATCCCACAACCTCCTTCCAGGGCATAACCCAATGCCCTTCCATCCTCACTGTAGGTCCCTCTCCCTCAGAACAGCACCATTCCAAGGACTGGACCCTTAATATATGAACTTGGTGGAAACAATTGGCATCTGAACTATAGTAAGAAGGTTCTTACCAAAAGTTGTAAGAACTATCCCATGGTTTGTGTATTTTTGTATTTCGTTTTCTTCTGTGTCAACAGGTTCCTTAATCAAAACATCTCCTTAAAACATGTTGACTCTTGGTTTTTTTTCCCATGTCTTGATATTTTGTCGTATTTGTTATTGAGAAGGGCTTAGTCAATCCCACAGGAAGATGATTAGCAGTCACCTAAAATCCATCCCAGCATACATACAGACAGAGTGGTGGTAATCACAAAATAATCATGCCAGTCATACTTTTCCATTCATAATATTTTATCTGTTTTGTTATTTCCATCATAACCTCATTCTTAGACCTTTTTACAGCACCAGAATCCTCCCTGAAGGCAGTTACCACCACACTTGTGTGAAGACATGCAGTCTTCTGGCCACTTCATCCAGTCATTGCCTAGGCCTTCAGATCTGCTTCTAGTCATTATGTGCTCTGAATTCTCTAATTTCCCTTGACATGACAGATGCTTTTGCAAATCATCTTCTCATTACCCAGATTCAATGGGCCATCTCGTTTCTGCTCTTGTAAAGTTGGAAATTACAGGCCTCATTTTTTTTAAGACTGAAAGGCTGTAGAAAAGCTCTATTCTTTGATTTTGTTCAGGCTAATAAAACACCAAATTAAATCTAGAGCCCACACCCTGTAATTTGCAGTTGCCAGAGAAGAAGCTATGGGAGGATGAAGGGTCTGTTAATCCCAGTGATTAAAAGACACAGGTCTGTGCTCTATAGAATGAGTGGAAAAGGTTGAGACAGAAAATGTCTGCAGGATCTTCCCATGATATTTGGAAGCTATAACTCCAACGTATGTTGAGGTGAAATTTAACATATGTCAACATCTATTCACTTTGTCCCTTGACAATTTGACGCCTTTTAATTAGGGTACATTTTATGCATATATGGACATGTCACAATAAAAATCCTTTATAAAACTATTACATACTAATAGCAAAACTCCAGGGGAGAAAAGATAAGGGGAAAATAAATGAAGATGAGTTATTCATAGCAACTCATGGTTTACTATTTGGAATAAAAACAGGATTATTGGCTTTCTATAAAGATACAGAAATACAAAATTATGACTCAAAAATTCAAACAATTATTCTTAATTCAAACAATTTACTCTTTGTAAATATAACACTGAAAATATATCATGCTTAGAAAATTTGAATTTAAAATGGCTTAATACATTTTTGATTATGGATAAAAACTGGTAAACCTTTATATTTTTAGAAACATAATATTACTGTACATGTTACATGTTTTTCAAGTCACAGGGACCATTCTTATCTGAGTTCTGGTGGGCAGAAAAGTTGCTCACGTGAATTAGGCCTTAGTGAAGGAGTAAAGTGACCCAGAAAAATAGAGATACTTCAATAATGTGATGAACTAAAATTAGGAGTTTTTGTTGAGAAATGATAAAATGGTGAGCACATGATAATGAAGAGTTTTAAATTTTTCACAAGAAGGTTGCCATGTTCATAAATCTCCAGAAATTTTAACTCTCCCTTGAATTTGGAGAGAGTGAGACCTTGGTGTGAACTGACAGATGAATCTCACACACAGAGACAACCAAATAACAAGTGAATCAGGAGATTTCAATATCACCGTAGAAATGGTGTTTATTGAGAGCACGATTCTCTATGACAGCGTCACAGTTAGCAAGCACTAACGGTGGATTGTTCCACAAAGAGAGGCATTTGACCCTGGGCTAAGATCCTTTAACTAATGTGTTTGTGCCTGTTGCTTCCTACAGGCAGCAGAATGCAACTCTGAATGCCACTGTGACAGAAGAGGCCAGTGTAGGTAAGCATCCAGCTCCCCAGGAGCCCACGATGCACTTTCATGTGACTCATGAAGACATCCATAGTGTGGCCAACATTACAGGCCTCAGAGATCAACAGCAAGGGATGGCACAGCACATGGGGCGGGGGCAGGTGGAGATGACGCAGGTGGGGCGATAGCAAGTGGTGTGGCAGGAGATCTGGCCACACACTGGACGCAGGCAGCAGCAGGGCCGGCAGCAGGGCCGGCAGCAGCTGGAGCCTCCACAGCTGGGCTGGCAGCACACAGACTGGCAGCAGGGCCTGCAGCAGCTAGACACATAGCAGCTGGGTCGGCAGCAGCTAGAAGTACAGCACTGGGGCCTGCGGCAGCTGGACACGCAGCAGCTGGGGCGGCAGGTCCTGCAGCAGGTGGTCTGCAGGCAGCTAGGCTGGCAGCAGCCCTCCTGAGAGCAGGAGTTGACCACGGTGTCAGAGGATGGAGGTTTGGGGTGAGTGTCCAGGAGACTAAAGGACTGGAGTTTAGAAATGTTCTTATATTCTCTGTCCATGTTCCTGTTGTCAGTACGTTTGTTTGCGTTATGGTTTAATTTGGCAGAGAGAATGTTGTCTCATTGGTTGTAATATATTTGTGCTGAAACCTCTTGACCCTTCTGCATTTATAGTGTTCATTCAAGCTTTGTACAGGCACCTAGATCCCGATGCTGCTTTGCTCGTACTGTAGATGTGTTGAATAGATGATCAGAGAGACCCATGTTGCCAACCATTAAGAGTATGATGTAGAGTCTCTTTCCTGGGAGAGTGCACACATGAGTGAAACACACACACACACAAGCACAATTATCATAGACTATAGCGAAGGCACATCAGAAGAACACATCAGAGTGTCAGCTCACTCAAAAAATTGTACTTATACAAATTAGCTAGCGTGGTAATTTGGTAGAACTATTGATAGATTCCTTCATTAACATTTCTAGTCAGTCAGTTTTAACTTTCTATGATTGAGTAGAACTCATATACTGTGAGTGTTGATAAATGCATCTTCCATGTAACTTCTTTCCTATCAAAAGAAGGAACATCTACATCCCATGTAAGGGCCCCAGTGTAACTTCAGTCAACTCAAGTCCCACCAACACTGGGGGTGGAGGGTAGAGCAGTGTTCTAAATAACTTGTTACCATAGATTTGTTATGATCTAGAATTCAAACAAATGATACATCTTTAGCTTGGCATATGTCTGTGAGATACTATGCTAGTTCATATAGAGCTGTATTGATGGTTATTTTAAAGTCCAATTGTCTCTGACTTCCCAGGACTGAGAGAGTATCTCAGAACTCAGGACTCTCGTTATAAAGTCCAAAGATGTCTCAGAAAAAGAGAGATGAGTTGGTGTGCTTGATTTACTTAAGAGCATTTAAAGACCAACTCCTTTGTAATATGTTTATCAAACTAAATTGCCTTTGATTTACAGGTTTTTAATTTGTAAGCATGTGAAAAGCTGGGATTTGAAAGATTTTAATAATTTTATTGTGAGGCCTCAGAGAATCTTGATGGGAAAAGGAGATTTTTCACTGGAATTGTTACAGATGAGAGGCTGAGGAAAAAACTAAATAAACAACAACAAAGAAGAAAAAGACCTTTTTGATTGTTAATGGTGATGTTTCTATATCAATTTATGGAGATTAGGAAAAACATTTCATCACAATTACAAAGGCAGAGTAAATTCTTATTATAGTCCAAGAAGTAGCACATCAAGACTGCTGGGACCAGTGGCTCTGACAGTTGGCTGCATGATAGAATCATTGGGGAAAGTTTAAAACTGTCCAGGCCTGGTTTCTGCCTAGGACAATCTTGTTTTAATTTGGTTTAGGGTCAGGCCAGGGCTTGAGACATTTTCAATGCTCCTCAGAGAATCCTAATGTTGAACTACATTTAGACAAGCCTCTATATTATAGTATTATATACATAAATTAAATTGCAAGTCACAAAAATAATTTAAAAACAATTGCTGGTATCTAACTTGATATTATCTGTTATATCTCCTTCCACCCTGGGGTGGCCATAACAAAAAAATGGGACGGCAGAAGTTCAGCCACATTGCCTCTAGGAGAGGCAGAGATATGGTTGCACTTTAGAACATTCTGGGGAAGTAAGCCAAGCCCAAAGAAACATAGGTCCCATGGTTTCCCTTATTTGCAATATCTAGTATATGTATGAGTCAAGCAGAAAAGGTCAAATAAGGTGATGTTAGGAAAATGAACCCTAAGATATGTATTTAAATGTTTTTTTTTCTTTCATGCATTTGTTTTTTAACGCATTTATAAGATTATTTCTTTGTTGCTTTGTATGTCCCTCCCCCACAGTATAACCCGTGCCCCTCCCCCACAGTATAACCCCTGCTTTCACTGTATTTGATGTCGGAATAATTTGTGGAGGGGAAGGGGAAAAACAAGTTGTTTAAATAAGGATACAGGTGGACCCGTTACAACAATGAGAAGTACAAGTTGTCATGTCGAAAATGAACTTTACAACTTTGGTGGGGGGTGGGGGAGGGGAGGCTGGGAAGGGTAAACAAAGGAGGAGGCTACAATGCTTGATAAGAAATGTATTCATTATCTTGCCCATGTAATTGTAACCCCTCTGTACAGTATTTTCACGATAAAAAATATTTTAAAAATAAAAAAATAAAAAAGAAATGTACTCATTACCTTGCTCATGTAATTGTAACCCCTCTGTACAATATCTTCACAATAAAAAAACAAAAACATTAAAAGAAACATTCTGGGGGCTGGATCTGGTAGAATTCACTGAAACCACATTTGTCCACCCATTTCTAAGACTCTAACTTGCTTCCCCCAGTTTCTTCCAGATTTCTTCTGAGAAAGTCTGTTGTATTAAAAAAAAAAACTCCATTCAGTAAACATAATTATTCAGGTGCATATTCAGGTGATATGGTACAATCATAAGCTGGACATATTTTTAGCTATTTGAAGAATCTCCATACTGATTTCCACAGGGGTGATACATCGCCAACAGTATAAGAAGGAAGAAGAAGAGGAGAGGAACAGGGAGGAAAGACAGTGATAGGGAGGGTAAGGTTGAGACGTACATGGTGTGTGTTTATGGAAATGCCACAATGAAACACTCCTTGTACAACTCATGTATGTAATAGAGCAAGTCACTCTTCAAGCATGAGTCCATTGGGATGAGAATTACTAACATGGTCATCCTTCCCTACAGCCTTCAAATAAACTAACATGGCTATTGAAGAAAGGGTGTGGAGATGACTAGATACCAAGATGGTCCCACATTGGGAAGAAGAAAGGACAAGTGTTGGATAATTTGCAAGCATGGTGGCCAGAAAATGCAAACATTGGCTCAATGCTGTGGCAACTCCCAATATTGTATGAAAACAAGTGAAAGAGCAAGAACCCTGAGGTTCTTGTGATACGGTGTCAGATTTTGTGCACTCTGAGGCAGCTGCAGACACAAGGGGATTGAGACAAATTGGTTTCCTTGTGATCCTCCTTCACAAGGAGGATCTGGAGGGAACTAGAGAAGTGATCCAGGCCTGGGAGGAAACCAACAGAGATATAATGAGCAGAATTCCTCTGGAGGAATCTGGGCTCCAATCCCACCAAGGACCACTGAGCTCTTGGAGTGGGAGATGTCCACTGAGGGGACTTGGCCAGGAGCAGATGTCCATGAGCAACTTTGCACTGCTTGGCCTCTGTTTCTAGGAACTTTAACTCCTAGAGAGTTAAAACTTCTTGAGCCCTGCCTGTGTACTACACTCACCTCCTAGCAAGCTCTCGCTTGCTCTGCAATGAGAAAATGCTTTCAGATGGGGGGCTGCTGCCATGAAACCACCCTCCTGAATTGGAAGGGGGGATGAGGGAAGAGAGCTGAGGGATATGAAGTCCTCTGCAATGGTCTTTTCATTATTTGGAGGTCAGCTGCAAAAGATTGGCAGGTGGCGACAATTCAAGAGGGCCACAAAGCTTTATGTTTAGATGCTTTGAAAAATTAAGATTTATTTAAAATGTAAGAAATACAGCATTTGAGGTATTATGTCAAAGAGCAAATACTTCCACAGTGGGGGTGAGGATATGAGTAACATAATAGTTGATGGAGTTCAGAGAACGTTCAAATCATGTTTATTTTGGAGAGAGATGGGGAGGAGAAGAGACAGCATGTTTAGAAGCCCACATGAACCCCAGGGGGAACTAAAGTGTTACAACTGGCCTCCATGATTCAGCTCACAGGTGGTCTCCACTAAGAATGTTGACTGCTGAAGACTAGGAGGGTGAAGATCAGAGAGCTCAGCAGCAAGAACTACCACAGCAGCTGGGGCGGCAGCAGCTGGAGATACAGCACTGGGGCCTGCAGCAGCTGGAGATGCAGCACTGGGGCCTGCAGCAGCTGGAGGTGCAGCACTGGGGCCTGCAGCAGCTGGAGATGCAGCACTGGGGCCTGCAGCAGCTGGAGATGCAGCACTGGGGCCTGCAGCAGCTGGAGATGCAGCACTGGGGCCTGCAGCAGCTGGAGATGCAGCAGCTGGGGCGGCAGCAGCTGGAGCCACAGCAGCTAGAGCTAGTACAGCAGGGCCGGCAGCAGCTGGGGCGGCAGCAGGGCTGGCAGCACACAGACTGGCAGCAGGGCCTGCAGCAGCTGGAGATGCAGCAGCTGGGGCGGCAGCAGCTGGGCTGGCAACAAGGCCTGCAGCAGCTGGAAATGCAGCAGGTAGGGCGGCAGCAGCTGGGGCGGCAGCAGGGCTGGCAGCACACAGACTGGCAGCAGGGCCTGCAGCAGCTGGACACACAGCAGCTGGGGCGGCAGCAGCTAAAGGTGCAGCACTGGGGCCGGCAGCAGCTGGGCTGGCAGCAGCCCTCCTCAGAGCAGGTGGAGCCACAACAGGAGTTGACCATGGTGTCGGAGGATGGAGGTTCTGAGTTAGTGTTCAAGGAGATGTGGCTGGAAAGTTTGGAAGTCTCTCTGGCCCTGATGCCCTTTTATACCCTGCTAAGGGTCAGCTGTCATTACCTATGGCATTCTTTCCTTGTTATTGTTTATGTTAATAAACAGGCAATTATCAAATTAGGCAAGTATATTTTCCTGGTTAAATATCAAAGTGGAAGGGAAACAGGATTTCCTTTTCCTGGTGTGTTAGTGTTTATCCATCTGTTCCTATGGAAATATCTCCTATGTGACTCTTTCACTTTATTCCTCAATGAGGGCTGACACATGTCAAGTATCTGAGGATAAAGACACATCACCGTGTCTAGTATACCCTGTCGGCCTTGAGGGAATCATAAGTCTTCAGCCTCATGCTTGTTTCTGGATAGCGGGGAGGATGAAGCTGCTTTGGAATGTGATTACTTATTCATCAGAAGTCAGGTGGGCTAAGAAGGTTTCTATGTGACAGACCATTGGCATGAGAGCAGGAAGACCAGATGAGGTAGGACATATTTCCTTCCCCACTGTGAATGATAGGCCATTTTTTCTTGACTTTTCTTCTTTTGGGGGGGGGGGGTCCGGTCGTGGGACCTGTACTCTGGCTTTTTTTCTTTTTGCTTATGTGGTACTGAGGAATCGAACCCAGGGCCTCAGGCATGCAAGGCAAGCGCTCTACCACTGAGCCACCTTCCCAGCCCTTTTCTAGACATTTTTATGGTCAGCACAGAACTATCTCAAAGGTGGATAATGAAATAGTGAAACATTCTATATGTCTCCTGTCCTTTCCTCTCCTCTCTCCTCCCCTTCCTCCTTCCCCTTCCCTTCCCTTCCCTTCCCCCCCCTCTCTCTTTCTCTTTTTCATCTGCCAAAACCAAACCTGTAAAATAATTTTTAAGGCTACTTACGGATGCCAATCTCTGCTAAATAGTGAAATTCATTCCTTTCCATCTGTACTGTTTAGCAGCAATAGTAGTATTTGCTGGTCCTGGAGCTTGAACTCAAGGCCTGGGCACTGTCCTTGAGCCTCTCTGTGCTCAAGGCTAGCGCTCTACCACTTGAACCACAGCACCACTTCTAGCCTTTTCTGTTTATGTGGTACTGAGGAATCTAACCCAGGACTTCATGCATGCTGGGCAAGCACTCTACCACTAAGCTACATTCCCAGCCCCTGTTGGTTTCTTTTACTTCTGTGTCCTGTCCTGTGGCTTTAGCAGGAGGACATGTGGACCCATGTCCTCCCTACCTAGATTGACTTGTTAACTCAGATTAGAAAACCCAATATTTGATGCTTCTTATTTTAATTTACACCTACCCCCTGCTGTGTACTAGACTCACCCATTTCATTATTCAAAAAGGTCATTCCACTTCCAGGACTCCTTTTAAAGGAACAGTACTTTAGACAGACTAATATAAAACCTGTATAGATGAGAGAACATAGGCTTGTGTGTATATACAGTGTGCTTAGAGTAAAGTTACAAAAGGGTTCAGAATTGCCCATCCAATTGACTAAAAGTTAGGAACGCTGCCACTACTTCAGTTGGTCCCCTGTGCATCAAGAACAGCAGAGAGAGACTAGTTGGTAAGAATGTGATGACATCATTCACTGTCTTAATTAAGACCATTTAAAGACCAAGCCCATTGCAATGTACTTTTTTTAATCACATGAACTTGTTTAGCAAACATTTGATTCTCATGCTTTTAGTATGGGCTTGTCAATAAAGAGAACTTGAAAGATTTAAATAACAAGATATCCTGAATAGGGAGCTTTTTCTCCACTTCACTTTGCTACAAAACAAGATCAGAAAAAAAAGACATAGAAAAAAGATTCCTTAACTATTCAGAGGTAAGCTTATAAATATTAGGGAGATTAAAAATACCCTTTCCAGGGGCTGGGAAGGTGGCTCAGTGGTAGAATGCTTGCTTTGCACGCATGAGGCCCTGAGTTCGATTCCTCAGCACCACATAAGCAGAAAAAGCTGAAAGTGGCATTGTGGCTCAAGTGGTAGAGCACTAGCCTTGAGCTGAAGAGCTGAAGGACAGTGCCCAGGCCCAGAGTTCAGGCCCCAGGACCAACAACAACAACAAAAAGAATACCTTTTCCACTAAGCATTGTTGGCTCACACCTATAAATTCTAGCTACCTAGGAGGCTGAGACCTAAGGATCATTCTTTGAAGCCAACCTGGGCAGGAAAGTCCATAAGACTTTCCAGAAGTGGAGCTGTGGCCCAAGTGGTGGAGAACTAGCCTTAAGCAGAAGAAGCTCAAGAACAGCCCCCAGGTTCTAAGTTCAATCCCCATGACTGGCACAAAAAAAAAAAAAAAGAAAGAAAGAAACCCCTTTTCACAGGTAAATATTGCAGAATATTTTGTTATAAATTTTTGTTATAAAACAATATTGTGAAAATGTATTAAAAATATTGTGAAATTCACACCTCTAAATCAGTGGTCCTTTCCAGTTCATATCATGATAGACAGAACATGGAAATCATTAAAAACTGCCAACGGTTGGGCTAGTGCACAATTTTTTTAAATTTAATATTGTTGTAAAGGAGTTGTACAGAGGGGTTATGGTTACATAAGTAAGATAATGAATGCATTTCTTGTCAAACATGGTCACCCTTCCTTTGCTTTTGCTCCCATGATCCCCCTCACCCCATCTCCCCCATGTTGTAAAGTTAATTTCCAAACTAGTGTCTTGTGCGTACAACTGTTGCATTGCTTCACCCTTTGTCTTTGTTTCATACAAACTTTTTTATAGCAATTTTTATTGTGATTAAGTGATTCCATAAATTTCAAAGTATTGTGAGATAGTGATACTTACTTAAAGTCACAAACACATTCTAACCTTTGTGGGGCAAATTGTCTTTATCAAGGTCTATAAATTTTATGAATTCTATGAGCTTTGACAATACAGTTCTTCCACATTGGGTGATATGTACATTTCTTTCTTTTTGCTTAATGTCAGCTGTTCCCTCTTTCCTGCTCATTCCCTCCATCCCATTGCTGCCATTAGTTGCATAATTTTGATCAATGACCACTACAAATGATGGGTTCCGCTGTTGTATGCTTTCCCCTGTTTCCCTCTGTTTCTGTGTCCTCCTCCTAGTTTTTTTCTGATGTGCACATATATACCATATATGTGGTCAGCAGCATGGGGTCATTTTAATGATTCAACCAGCTAAGTGGAGGTCCTTTGTTTCTGGAGTCTTGTTTACTTTGTCATATATCCTTACATTTTGGATTTAACATCCAGTTATCAGGGAGACCATGTGCTATTTGTCTCTTTGCTCTTGGCTTACCTCGCTCAACATGATTTCTTTTAGTTCCATCCATTTTCCTGCAAATGCAATTATTTTGTCCTTTCTAATGGCTGCATAATATTCCATTGTATATAGGTATCACACTTTCTTGATCCATTCATCTATAGTGGGGCATCTGGGTTGTTTCCATATCTTGGCTATTGTAAATAGTGCTGCAATGAACATGGAGGTGCATCTGTCCTTGTATCCTGGTTCCTGTTGTTCAGGATAGATTCTTAGGAGTGGTATGGCTGGGTCATAAGGGAGGTCTGTATTTAGCTTTCTGAGGACCCTCCAGACTGCTTTCCAAAGTGGTTGTATTAGTATACATTCCCACCAGCAGTAGGGTTCCTCTTTCTCTGCATCTCCTCCAGCAATTGTCATTGGCTGAATTTAGGATGCAGGCCATTCTGACTGTGGTAAGGTGGTATCTCAGGGTTGTTTTTATTTGCATTTCCTTTACAACCAGGGACAGTGAACATTTCCTCCTGGGTTTCTTTGCCATTTTTATCTCTTCTTAGAAGTCTCTCTTTAGTTCCCTTGCCCATTTAATAATAGGTTTGTTAGGTTTGGAGGGATTAATTTCTTGAGTTCCCTGTATATACTGGATATTAGCCCCTTGTCTGATATATTGCTGGTAAATATTTTTCCCAATTAGTTGTCTGCTTTTCTAGTTTGGTTGCTATGTCTTTAGCTGTGCAGATATTAGGTCTTTTGAGTTGATGTTAGTGCATGGTGACAGTCCACTTTCAGTTTTCTGCATGATGCACAAACTTTTTAAATTGAATTGTGGTGGGCTAGTGGCTGGACTTTGGAAGCAATATGAGGTCCTTGGATTATCCAAATGGGTAAAGAAATGTAAGACCCATCTCCATAATTGTCCATAATATGTTCATCTATATCAGTTGTTGTTGTTGTTTAAAAGACATAAAGTAGAAAGAGGACTAGTAGAGAATAGGACATAGACTCACAGGAGGGGATCAGTATGGATAATCAGTAGGACAAATCAAAGAACTTAAGGACACAGATGCTCATATCCATGCATGAAATGTCCTAATGAAATTCATATCCCCATCATATGGAAATGTATGGCACAGCTGTGATACTGAGATGAGGAAGCGATATGTCTTAGATTGCACCACAGATCTGAGGCATCCCCAGACCCAGGAGGTTAAGACCAGTAGTTTGCTTGGGAAATGATGATGATCGGACAGGATGAGGGTCACTCAGAAAATAATTAAGGGCAAGGAGTGGGGAGGTAACAGGCGCGGAGTACCACACTGAGAAGAATGTTTCCCGCAGCACTGGGCTGCATTCTTGCTGATGACCTGTAGAGCATGGACATGGTGGACACGCAAACACTGAAGGGGAGGTGAGCAGGACAGGGGTTCCCCAGATCCTCTCACTATTGGAGCTGTACCCTGGGGGCAGAAGCTTCCACCTGGAGCTTCCTTTTCAATAGCACAAGTCCTCAACAGAGAGTTCTAAGCTCTGGTTCTAGGCAACCATCTTCAATAGTTGAGGAAGCTGTAGGAAAGGACCAGAGCTTTCTACCCAGAATCCCTCACCCCAGCGTTTAAAAACAATTATTTAGACATGAGCTATTATTTGAAAAACAATTCAAGAAGAAAAACAATAAAGAGACATAAGTCTTTTATATTGGGATGGCTCAAAACTGAGATTTATTTAAGATATAGAAATAATAACACTTAAGAAAACATGTTAGAATATATCAGGAGTAGTAACAAGAAAGTTCGTTGACAGATTTTAGAAAGAATTTAAGTTAAGTTGCTCTTGAAGAGAGATGGGAACCTGAAGGAGAGGGGTAAGGTATGTAGAGGTCGCCACCAACAACAATGCCCACTGAAGTGTATGCACCTTAGGCCTCCCAAGATCAGCTTGCAAATTTCTACTTCCAAAAAGTTGGCAGCTTAAGACAGGCAAATGCAGAACAGAGTGCTCAGTGGCAGGAATCAGTGCAGCAGCTGGGGTGGCAGCAGGTGGTCCGGCAGCAGGTGGTCCGGCAGCAGCTGGGCTGGCAGCAACAGGGCTGGCAGCAGCTGGACACACAGCAGCTGGGGCGGCAGCAGGTGGTCCTGCAGCAGGTGGTCCTGCAGCAGGTGGTCTGGCAGCAGCTGGGCTGGCAGCAGCAGGGCTGGCAGCAGGTGCAGCCACAGCAGGAGTTGATCATGGTGTCAGAGGATGGAGGTTCTGGGTGGGTGTGCAAGGAGATGTGTTTGAACAGTTTGGAAGGCTCTCTGTCCCACTTGCTCTTTTATACCCTGCTAAGGAGCATTGTGATCCATCACATGTAGCATTCTTTCCTTGTGGGTGTTTAGGTTACAAACAGGTGGTTCTCAAATTAGGCCACTGTATTTTCCTGATTAAATTTTCAAGTGGGAAGGAAACATGATGCTGTTTTTCTGGCGTGTTGGAATTCACCTGTCAGTTCATGAAGAACCATCTCCTAAGTGTGAGTGTTTGGTCTAGAGTCATCACATGACATCCATTGTCTCCTTAGCATATGCTTCAGTCTCATTTTACATGGCACATTGTGTCTATTGTTAGGTATTCAAGATTGTTATAGGCCCATATTTGTGTGTGGTGACCCAGGAGGCTAAAGCCTCACTAGAATGAATCTAATGAGTCCTTCACCAGGTCAAGTGGGGAGGAAGGTGTGCATGTGAGAGGCCAGCGGTATGGCGCCAGGAAGGCCATGAGGACATGTTCCTTCCTCCACTGTGAGTCAGGATCCATTTCCTAGACTCTTTCTGGAAGAATAGACTAACTCTGGGTGAAAATTTTAATTTAGAAACATCTATAAGTCGTGTTTCTTTATATTTTCTTTATCTGAATCAACTCTCTAAATAACATTTTAGTTCCCCTTGTGAGAAAGTGGGTTGCAGAACTCTGCTGTCCTCTGAAGATTTCCCTTCATGTTGTACTGTGAACTCGTTGCCCTCAGTCTTCAGCATACTGTTTTTATGTCCTTTGTGCTTTTTGTTTGATTATTTTGTTTTTTTTTTTTTGAGGGATTGTGCTGTGAATTGAGGACCATACACTTGCTCAGTAATGCTATACCACCTGAGCCACACCCCACCCCTAATCCCCTCTTCGTGGTTTTTGACAAGGCATCTGGAATCCTGTGATTTTTCCAATATTTACTTGCTAGCACAAGTTAGATGCCACATTATTCTTC
Organism: Dipodomys merriami; assembly: GCF_024711535.1. Classification (NCBI taxonomy): domain Eukaryota; kingdom Metazoa; phylum Chordata; class Mammalia; order Rodentia; family Heteromyidae; genus Dipodomys; species Dipodomys merriami. Next base: position 27,162,900 of record NW_027203270.1, on the reverse strand, counting down.
TGTCTTATTTATATATACACATACAACATTATAGATCTCTATTGAGCTTCTCATCCCTATCAATAAACAAGATTCCCCTTTCATTTATTTTTATTGTTTTTTTTGTCAGTCAAGGGGTTTGAACTCTGGGCCTGGGTGCTGTCCTTCAGCTCTTCAGCTCAAAGCTAGTGCTCTACCACTTGAGCCACAGCACCACTTCCAGACTTTTCTGTTTATGTGGTGCTGAGGAATCAAACCCATGGCCTAATGCATGTGAGTCAAGCACTCTACCACTGAGCAACCTTCCCAGTCCAGACTCTCCTGTTTCATTATTCAAGAGGATTATTATGTTATCCTGTTGAGGTTTTCAATTGCAAAAATTAAGAGAGACAAAAAAAGGAAACACAAGCCTAAAAAACAAAAAGAATGATGGAAGAACACACAAAATGAAATGCTATTATATTTAGAGAAAAGACACAATAAATGTAGAAAAGTGCTAAAAATACCCATATAATTAGTTTTTCTGAAAGAAGGAAATTCTGCTACCCCCTGTGCATCATCAAACAGGCAATTTCTTTCTTCTATTGTTACTAAGTTTCATCAAAAAGATTTTCCAGGTCTTTGGTGAGGTTTATTTTAGTTATTTATGTACAAATGAGATTATGAATAGGAAGTTTTCTTCAATGGTGAATTTATTTTTGAAACTATCACAATAAACCACCTGAAATTATGTCACCTAGCCATGTTGATGAAACCATTCTGGTCACCAGGGGAGATGGCTGATACGGTACAGCTCTTTCCTAGCAAGCTAAAACAAGCAAAAACAATAAAATACACACTGCCAACTAAAACAGAAACAGGGAACAATGGAATTAAACACAGGAGCCAGAAATTTACCTAATCAGCTGGCTAGTTACAGTATCTTGATTCTTGGCAAAAGTGCCAGAAACACATGCATTACTGAAGCACTACTAATTTGGAGGAAGAAAGTAGCTTTATCAAGAATTTCCAGAAATATGCACATCCAAATATAGAAAACTTGACTACAAAACCACCACCCTAGGAAACAGGAAGCTCACTGTTCATTCTCCAGTACAACTGTACAAGTGTGTATACATATAGATGGATACATACATATATATCTAATTTATAAAAATGGGCAATGAAGTGAATAGACATTGAAGGAACACAATGAGTACCATTATATAGAAAGTATTCATCAGAGATTTTCAAATCAAAGCTACACAAAGATTCCATTTCACCACAGTCAGAATGGCTGTCATCAAGAAAACTAACAGTGTTAGTGGGGATCCTTGAAAAGAAAAGAGAACCCATACACTGTTGGTGGGAATTTGAATTAGCTCATTCATTAAACTAATAAGCATACAATTTCCTCAAATATATAAATATAGATCCCAACTAAAGTACTGCTGCTTATGTGTATGCATATATGTATACATATGTGTGTGTGTGTGTGTGTGTGTGTGTGTGTGTGAAGGAATCAGGAAACACAGAATGCAGAAATAAATGCATGCTTGCATCTATTTCAGGACTATTCATAAGAGCCAGGTCATGGAGCCATCCTGGGTACCCATTGATGGTGAAAAAAGAACCAAAATGTGGTGCATATGCTCAATGCAGTGCTACTCAGACATTCAGAAGAATGGTGTCATGACTTTGCAGGAAAATTATTGAAGTGGTAAATAACATGTTGATTGAAATAAGATAGACTCAGAAAGACAAGTATCATTTTTATTTTTATTTTTTCATAGTTTTAAAAAGACATGAAAAATAAAAAGAAGCCTTTTAGAGAATGAAGTAAATAAATAAGAGGGGAGTAAGTATGGGTAATCACGAGGACAAATCAAAGAACTTAAGGTCATAGAACCCCATATATATGTATGATAATGTCTAAAGAAAATTTACTATTTGCACAATTAATATATACCAAAGGAAAAACTTTAAAGAGTTAAGCATCAACAACAATGAAAGACTAAGCATTATTTATCTAAGAACAGTTGGGCCAAGAGCTGAAAGAATCCAAATCAAAATATTCAGCAGACTTATGAGTTCAGTGAGCATAAGATCCAAGAGCTGGTGCCTAGATAATGAGAACCATCCCCATCACTTGAAAAACATATGGACAAACAGCTGCACTTAGATGAAGAAGATGTGATTCTTAGCTTGTGTGCACTCTGGGGCACAAGGAAAGCCTGAGGTTTGAGGTAAGTAGTTTACTTGGGGCATGATGACAGGACAAGACGTGGGAAACGAGAAATAATCAGGAGTAGGAGGGAAACAGTTAAAAGTGACACCATAAGCAGAACTCTTCTTGGGCAGCTGGACGGCATTCCCATGGACAACATGTGGAACCCTGGACAGGGTGGACACATAGGCACTGAGGGGAGGTGAGCAGGACAGGGCCTCACCAGCTCCTCTCACTGTTGCAGCTGTGCCCCTTGGGGCCTGAGCTCCTGCCCAGAACTTCCTATCCAATGGATGAAACCCTCAGCAGAGAGATATAAGCTCTGGTGCAAGACAACCATGGCCTATTTGAGAGATCCATGGAGAAGGATCAGAGCTGGCATACCCAGAATGCTTTACTGTGGAAATTTTATTTTTTGGAGGTGAGCTATATATTGGAACAGCAATTAAAGAAGGAAAAATAAAGAGACACAATGCTTTTATAATTGGATTTTTAAAATGCCAAATTTATTGATGAGGAATAACAGCATTTGAGAAACCAAGTCACAGAACAAATACCTTCATGTGGGTAACAAGACAGTTGACAGATTACATGGAAAATTCCAACTTGAATTCATTTTGAAGAGAGAAAGTAAGTTGCCAAGGACGGAGGGGGACAGTGCATTTGGAGGCCCTCACAGACCTCAGTGTAAAGTGAGGTTTACAGGTAGTCTCCCATGACTTAGTTTGGAGAAGGACTACATCAATAATGCTGCCTATTGAAGGGCAGAAGGGTGCAGGACAGAGTGCTCAGCGGCAGGAATCAGTGCAGCAGCTGGGGCAGCAACAGGTGGTCTGAGAGCAGCAGGGCTGGCAGCAGCAGGGCTGGCAGCAGCTGGACACACAGCAGCTGGGGTGGCAGCAGGTGGTCCTGCAGCAGGTCGTCTGGCAGCAGCTGGGCTGACAGCAGCAGGGCTGGCAGCAGGTGCAGCCACAGCAGGAGTTGACCATGGTGTCAGAGGATGGAGGTTCTGGGTGGGGGTGCAGGGAGATATGGTTGAACAGTTTGGAAGGCTCTCTGTCCCACATGCTCTTTTATACCCTGCTAAGGAACATTGTGATCCATCACATGTAGCATTCTTTCCTTGTGGGTGTTTAGGTTCTCAAATTAGGCCACTATATTTTCCTGATTAAATTTTTAAGTGGGAAGGAAACATGATGCTGTTTTTCTGGCATGTTGGAATTCACCTGTCAGTTCATGGAGAACCATCTCCTAAGTGTGTGTGTCTTGATGTAGTTCCTCAAAGAGTCGTCATATAACAGCCAGTGTCTCCTTAGCATATGCTTCAGTCTCATTTTACATGATACATTTTGTCTATTCTTAGGTATTCAAGATTTTTATAGGCCCATAGTTGTGTGTGGTGACCCAGGAGGCTAAAGCCTCACTAGAATCTAATGAGTCCTTCATCAGGTCAAGTGGGGAGGAAGGTTTGCATGTAAGAGACCAGCAGCATGGCACCAGGAAGGCCATGAGGACATTTTCCTTCCTCCACTGTGAGTCAGGATCCACTTCCTAGACTCTTTCTGGAAGAATAGACTAACTCTGGGTGACATTTTAATTTAGAAACATCTATATGTCTTTGTTTCTTTATATTTTCTTTATCTGAATCAACTCTCTAAATAACATTTTAGTTCCCCTTGTGAGAAAGTGGGTTTCAGAGCTCTGCTGTCCTTTGAAGATTTCCCTTCATGTTGTACTATGAACTCGTTGCCCTCAGTCTTCAGCATACTGTTTTTATGTCCTTTGTGCTTTTTGTTTGAGTTTTTTGTTTTTGTTTTGGAGGGATTGTGCTGTGAATTGAGGACCATACACTTGCTCAGTAATGCTCTAACATGTGAGCCACACCCTCAGCCTACTCTTTTTTTGACATCTGGAATCCTGTGATTTTCCAATATTTACCTGCTATTGCAAGTTAGATGTCACATCATTCTTCTGTTTTATTTTTATTTGCACACAAAATGACAGATCTCTCTTGAGTTTCTCATCCCTATCAATAAACAAGACTTTGCTGTTCAGGTTTTCAATTGCAAAAATAAAGAGAGACCAAAAACAAACAAACAAACAAACAGAAGCCTAAAAAGCAAAAGGAATGATGATGGGACACACAAATTATATTTAGAGAGAAGACACAATAAATATAGAAAGGTGCTAAAATACCCATCTACTTAGCTATAGGATTAGTTTTTCTGAAAGAAGGAAATTCTGCTACCCTCTATGTGTCATCAAACTGTAAATTGCTTTCTTCTGTTGTTTCTTAATTTCATCAAAAAGATTTCCCAGGTCTTTGGTGAGGTTTATTTTAGTTATTTATTTGTGTACAGATGAGATTATGAAAAGGAAATTTTCCTGGTTTCTTTCAATGGTGAATTTATTTTTGGAAGTATCACAATAAAACACCTGAAATTATGTTTCCTAGCTATGTTAGCGAAACCATTCTAGACACCAGTGGAGATGGCTGACGTAGTATAGCTCTTTCCTAGCAAGCTAAAACAAGCAAAAACAATGAAATACACACAGCCACCCAAACATAAACACGGAACAGGACCTGGAAATTTACCCAATCAGCTACAGTATCTTGATTCTTGGCAAAAGTTCCAGAAACACATGCATTACAGAAGACCCACTAAGTTGGAGGAAGATACTAGCTTTGTCAAATATGGCAAGGGAAATGGACACCCAAATATAGAAAACCTGACCACAACAACACTGCCCTAGGAAACAGGAGGCTCAGTATTCACTCTAGTAGAAATGTATAAATATATACATATGCATTATATTTTGCAGCAGTTAAAAATAAACAATTAATGCGTAGACATTGAAGGAACACAAACGAATAACATTACATGGGAAGTGTTCAATGTCTTCACCATTGAGGATTTTCAACTAGAAACTACACAAGATTCCATTTCACCACAGTCAGAATGGCTGCTGTCAAGAAACTCACAGTGTTAGTGAGGATCATTGGAAAGACAGAAGACCCCACACACCATTGGTGGGAATTTGAATTCCTTCATTCATTTCACATACAATTTTCTCAAATACATAAATATAGAACTCACATAAAATCCAACTAAAGCACATACATATAAATACCTCAAGGAATCAGGCAGCACGGAATGGAGACACCCGCATCTATTGCCAGACTAATCACAATTGCCAAGTCATGGAGCCATCCTGGGTGCCCATTGAGGGTATAAAAAAAAAAGAACCAACACTTTTTGCATGTGCTCAATGCAGTATTACTCAGACATTCAGAAGAATGATGTCATGACTTCATAGAAAAATTGATTGAAGTGGTAATTGTCATGTTGAATGAAATAAGATAGACTCAGAAAGACAAGTATTAAATTTTTTTGTCATAAGTTGAATATTTAAAAGAAAATGATATGAAAATAAAAAGAAACATTTTCAAGAATAAAGTTAACCATTGGGAGGAGATTAAAGGGATTAAGTAATCACAAGGACAAGTCAAACAACCTAAGGTCATATACATGTCTGATCATGTCTTATGCATATTTACTACTTATACAATTAATATATACTGATAACAAACATCAATGACAATTTAACATTAACTAAAATGAAAGTAAAAACTATTGATCTAAGAACAATTGGATAAACATCTGAAATTATCTACATCAAAATAATCAGAACATTTCTCACTTTAGTGAGCATAGAATCCAACAGCTGAGGCATAGTTGAGAATCATCCCTATTGTTGAACAATGTATGGAAAAATCAAAAACATGAAAATGAGGAAGATGTGAGATTAGATTGTGTGCCTTCTGGCGCATAGCCAGACCCAAGAGATTGAAGTAAATACTTTATTTGGGGAGATGAGAGGACAAGATGTAGGAAACTTGGGAAATAATTGAGAGTAAGGGAGAATGCACTATCAAGGAATGTCCTATGGAGAATTCTCCTTGGGAAGCTGGATTATGTTCCCACAGACAGCCTGTGCATACTGGACAGGGTGGACACTTGAGCACTGAAGGAGAGAGAAGCAGGACAGGCCTCACCAATTCCTGTCATTATTGGAGCCCTGTTCCTGAGAGCTGATCTTCTGGCTTGTGCTTTCTCTTCAATAGAGGAAGACGTCAGGAGAGAGTTCTAGGCTCTGCCTCCAGGCAACCATGGTCTATATTTGAGGGAACAATAGGAAAGACCCAAGCTGGCACACCCAGAATGCCCTGACATGGGATTTTTATTGTTTGGAGATGAGCTATATATTTGAACAACTGAAAAAAGCAACATAATGCTTTTGTATTTGCATATATTCACATTTATTGATGATATAGGAATAACCTCATTTGAGAAGGTAAATACATAGTTGATAGATTCATGAAAAATTCTAACTTGAGTTTATTTTGAAGAGAGATGGTAACCTGAACAAGGAATGGGGATGAAGGGGTCAGTGTATTTAGAGGTCCACACAGACCCCAAGGGAATAGGTTTACAGTTGGCCTCCTATGATCAGCTTGCAGATATCAACTTCATAAGTATTGGTAGCTTAAGACCAGGAAGAAGGATCAGAGTGCTCAGCAGCAGGAATCAGTGCAGCAGCTAGGGCGGCAGCAAGTGGTCCTGCAGCAAGTAGTCTGGCAGCAGCTGGGCTGGCAGCAGGGCCTGCAGCAGCAGGAATCAGTGCAGCAGCTGGGGCGGCAGCAGGTGGTCCTGCAGCAGGTGGTCTGGCAGCAGCTGGGCTGACAGCAGCAGGGCTGGCAGCAGGTGCAGCCACAGCAGGAGTTGACCATGGTGTCAGAGGATGAAGGTTCTGGGTGGTGGTGCAGGGAGATATGGTTGAACAGTTTGGAAGGCTCTCTGTCCCACTTGCTCTTTTATACCCTGCTCAGGAGCATTGTGATCTATCACATGTAGCATTCTTTCCTTGTGGGTGTTTAGGTTCTCAAATTAGACCACTATATTTTCCTAATTAAATTTTCAAGTGGGAAGGAAAATGTGGTGCTATTTTTCTGGTGTGTTGGAATTCCCCTGTCAGTTCACAGAGAACCATCTCCTAAGTGTGTGTATCTTGACGTAGTTTCTCAAAGAGCTCTCATGTGACAACAGTGTATCCTTATGATATGCATCAATCTTATTTTACATGGTACACTGTGTCTACTCTTAGGCATTCAAGATTTTATAGGCTCATATTTATGTGTGGTGACCCAGGAGGCTAAAGCCTCACTAGAATGAATCTAATGAGTCCTTCATCAGGTCAGGTGGGGAGAAAGGTTTGCATGTGAGAGGCCAGCGGCATGGGGCCAGGAAGGCCATGAGGACATGTTCCTTCCTCCACTGTGAGTCAGGATCCTCTTCCTAGACGCTTTCTGGAAGAATAGACTAACTCTGGGTGAAAATTTTAATTTAGAAACATCTATATGTCTTTGTTTCTTTATATTTTCTTTACCTGAATCAACTCTCTAGATAATATTTTAGTTTCTCCTGAGAGAAAGTAAGTTGCAGAGTTCTTACATCCTCTTGGAGTTAGATACTAGTTTTCTCAAGGATGGCCAGAAAAATGAACATCCAGTTGTAGAAAACTTGACCAATAACAATATTACCCTAGGAAACAAAAGGTTCAGTGTTCACTTTCCAGTATATCCAGTCCAAAAAAATGGGCAATCAAGTATATAGTGAACACAAATGGCTAACATTGCATGGAACCTGTTCAATATCCTTCACTATCAGAATTTCCAAATCAAAACAACATCAAGACAGCATTTCACCACAGTCAGAATGGCTGCCATCAAGAAAACTAACAGATATAGTGAGGGCCCTGGGAAAGAAAGAGACCCATCCACTGTTGGTGGGAATTTGAATTAGTTCCTTCATTATACTAATAAGCATACAATTTCCTCAAATATCTAAGTATAGATCTCACATACATTCCATCTAAAACACTCCTGCATACATATGAATGTTTGTGTGTGTGTGTGTGTGTGTGTGTGTGTGTGTGTGTGTGTGTGTGTGTGTGTGTGTGTGAAGGAACCAGGCACATATATAATCGAAAAGTATTAAATTGAGACACCTACATACTCATCTCTATTGCAGGACTATTGACAAGATCCAAGTTACACAGTTATACTGTGTGCATATGGATAATGAAACATCAATGACTACTAAACAATAACAGTAATGAAAGTCAAAATTCTATCGCTCTCAGAACAATTGGACACACATCAGAAATGATCCATATCAAAATATTCAGAAGATTTCTCACTTTAGTGAGCATAGTATCCAATAATTAGTATATCCTAGACAGGATAATCTTAGCAGATGAGCAGAACAGCTCAATACTTATGTACATATGAAAGTATAAGATGATGCTAAGGGAAATGAACTCCAAGACATGGACACAAGAGGTTTTTTTTTGTTGTTGTTGTTGTTTTAAATATACTATGTGATTATTTTTGTTTCTATTGTATGTTCTTCCCCTTATGGTATATCCTCTGTGTTACTGTATTTGATTTTGCTACCTTGGTACCCTTCAAATAGGGAAGGCAAAGGGAACAACAGAAGAGTGAGACAAAGGACAAGGGGGAGCAAGTGCAACAGCGATATATACACAAGACTATGTTGGAAACAATCTGTACAACTTGGGGGTGGAGGGAAAATAGGAGAAAATTGAGGGAAGGGGTAAAAGGTTGACAAGAAATTTACTCATTTCCTTACTTCTGTAACAGAACCCTCCTCTGCTTATCACCTTAACAAATAAAAAGGTACAAAAAAAATCCAAGCGCTGATGCCTAGATAATGACCACCATTCCAATTGTTTGAAAAGTGTATTGAAAAACAACAATATTTATATGTCTTAGCTTGGGGCACAGGGTAACCTAGGAGATGGAGATTAAGTAGTTGACTTGTGGAATGATGACAGGACAAAATGTAGGAAATGGGAAATAATTGAGAGTTAGGGAGGACACATTACCAAGATATGCCATATGGAGAATTCTCCTTGGGCAGCTGGATTACATTCCCACGGTCAGCCTGTGTACACTGGATACAATGGACACATGGGAACTGAGGGGTGGTAAGCAGGACAGGGGTCACCAGCTCCCATCACTGTTGTAGTTGTGTCCCTGTGGGCCTGAGCTCCTCCTACAACTTTCTCTTCAATAGAGGAAATCCTCAGCAGAGAGCTCAAGGTTCTAGCTTTAGGCAACTATGGTCTATTTTGAGGGAGCAATAAGAAAGACCAGAGCTGGCACACTCAGAATGCCCTGCCATGAGATTTATGTTTAAAAATGAGCTACATATTGATTTGAACAACAATTGAAGAAGAGAAAATAAAGAGATATAATGTTTTTAGATTTGCACATATTTGCTTTTATTGATAATACAGGAATAACAGTATTTGAGAAGGTAACAAAATTTCATTGGAATTTTAAACTTGGGTTCATTTTGAAGAGAGATAGAAAACTGCCAAAGACTGAGGGGGACAGTGCATTTGGAGGCCCACACAGACCCAGAGGGAACTGAGGTTTACAGGTAGTCTCCCATGATTGAGCTCAGAGAAGAACTACATCAATAAAGCTGACTACTGAAGGGCAGGAGGGTGCGGGACGGAGTGCTCAGCAGCAGGAATCAGTGCAGCAACTGGGGCAGCAGCAGGTGGTCCTGCAGCAGGTGGTCTGGCAGCAGCTGGGCTGGCAGCAACAGGGCTGGCAGCAGCAGGGCTGGCAGCAGCTGGAGGCACAGCAGTTGGGGCGGCAGCAGGTGGTCCTGCAGCAGGTGGTCTGGCAGCAGCTGGGCTGACAGCAGCAGGGCTGGCAGCAGGTGCAGCCACAGCAGGAGTTGACCATGGTGTCAGAGGATGGAAGTTCTGGGTGGGTGTGCAGGGAGATGTGTGTGAACAGTTTGGAAGGCTCTGTCCCACTTGCTCTTTTATACCCTGCTAAGGAGCACATGTGATCCATCACATGTAGCGTTCTTTTTGTGGTTGTTTAGGTTAACAAATAGGTGGTTCTCAAATTAGGCCACTATATTTTCCTGATTAAATTTTCAAGTGGGAAGGAAAACATGAAGTCATTTTTCTGGTGTGTTGGAATTCCCCTGACAGTTCAGAGAGAATCATCTCCTAAGTGTGTGTATCTTGATATAGTTCCTCAAAGAGCTTTCATGTGACAGCCAGTGTCTACTTAGGATATGCTTCAGTCTCATTTTATGTGGCACATTCCATGTAATCTTAGGTATTCAAGATTGTTATAGGCCCATAGTTGTGTGTGGTGACCCAGGAGGCTAAAGCCTCACTAGAATCTAATGAGTTCTTCATCGTCAGGTGGAGAGGAAGGCTTGCATGAGAGAGACCAGCAGCATGGGGCCAGGAAGGCCCCATGTAAGTCAGGATCTATTTCCTAGACATTTTAGGGAAGAATACAACTAACTCCTCATGAAATGCTTAAATAAAAAACATGCATATGTCTTTGCTCCTTATTTTTATCTGATGCAAATCTCTAAATATTTTAGTTCCTTTTATGAGAAAGTGGACTGCAGTGTTCTGCTGTCCCTGAAAGATTCTCATTAATACTATTGTGTGAACTTGTTGTCCTTCAATCTTTGACATGGTGTTTTTTGTGCCATTTGTGTTTTTTGTTTGATTCTTTGCATTTCTTTTTGGTGGGATTATGCTGTGCACTGAGGACCACATACATGCCAAGTAATCCTCTACCACTTGAGCCTTGCCTTCAGCCCACTCTTTCTGGATTTTGGCAAGGCATGTAGAATCGTGTCTTTTTCTAACTGGTACCTGCTTGTACCAGTTAGCTGTCACATTGTTCTTCTGTCTTATTGGAGTGTCTCAGTCCTATCATTTGACAAGACTCTCCTGCTTCATTTTTCAAGAGGATTATTATATTATCTTGTTCATCCAGGTTTTCAGTTGTTAAAAAAATTTTAAAGGCAAAGAGAGAAAAAAATGAGCCTAAAAAGCAAAAAGAAATATGATAGAACACACAAAATGTAATTTTGTTATAGTATATTTATAGAGTAGACACAGTAAATGCTGAAAGGTAAAAAATGCCCTTTTAATTAATTCTATGGCTAGTTCTTCAAAAAGAAATAGAGGGGCTGGGAAAGTGGCTCAGTGGTAGAGTGCTTGCCTTGCATGCATGAGGCCCTGGGTTTGATTCCTCAGCACCACATAAGCAAAAAGAAAAAAGCCGGAAATGGTGCTGTGGCTCAAGTGGTAGAGCGCTAGCCTTGAGCTGAAGAGCTGAGGGACAGCGCCCAAGCCCAGAGTTCAGGCCCCACGACCGGACCCAAAAAAAAAAAAAAAGAGAAATAGATTTTGCTAGCCCCTTGGGTGTCATAAAGCAGAAGGTGTGCATGATTAAATGTCTTAACAAAGAGCATTTAAATACAAAAATCCTTACACTTTTTAACACGGTAAATTACTCATCAAATACTTGATTTGTATACTTTTATTCATATGTTTGTGCCATTAAAGCTGAATATATGAACTATTTAAAACCATATGCTCTATATAAAGAGATTTTTACTTGATTTAGTAGGTAAAGTGAGACAGAGGAAACCAGACAGATATAGAGGAAAGGCTTCAGGTTTTCTTAGAGATGAAAGGAAGTTTTTCCCCACAGGTAAAATGGCAAAGCACATTGTGAGTGTAAAGCAATGTATAAACAATACAGTTCCTAAGGCAGTTTGTCAGAGTGCTTGACATACAGTTGGTTGCCTGCTAGAATGAGTTTTCTCCACTGACTCTCTGATGCCATTCTTAAGCAAAGTATGCGTTTTCATACCAACCTTTTACCAAGGCCGTTTCTCTCAAGAGCTAGATTTATTGATATTAAAAGTATGTTTTTGTCCAAGATTTTTTAGCTGTTCAGGGCCTTAAGTGATTCAATAATACCCTAGGAAACAGGAGGCTCACCGTTCACTCTCCAGTATATTTAATCCAAAAAAATTGGCAATCAAGTGTACACAAATGGCTAACATGACATGGAAACTGTCCAATATCCTTCATTATCAGAGACTTCCAAGTCAAAACTACATCAAGATTACATGTCTCCACAGTCAGAATGGCTGCCATTAAAAAAGTAACAGAGATTGTGATGGTCCTGGAAAAGAAAGGAAATAGATAGATAGATAGATAGATAGATAGATAGTTAGATAGATAGATAGATAGATAGATAGATAGATAGATAGATAGATAGATAGATAGATAGATAGATGTCAATATATCTATATCTATATCTATCTATCTATCTATCTATCTATCTATCTATCTATCTATCTATCTATCTATCTATCTATCTATTTATCTATCTATCTATATATGCCTGAAGAAATCAGGCATAAAATTGAGACACCAGCATACTCATATTGCAGAACCATTGACAAGACCAAGTCATGGAGTCATTGATGGTGAAAAAAGAACCAAAATGGGGTATATATACTCAATGGAGAATTATTCGGCCATGCTGAAGAATGATATCATGACTTTGTGGGGAAGTTCTTGGAAGTGCTAATTGTCATGTTAAGTGACATAAGATAGACTCAGAAAGACAAGTCTTGAATGATTTTTTTGTATTTTGAATATCTAAAAAAAAAAAAGATGTGAAAGTGAAAAGAGGCCTATTAGAGAATGCATCAAACCAATGGGAGAGATTAACATGGACAAATCAAAGAACCCTAGGTCAAAGAACCCCATATACATGTATGATAATGTGTTAACAATATTTGTTCTTTGCACAATTAATATATACAAATGGAAAACATCAAAGACAATGAAACATCAACAGCAATGAAAGGCTAAAGACTTTTTTTATAAGTTTTTTATTGTGAAAATACTGTACAGAGGGGTTACAGTTACATGAACAGGGTAATGAGTACATTTCTTATCAAGCATTGTTGCCTCCTCCTTTGGTTTTCCCCTACCATCCCTTCCCTCCCACTTCCATGACTACACTCCCCCACCAGCTTCCCCTCCCGCCACCCCCCCCCCGCCCGCACCTAAATTGTAAAGTTCATCGTTCAACAGTGTCTTGTACAGATGTACATTGTTACAGTGGGTTAACCTGTATCTCTATTTAAACATTTTGTTTTTTCCCTTCCCCTCCCAAATTAGACCAATATCAAATACAGTGAAAACAGGGGTTATAACCATTGGGGAGGAACATACAAACAAAAAAAATCACATGGTACATTATAAATACATTAGAAACAATAGCAAGAAAGAAAAAAAAAACCACTTGTGTCCCTATTTGCGGTTCATTTTGCTTAACATCATCTTATCTGGTCATATGTACATAACTTTCGACCTTTTGTGCTTGTCCCAGAGATATACTAGTTATTGCAAGTAAGGGTAACCATAAGACCTATGCTTCTTTGCACCTGGCTTACTTCACTTAATATAATTTTTTCCAAGTCTTTCCATTTACTAACAAATGGGGCAATGTCATTCTTTCTGATAGAAGCATAGAATTCCATTGTATCTATATACCACATTTTCTTGATCCATTCATCTACCTAGGGGCATATGGGCTGGTTCCATATCTTAGCTATGGTAAGTAATGCCGCAATAAACATAGTTGTGTTGGTAGCTTTAGTATGGTCTTGTTTGTGATCACTTGAGTAAATGCCCAAAAGTGGGAGCTCTATGTGGAGTCTTCTGAGGAACATCCATACTGCTTTCCAAAGTGGTTGAACAAGTTTACACTCCCACCAACAATGTAGTAGGGTTCCCTTCTGTCCACATCCCCTCCAGCATCTATGGTTATTAGAGTTCTTGATTATAGCCATTCTAACTGGGGTGTGGTGGAATCTCAATGTTGTTTTGATTTGCATTTCTTTGGTGGCTAGAAAGGTTGACATTTCTTGATGTGTCTATTGGCCATTCTTATTTCCTTTTCAGACAAGTTTCTCTTTAAGTCTTTAGCCCACTTATTTATCGGGCAGTTGTTTCTTCGAGCATTTGTTGTTGGGGGATTCCATTTTTTGAGTTCCAAGAGACCCTTATCTGTTGTATGGCTAGTGAAAATCTTCTCCCAATCTGTGGGCTTTCTTGCTAGCTATATTGATCTAAGAAAAAAATTGAGCAAACATCTGAAAGAATATACATCAAAATATTCAGAAGAGTTCTCACAGGATCAAAGCACTGATGCCTAGATAATGATCACCATCCCAACGGTTCCAAAAGTGTGTGGAAAATCAGCAACATTTAGATGAGGAAGATGTAAGTCTTAGTTTGTGTGAACTCTGGGGCATAGAGAAACTGGGGAGATGTAGGTAAGTAGTTTACTTGGGGAATGATAATGGCACAAGATGTAAGAAATTTGGAAAATAATTGAGAGTAAGGGGAGATTCATTACCAAGAAATGCCATATGGAAAATTCTCCTTGGGAAGCTGGATTACATTCCCATGGACAGCCTGTGTACACTGGATATGGTGAACACATGAGCACTGAAGGACAGGTGAGCAGGACAGGCCTCACCAGCTCCTGTCATTATTGGAGCTCTACTTGTGGGAGCTTATCTCCTGGATAGAGCTTTCTTGTCAATAGTGGAAGTCCTCAGCAGAGATTCAACTCTCTGACTCTAGGCAACCATGGTCTATTTTTGAGGGAACAATAGGAAAGACCCAAACTGGCACATCCAGAATGCTCTGCCAAGGGATTTTTATTGTTAGGAGATAGCTACATATTGATCTAAACAATTGAAGAAGGAAAAATAGAGACATAATGCTTTTATATTTGCATTTGTTCACATTTATTGATGATGTAGGAGTAACAGCATTGGAGAAAGTAACTAGAGAGTTGACAGATTTCATGGAAAATTCCAACTTGGGTTTATTTTGAAGAGAGATGGTAAGTTGACAAGGACTGGGGGTTGGGGGCCATGTATTTGGAAGCCCACACAGACCCCAGTGAAGTTTACAGTTGGCCTCTCATGATCAGCTTGCAGATATCTACCTCATAAATGTTGGCAGCTTAAGACCAGGAGAAGGGAGGACAGAGTGCTCAGCAGCAGGAATCAGTGCAGCAGCTGGGGCGGCAGCAGGTGGTCCTGCAGCAGGTGGTCTGGCAGCAACAGGGCTGGCAGCAGCAGGGCCTGCAGCAGCTGGACACACAGTAGCTGGGGCAGCAGCAGGTGGTCTGGCAGCAGCAGGGCTGGCAGCAGGTGCAGCCACCGCAGGAGTTGACCATGGTGTCAGAGGATGGAGGTTCTGGGTGGGTGTGCAAGGAGATGTGTATGAACAGTTTGGAAGGCTCTCTGTCCCACTTGCTCTTTTATACCCTGCTAAGGAGCACATGTGATCCATCACATGTGGCATTGTTTCCCTATAGTTGTGTAGGTTAACAAATGGTGGTTACGAAATTAGGCTGTGTTTTTTCCTGATTAAATTTTTGAAGTGGGAAGGAAAACCTGATTCCATTTTTCTGGCGTGTTGGAATTCACCTGTCATTTCTTGGAGAACCATCTCCTAAATGTGTGTGTCTTGGTCTAAGAGCTGTCATGTGACAGCCAGTGTCTCCTTACAATAGGCTTCAATGGCATTTTACATGGTACATTGAGTCTTTTAGCTATCAAGATTTTATAGAGCCATATTTGTGTGTGGTGAATCTAATGAGTGCTTCATCAGGTCAGGTGGGGAGGAAGGTTTACATGAGAAGCCAGCAGCATGGAGCCAGGAAGGCCATGAAGACATGTTCCTTCCTCCACTGTGAGTCAGGACCCATTTTCAAAGCTTTATAGGGAAAAATAGGTTAACTCTGGGTGAAAAAAATAATTGAAAGGTCTTGATATATCTTTGCTTCTTTTCTTTTTTCTTATCTGAATCAAATCGCTAAATAATATTTAGTTCCTCTTATGGAAAAGTGGGCTGCAGATCTCTGCTGTCTGTAAAGATTGATTCCCTGTAATATTATACTGTGAACTTGTTGTCCTTCAGTCTTTGACACCATGTTTTTTGTGTCCTTTGTGATTTTTGTTTTCTTCAGTAATGCTCTACCACTTGAGCCATACCCTCAGCCCCCTCTTTCAAGGTTTTGACATCTGGAATCCTGTGATTATCCAATATTTACCTGCTAAAGCAAGTTAGATGTTGCATTATTCTTCTGTCTTATTTTTATATCTAGATAACATACCAGATCTCCATTGAGCTTCTCAGCCCTATCAATAAACAAGATACTCCTACTTCATAATTCAAGAGGAATATTATATTATCCTCTTCAGGTTTTCCATGTTAAAAACTATAAAAGGCCAAAAAGGAAACAGAAGACTAAAAAAAGAATTATTTTTGGAACACAAAAAAAAATTATTATAATATATTTATATAGTAGACACAGTAAATGCTAAAAGGTGCAAAAATACCCATCTAATTAGCTGTATGATTAGTTTTTCTAAGGAAAGTGTCCTAACCCCTTATGTGTCATAATACAGGCAGTTTTGTGCCTGGAAATGTGACTTAATGGTAGAATGCTGGACTAGCATGCATGAAGCCCTGGATTTGGTTCCTCAGTACCACAAAAACAGAAAAAAAAAAAAAACCAGAAGTGGAGCTGTGCCTCAAGTGCTTGCCTTCATCAAAAGAAACTCAGGGACAGTGTCCAGGCCCTGATTCAAGCCCCAGGACTAGCAAAACAATAAACAAACAAAAAAAACCCGGCGGTTTCAGTCTTCTGTTGTTTATAAACTTTATTACAGAGCTTTTCCAGGTCTTTGGTTAGGTTTATTTTAGTTATTTATTTGAGAACACATGCAATTATAAATAGGAAATTTTCCTGGTGTTTCTCATGAGTAGATTTATTTTTGGAGAATCACAATATAATACTTAAATAATGTCACCTAGCCATGTTAACAAAAACGTATCAGGGATATGGCTCAAGTGATACAGCTCTTTCCTAGCAAGTTAAAACAAACAAAAACAATGAAATACATACCAGATGGTACACATGGAACAATGGAATCGAATATAGGACCTGGAAATTTATCCATTCATCTGGCTAGCTACAGTATCTTGATTCTTGGCAGAAAGTCCCCAAAACTTCTGCTTTACAGAAGTGCTAGAACTTGGAAGAAGATACTAGCTTTATCAAGAATTGCCAGAAAAATGAACATCCAAATGTAGAAAACTTGACCACAACAGCACCAGCCTAGGAAACAGGAGGCGCAGTGTTCACTCTCTAGTACAAACATAAATTTTATATATATATAGTTCCAGTCAATAAAAATAAGCAATGAATGCACAGATATTGAAGGAACACATGAGTTACATTACATCAGAGATTTTCAAATAAAAAAAGATTCCACAGTCAAAGTGGCTAATAGAGTTAGTGAGAATCCTGGGTAAAACAGGAGACTCCACACACAATTGGGGGGATATTAATTAGCTCATTTATTATACTAATGAACATTATTTCCTCAAATATAGAAATGTAGATTTCACACATGATCAGCTAAACCACACACATATATATATAAACCATATACATCATATATATACAAACCACTCATATATATATATAAACCACTCATATATATATATATATATATATATATGTATGTATGTATGTATATGAAGGAATCAGGAAAAAAAGAATGGAGACATCTGCATGTTCCTATTTATTGCAGGACTATTCAGAAGAGTCAAGTCATGGAGTTATCCTGGGGGTCAATTACTAGTAAAAAAAGAGCCATAACTGTGGTACAAGTGCTCAGGGCAATATTATTCAAACATTCAGAAGAATGATGTCTTGAGTTTATAGGAAAAATGTTTGAAATGGCAAATATCATGTTAAGTGAAACAAGATAGACTCAGAAAAACAAGGATTTAATGTTTTTTCTCTTATGCTGCATCTTAAAAAAAGATATGAAAATAAAAAGAAACCTATTAGAGAATGAAGTAAATAAACAGGAGGGGAGTAAGTAAGAGTAAACACAAGGATAAATCAAAGAACTTAAGGTCATAGAACCCCATATACATGTATGATAATGTCTAAAAAAATGTACTATTTACACAATTAATATACACCAAAGGAAAACTTTAAAGAGTCAAGCATCAACAACAATGAAAGACTAAACATTATTTATCTAAGAACAATTAGGCCAAGAGCTGAAAGAATGTAAATCAAAATATTCAGCAGACTTATGAGTTCAGTGAGCATAGGATCCAAGAGCTGGTGCCTAGATAATGAGAACCATCCCCATCGCTTAAAAAACATACGGACAAGCAGCGGCACTTAGATGAAGAAGATGCGAATCTTAGCTTATGTGCACTCTGGGGCACAGTGAAAGACTGGGGTTTGAGGTAAGTAGTTTACTTGGGGCATGATGACAGGACAAGATGTGGAAAACTGGAGAAACAATCAGGAGTAGGGAGGGAAGAAGTTCAAAGTGACACCATAAGCAGAACTCTTCTTGGGCAGCTGGATGGCATTCACATTGACAGCATGGGCAACACTGGACAGGGTGGACGCACAGGCACTGAGGGGAAGGGAGCAAAACAGTACCTCACCAGCTCCTCTCACTGTTGCAGCTGTGCCCCTTAGGGGCCTGGGCTCCTGCCCAGAGCTTCCTTTTCAGTAGAGGAAGTTCTGAGCAGAGTATTCTAGGCTGTGGCTCAAGACCACCAGGCCTGTATGAGAAACCAGTGGACAAGGATGAGAGCTAGCACACACAGCATGATCTACTATGTGAGTTTTATTTTTTGGAGATGAGCTACATATCTGAACAGCAGTTGAAGAAGGAAAAAATAAAGAGACACCATGCTTTTATATTTGCTTTTTTTCTCTTTTATTGATGATGTAGGAATAACAGCATTGGAGAAGATGACAAGATAGTTCAGAGATTTCATGAAAAATTCCAATTTGGATTCATTTTGAAAAGAGAGTAAGCTGCCAAGGATGGAGTAGGACAGTGCATTTGGAGGCCCACACAGACCCCAGGGAGAAGTGAGGTTTATAAGTCGTCTCCCATGATTTAGCTCAGAGAAGGACTACATCAATAATGCTGCCTACTGAAGGGCAGGAGGGTGCAGGACAGAGTGCTCAGCAGCAGGAATCAGTGCAGCAGCTGGGTTGGCAGCAGGTGGTCCTGCAGCAGGTGGTCCTGCAGCAGGTGGTCTGGCAGCAGCTGGGGCAGCAGCAGGGCTGACAGCAGCAGGGCTGACAGTAGCAGGGCTGGCAGCAGCTGGGCTGGCAGGAGCAGGGCTGGCAGCAGGTGCAGCCACAGCAGGAGTTGACCATGGTGTCAGAGGTTGGAGGTTTTGGGTGGGTGTGCAGGGAGATGTGTTTGAACAGTTTGGAAGGCTCTCTGTCCCACTTGCTCTTTTATACCCTGCTAAGGAGCAATGTGATCACATGTAGTGTTCTTTCCTTGTGGTTATTTAGGTTAACAAGCAGGTGATTAGGACACTGTCTATTCCTGATTAAGTTTTCTAGTGGGAAGAAAAAACATGATGCCATTATTCTGGTGTGTTGGAATTCCCCTGTCAGTTAGCTCAGGGAGAGCTATCTCCTAAGTGTGTGTATGCATCTTGGTATAGTTCCTCAAAGAGCAGTCACGTGATAGTGTCTCCTTATGATATGTCTCAGTAGCATTTCACATGGTACATTCTATCAACTCTTAGATATTCCAGAATGTTATAGACCTATATTTGTGTGTGGTGACCCAGGAGGCTAAAGCCTCACTAGGATCTTATGAGTGCTTCATCAGGTCAGGTGGGGAGGAAGGTTTGCATGTGAGAGGCCAGCAGCATGGGGCCAGGAAGGCCAGGGGAACATGTTCCTTCCTCCACTGTGAGTCAGGATCCATTTTCTAGTTGTTTTATGGGAAGAGTAGAACTAACTCTGGGTGAAAAGCTTAGTTTAAAACATGCATATATCTTTGCTTCATATATTTTCTACACAGAACCAAATCTCTAATTATTTTAGTTCCTTTTGTGAGAAACTGAGCTGCAGAGCTCTGCTCTTCCTGAAAGATTGCTGTTAATATTATAGTACGAATTTGTCTCCTATTTTTGACATAAGGTTTATGTGTCATTTGTGGTTTTTATTTGAATTTTTTGGTTTTTGTATTGGGGGATTGTGCTGTGAACTGAGGACTTCATACTTGTTCAGTAATGCTCTACCACCTGTGCCACACCCTCAGCCAGCTTTCTGCTTTTTTTTTTTTTTTTTTTACAAAGCATCTGAAAACCTGTCCTTTTCCAATATTTACCTGCTGGCATAAGGTAGCTGTCACATTTTTCTATTGTCTTCTTTGAGCTTTTGACAATCTGTCAACTAACCAAACATTCCTGCTTCAGTGTTCAAGAGGATTATTATATTATCATTTTTCAGTTGTGAAAAATAAAAAGAGGCAAAAAAGAGAAAGAGAGTCTGAAAAGCAAAAAGAAATAAGATGGGACAGAAGAATGAACTATTATTATAGCATGTTTGTAGGGTAGATGATGAAAAATGAAAATGCCCTTTTAATTAGCTATATGACTAGTTCTTCTAAAAGAAGGAAATTCTTTTATGTCATAATACAGGCAGAAGGAGACACATTGTTATGTTTGTAGGGGCACAAATAAATGTCTTAATAAACAGCATTTAAATACAAAAATGATTTGCACTCTTTTTTGTTTTTTTCGTCAGCCATGGGGCCTGAACTCTGGGCTTTGGCACTGTCCCTCAGCTCTTCAACTCAAGGCTAACACTCTACCACGTGAGCCACAGAGTTACTTCTGGCTTTTTCTGTTGATGCAGTGCTGAGGAATCAAACCCAGGGCCTCATGCATGCAAGACAAGCACTGTACTGAGCCAACTTCCCAGCCCCAGATAGGCACTCTTTTTATCATAGTAAATTTCTAATCAAATGTTTGATTTGTATATTTTATTCACAAGTTGGTGCTGGTATAGGTGAAGAACATGAAGTATTTAAAATCATATGACCTGTGTGAAGAGATTTTTTTACTGTATTTAGTAGGTAAGGCCAGACAGAGGAGACTAGAAAGACCTAAGAAAGGCTTCAGGTTTCCTTAGAAAGTAAAGGAAGTTTTCCCCACAGGTGAAAGGGCAGAGCACATTCTCAGTGGAGAGCAATGTAGAGACAACACAGTTCCTAAGGCAGTTAGTCAGAGAACTTGGTATACAGTTGGTTGCCTGCTAGAATGACTCTTCTCCACTGAAACCCTGATGCATGCATCCTTATGTAATGTACCCATTTTCACACCAGCCCTTACCAAGGCAATTATCCTCAAAAGCTAGACTTATTGATATTAAAAACAGCAATAAATCATTGTGGTATTTGCCTAAGATTGTTTTGGCTATTCAGGATCTTCAGTGATTCCTTGCGCATTTAAGGGCTTCTTCATGTAATTCTGTGGAGAATGTCATTGGAATTGATAGGGATTGCATTATATAATGAGATGCTTTTCATCATCTGGCCTTTTTCATCTGTTAATTTTGCTGATCCATGAACATGGTACAGATTTCCAACCTGTAGATGTCTTCTTTAGTTTCTCATGTTATTTATGAATTTCATCACATGGAGTTTTGAGGCCTTTGATTAAGTTTATTTTAGTTATTTATTTGGGGATTCATGAAATTATGAATAGGAATTATTTTTTATTACTGGTGAATTTATTTTTGGAATATTAACATATAAAACTTAAAATTATATGATCTAGCTCTTTTAACAAAAATAGCCTGATCACCAGGAGAGATGGCTCAGCTGGTACGACAATTTCCTAGCAAGATAAAACAAACAGAACAAATAAAATGCACAACACCTAAAACAGAAACATGGAGCAATGAAATAGAATAGAGGACTCAGAAATTTATCCAACGAGCCAGGTAGCTATACTATCCTGATTCTTGGCAAGAAGTTCCAGAAGCATGTGCATTACAGAAGTGCAACTATATTGGAAGAAGATACTAGCTTTATCTAGTGTGGTCAGAAAATGAACACCCGAATGGAGAAAACTTGACCCCAAGAACATTACCCTAGGAAACAGGAGGATCAGTGTTCACTTTCTGGCACAAATATATATATATATATATATATATATATATATATATATATATATATATATATATATATATATATATATATATATATATATATATGTATATATTCCAAACCATGAAATTGCTCAATGAACTGAATAGACATTAAACAAACACTATGGCTAACATTATATAGAAACTGGTCAAAATACCATACTCTCAGAGATTATTAAATCAAAACTACATTGAGATTCCGTTCCCCACAGTCAGAATGACTGCCATTAAGATAACTCACAGAGTAAGTGATGATCCTGGGAAAGAAAGGAGATGCCATACACTATTGGTAGGAATGTGAATTTGTTCATCTCTTGTATTAATAATTATAGAGGTTCATTAAATATATAAATATAGAACAATTAAATAATCCAGTTAAAGCACCTGAATATATATATATATATATATATATATTTATATATGTGTGTGTGTATATATATGTAGTTATAGCCACAGCAGAGTTGACCTTGTGTCAGAGAATGGAGGTTCTGGGTGGGTGTGCAAGGAGATGTGGTTGAAATATTTGGAAGTCTTTCTGTCACACACATATGCACATCACACACATATTTATATATATGCATATATACAGGAGTATATTTGTGCTGCTTGTATTGATTGCAGGACCATTCATAAGAGCCAAGTCATCCTGTGGGCCTATCAATGATGAAAAATAAGGGAATGTGGTATATATTCTCAATGGTGTATTATTGAAACATTTACAAGTATGATGTCATGAATTGGTAGAAAAAAATTCATGGCAGCAATAATTATATTGAGTGAAATAAGATACACTCAGAGAAAGTAGTTTTAATTATTTTTTCTCTTATTTTGAATTTATTAAAGAAGAAAGTAAACAGAGGCATTTTAGAGAATGAAATAATCCATTGGGAGGTATTAGCATGGGTAATCACAAGCACAAATCAAGAAAACTAAGGCCATAGAACCTCATATACATGTATAATGTCTAAAGAAAACTTATTATGTGAACAATTAATTTGCACCAATGGATAAACATCAACAGCTATGAAAGAGTAAAGACTATTGACCTAAGAACAATTGGGCAACTGTTGGGTCTTCGTCCGTCCCACAAAAGACGGACGGGATCCGAGGAAAGGTAAGTGCGGCGCTCGCCCATTCCCTAGCCTCCCTCAGCCCAGGAGACAATCAGACACAGCGGGGAGCCAAATCCAGCAGGCAGAAAACTCTTTATTAACAGAGAGCAGCCCCTTTTTAAAGACAAAGAGGGTGGGTGGTATGGTAAGGGAGGAAGAGGAACCAATCACTGTCAAAGTCACACCCTATCATTCACCTGAGCCTTCACAGGCTGGTTAGGTACTGATCAGAAGATCAATTGGGGTCTGCCCACTCTACTCTCTCCCAGAGCCATCTTGGCTGGCCATGTGCTCTTCAGTAAATTAGGCTCTGCCCACTCAACCCCCTCCCAGAGCCATCTTGGCTGCCCATGTGCTCCACAGGGCAACCATCTGAAATGTTCCCCATCAAAATATTCAGAAGACTTCTCACTTTAGTGAGCATAGAACCCAACCCTTTATGCCTAGATAATGACCCCCATCCACATCATTTGAATATGTATGAAAGTCAAGAACAATTAGGTGAGGAAGATGTGAGATTCGATTGTGTACACTCTGGACATAGCCAGACCTAAATGATTGAAGTAAGTAGTTTAGTTGATGAATGATATCATGGCAAGATGAAGGAAAATTGGAAACTATTTGAAAATAAGGGCACTCCAAATTACCAATGAATAACATATGGAGAATTCTTCTGAAGTGGCTGGATTACATTCCTTGTGGAACATTGGACAGGTGGACAAACAGGCACTGAATGGGAGGTGAGCAGGACAGGGGCTCACCAGCTCCTGTCAGTCACTATTGGAGCTCTGCCCCCTGGACCTTAGCTCCTGCTTAGGACTTTATCCTCAATAGAGGAAGTTGTCTGCAGCAGAGAGTTCTAGGAGTCCTAGTGAGAGAGCAATAGAAGAGACAAGAGCTGCCACAGCCAGAATGCCATGCCATGAGATTTTTTTTTTGGTTTGGAGATGAACTACATATTTGAACAACAATTGAAGAAGGAGACAAATGCAACATAATGTTTTTATATTTGTATGTATTCACATTTATTGAGGATGTAGAAATAACAGCATTTGAGAAGGTAACAAGATAGTTGACCAATTTCAAGGAAAATTCCAACTTGGGTTCATTTTGAAGAGAAGCTAATAAGGACGAGAGAAAGACCTCAGTATTTGGTGGCTTATACAATGCCAGTGGGAACAGAGGTTTACAGTTGGTTTCACATGATCCTTGCAGATTTCTACCTCATAAGTGTTGGCAGCTTAAGACCAGGAGAAGGAAGGAGAGTGCTCAGCAGCAGGAATCAGTGCAGCAGCTGGGGCGGCAGCAGCTGGGGCGGCAGCAGCTGGGGCGGCAGCAGCTGGGCCTGCAGCAGGTGGTCTGGCAGCAGCTTGGCTGGCAGCAGCAGGGCTGGCAGCAGCAAGGCCTGCAGCAGCTGGACACACAGCAGCTAGGGCGGCAGCAGGTGGTCCTGCAGCAGGTGGTCTGGCAGCAGCTGGGCTGGCAGCAGTAGGGCTGGCAGCAGGTGCAGCCACAGCAGGAGACCATGGTGTCAGAGGATGGAGGTTCTGGGTGGGTGTGCAAGGGGATGTGTTTGAACAGTTTGGAAGGCTTTCTGTCCCACTTGTTCTTTTATACCCTGCTAAGAAGCATTGTGATCCATCACATGTAGCATTCTTTCCTTGTGGTTGTTTAGTTTAACAAATGAGTGGTTATCAAATTGGGATTTTTAAATACAAAATTAGTATTTTTCTGCTTAAATTTTCAAGTGGGAAGGAAAACATGATGCCATTTTTCTGGTGTGTTGGAATTCAATTGTCAGTATGTTCCATGAAAACCATCTCTTAAGTGTGTGTGTCTTGGTCTAGTTCCTTAAAGAGCTGTCACAAGGCTGCTAGTGTCTCCTTATGATATGCTTCCATTGCACTTTACAAGGTACATTCTACCTATTTTTAGATAATCAAGATTGTTATAGGCTGCCACGACTACTCCAGTGGAGTCTGCTTAGCATGGGAAACCATCTATCAGACCTAAGATAGGGGTTTCAGAGACCTATCTCTGAGTTTTGGGACTTCACCGAAGTCTACCTCAGAGAATGGGGCTTTACAGAAACCTATCTCCAAGTTTTGGGACTTCACCGAAATCTACCTCGGAGAATAAGGCTTCTAAGAGGCCTACTCCCGGCAAAAGGCTGGCAAGCCCCTGGGAAAGATGTGTTCCTGCCTTTCTTTTCCTCACTGTATAAGAGTGCCTATTAATCTTTTACTGTTTCTGCTGTTCATTGTACTTACTCATTGTCAACGTTCCCTTATTCAAAGCTCTTTCTTAAGAGTGTTGATGACTCCAATATCTGATGAGTGTCTTAAAAATATGACTAACTCACCAGAGTTAAGTGCTACCCTGAAACCCCTCTTATGGAGGCTAGTAGACAAGCCATAAGCAAATATAAAAGTATTGGGGGTGTCACAAAGTCACTTCAGCAGAAGGAATTGTTTGAAAGAGTTGCAAGAAGCTATAGGCGCGGCTAGAACAGAAGGAATGTATGGCAATTGCTGAGATAACTACTTAGGAGAAAGAATTTCCTGTTACTCTCTTTCATTTACTAAGAGACTTGCTAGATCTAGGCCTCTGTGACCTTACTATTAAAGAAGGAACAGGAAAGATCTTATGGGACAATTAAGGCCTCTATAGAAATAAGGTAATGGTTAGATGGTGACAAATGTCGAAACCCATTATATTTCTTAGAGATAAGCCGGAAACAAATGCCTTTCAGGTGACCAGCTGGTGACCACCCAAGAATGAAGCCCTGCAGCAAGATTGTGTAAACTTTTGCCCTTTCAGGGGACCAGCTGGTGACCATCCAAGAATGAAGCCCTGTAGCAAGATTGTGTAATCTTTTGCCCTTTCTTATGGAGACTTTTGCTATAAAAGTTTGTTATCCTCTGCATTAAATCGCACTTAGCACTCAGCATCCACTCCTAATGTGTGTGAGTTGTCTGTTTGCCATCTCCCCATCCTATTCCAGGTTCCTCCCCTAGGTATCCTCCGTTGTCCCGACAGAACCCGGTCCGCGGCAATTTTAGTTATTTATTTGGGAACAGGTGTGAATATGAGTAGGAAATTTTCCTGAATTTCTGAAGGGTGAGTTTATTTTCGGAAGTGTCACAATATAATACCTTAAATTATGACATCTAGCCATGCTAACAAAAATAGCAGGGTTACCAGGGGAGATGATGGCTCAAGAGGAACTGATCTTTGCTAGCATGTTTAAGCAAACAAAAACAACAAAATACATACCACCTAAAACAGAAACATGAACCAATAGAAGAGAGTAGCAGACACAGAAATTTACCCAATTAGCTGACTAGCTACAGTATCTTGACTCTTGGTAAAAAGTTCCAGAAACACATGCATTACAAAAGTGTTGCCATCTTGGAGGAAGATCCTAGCTTTATCAAGTATGAACATCCAAATGGAGAAAACTTGACCACAACATTAACCTAGGAAGCAAAAGCATCAGTGGAAGTTCTCCGGTACAAACACATACACAGATACACACACACACACACACACACACACACACACACACACACACACACAATTTCTAATCCATACAAGTGGACAATTAATGGGAGTAGAGATTGAACGAAGACAAATGACTAACATTATATTGATAGTATTCAATGTCATTACCATCAGGAAATTTCAAAACAATACTAAACAAAGCTTCCATTTCAGCATAGTCAGAATGACTCCATCAAGAAAACTAATAATGGGTAAGAAAGGAGATCCCTTACACTGTTGGTGGGTGTGAATTTGTTTATTTATTATACTAATAAGTATGTAATTTCCTGACAAAATAAATGTAAAATTCACTCATGATGCAGCTAAAGCACTACTCTATATATGTATATGTATATGAAGGAATCAGGCAACATACGATGGAGACACCTGCATGCTCACATCTATTGAAGGACTATTCACAAGAGCCAAGTCATGGAGTCATCCTGTGGCCCTTCTGTGGTTAAAATACAAGGGGAGTGTGGTGCATGTGCTCAATGCAGTATTATTCAGACATTCATAAGAATAATGTCATGACTTTGTAGGAAAAGTTTGGAACTGGTAATTGTTACGTTAAATGAAATGAGATAGACTCAGCAAGAAAAGTATTTATTTTTTCTCTTATATTTAATCTTCGTAAAACAAATAGATATTAAAGTTCAAGGAGGCCATTTGGAGAATGAAGTCAGCCAATAGGAGGGATTCGCATCGGTAATCACAAAGACAAAGCAAAGAAACTAAGGCCATTGAACCCCATATACCGTATGATAATATCTAGAGAAAATTTACTATTTGCACAATTAATATACAACAAGAGCAATGATTTTAAGGGCTAAGCATCAATGCCAATGAAATATTAAAGACTGTTTACTAAGAACAATGGGGCAATGATCCCCATCAAAACACTCAGCTGACTTATCAGTTCAGTGAGCATAGGATTCAAGAGCTGGTGCCTAGATAGTGAGAACCATCCCCATCACTTAAAAAAATGTATGGACCAACAGCTACACTTAGATGAAGATGTGAGTTTTAGCTTATGTGGGGCACAGGGAAATCTGGGAGATAAAGGTAAGTCATTTATTTGGGGAATGATGACAGGACAAGATGTGTAAATTTGAGAAACATTCAGGAGTAAGGAGGGAAGCAGTTCAAAGTGACACCATAAGCGGAACTATCCTTGGGCAGCTGGATGGCATTCACATGGTCAGCATGGGGAACACTGGACAGGGTGGACACACAACCACTGAGGGGAGGTGAGCAAGACAGTACTTCACCAGCTCCTCTCACTGTTGTAACTGTGCCTCTGGTGGCCTGATCTCCTGCCCAGAGCTTCCTTATCAGTAGAGAAGTCCTCAGCAGAATGTTCTAGGCTGTGCCTCAAAGATCACTGTTGCCTGTTTGAGAAACCAGTGGACAAGGATCAGGGATGGCACACACAGAATAATCTGCTATGTGAGGTTTAGTTTTGGAGATGAGCAACAGTTGAAGAAGGAAAAATAAAGAGACAAAATGCTTTTATATTTGCTTTTATTCACTTTCATCAATTATATATGAATAACAGCATTGGAGAAGGTGGCAAGATAGTTCACAGATTTCATGGAAAATTCCAACTTGGAATCATTATGAAGAGATAGTAAGCTGCCAGTGATGGAACAGGACAGTGCATCTGGAAGCACACACAGACTCCAGTGGGAAGTGAGGTTTTCAGGTAGTCTCCCATGATTTAGCGCAGAGAAAGCTATCTACAATAAAGCTGCCTACTGAAGGGCAGTAGGGCGCAGGACAGAGTACTCAGCAGCAGGAATCAGTGCAGCAGCTGGGTTGGCAGCAGGTGGTCCTGCAGCAGGTGGTCCTTCAGCAGGTGGCCTGGCAGCAGCTGGGGCAGCAGCAGGGCTGACAGCAGCAGGGCTGACAGTAGCAGGGCTGGCAGCAGCTGGGCTGGCAGGAGCTGGGCTGGCAGCAGGTGCAGCCACAGCAGGAGTTGACCATGGTGTCAGAGGTTGGAGGTTTTGGGTGGGTGTGCAGGGAGATGTGTTTGAACAGTTTGGAAGGCTCTCTGTCCCACTTGCTCTTTTATACCCTGCTAAGGAGCAAGTGTGATCACATGTAGTGTTCTTTCCTAGTGGTTGTTTAGTTCAACAAACAGGTGATTATGAATTTAGGACACCGTTTATTCCTGATTAAGTTTTCTAGTGGGAAGAAAATATGATGCCATCTTTCTGTTGTGTTGGAATTCCCCTGTCAGTTAGTTCAGGGAGAACTATGTCTTAAGTGTGTGTGTAGGTCTTGGTATAGCTCCTCAAAGATCAGTCACGCGGCAGCCAGTTTCTACTTATATGTTTCAATGTCATTTGACATGGTACATTCCACCAACTCTTAGATATTCCAGAGTGTTATAGACCCATATTTGTGTGTGGTTAAAGCCTCCCTACAATCTACTGAGAACTTTATCGGGTCAGGTGGGATGGAAGGTTTTCAGGGGACTGGGAAGGCAATGAGAACATGTTCCTTCCTCCGCTGTGAGTCAGGATCCATTTTCTAGATGTTTTATGGGAAGAGTAGAGCTAACTCTGGGTGAAAAGCTTAGTTTAAAAACCATGCATATATTTTTGATTGAATCAAATCTCTACTTTAGTTCCTTTTGTGAGAAACAGCTGCAGAGCTCTGCGCTTCCTGAAAGATTGCTGTTAATATTGTAGTATGAGCTTGTCCTTCTGTTTTTGAAATAAAGTTTCATTTGTGTCATTTGTGGTTTTTATTTGAACTTTTTGGTTTTTGTATTAGAGGATTGTGCTGTGAACTGAGGACCACATAATTGCTCAGTAATGCTCTACCACCTGTGCCACACCCTCAGCCAGCTTTCTGCTTTTTTTACAAGACATTTGAAACTCTGTCCTTTTCCAATATTTACCTGCTCTACAAGATTAGCTGTCACATTATTCTTTTGTTCTTTGAGCTTCTCACAGCCTATCAATGAACCAGACACTCAGCCTCCTTGTTCAAGAAAATTATGTTATTCTGTTCACTTTTTCAGTTATGAAAAATAAAAAGAGGCAAAAAAGAGAAAAAAGTCTAAAAAGGAAAAAAGAAATAATATAGGACAAAAGAATGAACTATTATTATAGCATTTTATGGGGTAGCCATCATAAGTAATATAACATGAAAATTCCCTTTTAATTAGTATTATGACTAGTTCTTCTAAAAGAAGGAAATTCTGTTAACCCCTTTTATGTCATAAAACAGGCAGAAGGAGACGAGTTATTATGTTTGTGAGGGCACAAACACTTATGAGTTTCATTACAGGGATTTTTCAGGCCTTTGGTTAAGTTTCTTTTAGTTATTTATTTGGGGATTCATGCAATTATGAATAGGAATTATTTTTATTCCTGGTGAATACATTTTTGTAAGCATTACCATATAAAACTTAAAATAATATGAGCTAGCTCTAGAGAAATGGCCCAGCTGGTACAGCTCTTTCCTAAGCAAGCTAAAACAAACAAAACCAACAAAATGCACACACCTAAAGCAGAAACATGGAGCAATGAAATAAAACAGAGGACTCAGAAATTTATCCACCCATCTAGGTGGCTACACTATCCTGATCCTTGGCAAGAAGTTCCAGAAGCATGTGCATTACAGAAGTGCTACTATTTTGGAGGAAGATACTAGCTTTATCTAGTGTGACCAGAAAAATGAACACCCGAAGGAAGAAAACTTGACTGCAAGGACATTACCCAAGGAAACAGGAGGATCAGTATTCACTCTCCAGTACAACTTATATATATATATTCCAACCCATAAAAATGGTCAATGAACTTAATTGACATTAAAGAAACACTATGGCTAACATTAAATGGAGACTATTCAAAACAATATACTTTCAGAGATTATCAAATCAAAACTACATCAAGATTCCAATTCCCCACAGTCAGAATGACTGCCATTAAGATAACTCACAGAGTAAGTGATGATCCTGGTTAAAGAAAGGAGATGCCATACACTTTGGTGGGAATGGGAATTTGTTCAACTATTATACTAATAGATACAGAATTTCATCAAATATGTAAATATAGAACTCCTACATGATAGATCCAGTTAAAGCACCTGCATATGTACATATGATACATATATGTATATAAAGTGATATATATACATTTATATGTAACATAAACACACACACACACACACACACACACACACACACATATATATATATGCAGGCACAGCCACAGCAGGAGTTCATGTGTCAGAGAATGGAGGTTCTGGGTGGGTGTGCAAGGAGATATGATTGAACAGTTTGGAAGGCTCTCTGTGGCACACACACACAAAGAGAGATGCACTATGCACACACATATTTATATATATGCACATATACAGGAACATAAATGTGCATGCTTACATTTATTGTAGGGGCATTCATAAGAAACAAGTCATGGAGTCATCCTGGGGGCCCATCGATGGTGAAAAATTAAGGGAATGTGGTACATGTGCTCAATGGAGTATTCTTCAGACATTTGCAAGAATATTGTCATGGCTTTGTAGAAAAACATGGCAATGACAAATATATTAAGTGAAATAAGATACACTCAGGAAAACTAATATTAATTATGCTTTCTCTTATGTTGAATTTTTTTAAGCTGAAAAAGAGGCCTTTTAGAGAATTAAGTAATCCATTGGGAGGTATTAGCATGGGTAATCACAAGCACAAATCAAGGAACCTAAGATCATAGAAAACTTACTGTTTGCACAATTAAAACTTACCAATGGCTAAAGAGCTACAACAATGAAAGACAAAAGACTATTGATCTAAGAAAAATTGGACAACCATCTGAAATGTTCCACATCAAAATATTCAGAAGATTTCTCACTTTAGTGAGCATAGAACCCAACTGCTTATGCCTACATAATGAACCCATCCATATCATTTGAATATCAATGGAAAGTCAGGAACAGTTAGGTGAGGAAGATGTGAGATTCCATTGTGTGCACTCTGGACATAGCCAGACCTAAATGATTGAAGTAAGAAGTTTAGTTGAAGAATGATATCATGGCAAGTTGTAGGACAATTGGAAACTATTTGAGAATAAGAGCACACCCAATTACCAAGGAATAACCTATGGAGAATTCTCCTGGGGTGGCTGGATTACATTCCTTGGACAACTTGTGCAACACTGGACAGGTGGACACACAGACACTGAATGGGAGGTGAGCAGGACAGGGGCTCATCAGCTCCTGTCAGTCACTATTGGAGCTCTGGTCCCTGGACCTTAGCTCCTGCTTAGGACTTTATCCTCAATAGAGGAAGTTGCCTGCAGCAGTGAGTTCTAGGAGTCCTAGTGAGAGAGCAATAGAAGAGATGACGGCTAGCACAGCAAAAGTACACTGCCATGGGATTTGTTTTGTTTGGAGATGAGCTACATATTTGAACAACAATTCAAGGAGACAAATGCAACATAATGTTTTTATATTTGCATGTATTCACATTTATTGAGAATGTAGGAATAACAGCATTTGAGAAGGTAAGAAGATAGTTGACCAATTTCAAGAAAAATTCCAACTCGGGTTGATTTGAAAGAGAAGCTAATAAGGATGGGAGAAAGAGCTCAGTATTTGGTGGCTTATACAATGCCAGTGGGAACAGAGGTTTACAGTTGGCTTCACATGATCCTTGCAGATTTCTACCTCATAAATGTTGGCAGCTGAAGACTAGGAGAAGGGAAGAGAGTGCTCAGCAGCAGGAATCAGTGCAGCAGCTGGGGCGGCAGCAGGTGGTCCTGCAGCAGGTGGTCTGGCAGCAGGTGGTCTGGCAGCAGCAGGGCTGGCAGCAGCTGGATACACAGCAGCTAGGGCGGCAGCAGGTGGTCCTGCAGCAGGTGGTCTGGCAGCAGCTGGGCTGGCAGCAGGTGCAGCCATAGCAGGAGTTGACCATGGTGTCAGAGGATGGAGGTTCTGGGTGGGTGTGCAAGGAGATGTGTTTGAACAGTTTGGAAGGCTCTCTGTCCCACATGCTCTTTTATACCCTGCTAAGGAGCAATGATGATCCATCACATGTAGCTTTCTTTCCTTGTAGTTGTTTAGTTTAACAAATGGGTGGTTATCAAATTGGGCTCTTTAATATGAAATTAATATTCTTTCTGCCTAAATTTGAAGGAAGGAAAACATGATGCTATTTTTCTGGTGTGTTGGAATTCAATTGTCAGAATGTTCCATGAGAACCATCTCTTAAGTGTGTGTGTCTTGGTCTAGTTCCTCAAAGAGCCGTCACATGGCAGCTAATGTCTTCTTATGATATGCTTCAATAACATTTTACAAGGTACATTCCACCTACTTTTAGGTATTCAAGATAGTTATAGGCCCATATTTGTGTGTTGTGATCCAGGAGGCTAAAGCTTCACTAGGATCTAACCAGTCCTTCATCAGGTCAGGTGGGGAGGAAGGTTTGCATGTGAGAGGCCAGCGGCATTGCGCCAGGAAGGCCATGAGGACATGTTCCTTCCTCCACTGTGAGTCAGGATCCACTTCCTAGACTCTTTCTGGAAGAATAGACTTACTGGGTGAAAAATCTAATTGAAAAGCATCTATATTTCTTTGTTTCTTTTCATTTTCTTTATCTCAATCAAATCTCTAAATAACATTTTAGTTCCCCTAATGAGAAAGTGAGCTGCAGAACTCTGCTGTCCTCAAAAGATTCATCATGAACTGTGAAGTTGTTGTGCTTCAGCCTTTGACAGTTTTTTTTGTTTGATTTTTTTTGTTTACATTTTGGAGGGTTTATGCTGTGAAATGAGGACCACCTGCACTGCACCCTCAGCCCATTCTTTCTGGGTTTTGACAAGACATTTGGAACTCTGGGATTTCCCCATTTTTCTAGCTAGCACCAGTTAGCCACATTATTCTTCTGTCTTATTTTTATATTCACACACATTATAGGTCTCTGTTGAGCTTCTCAGCCCTATCAATAAACAAGCCTCTCTTGTTTCATTATTCAAGAGGATTATCATATTATTCTGCTAAGGTGTTCAGTTTCAAAATAAAAAAGAGGTACAAAAGAAAAATCAAAACTAAAAAGTAAGAAGAATTATGATAGAGCACACAAAATGAAATGTTATCAGAATATATTTATAGAGGAGTCACAGTAAATACAGAAAGGTACGAAAATACCTACCTAATTAGCTACAAGATTACTTTTGCTAAAAGAAGAAAATTTTGCTACTTCCTATACGCCATAAAACAGGCAGTTTTTTTTCTTCTGTCTTTATAAGTTTTATCACAGAGATTTTCAGGTCTTTGGTTAGGCTTATTTTACTTATTTATTTGGGAACAGGTGTGATTATGAATAGGAAGTTTTCCTGGATTTCTGAAGCGTGAGTTTATTTTCAGAAGTGTCACAATATAATACCTAAATATTACATCTAGCCATGCTAAGAAAAATGGCAGGATTACCAGGGGAGATGATGGCTCAAGAGGAACTGATCTTTGCTAGCAAGTTGAAACAAACAAAAACTACAAAATACACACCACCTAAAACAGAAACATGAACCAATAGAAGAGAGTAGCAGACCCAGAAATTTACCCAATTAGCTGGCTAGCTACTGTATCTTGACTCTTGGCAAAAAGTTCCAGAGACACATGCATTACAAAAGGGCTGCCATCTTGGAGGAAGATCCTAGCTTTATCAAGTATGAACATCCAAATGGAGAAAACTTAACCACAACATTAACCTAGGAAGCAAAAGGATCACTGGTATCTCTCCAGTATATATACACACACACACACACACACACACACACACACACACACACACACACACAATTTCCAATCCATAAAAGTGTACAAGGATGTGAATAGATATTGAATGAAGACAAATGGCTAACATTACCTTGAAAGTAATCAATGTCATCACCAACAGGAAATTTCAAATCGAAACTAATCAGTTTCCATTTCACCATAGTCAGAATGGCTCTGTCAAGGAAAGTAATAATGGGGGGCTAGGAAGGTGGCTCAGTGGTAGAGCACATGCCTTGCATGCTTGAGGCCCTGGGTTCGATTCCTCAGCACCACATAAGCAGGAAAAAAAAGGTTGGAAGTGGCGCTGTGGCTCAAGAGGTAGAGAGCTAGCCTTGAGCTGAAGAGCTGAGGGACAGCGCCCAGGCCCAGAGTTCAGGACCCATGACCATAGCCCCCTCCCTCCCAAAAAAGAAAAGTAATAATGGGTAAGAAAGGAGATCCCTTACACTGTTGGTGGGTGTGAATTTGTTTATTATACTACTAAGCATGTAATTTCCTCATAAAATAAATAAAAAATTCACTCATGATACAGTAAAGCACTACTGCATATATATATGTATATACATACATATATATATGAAGGAATCAGGCAATATAGGATGTAGACATCTGCATGCTCATATCTATTGAAGGACTAGTCACAAGAGCCAAGTCATGAAGTCATCCTGAGGGCCCTTCTGTGGTTAAAATACAAGGGGAGTGTGGTGCGTGTGCTCAATGCAGTATTATTCAGACATTCATAAGAATGATGTCCTGACTTTGTAGGAAAAGTTTGGAACTGGTAATTGTTATGTTAAATGAAATGATGTAGACTCAGTGAGAAAGGTATTCATTTTTTCTCTTACATTTAATCTTTGTAAAACAAATAGATATTAAAGTTCAAGGAGGCCATTTGGAGAATGAAGTAAGCCAATGGGAGGGATTCACATGGGTAATCAGAAAGACAAAGCAAAGAACCTAAGGCCATTGAACCCCATGTACAGTATGATAATATCTAAAGAAAACTTACTATTTGCACAATTAATATACACCAAGGGCAATGTTTTAAAGGGCTAAGTATCAACACCAATGAAATATTAAAGACTATTAACTAAGAACAATGGGACAAACATCTGTAATGATCCCCATCAGAACACTCAGCTGACTTATCAGTTCAGTGAGCATAGGATTCAAGAGCTGGTGCCTAGATAGTGAGAACCATCCCCATCGCTTCAAAAATATATGGTCCAGCAGCTACACTTAGATGAAGATGTGAGTTTTAGCTTACGTGGGGCAAAAGGAAATCTGGGAGATAGAGGTAAGTGGTTTACTTGGGGAATGATGGCAGGACAAGATGTGGAAAACTTGAGATGCAGTCAGAAGTAGAGAGGGAAGCAGTTCAAAGTGACACCATAAGCAGAACTATCCTTGGGCAGCTGGATGGCATTCACATGGACAGCATGAGGAACACTGGACAGGGTGGACACACAGCCACTGAGGGGAGGTGAGCAAGACAGGACCTCACCAGCTCCTCTCACTGTTGCAGCTGTGCCTCTGGTGGCCTGATCTCCTACCCAGAGCTTCCTTTTCAGTAGAGAAGTCCTCAACAGAGTGTTCTAGGCTGTGGCTCAAAACCACTATGGCTTGTTTGAGAAACCAGTGGACAAGGATCAGGCCCGGCACACACAGAATGATCTGCTATGTGAGATTTAGTTTTTGGAGATGAAGAACAGTTGAAGAAGGAAAAATAAAGAAACAAAATGCTTTTATATTGGCTTTTATTCACTTTCATCGATGATATAGTAATGACAGCATTGGAGAAGGTGGCAAGATAGTTCACAGATTTCATGGAAAATTCCAACTTGAAATCATTTTGAAGAGATAGTCAGCTGCCAAGGATGGAACAGGACAGTGCATTTGGAGGCCCACACAGACTACAGTGGGAAGTGAGGTTTTCAGGTATTCTATGATTTAGCTCAGAGAAAGACAACATCAATAAAGCTGCCTACTGAAGGGCAGTAATGCACAGGACAGAGTGCTCAGCAGCAAGAATCAGTGCAGCAGCTGGGTTGGCAGCAGGTGGTCCTGCAGCAGGTGGTCTGGCAGCAGCTGGGGTAGCAGCAGGGCTGACAGCAGCAGAGTTGGCAGCAACAGGACTGGCAGCAGGGCTGACAGCAGCTGGCTGACAACAGCAGGGTTGGCAGC
Organism: Dipodomys merriami; assembly: GCF_024711535.1. Taxonomy (NCBI): domain Eukaryota; kingdom Metazoa; phylum Chordata; class Mammalia; order Rodentia; family Heteromyidae; genus Dipodomys; species Dipodomys merriami. The sequence continues at coordinate 27,126,050 of NW_027203270.1, read as the reverse complement.
AGGTAGAGCCACAGCAGGAGTTCCTGTGGTTCTGGGTGGGTATGCAAGGAGTTATAGTTGAACAGTTTGGAAGGCTCCCTGTCGCACGCGTACGCGCACGCGCGCGCACACACACACACACACACACACACACAGATGCACCATGCACGCACACACACATTTATATATATGCACACATGCAGGAAAATGAATATGCATTCTTACATTTATTGCAGGAGCATTCATAAGAACCAAGTCATGGAGTCATCCTGGAGGCCCATCGAAAAATTAAGGGAATGTGGTACATGTGCTCAATGAAGTATTATTCAGACATTTGCAAGAATATTGTCATGTCTTTGTAGAAAAATTCATGGCAATGACAAATATATTAAGTGAACTAAGATACACTCAGGAAAATTAGTATTAATTATGATTTCTCTTATGTTGAATATTTTTTAAGGCTGAAAAAGAGGCCTTTTAGAGAATGAAGTAATCCATTGGGAAGTATTAGCATGGGTAATCACATGCACAAATCAAGGAACCTAAGATCATAGAAAACTTACTGTTTGCACAATTAAAACTTACCAATGGCTAAAGAGCTACAACAACGAAAGACTTAAGACTATTGATCTAAGAACAATTGGACAACCATCTGAAATGTTCCACATCAAAATATTCAGAAGATTTCTCACTTTAGTGAGCATAGAACCCAACCACTTATGCCTAGATAATGATCCCCATCCACATCATTTGAATATCAATGGAAAGTCAAGAAGAGTTAGGTGAGGAAGATGTGAGATTCCATTGTGTGCACTCTGGACATAGCCAGACCTAAATGATTGAAGTAAGAAGTTTAGTTGAAGAATGATATCATGGCAAGTTGTAGGACAATTGGAAACCATTTGAGGATAAGGGCATACCCAATTACCAAGGAATAACCTATGGAGAATTCTCCTGGGGTGACTGGATTACATTTCTTGGACAACTTGTGCAACATTGGACAGGTGGACACATAGACACTGAATGGGAGGTGAGCAGGACAGGGGCTCACCAGCTCCTGTCAGTCACTATTGGAGCTCTGGTCCCTGGACCTTAGCTCCTGCTTAGGATTTTATCCTCAATAGAGGAAGTTGTCTGCAGCAGAGAGTTCTAGGAGTCCTAGTGAGGGAACAATAGAAGAGATGACGGCTAGCACAGCAAAAGTACACTACACTACCATGGGATTTGTTTTGTTTGGAGATGAGCTACATATTTGAACAACAATTGAAGAAGGAGACAAATGCAACATAATGTTTTTATATTTGCATGTATTCACATTTATTGAGAATGTAGGAATAACAGCATTTGAGAAGGTAAGAAGATAGTTGACCAATTTCAAGAAAAATTCCAACTCGGGTTGATTTGGAAGAGAAGCTAATAAGGATGGGAGAAAGAGCTCAGTATTTGGTGGCTTATACAATGCCAGTGGGAACAGAGGTTTGCAGTTGGCTTCCCATGATCCTTGCAGATTTCTACCTCATAAATGTTGGCAGCTGAAGACTAGGAGAAGGGAAGAGAGTGCTCAGCAGCAGGAATCAGTGCAGCAGCTGGGGCGGCAGTAGATGGTCCTGCAGCAGGTGGTCTGGCAGCAGCTGGGCTGGCAGCAGCAGGGCTGGCAGCAGCAGGGCTGGCAGCAGCTGGACACACAACAGCTAGGGCGGCAGCAGGTGGTCCTGCAGCAGCTGGGCTGGCAGCAGCTGGGCTGGCAGCAGGTGCAGCCACAGCAGGAGTTGACCATGGTGTCAGAGGATGGAGGTTCTGGGTGGGTGTGCAAGGAGATGTGTTTGAACAGTTTGGAAGGCTCTCTGTCCCACATGCTCTTTTATACCCTGCTCAAGAGCACGTGTGATCCATCACTTGTGGCTTTCTTTCCTTGTGGTTGTTTAGCTTAACAAATGGGTGGGTATTTATCTAATTGGTCTTTAAAATACCAAATTAGTATTTTTCCGCTTAAATTTTCAAGTGGGAAGGAAATCATGATGCTATTTTTCTGGTGTGTTGGAATTCACTTGTCAGTATGTTCCGTGAGAACCATCTCCTAAGTGTGTGTGTCTTGGTCTAGTTCCTCAAAGAGCCGTCACATGGCTGCCATGATATGCTTATGATATGCTTCAATTGTGTTTTACAAGGTACATTCCACCTATTTTAGATATTCAAGATTGTTATAGGCCCATCATTTTATGTGGTGACCCAGGAGGCTAAAGCCTCACTAGAATGAATCTACTGAGTCCTTCATCAAGCAGGTGGAGAGGAAGGTTTGCATGTGAGAGGCCAGCGGTATGGCACCAGGAAGGCCATGAGGACATGTTCCTTCCTCCACTGTGAGTCAGGATCCATTTCCTAGATTCTATCGGAAGAATAGACTAACTCTGAAAGAATAGACTAACTCTGGGTGAAAATTCTAATTGAAAAGCATCTGTATTTCTTTTTATTTTCTTTATTTGAATCAAATCTCTAAATAATATTTTAGCTCCCCTTATGAAAGTGGGCTGCAGAGCTCTGCTGTCCTCTAAAGATTCGTCATGAACTGTGAACTTCTTGTGCTTCAGCCTTTAACACAGTGTTTTTGTGTCCTTTGTGCTTTTTGTTTGACTATTTTTGTTTTTGTTTTGGAGGAATTGTGCTGTGACCTGAGGACCATCTTCACTCCACCCTCAGCCAATTCTTTCTTGGTTTTGACAAGACATTTGGAACTCTGGATTTCCCTATATTTAGCAGCGAGCACCAGTTAGCCACATTATTCTTCTGTCTTATTTTTATATTCACACACAACATTATAGGTCTCTATTGAGCTTTTCAGCCCTATCAATAAACAAGCCTCTCCTTTTTCATTATTCAAGAGGATTTTCATATTATTCTGGCCAGTTTTTGAGTTTCAAAAATAAAAATAGGCACAAAAGAAAATCAAACTTAAAAAGTAAGAAGAATTATGATAGAGCACACAAATAAAATGTTATTATAATATATTTATTGGGGAGACACAGTCAATGTGGAAAGGTACAAAAATACCTACCTAATTAGTTACATGATTACTTTTGCTAAAAGAAGAATATTTTGCTACTTCCTATACTCCATAAAACAGGCAGTTTTTTTTCTTCTGTCATTTATAAGTTTCATCACAGAGATTTTCCAGGTCTTTGGTTAGGCTTATTTTAGTTATTTATTTGGGAACAGGTGTGATTATGCGTAGGAAATTTTCCTGGATTTCTGAAGAGTGAGTTTATTTTCAGAAGTGTCACAATATAGTACCTAAAATTATGACATCTAGCCATGCTAACAAAAACAACATGGTTACCAGGGCAGATGATGGCTCAAATGTACAAATCTTTCCTAACAATTTAAAACAAACAAAAATTACAAAATGCAGAAACATGAACCTATAGAAGAGAGCAGCAGACCCAGAAATTTACCCAATTAGCTGGCTAGCTACAGTATCTTGACTCTTGGCAAAAAGTTCCAGAGACACATGCATTACAAAAGTGCTGCCATCGTGGAGCAAGATCTTAGCTTTATCAAGTATGAACATCCAAATGTTGAAAACTTGACCGCAACCTTAACATAGAAAGGACCAGTGCTATCTCTCTAGTCCACACACACAAACACACACACACACACACACACACACACACACACACACACACACACACACACACACACACACACACTATCCAATCCATAAAAGTGGATAATAATGTGAATAGAGATTGGATGCACACAAATGGCTAACATTACATTGAAAGTATTCAATGTCTTCGCCATCAGGAAATTTCAAATCAAAACTACACAAAGATTCCATTTCACCATAGTCAGAATGGTTATGTCAAGAAAACTAACAGTGTTTGTGAAGATGATGGGTAAGAAATGAGATTCCCTTACACTGTTGGTGGGTGTCAATTTCTTTATTTAATATACTAATAAGCATGGCGTTTCCTAACAAAATATAAAATTCACTCATGATGCAGCTAAAGCACTACTTCATATATATATATATATATATATATATACATATATATACAAGCACATTTATATGTATATGAAGGAATCAGGCAATATAGGATGTAGACACCTGCATGCTCACATCTATTGAAGGACTATTCACAAGAGCCAAGTCATGGAGTCATCCTGAGGGCAGTTCTGTGGTTAAAATACAAGGGGAGTGTGGTGCATGTGCTCAATGCAGTATTATTCAGACATTCATAAGAATGATGTCATGACTTCGTAGGAAAAGTCTTGGAAGTGGTAATTATTATGCTAAATGAAATGAGATAGACTCAACTAGAAAAGTATTTTTTTCTCTTATTAATCTTTGTAAAACAAATAGATATGAAATTTCAAGGAGGCGATTTAGAGAATGAAGTAAGCCAATGGGAGGGATTCACATGGGCAAGCAAACAAAGCAAAGTACCTAAGGTCATAGAACCCCATATACAGTATGATAATATCTAAAGAAAATTTACTATTTGTACAAAAATATACACCAATGGCAATATTTTAAAGGGCTAAGCATCAACACCAATGATATATTAAAGACTATTGATCTAAGAACAATGGGGCCAACATCTGAAATGTTCCCCATCAAAACATTCAGCAGACTTATCAGTCCAGTGAGCTTAGTATCCAAGAGCTGGTGCCTAGGTAGTGAGAACCATCCCCATCTCTTAAAAAATGTATGGTCAAGCAGCTACAGGTAGAGGAAGATGTGAGTTTTAGCTTATGTGGGGCACAGGGAAATCTGAGAGATAGAGGTAAGTGGTTTACTTGGGGAATGATGACAGGACAAGATGTGGAAAACTTGAGAAACAATCAGGAGTAAGGAGGGAAGCAGTTCAAAGTGATACCATAAGCAGCACCTTGGGCAGCTGGATGGCATTCCCATGGTCAGCATGAGGAACACTGGACAGGGTGGACACACAGGCACTGAGGGGAGGTGAGCAAGACAGTACTTCACCAGCTCCTCTCACTGTTGTAACTGTGCCCCTGGTGGCCTGAGCTCCTGCCCAGAGCTTCCTTTTCAGTAAAGTAGTCCTCAACAGAGTGTTCTAGGCTGTGGCTCAAGACCACTATGGCCTGTATGAGAAACCAGTGGACATGGATTAGAGCTGGCACACACAAAATGATTTGTTATGTGAGTTTTAGTTTTTGGAGATGAAGAACAGTTGAACAAGGAAAAATAAAGAGACACGGTGCTTTTATATTTGCTTTTGTTCACTTTTACTTATGATGTAGGAATAACAGCATTAGAGAAGGTGGCAAGATAGTTCACAGATTTCATGGAAAATTCTAAGGTGGATTCATTTTGAAGGGATAGTAAGCTGCCAAGGATGGAGAAGGACAGTGCATTTGGAGGCCCACACAGACCCCTGTGGAAAATGAGGTTTTCAAGTAGTCTCCCATGATTTAGCTCCGAGAAGGACTCCATAATGCTGCCTACTGAAGGGCAGGAGGGTGCAGAAGAGAGTGCTCAGCAGCTGGGGCAGCAGCAGGTGGTCCTGCAGCAGGTGTTCTGGCAGCAGGTGGTCTGGCTGAAGCTGGGGCAGCAGCAGGGCTGACAGCAGCAAGGTTGTCAGCAGCAGGACTGGCAGCAGGGCTGACAGCAGCCGAGCTGGCAGCAGCGGGGCTGGCAGCAGTTGCAGCTACAGCAGGAGTTGACCATGGTGTCAAAGGATGGGGGTTCTGGGTGGGTGTGCAGGGAGATGTGTTTGAACAGTTTGGAAGGCTCTCTGTCCCACTTGCTCCTGTTAAGGAGCAAGTGTGATCACATGTAGTGTTCTTTGCTTGTGGTAGTTTAGGTTAACAAACAGGAGATTATGAATTTAGGACACTGTCTATTCCTGATGAAGCTTTCTAGTGGGAAGAAAATATGATGCCATCTTTCTGTTGTGTTGGACTGCCCCGTCAGTTAGTTCAGGGAGAATGATCTCCTAAGTGTGTGTGTAGGTCTAGGTATAGTGCCTCAAAGATCAGTCACGTGACAGCCAGTGTCTCCTTACTATATGTTTCACTTCACATGGTTCTTTCCATCAACTTATAGATATCACAGAATGTTAAAGACCCATATTTGTGTGTGGCTAAAGCCTCACTAGAATCTAATGAGAACTTCATCAGGTGAGGTGAGGAGGACAGTTTGCATTAGAGAGGCTGGTGGCATCTGGCCAGGAAGGCCAGGAGGACAATGTTCCTTCCTCCACTGCAAGTCACATTCCATTTTCTAGATGTTTTATGGGAAGAGTAGCACTAACTCTGGGTGAAAAACTTAGTTAAAAACGTGCATATATTTTTGCTTCTTATTTTTTTAATAGATTCAAAACTCTATTTTAGTTCTTTTTGTGACTGAGCTCCAGAGCTCTGCTTTTCCTGAAAGATTGTTGTTAATATTGTAGTATGAACTTGTCCTTCTGTTTTTGACATAAGGTTTATGTGTCATTTGTGCTTTTTATTTGAATTTTTGGCTTGTGTTTTGGGGGGATTATGCTGTGAACTGAGGATCACATACTTGCTCAGTAATGCTCTACTACCTGTACCACACCCCCAGCCGGCTTTCTGCTTTTTTTACAAAGCATCTGAAATCCTGTCCTTTTCAAGTATTTACCTGCTGGCACAAGATTAGCTGCCACATTATTCTTTTGACTTCTTTGAGCTTCTTACAGCCTATCAATTAACCAGACACTCAGCCTCCTTGTTCAAGAAAATTATGTTATTCTGTTCACTTTTTCAGTTATGAAAAATAAAAAGAGGCAAAAAAGAGAAAAAAGAGTCTAAACAGCAAAAAGAAGTAAGATAGGAGAGAAGAAGTAACTATTATTATAGCATATTTATAGGGTAGACACCATAAATGATGAAAATGCCCTTTTAATTAGCTATATGACTAGTTCTTCTAAAAGAAGGAAATTCTGCTAACCCCTTTTATGTCATAATACAGGCAGAAGGAAATGAGTTGTTATGTTTGTGAGGGCACAATTAAATGTCTTAACAAACAACATTTAAATCCAAAAATGCTTTGCACTCTTTTTATCATAGTGAATTTCTAGTCAAACGTTTGATGTGTATACTTTTATTCACAAGTTGGTTCTGGTAAAGGTGAAGAACATGAAGTATTTAAAATCACATGTCCTGTGTGAAGAGATTTTTCACTGGATTTAGTAGGCAAGATGAGACAGAGTGGACTAGAAAGACCTAAGAAAGGCTTGAGGTTTCCTTAGAGAGTAAAAGACAATTTTCCCCACAGGTCAAAGGGCAGAGCACATTCTCAAAGGAGAGCAAGGTAGAGACAATACAGTTCCTAAGGCAGTTAGTCAGAGAACTGGGTATACAGTTGGTTGCCTGCTAGAATGACTCTTCTCCACTGACACCTTGATGCATCCTTATGTAATGTACCCATTTTCACACCAGCCACCAAGGCAATTTTCCTCAAAAAGCTAGACTTATTGATATTAAAAACAGCAATAAATCATTGGTTTTTACATAAGATTACTATTCAGTGATTCCTTGTGCATTTAAGGGCTTATTCACGTAATTCTGTAGAGAATGTCACTGGAATATTGATGGGGATTGCACTATATAAAGAGATGGCTTTTCATCATCTGGCCTTTTTCATCCTGTTAATTTTGCTGATCCATGAATATGGTATAGATTTCCAACCTGTAGATGTCATCTTCGGTCTCTTTCTCCTGTCATGTATGAGTTTCATCACAGCAATTTTTCAGGTCTTTGGTTCCATTTATTTTAGTTATTTATTTGGGGATTCATGCAATTTTGAATAGGAATTTTTTTTTTTTTGTCAGTTGTGGGGCTTGAACTCTGGGCCTGGGCACTGTCCCTCAGCTCTTCAGCTCAAGGCGAGCGCTCTACCACTTGAGCTACAGCGCCACTTCCGGTTTTCTGGTGGTTTATTGGAGATAGGAGTCTCATGGTCTCTCCTGCCCGGGCTGGCTTTGAACTGTGATCCTCAGATCTCAGCCTCCTGAGTAGCTAGGATTACAGGCGTGAGCCACCGGTGCCCGGCTTGAATAGGAATTATTTTTATTCTGGATGAATTTATTTTTGTAGATATTACAATATAATACTTAAAATTATATTACCTAACTCTGGTGAGATGGCCCAGCTGGTACAGTTCTTTCCTAGCAAGCTAAAACAAACAAAACCAATAAAATACATATGACCTAAAACAGAAACATGGAGAAATGAAAGGATAGAGTACTCAGAAATTTATCCAACCAGCTAGATAGCTACAGTATCCTGATTCTTGGCAAGAAGTTCCAGAAACTCGTGCCTTACAGAAGTGCTGCTATTTTGGAGGAAGATACTAGCTTTACCTAGTGTGGCCAGAAAAATGAATATCTGAATGGAGAAAAGTTGACCCCAAGAACATTACCCTGGGGAACAGGAGGATCAGTGTTTACTCTCCAGTACAAATGTAAATACATATTTTTATATATTCCAACCCATAAAAATGCTCATTGAACTGAATAGTCATTAAAAAAACCAGTATGGTTAACATATAGAACCTGTTGAAAATACTATGCTATCAGATATATATATATATATATATATATACATACATATATATATATATATATATATATATACATACATACATACATATATCTGCAGTTGTAGTCACGGCAGGAGTTGACCGTGTGTCAGAGACTGGAGGTTCATGGTGGGTGTGGATATGGTTGAAATGTTTGGAGGGCTTTTCATTACACACTGACACACATACACATCACACACACATATTTATATATATATATATATATATATATACATATATAGAGGAATATATATGTGCATGCTTATATTTACTGCAGGACGACTCATAAGAGCCAAGTCATGGAGTCATCCTGGGGACTCAATAGTGAAAGAATAAAGGAATGTGGTATATGTGCTCAATGGAGTATTATTCAGACATTTACAAGAATGTTATGACTTTGTAGAAAAATTCATGGCAATGATAATTATATTAGGTGAAATAAGATACACTAAAAAAAACTAGTATTAGTTATGCTTTCTCTTATGTTGAATTTTTTTTTTTTTTGTCGGTCATGGGGCTTGAACTCTGTGCCTGAGCGCTGTCTCTCAGCTCTTCAGCTCAAGGCTAGTGCTCTACCACTTGAGCCACAGCGTCACTTCTGGTTTTCTGGTGCTTTATTGGAGATAAGAGTTTCAAGGACTTTCCTGCCTGGGCTGGCTTTAAACCACAATTCTCAGATCTCAGCCTCCTGAGTAGCTAGGATTACAGGTGTGAGTCACCGGCACCCGGCTGTTGAATATTTTTTAAGATGAAAAAGAGGCCTATTATCGAATGAATTAATCAAATGGGAGGTATTAACATGGGTAATCACAAGCACAAATCAAGGAACCTAAGATCATAGAACCCAATATGCATGTATGATAATGTCTAAAGAAAACTTACTATGTACACAATTAATGTGCACCAGTGGCTAGACAACAACAGTAACTAAAGACTAACGACTATTGATCTAAAACAATTGGGCAACCATCTGAAATGTTCCACGTCAAAATATTCAGACTTCTCACTTTAGTGAGCATAGAACCCAACCCCTTATGCCTAGATAATGACCCCCATCCACATTATTTGAATATGTATGAAAGTCAAGAACAATTAGGTGAGGAAGATGTGAGATTCCATTGTGTACACTCTGGACATAGCCAGACCTAAATGATTGAAGTAAGTAGTTTAGTTGATGAATGATATCATGGCAAGATGTAGGAAAATTTGAAACCATTTGAGAATAAGGGCACACCCAATTACCAAGGAATAACCTATGAAGAATTCTCCTGGGGTGGCTGGATTACATTCCTTGGACAACTTGTGGAACACTGGACAGGTGGACACACAGGCATTGAATGGGAGGTGAGCAGGACAGGGGCTCACCAGCTCCTGTTAGTCACTATTGGAGCTCTGGTCCTTGGACCTTAGCTCCTGCTTAGGACTTTATCCCCAATAGAGGAAGTCTGCAGCAGAGAGTTCTAGGAGTCCTAGTGAAGAAACAATAGCAAAGACAAGAGCTGGTACAACCAGAATGCCCTGCTATGAGATTTTTATTGTTCGGAAGTGAACTAAATATTTGAACAACAATTGAAAGAGACAAATGCAACATAATATTTTTATATTTGCATGTATTCACATTTATTGAGAATGTAGGAATAACAACATTTGAGAAGGTAACAACATAGGTGACCAATTTCAAGGAAATTTCCAACTAGGGTTCATTTTGAAGAGAAGCTGATAAGGAGGGGAGAGAGAAAGGTCAGTAGTTGGAGGCCTATACAATGCCAGTGGGAACAGAGGTTTACAGTTGGCCTCCGATGTTGGCAGCTCAAGACCAGGAGAAAGGAGGAGAGTGCTCAGCAGCAGGAATCAGTGCAGCAGCTGGGGCGGCAGCAGGTGGTCCTGCAGCAGGTGGTCCTGCAGCAGGTGGTCTGGCAGCAGCTGGGCTGGCAGCAACAGGGCTGGCAGCAGCAGGGCTGGCAGCAGCTGGACACACAGCAGCTGGGGCGGCAGCAGGTGGTCTTGCAGCAGGTGGTCTGGCAGCAGCTGGGCTGGCAGCAGCTGGGCTGGCAGCAGGTACAGCAGGAGTTGACCATGGTGTCAGAGGATGGAGGTTCTGGGTGGGTGTGCAAGGAGATGTGTTTGAACAGTTTGGAAGGCTCTCTGTCCCACATGCCCTTTTATACCCTGCTCATGAGCACGTGTGATCCATCACATGTAGCTTTCTTTCCTTGTGGTTGTTTAGCTTAACATATGGGTGGGTATTTATCTAATTGGGCTTTTAAAATATCAAATTAGTATTCTTTCTGCTTAAATTTTCAAGTGGGAAGGAAATCATGATGCCATTTTTCTGGTGTGTTGGAATTCACTTGTCAGTATGTTCCATGAGAACCATCTCCTAAGTGTGTGTGTCTTAGTCTAGTTCCTCAAAGAGCCGTCACATGGCTGCCATGATATGCTTATGATATGCTTCAATTGTGTTTTACAAGGTACATTCCACCTATTTTAGATATTCAAGATTGTTATAGGCCCATCGTTTTATGTGGTGACCCAGGAGGCTAAAGCCTCACTAGAATGAATCTACTGAGTCCTTCATCAAGCAGGTGGAGAGGAAGGTTTGCATGTGAGAGGCCAGCGGTATGGCACCAGGAAGGCCATGAGGACATGTTCCTTCCTCCACTGTGAGTCAGGATCCATTTCCTAGACTCTATCGGAAGAATAGACTAACTCTGAAAGAATAGACTAACTCTGGGTGAAAATTCTAATTGAAAAGCATCTGTATTTCTTTGTTTCTTTTTATTTTCTTTATTTGAATCAAATCTCTAAATAATATTTTAGTTCCCCTTATGAAAGTGGGCTGCAGAGCTCTGCTGTCCTCTAAAGATTCGTCATGAACTGTGAACTTCTTGTGCTTCAGCCTTTGACACAGTGTTCTTGTGTCCTTTGTGCTTTTTGTTTGACTATTTTTGTTTTTGTTTTGGAGGAATTGTGCTGTGACCTGAGGACCATCTTCACTCCACCCTCAGCCAATTCTTTCTTGGTTTTGACAAGACATTTGGAACTCTGGGATTTCCCCATATTTATCAGCTAGCACCAGTTAGCCACATTGTTCTTCTGTCTTATTTTTATATTCACACACAACATTATAGGTCTTTATTGAGCTTCTCAGCCCTATCAATAAACAAGCCTCTCCTGTTTCATTATTCAAGAGGATTATCATATTCTCCTGCTCAGGTTTTCAGTTTCAGAAATAAAAAGAGACACAAAAGAAAAATCAAACCTAAAAAGTAAGAAGAATTTTGATAGAACACACAAAATGAAATGCTATTATAATATATTTATAGGGGAGACACAGTAAATGTAGAAAGGTGCAAAAATACCTACCTAATTAGTTACATGATTACCTTTGCTAAAAGAAGAAAATTTTGATACTTCCTATACACCACAAAACAGGCAGTTTTTTTCTTCTGTCATTTGTAAGTTTTATCACAGAGATTTTCCAGATCTTTGGTTAGGCTTATTTTAGTTATTTATTTGGGAATAAGTGTGGCTATGAGTAGGAAATTTTTCTGGATTTCTGAATGGTGAGTTTATTTTCAGAAGTGTCACAATATAATACCTAAAATTATGACACATAATTATGACATCTAGCCATGCTAACAAAAACGGTAGGGTTACCAGGGCAGATGGTGGCTCACGGGGTACAGATCTTTCCTAGCAAGTTTAATCAAACAAAAACTACAAAATACACACCAGCTAAAACAGAAACATGAACCAATAGAATAGAGTAGTGGACTCAGAAATTTACCCAATTAGTTGGCTAGCTGCAGTATCTTGACCCTTGGCAAAAAGTTCCAGAGACACATACATTACAAAAGGGCTGCCATCTTGGAGGAAGGTCCTAGCTTTATCAAGTATAAACATCCAAATGTAGAAAACTTGACCACAAGGTTCTCCTAAGAAACAGGAGGACCAGTTGTATCTCTCCTACACACACACACACACACACACACACACACACACACACACACACACACACACACACACACACACATACACACACACACACAATTTCCAATCCATAAAAGTGAACAATGATGTGAATGGAGATTGGATGCACACAAATGGCTAACATGGACAATGATGTGAATGGAGATTGGATGCACACAAATGGCTAACATTACATTGAAAGTAATCAATGTCTTCACCATCACGAATTTTCAAATCAAAACTACACAAAGATTCCATTTCACCATAGTCAGAATGGCTGCTGTCAAGAAAACTAATATTGATTGTGAAGATGATGCATAAGAAAGGAGATTCCCTTACACTGTTAGTGGGTGTGATTTTTTATTTGTTATACTAATAAGCATGTAATTTCTTAACAAAATAAATATAAAATTCACTCATGATGCAGCTAAAGCACTACTTCATACATATATATATATATATACACATATATACATATATATACAAGCACATTTATATGTATATGAAGGAATCAGGCAATATAGTGTGAAGACACCTGCATTGAAGGACTATTCACAAGAGCCAAGTCATGGGGTCATCCTGTGCCCTTCTGTGGTGTATCAACAGGGGGAGTGTGGTGCATGTGCTCAATGCAGTATTATTCAGACATTCATAAGAATGGTGTCATGACTTTGTAGGAAAAGTCTTGGAAGTGGTAATTATTATGCTAAATGAAATGAGATAGACTCAGCAAGAAAAGTATTTATTTATTTTCTCATACATTTAATATTTGTTTAAAAAAAGATAGATATGAAAGTATAAGGGGGCCATTTGGAGAATAAAGTAAGCCAATGGGACGAATTCACATGTGTAATCACAAAGACAAAGCAAAGAACCTAGGGCTAAGCATCAACACCAATGAAATATTAAAGACTATTAACTAAGAACATCTGCAATGTTCCCCATCAAAACATTTAGCAGACTAATCAGTTCAGTGAGCATAGGATCCAAGAGCTGGTGGCTAGATAGTGAGAACCATCCCCATAGCTTAAAACCATGTATGGACCAGCAGCTACACTTAGATGAAGAAGATGTGACTCTTAGCTTGTGTGCACTCCTGGGCACAGGTTAACCTGGGAGCTGAAGTTAAGTGATTTACTTAGGGAATGATGACAGGACTAGATGAGAAAAACTTGAGAAATAAGAGTAGGGAGGGAAGCAGTTCGAAGTGACACCATATGTAGAACTGTCCTTGGACAACTTTGGATCACATTCCCATGGATAACATATGGAACACTGGACAGCGTGGACACACAGGCACTGAGGGAAGGTGAGCAGGAGAGGGGCTCACCAGCTCCTCTCACTGTTGCAGCTGTGCCCCTGGGAGCCTGACCTCCTGCCCAGAGCTTCCTTTTCAGTAGAGGAAATCTCCAGCAGAGTGTTCTAGGCTGTGGCTCAAGACCACCATGGCCTGTATGAGAAACCAGTAGACAAGGATCAGAGCTTGCACACTCAGAATGACCTGCTATGTGAGTTTTAGTTTTCAGAGATGAGCTACGTATCTGAACAACAGTTGAAGAAGGAAAAATAAGGAGACACGGTGCTTTTATAATTGCATGGGGACAAAAGTCAAATTTATTGACAAGGTAGGAATAACAGCATTTGAGAAACCATGTCACAGAACAAATACTTCCCTGTGGGTAACAAAGAAGTTGACAGATTTCATGGAAAATTTCAACTTGGGTTCATTTTGAAGAGATACAAACCTGCCAAGGACTGAGGGGGACAGTTCATGTGGAGGCCCAAACAGACCCCAGAGGAAACTGAGGTTTACAAGTAGTCTCCCATGATTGAGCTCAGAGAAGGACTACATCAATAATGCTGCCTACTGAAGGGCAGGAGGGTGCAGGATGGAGTGCTCAGCAGCAGGAATCAGTGCAGCAGCTGGGGCGGCAGCAGGTGGTCCTGCAGCAGGTGGTCCTGCAGCAGGTGGGCTGGCAGCAGCTGGGCTGGCAGCAGCAAGGCTGGCAGCAGCAGGGCTGGCAGCAGTTGGACACACAGCAGCTGGGGCGGCAGCAGGTGGTCCTGCAGCAGGTGGTCTGGCAGCAGCTGGGCTGGCAGCAGCAGGGCTGGCAGCAGGTGCAGCCACAGCAGGAGTTGACCATGGTGTCAGAGGATGGAGGTTCTGGGTGGGTGTGCAGGGAGATGTGTTTGAACAGTTTGGAAGGCTTTCTGTCCCACATGCTCTTTTATACCCTGCTAAGGAGAAAATGTGATCCATCACATGTAGCTCTGTTTTCTTGTGGTTGTTTGGCTTAACAGGTGGTTATCAGATTAGATCACTATCGTTTCCTGCTAAAATTTTCAAGTGGGAAAGAAAACGTGATGCCATTTTTCTGGTGTGTTGGAATTCACCTATCAGTTCACAGAGAACCATCTCCTAAGTGTGTGTGTCTTGGTCTAGTTCCTCAAAGAGCCATCATGTGACAGCCAGTGTCTCCTAAGCGAATACTTTAGTCTCATTTTACATGGTACATTATGTCTACTCTGAGGTATTTAAGATTTTATAGACCAGTATTTGAGTGTGGTGACCCAGGAGCCGAAAGCCTCACTAGAACCAGTGAGTCCTTCTTCTGGTCAGGTGGGAGGAAGGTTTGCATGTGATAGGCTGGCAGCATGGGGCCAAGGCCATGAGGACATGTCCTCCACTGTGAGTCAGGATCCATTTCCTAGGCATTTTAGGGAAGAATAGACTAACTCTGGGTGAAAATTGTAATAGAAAAACATCTGTATATCTTTGCTTCTTTTTATTTTCTTTACCTGAATCAAAACTCTAAATTTTAGTTCCTCTTGTGAGAACGTGGGCTGTAGAGCTCTGCTGTCCTCTAAACACTCCCCTTGATATTGCACTGTGAACACGTTGTCTTTCAGGCTTTGACATAGTGTGTTTGTGTCGTTTGTGAGTTTTGTTGGAATTTTTTTGGTTTTCATTTTAGAGAGATTGTGCTGTGCACTGAGGATCACATACTTGTTAAGTTTATGCTCTACCATCTTAGCCACACCCTTGCCCCCTTTCTGGCTTTTGACAAGACATCCAGAATCTTGTCTTTGTCCAGTATTTGCCTGCTGGCACAAGTTAGATGTCACATTATTCTTCTGTTTTAGTTTTATCTGCACAAAACATGACAGATTTCTATTGAGTCCTGTCAACAAACAAGACTCTCCTGCTTCATTATTGAGAGAACTATCATATTATCCTGTTCAGGTCTACAACTGTTAAAAGTAAAAACACACACACACACAAAAGAATCTAAAAAGAAACAGTAGTATGATAGAAAACATACAATGTGAAATGTTCTGGTGCTATTTTTATAGAGTACATAGAGCAAATCCTGAAAGGTACAAAAATATCCATATAAATAGTTTTGGGATTCGTTTTTCTAAAAGAAAAAAATTCTGCCAGACTTCTGTGTATCATAAAACAGTCAGAAGGAGATTAGTTGACCTTTGTGAGGGCATAATTAAATGTGTTAATGAAGAACATTTAAATACAATTTTTTGCATTTTTTATCACAGTAAATTACTGGTTAAATGCCTGATTTGTTTACTTTTATTCATAAGTTTGTGCTGATAAAGCTGAAATACATGAGCTATTTAAAACCATATGTCCTATGTGAAGAGATTTTTCACTGGATTTAGTAGTAAAGCCACACAGAGGAGACTAGAAAGACATAAGAAAGGCTTCAGGTTTCCTTAGAGAATAAAGGAAGCTTTCCCCCACAGGTAAAAGGGCAAGAGCATATTCTCGGTGTTATCCAATATATAGACAAGACAGTTCCTAAGGCAGTTAGTCAGAGAAATTGGCATGCAGTTGGTTGCCTGTTAGAATGAATTTCCTCCACTGACTCCTCCATACATCCATCCATTAGCAAAGTACCCATTTTCATAGCAGCCCTTTACCAAAGCCATTTCCCTCAAGAGCTAGATTTATTCATATTAAAAAAAACATTGTCTTTATTGTCTAAGATTGTTTCAGCTATTCAGAGTCTTCAACAATTCCTTGTGCATTTAAGGGCTTCTCTGTGTAATTCTGTGAAGAATGCCACTAGAATTTTTTATGGGAATTACATGACATAATTAGACCTGTTTTAATAATCTGGCCTTTTCACCATGTTAATTTTGCTGATCCATGAATATGGTATATATTTCCAACTTGCTCACATGTCTTCTTTAGTTTTATCTGTGGTTTTTAAGTTTCATCATAGCAATTTTCCAAGTCTTAGGTTAAGTTTATTTTATTTATTTGTGAACAGATGTGATTATGAATAGGATTTTTTTGTTTTTTTTTTTATTCTTGATTAACTTATTTTTGGAAGTCTCACAACATAATACTTAAAATTATACCACTTAATGTTCACTAGACACTATGTTGGAAATGAACTTCATAATTTGTGGGGGAGGGTAATTGGAAGAGGGAAAAGTAGGAGAAAACAAGATAGGGGGTCACACTGTTACAGTTATTTACATAACTGTAACCCCTCTGTACATTACATTTGCAATAAAATTTTAATTTAAAAAAGAAAAAAGAAAAAGTTAAGCAGGGGCCTAAGGCCCTGAGTTCAAAGCCCAAGTATCGGTGCCTATGCGCGTGCACACACGTGCGCACACACGTGCGCGCGCGCGCACACACACACACACACACACACACACACACACGGTGGAATAGGTTCAAAGCAGCATCTGTGTGAACTTATAACATCCTCCATTTTCCTTACCCCTCCCTCATGTCTCCTCTCCTTTTCTCCCACTGCCCAGGCTCAGGCCGTCAGCACCAATTTTTTGAGCTCATACAGCTTTGGCTTTGTATGTGGTATTTCCTTCCTGCTGCAAAGCCAGCCTGAGGGATTCTCTTGAAGTAACGCCCTAACTGTGTCATTCCTCAGTCAGACATCCACAGAGCTTCTCCTATTGTTACTGAAAGAACTCTAAACTTCAGTCTCAGTATCTAGCCCCTTCTAGATTTCCCTAGTCTAGATTTCCAGTTAGATGGGTAGTGCTGATTATTTTCCTCACTTTTATCAGAAGCTATTCTCTCTCACTCGCCCCCCCCTCACATTCCCTGTCCTTTTCATAACCATATGCTGACCCTCTGCATTACTGAGCTTCTAACCAATGTGAAGTGGCATTACTACTTTCCTTAGGTCTTAGCGTTGTCTTTTCCCAGAATGGTCTCTCCTCCACTTTCACTGATCCAAATTGTAGTTCTTCAAGGCTCAGATGATGTTCCTGAATATTCCTACAAACTTGATGTCCTTTCTCTTTTGCAGTTTACATAATCAAGATGAATGATCCTAAAATAAAGGTGATTTTTTTCCATCTGGATATCTTCTACTCATCAGATAAAATTCTGGAGAAAAGAGGCAATTTTAGGTATAGCCAGGGAGCAGTCCTATCCATACAGTAAGGAAGAGACAGGGGAGCCCTTAAACATGAACTAGGCATTGTGATGCTAACTTTACAGTTCAATAAACTGATAAATTTAAATAAATAAATATATACATATATATGTAATTTAGCCATGTTAACAAAAAAAAATCTGGTCACCTGAAGAGATGGCTCAAGTTGTACAGCTCTTACTTAGCAAGCTAAAACAAACTAACTAAAAATAAAATACACAACCCCTAAAACAGAAGCAGGCAAATGGGATACAATAAAAGACCCAGAAATTTACCCAATTAGCTAGTTAGCTATAGTATTCTGATTCTGGCAAAAAGTACCAGCACTTGTATTGCAGAAGTGCTATTGTCTTAGAGGAATATACTAGCTTTATCAAGTATGGCCAGAAAAATGAATGAACCCAAATGTAGAATGAATCCAAACATAGAAAACTTAACCACAAGAACACTATGAAACAAGAGACAAAATGTCCACTCTCCAGTATACATACACACACACACACACACACACACACACACACACACACACACACACACATATGTATATATATACATTCATAAAAATGGGCAATAAAGTGAATAAACATTAAATAAACATATATGGCAAATATTACATGGAAACTTTAAAATATTTCACTAGCAGCAATTTTCAGCTCAAAACTACATCAAGATTCACCATAGTCAGAATGCCTGCCATCAAGAAAATTAACAGAGTTAGTGAGAATCCTAGGAAAGAAAGGAAACCCTATATACTGTTGGTGGGCATGTGATTGTTGTTTATCCAGTATACTAGTAAGTATAGACTTTCCTCAAATATATAAATATAAAACTCACACATGATCCAGCTAAAGCACTCCTTCATACATCTATGTACCTAAAGGTGTCAGGAAACATAGAATGGAGATACCTGCATGTTCACATCTATTGTGGGACTATTCACAAGAGTCAAGTCATGGAGTCATCCTGGGGGCCCACTGATGGTGCAAATAGAACAGAAATGTGGAAGAGATGCCCAATGGAGTATTATACAGACATTCACAAGAAATGATATCATAACTTTATAGGAAAATTCATGGAAGTGGTTATTATCATGTGAAATAAAATAAGATAGACTCAGAAAGACTAGTATTGTTTTGTTCTCTTACATTCAATCCTTAAAAAAAGAAAAGATATGAAAGTAAAAAGAAGCATTTCTAGAGTATGAAGTAAACCAGTCTCTAAAAGAAGATAATTAGTATGGGTAATCACAACAAAGAACCTAAGGTTATAGGTTCTTAACCCCCATGTTAAGAAAATTTACAATTAATATATACCAGTGACACAATATCAAGAACAATTAAAGATCCACAACAATGAAAGACTAAAGACTATGGATCTAAGAACAATTGGGCACATAACTGAAATGATCTACACCAAAATGTTCAGGAGACTTCACAGTTTAATGAGCACAGAATTCAACAGCTGGGGCCCAGATAATGAGAACTGTACCTGTTTTCGAAAAGGTATGTAAAATCAGTAACACTAAGATAAGAAAAAATGTGAGATTAAATTGTGTGCACTATGGGGCATAGCCAGACTCAGGAGACTGAAGTAAGTAGTTGACTTGGAGATGGTGACAGGAGAAGATGTAGGAAACTTGGTAAATAATTGAGAGTAAGAGAAAATCCACTACCAAGAAATGCCATATGGAGAGGTCTCCTTGGGCAGCTGGATTAT
Organism: Dipodomys merriami; assembly: GCF_024711535.1. Lineage (NCBI taxonomy): Eukaryota > Metazoa > Chordata > Mammalia > Rodentia > Heteromyidae > Dipodomys > Dipodomys merriami. Next base: position 27,106,379 of record NW_027203270.1, on the reverse strand, counting down.
GTTCCCACAGACACCCTGTATACATTGGACACGGTGGATACATGAGCACTGAAGGGCAGGTGAGCAGGACAGATCTCACCAGCTCCTGTCATTATTGTAGCTCTACTTCTGGGAGTTTATCTCCTGGCTAGAGCTTTCTCATCATTAGTGGAAGTCCTCAGCAGACATTCAAGTCTCTGGCTCTAGGCAACCATGGTCTATTTTTGAGGGAACAATAGGAAAGACCCAAGCTGGCACACCCAGAAAGCCCTGACCTGGAATTTTTATTGTTAGGAGATGAACTACATAATGATCTGAATAAAAATTGAAGAAGGAAAAATAAAGAGACATAATGCTTTTATGTTTGCATTTGTTCACATTTATTGATGATGTAGGAATAACAGCATTGCAGAAGGTAATTAGATAATTGATAGATTTCATGGAAAATTCCAACTTGGGTTTGTTTTGAAGAGAGATGGTAAGCTGACAAGGACTAGGGGTTGGGGGTCAGTATTTGGAGATCCACACAGACCTCAGTGGGACGTGAGGTTTGCAGCTGGCCTCCATGATCAGCTTGCAGATATCAGCTTCCTAAGTATTGGTAGCTTAAGACCTGGAGGAGGGAGCAGAGTGCTCAGCAGCAGGAATCAGTGCAGCAGCTGGGGCAGCAGCAGGTGGTCCTGCAGCAGGTGGTCTGACAGCAGCTGGGCTGGCAGCAGCAAGGCTGGCAGCAGGGCCTGCAGCAGCTGGACACACAGCAGCTAGGGCGGCAGCAGGTGGTCCTGCAGCAGGTGGTCTGGCAGCAGCAGGGCTGGCAGCAGGTGCAGCCACAGCAGGAGTTGACCATGGTGTCAGAGGATAGAGATTCTGGGTGGGTGTGCAGGGAGATGTGTGTGAACAGTTTGGAAGGCTCTGTCCCACATGCTCTTTTATACCCTGCTAAGGAGCACGTGTGATCCATCACATGTAGCTTTCTTTCCTTGTGGTTGTTTGGCTTAACAAATGGGTGGTTATCAAATTATGTCACTATATTTTCCTGCTAAAATTTTCAAGTGGGAAGGAAAACATGATGCTATTTTTCTGGTGTGTTGAAATTCACCTGTCGGTTCAGAGAGAACCATCTCCTAAGTGTGTGTGTTTTGGTCTAGTTCCTCAAAGAGCCACCATGTGGGCTGGGAAGATGACTCAGTGGTAGAGTGCTTGCTTTGCATGCATGAGGCCCTGGGTTCAATTCCTCAGCACCACATAAGCAGAAAAAGGTGGAAGTGGTGCTGTGGCTCAAGTGATAGAGTGCTAGCCTTGAGCTGAAGAGCTGAGGGACAGCACTGACAAAAAAAAAAAAAAGTCATCATGTGATCATGTGACAGCCGGTGTCTCTTTATGAGATGTTTCAATCGCATTTTACATGGTACATTTTGTCTCTTCTTAGGTATTCAAGATTGTTATAGGCCCATATTGTGTGTGGTGACCCAGGAGGCTAAAGCCTCACTAGAATCTAATGAGTGCTTCATCAGGTCAGGTGGGGCAGAAGGTTTGCATGTGAGAGGCCAGCAGTATGGGGCCAGGAAGGCCATGAGGACATGTTCCTTCCTCCACTGTGAGTCAGGATCCATTTTCTAGATGTTTTATGGGAACAATAGGCCAACCTTTAGGTACAAAACTGAATGGAGGAATATTGATATATCTTTGTTTTTCTTTGTGAGAAACAAATCTCTATATGTCATTTTTAGTGTCTCATGTGAGAATGTGTCTACAGAACTCTCTTATACCCTGAAGTTCCCTCTCAGTACTGTATTGTGAGCTTATTTCCCTTCTGTCTGTCTTGCTGTCTCTCTGTCACTGCTGATCTGTGTGTTTTGTTTGATTATAGGTTTATGCTTATAAAGCTGAAAACATAACATTTTAAAAATGATGTGTTCTGTGTGGAGTTATTTTTTTTTTTACTAATAAAGAGGACACAGAAAAACTTAAAGACATAGAGGGAAGGCTTGTTGATTTTTACAGGACAGAGTTCCATATTAATTTAGGCACTAAAGGAAGCTCTTTCCCCACTGGCAAAAGGGAAGATGACAGTCTCATTGTGGAGTAATAGATAGATAACATAACATAGTTGGCTGCCTGAAAAAAAGCATCTGGGGAATATTACAAACTGCCAGTCTCTGGCTCCTGTCCAGAACAATTGCAATTTAATTGGTGTGGAGTAATGCCTGTGCCCTGGGAGCTTTTCCATTTCCTCAGGTTTTCCCACTAGGCTGGGAAGTGTAAGATCCACTTTCTTAAAGTGTCCACAGTACATCTGTTTTCATATCCAGAGACTAGAAGTCAGAAAAAATAGCTCCATTTTATTTGATGGTGGTATCTTTAGGTACCAGAGTAGAAGAAACAATCCTGACTTGAAACTGGACTTTGATCCTTGTAGACTGAAACACTGATAATTCTCTTTACTATTTTACATTGTTCTAATAGCCAAGGCAACAGACCCACATGGTAGAGAATGGACCAACGGTACATGTAGCACAATATGAAATAGCCATTGATAGCCTGCTGGTGGGCTGTTAAGTTTGAAACCAGAAGCTCTATCTCTGTATTCCTTACTGAATTTTGCCTATGTATCATGAAATACCATGGACAATTAACATCAAGCGATACAAGAAATTATGTGAGGTCTGCTTGAGCGAAGCTACTTTTTATTTCAAAGAGTAGTAGGTAGAGTGTGACTTGTCTTTCTGTTATGTAATTTTTTGACACAAGCAACTGTCTGATGAGCTCCAGGGATTGTAGGGTCTAAGTGCTGATCTCTTGCTGACAGGACAGGCATTCATCAGAGATTAACCTGAAGAGATGCTCATCAAGAGGAAAGTCACAATGTTTGTCACTGACCACTTAATGATTTTATGTGATGTTGTTTTGAAGCAAGTTGGTGAAGTATGGAGAATTGTGCAGATTATGAACACCAGAAAGTAGAAATAATTGGCAACTACTTGAGAGGTTTTAAGTGCCAGCTAAAATATTTGTAGCAAAAGAATATATACATGCGCATACACACTCACTCCTCCCCCCACACACGGTGAGATCCTATGTGAAATTCACTGACTTACTGTAAATCTAAACTATAATCTCCAAGAGTGACTATCTATTGAAGAGGTATCATTATCTCAAGAATAAGTAGCCATGTGGTATAAACAACCTAAGGACCCATCAACAAATGAAAGAATAAAGGAAATGAGGTATATGTACTCAACGGCATATTATTCATGTGTTAAGAAGAATGAAACCAGCTGAACAAAGTGTATCTCACCTATAATGTAGGAACTCAGGAGGTTGGGAGCATTGCAGTTCAAGGGCTAAGAGTTGATAAGAGTCCATCATGACTAATTAAAGGCTGACCTGGGGGGAAATGCCATAGTCTATTTGAAAAATACCTAAAAATAAAACACGTGCATGCGCACGCACACACACACACACACACACACACACACACACACACACACAATTACATACATAATCCTTTGCCAAAGATTCATAGAATGGGAAATCATCTTGTTAAGTGAAATAACTACTCTGAGACTAAGAAACATCATGTGGATTCTGGTGCCATGCATCATGTATATACATTTTTTTCTAATTTGGAGAGGGGAAGGGAAATAACAAAATGCTGAAACAAGGATACAGGTTGACCCATTGTAACAATGAGACGTAGAAGACACTACATTGAAAACAAACTTTACAACTTTGTGGGGTGGGGAGAGGGAGAGGGAGGGGGGAAGGAATTGGGGAGGGGGAGAGGGAAGGGATGGTAGGGGAAAAACAAAGGAGGGAGTAACAATGATTGATAGGAAGTGTACTCATTGCCTTACTCCTGTAACTGTAACCCCTCTATACAGTATCTTTACAATAAAAAAATTTTAAAAAATAAAGAGAGATGCTGGTGCAAGAAAATAAAGAAATATGTGGAATTAAAAACAATAAAACAAAAAACAATGAACAGACAATAGTAGAGAGAAAAGAAAAAATGGATCAGTGGAAAATGAGACAAGGAATGAATGTGGGAAATTAGGATAAGTCAGAATACCAGTGACCAAATTATCTGAAATACATGTATGAAAAGTGTCAATACACTAATTTGCACAATCATTGATACACGCTGATGACAAAGTGTTTGAAAGTTAAACAGCAATGTTGAAAAGATTAAACACAGCTAGTCTGACAACAGTTGTGCAAATGTGGGAAGGAAGATACAGCCAAAGATTTAACACACCAGTGAGGGAAAAAACAACAACAACAACAAAACAAAGCAGTCAGCTTTGACACAGTGACAACCACCCACATTGTGTGGGGAAAAAAACAAACCTGTGTGAAGATGGCAAGAATGAGATGAGGAACCTGGCGTCTTGAACTGCGTACACTCTGAGGAAGCCCAGACATTGTAGGGAGAGGAGGATTCAGACAGAACAATTTTCTTGGGAAATGATCACAGGAAAGGTTGTAGGAAATTTGGGACATCATTGAGGGCAACAAGGGACCCAGGACAATGTATTCCCACGGACGACCTCTGGGACACGGGACACAATGGACACACGTGCACTGAGGGGAAGCTGAGCGGGAGAAGGGTGCACTGGCTCCCTTCCACCAACGGAGCTGTGTCCTGGGGGCCTTAGCTCCTGTCCAGAACTTTCTCTTGAATAGAGGAAGCCCTTAGCCAAGAATTCCAGGTATGGAGCCCTGTGAAACATTCTTCCTGAGTTCCTTTATTCTTGTCCTTCAGTTATCTAGAAATGAATGTGGAGATGGAGTTACTAGGGAATAGAAATGGCCCTAGTGGGAGGTTAGGAAAGGGAGCAGTGTGGAGAGTCACAGGGATAAGTCAGAACGCCTTCTATACACATGTATTCATAGCTGGGGAAAATTCAGAAAGAGAAATAAAGAGACAAATGTTTTTATATCTGGATGCTTGCAGAACTTAGGTTTATTTATGAGTAGGAATTACAGCATTTGAGAACAGAAAAGACTAAAGAGCAAACACTTCCATGGGGTGGGGGGTAACATGACAAAGTGACCGATTTCAAAGAAAATTCAATTTTTTTGTTTCTTTTGGAAACAGTCATCTGTCAGGGGAGGGGCGGTGTGTTGAAAGGTCCACATGAACCCCAGTGCGAACTGAGGCTTTGCAGTTGGCTTCCCATGATTCAGCATCAAGAATGCTGACTGCTGAAGACCAGGAACATGCGTGTCAACTTGCTCAGCAGCAAGAACCACTGCAGCAGCTGGGGCGGCAGCAGGGCTGGCAGCACACAGACTGGCAGCAGGGCCTGCAGCAGCTGGACACACAGCAGCTGGGGCGGCAGCAGCTAGAGGTGCAGCAGCTGGGCTGGCAGCAGGGCCTGCAGCAGCTCGAAATGCAGCAGGTAGGGCGGCAGCAAGGCTGACAGCAGGGCCTGCAGCAGCTGGACACACAGCAGCTGGGACGGCAGCAGCTAGAAATGCAGCAGCTGGGGCGGCAGCAGCTGGGCTGGCAACAAGGCCTGCAGCAGCTTGAGATGCAGCAAGTAGGGCGGCAGCAGGGCTGGCAGCAGGGCCTGCAGCAGCTGGACACACAGCAGCTGGGACGGCAGCAGCTAGAAATGCAGCAGCTGGGGCGGCAGCAGCTGGACTGGCAGCAGGGTCTGCAGCAGCTTGAGATGCAGCAAGTAGGGCGGCAGCAGGGCTGGCAGCAGGGCCTGCAGCAGCTGGACACACAGCAGCTGGGGCGGCAGCAGGTGGTCCTGCAGCAGGTGTACTGCAGGCAGCTGGGCTGGCAGCAGCCCTGCTCAGAACAAGATGAGCCACAACAGGAGCTGACCATGGTGTCAGAGGATGGAGGTTCTAGTAGGTTTTCTAGAGGATGGTCAGGAAAGTTTGGAAGTCTCCTTGCCTGTAATGCCCTTTTATACCCTGCTAAGGGCCTGCCATCAGCATTCTTTCTTTGTTATTGTTTGTGTTAATAAATAGGTGATTATCAAATTAGGTAATTATATTTCCCTGGTGAAATGTCAGGGAAGGGAAACATAACTTCCTTTTCCTGGTGTAGGATTCACTACCTCCTGATTGTCTTTTTTTGTTGGTTTGGTTTTAGTTCCTCAAAGAGAGCTGTCATGTGATGTTCTGTGTCTCAGGATGTACACTTCCATCTTAATTTTTGCAGCATGTGCTGTCTACTCATAAGGAATCATGATTCTTATAGACCCATAATGGTTTTATTGACCCAGGAGGATAAAGTTGCATGTGAGTCTTAAGGCTCCTTCATCCTGGCTCAGGTGGGCAAGAACGATGTGTATGTGGAAAACCCTTGATATGAGAATAGGACCATTAGAACATGACCATTTCCTTGCTGAGAACTGCAATTCTTTATTGGGGGAGGAGCAGATTTTTATGGGATACACAAGATTACATCCTGTTGGAAAACTGAATGGTAAAATATTGGTGGATTTTTTTTCCTCTTGAGGCTGAGCCCCTTAAAATTGTTTTTGTTCTGTCCTTCTGTTTCAATATCCAGAAAAGAGAAGTCATAAATACAATTGAATTCTAATTCAAGTTATCTAAACAATAGAGAAAATGGTTCTGAAGTAGAAACTTTGAACACTGAGCTCTGAGACTAAAGTACTGATAACCTTTTGTATTATTTCAGGTCACTTGAATATCAAAACTAACAAACCCACATGGGCAGAGAAGGAACCAACTAAGCATAATGGGAGATTACTAATGAAAATAGTCTTGAGTTTAATAAAATTCAACCAGGAGAGTCATCAGTGACACTACTCCTTGCTAAATCTCTCCTGATCTGGTGAAATAGATGGATGATGCATATGTGCTGGACACACAAATTGTGATGTATACTTCGGTGGTACTCCTTTTATTATGTAGAGAGGTAGAAGGGATGATAGAAATGTATTTGTGTGTTCATGTTCTTGAACTTTAAAATTTTTATTTTATTGTAAAGATGCTGTACAAAGGGGTTACAGTCACATGAGTAAGGTAATGAGTACATTTCTTGTCGAGCATTGTTACCCTCTCCTTTGTTGCTCTCCCACTATCCCTTCTCTCCCCTACCTTCCCCACTCTCTACTCCCCCCCCCCCCGCCCTGAAGTTGTAAAGTTCATTTCAACATAGTGTCTTGTGAGTCTCATTGTTGCAATGGGTCATCCTGTGACCTTGTTTCCCAAATTAGACAAATGTATATACAAGATGGAGGGTACCAAAATCAAGTACAGTGAAAACAAGGGGTATACTATAGGGGTATACAAAAAAAATCACATAGTAGATTTAAAAAACAACAACAACAAAGAAAGACCTCTTGTGTCCATATCTTGGGGTTCATCTCACTTAGCATCGTCTTATACGGTCATATGTACATAGCTTTTGAGCTTTTATGCTTATCTGATAATATTCTCCTAGACATATACTAACTATTGCAAACAAGGGAAACTATGGGACCTATATTTCTTTGGGTGTGGCTTACTTCACTTAATATGATTTTTTTCCAAGTCTATCCATTTCCTAACAAATAGGGAGGTGTCATTCTTCCTGATAGAAGCATAGAATTCCATTGTGTGTGTGTGTGTGTGTGTGTGTGTGTGTGTGTGTGTGTGTGTGTGTGTGTGTGTGTGTGTGTGTGTGTGTGTACCACATTTTCCTGATCCATTTATCTACTGCTCAAGGCTAGAGCTCTATCATTTGAGCCACAGCACCGCTTTCGGTTTTCTGGTGGTTTATTGGAGATAAGAGTCTCACAGCCTTTTCTGCCCAGGCTGGCTTTAAACTATGATCCTCAGATTTCAGCCTTCTTAGTAGCTAGGATTACAGGTGTGAGCCACTGGTACCCAGCATTGAACTTTTATGTGCATAGAATTCCAATGTATTGATTTTCTATTTGAAGTTCACTTCAGCAGTGGCTGAGAATATTTAGAACTGAACACAGTCTCCATTCAGCATCCCACAGGACACGGAGGCTCTCACTGAAGTTGGGTGAGAGGAACCGAGAGTCTTAGGAATGACTGAAGCTAACTGCAAAGTGGAACCTTCACTTGAGACCCCCAGCGCCAGCTGATACTAGCACTGGATCTAGTGAGAAAACAAGAAGGAGACAACAAAACTGTCCCTGATTTCCGATGCCTAGGAGCTGTGAAGTTATAAATGTATGGTGTTTCAAGCTGTTAGGTTTTTGAGGTAATATGACAAGAGATGATTCATTCAGAATTCTCTGGTCCTGCACACCACACCGGGGAACCAAAGCATGATCAGAGGGTACAGAGAAGTAGAAATGCCAGCAGCACAGGTCTAGCCATAAAGCTTGAAACCCCAACACGTTGACTGTTCCCTGGGTGATACGGCACAATGCTTTACTGAGATGAGGAGAAAGGAGTAGGAAGGGGTTACCGGCATCACAGAGGCATAAGGCCTGTTTTCCAAACTTTGTATGAAGCATTATTGCAGAAATTAACCCCCCTGGGGGTTCCAGGGATAATAAGATTACAGAAAATAAAACCCACCCAGGAAGAACATTTAAAGTTTAAAAACTAATGTGGGTCTAACTGTGTGATGGATGAGTTGGGAATGGTAATTAGGGAAGGGAGTTGTGTAACTCACAGCAGTCTGTGAGTATCCAGAGAACGTGGTAATCTCCATGGTAGAATGTCCTGCCTTACTCAACTTTATGCTCCATGGTCCATTTAAGTGAATCTGAGCTCTCCACCTACCGCCACTCCCCTCCCATAAACCCAGGCTCTGTAGAAGCAAAGTTTTGGCTCCAAAGCTGTGGACACTCCATGGGACACCAGACGGCTTCCATTGGACTGACACTTGCTACTGTCATTCCCGGGCTTCTCATGTCATTGGACAAGCAGGAAATGTAATGAGCTGTTATTCCCAGTTGCAGCTTCATGAGGAAGCCGGAGGATTGTTGCCAAGTGAGGAGTGGGTGGTGAAAAGGAGAATGTTCAGTGCTAGGGGAGCCTCTGGAGCCGTTCTAGAATTCTTATTTCCAAGAACAACAGCTGTAGTCCATTAAGAAAGGGCTCAGAACGTTCAGGATGTGACGGTGGTGGTCTTCCAGGCAAGTCACCTCCATCAGCAGACATTCCCTAGGCAACTTTCTCCGGTTAATTTGGACCAGGTAAATGGAGTGACCTGAATAAGAGAGTCCAAGTACCTTTCATCATGAAGATCCCAGCGCCTTTAGTTACTGTGACTATCCAATGCAAGGGGCGCCCTCTGTCCACATGCTCTGCTCTCCCTGTAGCTTTCCTGAACTATCTCTGTTTCCTCAAGACTGTTTTCTCTCTGGACCCTGTCCTCCTGCCCTGTGACTGTGCCCCTTGATAGGTGAGTAAAACTGCAAAGAGCTAGCCACCTTACTTCCTTTTTCTCCCTCCCCTCCCCACCCACAAGTTGTATAGTTCAGTTTCAGCACAGTGTCTAGTGAGTATCACTGCTGCATTTGTTCACCCTTTGTCCCTCCATTTCTGTGCTGCCACCATACTTCTAAGAGGAGAATGAAACGGTAGTTTCATTCACACTCTACAGAAGCTTGGAAATCAAATGAATTTGAGCTCATTAGGAATATTCCTTTAGGATTGATGTATACCTCTTACTTCTATGTCTTAATGGATTGTACCCAGAGCATTTCCTTGTAGATCACTTGCAGAAGAATCCCTATTTCAAGTTCTACTTTTAGTGAATGCAATTTATTACACATGGCCTAGTTTCCTAATCCCTAGTTTATTAAACTGTCCTAACTCATGCTGTGTGTGTTTACACACCACCTCCTCTGCCCATGGCATTTATTGGTTCACCTTAACACAGCCACCTCAAGTAATAGCTTCCATTCATATTTCCTTAAACACAGTAGCACAAAGCACCTTCACCATGAACATTTTCCCTGAAGCTCTAGAACTGCTCTTTAAAAGCAAACAACTAGCCAGGCAATAGTGGCTCATGCCTGTAATCCTAGCTATTCAGGAGACTGCGATCTGAGAATTGCTGTTCAAAGCCAGCTTGAGCAGTAATGTTCATGATACTTTTATCTCCAGTAAACTACTTAGAAAAAGCCAGAAGTGGACCTGTGGCTCAAGTGGTAGAGTAACCTTGATCACAGAGAGGCTCAAGACAGAGTCAAGACCCTGAGTTTAAGCCCCAGGACTGGCAAAAAAAAAAAAAACAAAACTTGGCGCTGTCTCTCTTAGCTTAACATTGTTTCATCTATTTGAGACAATTCAATATGAATTTTAGGGATTTTTTTCCTAGTTCTATGAAGAATGTCAATGAAATGTCAATGAAATTACATTGAATCTAAAGATGGTTTTGGTAAAACAGACATTTTCACATGTTAATTCTGTCCATCCATGAACATCAGATATCTTTCCACCCTTTATGTCATCCCCAATTTCTTTTTTCTGGGTTTCACAACTCACATTAGATTGATTACTAAGTATTTAGGGCATACATGCTATCATGTGCTTTCTTTCTCATGGGATTATTGTGGTTGGAACCAAAATACCTGGCTTCAAGTTGTACTACAGAACCATAGAAGAAAAGAAAAAGAACACACACACACACACACACACACACACACACACACACACACACACACAAATGAAAATAGAGCCAGGTGCTGGTGGCTCATCTGTATATTCCTAGCTACTCAGGAGGTTGAGATCTCAGGATCACAGTTCAAAGCCAGCCTGGGCAAGAAAGTGGTAAGACTCTTATCTCCAAATAACCACCAGAAAATCAGAAGTGAAGATGTGGCTCAAAGTGATAGAATACTAGCCCTGAGCACAATAAAAAAAAAAAGCCCAGACCCTGAGTTCAATACCACAGCCAACAAAGAGAGACAGAGACAGAGAAAGAGAGAGACACAGAGAGAGAGAGAGAGAGAGAGAGAGAGAGAGAGAGAGAGAGAGAGAGACCCATAGTCTGATGGAGTAAATACAGAGGATCCACAATCAAATAGTGGAATCCATTTAGGTGTCCATAAATAGATGCTAAATAGATAATGTAGCATATGTACTCAACAGAATATTATGCAATCATTAAGAAGAAAGAAATCATGGCATTTGCAGGGAAATGAATGCAAATGATAATCATAATGTTAGCTGAACTCAGAAAGATCAATGTTTTATATGTGGAATCCTTTTTTTAAAAAAGTTATGAAAATAGAAAGGGAAATTATTTTGTAGACTAGGAAAAGTGTGGTAAGATGATAAGGGTAAGGGGTAAAGGTGAGGTAAAACAATTACCTATGACACTGAGTACTTTACTTGGGAAACTGAAGAGACAGCAACAGACCTATAAGGTTTACCATTTTAATGGGTAATAAACTCAACGACTGACCCTATCCCCTGGAAAACACCCATTTTGTGCTTAAAATATGGAGACAGACACAGACACTGAGTTCAGGGACATGGGACCTTAGATTGTGCTCTCGGGACAGCCCAAGACAAAGGTTTGATAGGAAGTAGTTTACTTGGAAAATTATCCCAGAAAATCTCATTAGGGAACCTTTGAACTCTCTAGGTCAGGAAGGAAGTCATTGCAGAGTAAAATAAAGAGCAGAGCACCTCTAGATGCACCTGGATTCCCATCACACCTCTAGAATAATACATGTTCACCAAGAACCCAGAGTATTTGTTCTCCAGGTCCATTTTCCTGGTTAAACTCTGCTATAACTTGTGCCAGTAGCTTGCTGTTAACCTAAAGAAGGTTTGGAGCAGAGAATACCAGACACACCATCTATGAACTTATAATCCCTGACCAGAACAAGGACTGTTGTAGGAACAGAGCTGATATAGCCAAAAACCCTTGCAATAGTCATTTTATATGGAATGGGTGACACAAACATTACACTCACAGATGCGAAATTGAGAAGAGAAAAATCAGGAGACATAAAGCCTTTAGATTCAGATGTCTGCAAAATTCAGATTTATTTAAGATGTAGGAATTACAAGATTTAAGAAAAGGGATATGTCAAGGAATGACTCCTTCCATGGGGGAAATATGATAGTTGATAGTTGACGGCTCACAGAGAAAAATTCAGTTTCTATAAATGTTAGAGACAGACAGCAGCCTGGCAGGAGAGGAACCAGTGTATGTGTAAGTTTCCCAAATTGCCTTCCATGATTTAGCTCACAAACTGGCTACATTAGTGTTGACTGCTGAAGACCAGGAAAGTGTGGGTCAGAGCACTCAGCAGCAAGAACCACCACAGCAGCTGGGGCGGCAGCAGCTAGAGATACAGCAGCTGGGACGGCAACAGGGCTGGCAGCACACAGACTGGCAGGAGGGCCTGCAGCAGCTGGACACACAGCAGCTGGGGCGGCAGCAGCTAGAGGTGCAGCACTGGGGCCTGCAGCAGCTGGAGATGCAGCACTGGGGCCTGCAGCAGCTGGAGGTACAGCAGCTGGGGCGACAACAGCTGGTGGTGCAGCATTGGGGCCTGCAGCAGCTGGAGGTACAGCAGCTGGGGCGACAACAGCTGGAGCCACAGCAGCTGGAGCTAGTACAGCTGGGACGGCAGCAGCTGGAGGTGCAGCACTGGGGCCTGCAGCAGCTGGAGATGCAGCAGCTGGGGCGGCAGCAGCTGGGCTGGCAACAAGGCCTGCAGCAGCTGGAAATACAGCAGGTAGGGCGGCAGCACGTAGGGCGACAGCAGGGCTGGCAGCACACAGACTGGCAGCAGGGCCTGCAGCAGCTGGACACACAGCAACTGGGGCGGCAGCAGCTAGAGGTGCAGCACTGGGGCCTGCAGCAGCTGGGCTGGCAGCAGCCCTCCTCAGAGCAGGTGGAGCCACAACAGGAGTTGACCATGGTGTCGGAGGATGGAGGTTCTGAGTTAGTGTTCAAGGAGATGTGGCTGGAAAGTTTGGAAGTCTCTCTGACCCTGATGCCCTTTTATACCCTGCTAAGGGTCAACCTATGGCATTCTTTCCTTGTTGTTGTTTGTGTTAATAAATTAGCCCAGTTTATTTTCCTGGTTCCACTTTCCAAGATGTAAAGAAAACATGGTTTTCCTTTTCCTGATTTGTAAGCAATTGTGTCATTTCTTATAAAAACCATTTTCTAAGGTATCCTTTTTCTAGTTCCTCAAAGAAAACTGTCACATGACATTTTGTGTCTCATATGCAGTACTTCCTGTGTATTCTTAGTAATCATGATTATAAATTCTTACTGAGCCTTAATTGTTTCTGGTGACCCAGGAGGAAGTACCTGCATCAGAGCGTGGTGGCTCATTCCTAATGGGTCTGGTTAGCATAGGAATTTTGAATGCAAAAGCCCATTGACAAAAGAACAGGAAGACTTCTATCCTGTTCCTCACTCCAAATTACAATATATTTTCTAGACTTCTTTGGCAAACACAGAGGTCTTTCAAGTTGGACATCTGAATGGTGAAATGTTGGATTTCTTTGTTTGTTTGTTTGCCAGAAGCAAATTTCTAAAACTGATTTTTAGGGCATTGTGGGAGAGCAGCAATATTCAGCTACATCATGAAGTTCAGATATCTTCAATTCCACTCTATAGGCTTATTTTCCTTCTAATTTTCTATTGTTTTTCTGACCTTAGCAAACATGTCAATTCTTGTCTTTTCAAATTTTTTCTTTGATAACCAGGTAGGTATCCCAGAGTTGTTACCTCTGCCTCTCATTTATACTTGACCTGATTTCTCTTGAGTTCATGAAAAGAATGAATCAGACACTCTTGTTTCATTGTTTGCATGGGAGATTACACTTTCACTTTGGGGTCTTCACAAAAGCTAGTACAAAAGGAAAGAGAGATGGAAAACAGGTTACTCGGATTAGGAAAATTATCTGGAATTTATAGTGTGACTACCTTAAAGGCTCAAAGGATCCAAAAATGCCTATCCAATCGGCTAGGTAATTAATTAGTGTTCCTAAAAATGAGGGCTGCCAGTCCGTTTGATTGATCCCTGTGTGTCAAACTCAAGCAGTGAGCAGTATCTCTAAAAATTCTCAATTTGGGAAGTGGCACTGTGGCTCAAGAGGTAGAGTGCTTGCCTTGAGCTGAAGAGCTAAGGGACAGCGCCCAGGCCCAGAGTTCAGGCCCCACAACCAAAAAAAAAAAATTCTCAATTTGTAACTTTATAATGAAAATCAAACTTGTGTTGATTATTTATGAGTCATTGAAATATTTATTTAAAAAAAGGACCCATTGCAACAATGAGATGTACAAGTCGTTATGTAGAAAGAAAACGAACTTTACAACTTTGGTGGGGGGGGAGAGGGAGCAGGGAGGATTGGGTGGGGGGCGGGGGGAGGATGGGAAGGGATGGGCAGGGAAAACAAAGAAACAAAGGAGATGGCTACAATGCTTGATAAGAAATGTACTCATTATCTTGCCCATGTAATTGTAACCCCTCTGTACAGTATTTTCACAATAAAAAAAATTCATAAAACGTCTGACTATTTAAATCTGATTGGTGAGCATTTCCTTCACTTTAAATACATATTCAATATATATTCAAATATATTATTAAAGATATTTAATACCAATAATAAAACATATTTAATAATATATTTATAATTTTGTCATATGTAATACTATATGGTTGTATATTTAAATATTTGGATATATTAAATACAGGTTAAGTTTATTTAAAGTGATAGAAATGCCCTCTTTGTTCTTAAACTATCTTCCTTCGTTACTTAACCTAATCTTTGTAAAATCTTGAGTAGCATTTTTGTCCACCTGAATTTTTTAAATTTCTTTTTTTTTATTGTGAAAATATTGTACAGAGGGGTTACAATTACATGGGCAAGATAACGAGTACATTTTTTATCAAGCATTGTTGCCTCCTCTTTGTTTCCCCTTCCCATCCCTTCCTATACTTCCCCTCCACCCTCCACCCTCCCCCCCCAACCAAAGTTGTAAAGTTCGTTTTTCAACATAACGACTTGTACGTCTCATTGTTGCAATGGGTCCACCTGTATCCCTATTTAAACAATTTGTTTTTTCCCTTCCCCTCCACAAATTATACCAACATCAAATACAGTGAAAGCAGGGGTTATACCATGGGGGAGGGACATACAAAGCAACATAGAAATCATCTTATAAATACGTTAGAAACAATTGCATGAAAGAAAAAAAACATTTGAATACTTGTCTTGAGGTTCATTCCCCTAACATCAACTTTCCATTATGAAAACATTTGCTATATATATATATATATATATATATATATATATATATATATATAGTGTAATAAATAATTCTCAAGCAAGAAATGCAAGCCCATGTCTAAGAGGACATTTCTTTCACCAGAAAGTGCTAATATGTGTCTTTTCTTGACTCAAAATCCCTTCCTCCATCCCAGAAATGTTCACTAGTATGAGTTCTAAAGTCTTTATAATTGTTTTTTTATTAATACTGTTACCATCTTGATGCACATTCATAAAGAACAATTTAGTTTTATAGTAATAAGGAATTTTACAAAAATATTTATTAGATACTTGGGACTTTTGGATTTTCTCCATTCCTTCACTCATCATTCAACCCAGTGTTGCACATTCTCTATGTGTTGGGGTATTGTCTGCATTCTTTTATGATTCGATAGAATACAAGGAATTATTTTGATTGTTTATATATTCTGAGAGTTGTTTTGCATCCTAAAGCATGATAAAATAGCATGTATTTGGAAGAAAGTTACATGGTCTACTGAGTAGAATATGTATTATGGAATTGTTGTATAAAATACTATGTAGATGTTTTTCAAGCCCATTTTGCATATAATATCATTTTAGTCTGAGGTTTCTTTTCTGTGTGTGTTTGTAGGGATTTTTTTTTCAGGAGCGAGCAGGTCTAGATAATCTACCTATTGGTAAGAGGAGGGTTTTGAAGTCACCACTATCATTGTGTTTGGGACTACCTATCACTTTAAGTTCAATAGTATTTATTTAATGAAGCTAGATACACCACCAATATTTGGCTTGTAGATGTGAGCAATTGGTATTCATTCTTGACAGATTGTTCCCTTTATTAATATGAAGTGACATTCTTTGTCTCTCTTAACCAATATTGGTTTGAAGTATATTTTATCATGTATAAGTATAGCTTCTTTTGCCTGAGTCTGGGGTTCATTTACTTGGTAGATTTTTGTCTAATCTTTCACTATAAGCCAAATTTTGTTTTTCTTAGTGAGTAAAACTAGATTGGCTAGATTGTGCTTTTTAATCTGCCCTTCTATGTCTTTTGACTAGAGATTTGAGACCATAACTATTCAGTTTTATTATTGACAGGTACAGAGTCATGTTTGCCATTTTGTTGTTTCTGCATAGTTTGGATGTTATTTTAATTTATTTGAACATCTGATGGGATTTATTTTCTCCTTAATTTTCTTTCTTGCATTTTTCATCTTTTGTGTATAGGATTCATTTGAATATCTTTTATAGTGATGGTTTAGTGGTCATGAAAATATTTGGTTTCATTTACCATTAATCTAGGATGGTAGTTGTTTGCTTTTCAGAACTTCAAATACATCATTCCAAGCCTTCCTTAAAGCTGTCTTGTGAGAAATCTATTAGCAGATAAGCTTACTATTATATAACTTGGTTCTTCTCTTTTGCAACTTTCAGTACTTTTTCTTGTCCCACACACTTAATATTTTACCTTTGTCATGCCTTAGTGTGGTTCTTTTCTGGCCTTGTCTTTTGAGTGTCCTAAACCCTCTTGTACCTGTATGGCTGCTTCTTTCTCAAGGTTTGAGAAATTTTTCATCTACTGTTTTATTGAATATGTTTTCTATTTTTTTTTGGTCGGTTGTGGGGCTTGAATATGTTTTCTATACCTTTAGCTTTTAGCTCTTCTTTTATGCTCATGATTCTTAGGTTTGGTCTTTCAATAGTGTCTGAGATGTTTTACATGTTCCACCTGTATTTCTTAATTTCTGCTCCATTCTTTTTCTTTTCTTTTTGTTTCTTGTCAATGTGATGTACAGAGGGGTTACAGTTACATAAGTAAGGTAGTAAGTATATCTCTTGTCAAACTTGTTACCCCTTTCCTCATTTTTCTCTACTTTCCCTCCTCCCCAAACCCCACCCCCAAGTTGTACAAATCATTTCCAACACATTGTCTTGTGTATAAACTGTCCTCTCTGTTCTTTATTTGACTATCTTAGTGCATCTATGTTATTCTCAAGCCCTGAAGTTCTGGCTTTAATTTTATCCATACTACTAGAGACTTTCTACAGAGGTTTTGCTTTTTTGTGAGGTTTTGTTGAGTTTTTATTTTTTGACTTGTTGAGATTTTCATTTCCTGAATTTCAGTTTGATTCTTTTTCAGGTTTTCTATATCCTTACCAAATTAATCTGTATTGGCTTTCTTACATCGTTCAGCTTTCCTCTTCAAATAGTCCTTTGTATTTATTCACTCCTTTGTAGCTATACATTTTTATTTATTTATATTTACTCTGAAGTCTAGACTATCTAACTCTTGTTTTCTGAAATGGCTTCTTTGTAATGAATATGGCTAGTGAGGCCTTAATTTTCAGACCATCATGAGTTGTGACTCAGTCCCAAAGCCTGTCTGGTCCATGGCCTCCTGCCCTCAATCAATGTAAACTGATTGCTTGGTAGTAAGAGCTCTCTACAAGCATAGGCTTAGATCTTTTATTTCCTGGAATGACTCTCTCAAGATATGAAGTTGCTCTCAACATCCAATTTCCCTCTCCATGTCCATTTCTGACTGCCCAATCAACTCTTCTCACTCAGGGAAGGGGAGATAATTGTGGCAATCACATAGGTAAAGGCCCTCCTAGACATATCTGAAAATGTTATAATGAAATGGACTTCTTTAACTGACTATGGCAGTATATGCCTATAATCCCAGCAATTCAGGGATAATAAGGTCCTTGCTAATCTAGGGAACATTCCAAGACTTTGTCTCCCATACACAAAAAGAATAAAAACTATTATTTTTAAAAATAATTAATATATTCTGATAAAATGCTAAAAACTGTAAACCAAACTAAAAACAACAAAATATTAAAAGAGCAATTGTGCAAAAATTGGAAAGAGGATATGGCATCATATTCAGAAAGTTTATAAATTAATGAACAGTAAGCCAAAAGGGTGACCCTATACTCCATGGCAAGCATCCATAATTTGTTATACTGTGGTGAAAAAGACAGGCACTAGATTGAGATCTTGGTTGTCTTAGACTATGCTCTTTAGAATAGATGAATAACAAGTAGTTTACTTGCCTATAATCCTAACTACTCAGGAGACTGAGATCTGAGGGTCACAATTCAAAGCCAGCATGGGCAGAAAAATACATGAGACTCATAGCTCCAATTAAGCATCCAAAAAAAGCCAGAAGTGGAGCTGTGGCTCAAGTGGTAGAATTCTAGACTTGAGCAAAAAAAAAAGCTGAGGAACAACACCCAGGCCCTCCCTGAGGTCAAGCCCAGGACCTGAACACAAACATACAAAAAGTAGTTTACTTTGGAAAAGATCCTAGAAAGAATTGTAAGGAAATTGTGAAGTGATATAGGGAAAGGAAGATATTGTTACAGAGTGATTTAAAGAGCAGAACACTTCAGGAGATAACTGGACTTCAGTCCATCTAAACACCTGCAAAACATACTCCATCGAGGGAGATATCCAATGTGCTCACGAGCTTCTTATACTGGTTGAGCTCTGCTAGAGGCTTTACTCATGCCTATAGCATGTTTTTCAACCAAAGTCTTCATGCAACAAGTTTCAGACACAGGCTCTATGAATCCATATTTCTGTATTCGAATGAGGAAGACTGAGAGGACACAGCTGACACACATCAAATCATGTATTATGATCTTTTCATTATTAAGAAATGAGTCACAAGAAATTAGCCCATAAAGACAAGAGATAGAGAAGGGAAAATAAGGAGACATAATGTCTTTATATTTGGATGCTTGCAAAATCCAGATTTATTCAAAATGTAGGAATAACAGCATTGGAGGAAGAAATATTCCCCTAGAGGAATATTTGGTCACATGATAACATGATTTAGTAGCACAATCGTGGACAGATATGTGAGAAAACTCAAAACTTCTGTTTATGTTGGAGAAAGACAGTCACCTTGCAGGAGAGGGAACAGTGTATTTAGAGGCCCATATGAACCCCCAGGGGAACTGAGGTGTTACAACTGGCCTCCCATGATTCAACTTATAGGTGATTTATATCAAGAATGTTGTCTACTGAAGACAAGGAAAATGTAGGTCAGAGTGCTCAGCAGCAAGATCCACCACAGCAGCTGGGGCGGCAGCAGGGCTGGCAGCATACAGACTGACAGCAGGGCCTGCAGCAGCTGGACACACAGCAGCTGGGGCGACAGCAGCTGGGCTGGCAACAAGGCCTGCAGCAGCTGGAAATGCAGCAGCTGGGGTGGCAGCAGGGCTGGCAGCACACAGACTGACAGCAGGGCCTGCAGCAGCTGGAGATGCAACAGCTGGGGCGGCAGCAGCTGGGCTGGCAACAAGGCCTGCAGCAGCTGGAAATACAGCAGGTAGGGCGGCAGCAAGTAGGGCGACAGCAGGGCTGGCAGCACACAGACTGGCAGCAGGGCCTGCAGCAGCTGGACACACAGCTGCTGGGGCGACAGCAGCTGGGCTGGCAACAAGGCCTGCAGCAGCTAGAAATGCAGCAGCTGGGGCGGCAGCAGGGTTGGCAACAGGGGCGGCAGCAGCTAGAAATGCAGCAGCTGGGGCGGCAGCAGGGCTGGCAGCACACAGACTGGCAGCAGGGCCTGCAGCAGCTGGAAATGCAGCAGCTGGGGCGGCAGCAGGTGGTCCTGCAGCAGCTGGGCTGGCAGCAGCCCTCCTCAGAGCAGGTGGAGCCACAACAGGAGTTGACCATGGTGTTGAAAGATGGAGGTTCTAGGTGGGTATCCAAGAAGGTGGGTTAGATAGTTTAGAAGTCTGCCTGCCTAGGGTGTCCTTTTATACCCAGCTGAGGGTCTGCTGTAATGACCTATAACATTCTTCCCTGTTGTTGTTCCTTGTTGTTGTTTGTATTAATAAATAGGCCCTTATCCAATTAGGCAGGTTTGTTTTTCCTGTTAAGAATTTAAGGTGGATGGGAAATATGACTTCCTTTTCCTGATGTGTTAAGATTCATCTCTCATTCCTTACAGATCTACCTCCTAAGAGTCTTCTTATTTCTGTTACAGAAATCTGTCACCTGGCATTCTACCTAGTACGCATGCTTGGTCTCATTTTGTCTAGCATATCTTGTGAGGGACTCAACTATTTCTGGTGACCCAGATAGATAAAGTTGCATTGGAGTCACATAGGTTATTCATCATGGGTCAAGTGGACAAGGAAGGTTTAAATGTGAGAGACCACAGGCATGAGGATAGGAAGCCCATTAGGACATGACCCTATCCCTGCTGGGGATCATGAGCCACGTTTTATATTTCTTATGAGAAATACAAAGTGTTGAAATGTTGATATTTCATTTTCTTTCCTTTATACATAATATATACATATTTGTGCATAATATATGTTACATAAACATATATTTATATTATTTATATTATTATCAAGCAAACAAGGGAATTGGGCTACACAGCTCAGGTCTTATCAGGACAGGTGCATTCATGTCCTCTTCTTTTTCCAATCCAAGTTTGATGATTTATATCTGTCTTCCCTTCTCTCTGTGGAAGTTGCTGAGCACAGCATTATTATTCAAGTCCTTATTCATATCCTCGCTTTTCAAACATGAAGGCAACAGGAACGGAGCAGTAGTAAAAAGAGAAGACCAATAGTAAATAGACACCAAAATGGAAGAATTTTGGCTCATGCTATTTATAATATAGATACAGTAAAGGGTTAAAGGGTACACTGTGACTCACGCCTGTAATCCTAGCTACTCAGGAGGCTGAGAGCTGAGGATCCCAGTTCAAAGCCAGCTCAGGCAGGAAAGTCTGTGAGACTCTTATCTCCAATAAACCACCAGAAAACCAAAGTGGCACTGTGGCTCAAGTGGTAGAGTGCTCACCTTAAGCTGAAGAGCTCAGGGATAGCACCAAGGCTCAGAGTTCAAACCCCATGACCAAAAACATAAAAAATAAAAAAGTCCATCCAGTTGGCTAAATGATTGGCATTCCTAAATGTGAAGAATGCTACCAGTCCATCAGTTTGTCTTCTGTGAATCAAGAAACAAGCAGAGATTGGACCTTAAGAATGGGATGACATCATTAAATGTCTTAATTAAGACAGTTCAAAGACCAAATACATCACAAACATCTGAAAAAAAGTAAATAAAAATCGACTAGAAGACAGGGAAAATGCAGGGGAGGTGAATCTCTTCACATTTACACTGAATTTGGTAGGTTAGCTCTTCAACACCCTCCCTTTTCTCCACCAAAAATAGATCATACACCCTGTGGGTGACCACAGGGCATAGAAATTTTATTGTTGGGAGGATACAGTTAGGAACAGATTCCCATCATCTCTTGTATGGGATCTCCATGGAGCCTGAACTGGCAGATGGATCCCTTCAAATAGCCAGAGATGAAGATGCAGAGGTAGACTCAAGACTTGTGGAATGGAGAGCACTTATAAATGCAAGTCACCTTCTCTCTGTCAAGGTGAATTCATCTTCTCTGTGTCACAATGTACTCCAAAAGATATGTTAGTCCTTCTGGACTACAAATATCATATTGACTCATAATTATGGTGGAATCAATTAGTCACACCTGATAAACAGGGAGATGTAAATACTATGAGTACTGTACTTCAATAAGACATAGGTGCCCCAGCTGATAGGAAGTGCAGGTGACAATGGTTTACAGGGTTGTCACACTGGTGCTGTGTTCAAAAGTCCAGCCTATCAAATACCCAACTGTCCCCCACTAATACGTACCTTGCCAGCCAAAGAGTCCCAAGTAAAGGACTCTCTATGAGGAGATAGTACAGTTGCTTCTTTCTGACTGGAATTCATGTTCAGTTGGGTAAGAGTCTACTTTTCTCTCTGCAACTCCTTAGCACCATTATATTGAGGCTCCAGAAAACTTGAACTATCATCATGGAATCCTAAATAATTGCACCTGGGATCAAGAGAAAATGCAGCACAGGTTATGGTACTATAAGCACAGAACTGTTGGACCCGTTGCATTGCTACAACTCCATATTGCTCTAACCCAAACCTGGTGAACTGAGAATGTGATACCTTCAACTTGTAAGCTGTGGCTGAGGTCCCAGCTTACAGCCGATACCCTACAAGACCGGTTCCCTGTCCTCCAGGAGGCTGTACGTACTTTAAACCTGTGACGGTAGTGTGAGGCTCTGTTCTCCATGATTAAAATTGCATTAACCTAGAAAAGCAAGAGATCAAAAGATGAGACACCTTCATCAACCTTGTCATCCCTTTTGGAAAAAAAAAAATCATCCTTCTTCCACATAAATTTAGGTCCCATAGAAGTAGAAGTCTTTTGCTGAAGAGATGAGAATACGCAAGGCAACCCTGTAAGGGTTTCATGGGAATGAAAGTTATGTTTGTGACCTTAGCTCCCCGAGTTTCTGTCACCACTGGGTAAGCAGGCAAGGTAGGTAAGGAGCTGTTCCAGGATAGCTGACTTCATTGCCGTGAAGGAATAGGACACTGCTGCCCAGTGAAGTTAGGGAGGAAGATACCTAGCATTAGAGAATCCACTGGGGATGTTCTGGTATTTTTAGTTCCACTTATACCTGGGAATGTGCATGCCATGTAACCACTACAGCCAGTGTGGATATACTAACCTTGAGTTCAGAAGTCTCAGTAAAAGACCCAGATGACTCCACTAGGCAATTGTCCTAAATGACCAGAAAGCCTACCCAGTAACAGTTCGTATCTCTATACATTATGGCCATGACCCGAATCATTTCCCAGGTGGCCAGGATGGACAGTACATATATCTAGTAAAGGACTTTTTACTTTAAAGGTCCTCATCACTAAGCTAGTGTGAGCACCACAGGCAGGTGGCTGATAGGTTCACTTAGTCAATTCCCTAGTTACTTGTTGTCAGGCACAGGTGTCACTTCCTCTAGAGATAGCTACCCTATATACATTTTTCCTTCCTGTGCTGGGAAGCCCACAGGTGCTCAGTCAGTGAAAAGGTCCAGACCACCACCACCACTACCCCTTACCCCCAGACAAAAACAGCTTTGGTCCTATTCATTTTCTAGAGCTCACTGTTGGTCAAATGAAATAGAGTCTTGGAAACTGCATTTCTTCTCAGCTGTTTCTAATACTCATGTTTCTCTTTGTTTTGGTAGCACAGAGCACTTCCTTATAAATGACCTGTACAAGAATCCCTTGCAGCTGGGTGCTGGTGGCTCATGCCTATAAAGATCTGAGGATTGTGGTTCAAAGCCAGCTGGCACAAAACAGTCTGTGAGACTCTTATCTCCAATTAACTATCAGAAGACCAGAAGTGGAGCTGTGGCTCAAAGTGGTAGAGCATTAGGCTTGAGTGAAAAAGCTCAAGGATAGTACCCAGGATCCAAGCCTCATGACCAACAAAAACAAACAAATAAACAAAAGAAAATCCCTTGCTCCAAGGGGCACAAATCCAACTTATTCTACACAAGTTAGCAGGCCAACCCCTTATTCTGAGTTTTCTGTTAGACGCACAGGTTTGTATCTCCTTCCACACAGCCTCCTATAGGTCAGAGCACAATTTGTACACTCCTTTCCAGAGACTTCTCCACCCACAGCGTTGTGGCATACTTTGTGTAAACACTGTACCCTTTAGCCTGAGGCAGACGGTGTTGACCACTGACCTCAAACTCTAGATATATTCATATGCCAACACACATGTACACATAAACAAAAAGACTGAAGACAATGAGTCTGGCAACAAGTGTTCAAAAATCTGAAAGGGCATATAGCGAGATATTCTGAAGATTGAGAAGCCAATGGACAGCAAACCCTCGGGCTGACCATTGACCATCCCAACCATCCAGATTGCATTAGAAAATGTGTGACAGGGAAATGACACTAAGATTGCAAATATGGTGACTTAGTCTGAGAGTCCTCTACAGAGACCCCACAAAAGGTTTGAGAGAGAGTACTGTCTTTCCTTAGGGAATGAGGCCAAGAAGACCTGTAGGGAAGCTGGGGAATGAACCAAGGTGGGGAGGGGACTGGTGCAGCGTGACACAGTTCCCCTGAGAGGCAGATGGAGTCTAATCTGACTGAGGACCTTCTGGTCAATGGAATGACACAGGTCTACAGAAGGAGGAGTGAGCTGGAGCAGCTCGCTTTCACCCAGCTCCCTTCCACTGATCGAACTGTGTGGCTAGGGGCTGAATCCTCATGCCCATTGCTTGGCCTTTGCGTGATGAGATTGCTCAGCAAGAAAGGACCAGGTGCTGACACTGTGAAGCTGTCTTCCTGTATGGTGTGCTAAGAGACCAAGGCCTGATGCACCAAACCCTTGATTTTGGTCTTTTTTTTTTTTATCATTTAAGGATGTAAGGCAAACGCTAACAGGTATGAACAATAATTCCAGAAAGGAAAAAAGCCCAGGAGACATTATGCCTTTATAACTGGAGGCATGTAAGACTCCGATTTATTTAGGATGGAGGAGTGACAGCATTGGAGAAAACACAACAGAGAACAAATATTCCCATAGGAGGAACATTCTGCTCACAGAAGGTCTCCATTGACAATGAAGGCTACTGAAGACCTGGAGGGTACAGGTTTGAGCCCTCAGCAGCAAGATCCACTACAGCAGCTGGGGCGGCAGCAGGGCCTGCAGCAGCTGGACACACAGCAGCTGGGCTGGCAGCAGCTGGGCTGGCAACAAGGCCTGCAGCAGCTAGAAATGCAGCAGCTGGGGCGGCAGCAGCTGGTGGTGCAGCAGCTGGGCCGGCAGCAGCTTGAAATACAGCAGCTGGGGCGGCAGCAGCTAGAGGTGCAGCACTGGGGCCTGCAACAGCTTGAAATGCAGCAGCTGGGGCGGCAGCAGCTGGAGCCACAGCAGCTAGAGCTAGTACAGCAGGGGCGGCAGCAGCTGGGGCGGCAGCAGGGCTGGCAGCACACAGACTGGCAGCAGGGCCTGCAGCAGCTGGAGATGCAGCAGCTGGGGCGGCAGCAGCTGGGCTGGCAACAAGGCCTGCAGCAGCTAGAAATGCAGCAGGTAGGGCGGCAGCAAGTAGGGCGACAGCAGGGCTGGCAGCACACAGACTGGCAGCAGGGCCTGCAGCAGCTGGACACACAGCAGCTGGGGCGGCAGCAGCTAGAGGTGCAGCACTGGGGCCTGCAGCAGCTGGGCTGGCAGCAGCCCTCCTCAGAGCAGGTGGAGCCACAACAGGAGTTGACCATGGTGTTGGAGGATGGAGGTTCTGAGTTAGTGTTCAAGGAGATGTGGCTGGAAAGTTTGGAAGTCTCTCTGACCCTGATGCCCTTTTATACCCTGCTAAGGGTCAACTGTCATTACCTATGGCATTCTTTCCTTGTTGTTGTTTGTGTTAATAAATAGGTGTTAATCAAATTAGCCAAGTCTTTTTTCCTGGTTAAATTTTGAAGTCAATTTCCTTTTCCTGATGTTTTAGGATTTGTCATCTCTTAGGGAAACATCTCCTAAGTGAATTTCTTGGTTTTGTGCCCAAAGGAGAGCTGTCACATGGGCATTCTGTGCTGCTACATGTTTGCTTCAGTTCTGTGCATTGAATATCCTTACTTAATCATTATCCATGTAGGCTTATAATTGGTTGTGGTGACCCAGGAGGAAAGCTGTATTTGAGTCTGATGGCTCATTCCTAATGGGTCAGGTGGGCATGGGAATTTGAAGGAGAAAGACCATGAGACTGGAAAGCCATTAGGACATGTGCCTTCCTCCTCTGTGAATCATGACTTTTTGTAGAAAGGCTGGAACTATGGAACAACTTTGTGATGAAAAATTAACAATATAATATTCATGTCCTTAGTTTGTTCACCAGGAACAAACCTATAAAACTCATTTGGTGGAGATGTGTTGCAGAACTCTCCTATCCCATAAAATTCAAGAACCTCAATTCTATACTACGGTTTCTTTTCCTCCTGTCTTTGGTATCCTGTCTTTCTGGCTTTAACAGGATAGACCAACTGGCTTTAACAGGCTAGACCAACTCATGACTCATGCCCTTTTTCCAAGATTTTTTTCTTTGCCAACTTAAGTTAGGTCACCTACTGTGGTTGTCTCCTATTCTAATTTCCACCTGGACTTCCTGTTCTCTGTTGGGTTCCTGAATGCACTAAATTCTCAGACTTCATCATTCGAGAGAGTAATTGCACCTTGCTCTGCTTTATACCATTTTGGGTGAAGAAAGAGAGATGGAAATCAGATATCTGGATTAAAAGAAATGCATCTCAAATGTATGAAGAAGGGACATAGTAAAGTATTCTAGGATGCACATATCTCCATTCAAGTTTCTATGTGATTAGTATTTCTAACTTTTACTCCATCAGTTGGTCCCCTGTGGCTCAAGAAATAGAGACTTGTAAGAATATGATGACATCACTGAATTTCTTAATTGAGACCATTTAAAAACCAAGTCCACTGCAATATTTCAATCCATTACCTTGTTCAGCAAGCAGTTGGCTTATATTCTATTCATAGTCTTGTGCTTGTTAATTTGGTGAACATAAAGGATTTAAACAACTTTATGTCCTAAGTGGGAATATTTATCACTTGAATTTGGTACATAAAGTGGGCAAAAAAATATTAAGAAAGTTTCTCTATAAGTTTTTGAAGATTAAGAAATCTTAAGAATAGTAAGAGAAAAACAAAGGAGGGGGTAACAATGTTCAACAAGAAATGTACTCATTACCTTACTGGTGTAACTGTAACCCCTCTGTACAGCATCTTTACAATAAAATAAAATTTTAAAAAAGAAATTCCTTTCTGGGATTGGAGGCATGGTTCAGTTGGTAAAGTACCAGCCAATGAATAAAAGTGTCAGATACTGAGTTTGATTCTTGATCTTGGGGTGGGGGGGGGAGAAAAAAAGAAGTCATTTTTCTCACAGTAAAAAGCATAGTAACTTCTCATTTCAGCACAAGGTATAGACAATCACAACCCCTAAGCTGGCAATGGTCACAGCTGGCTGAATAGTAGACTCACCTGGGAAGAGTTAAAAACTATCAGTGCCTGGCTCCTGACCAGAACAATTTTGATTCAACTGATCTAAGCAAGTCCTGAGAGTCACAAGTTTTTATAGTTCCTGATTGTATCAATGGCCGTAAGATTTTAAGGCCATTTCCCAATATTTCCATGGGACATGCATCTTCAATTGAGAGACAAAGTAATACATCATCAATTTTAATTGATGTTATCTAAACAATTGAGAAAACAATCCTGAAATGACTCTTAACTTTAGGCACTGTAGACTGGAACACTGACAGTCCAGTTTACCCTTTTGGATCATTCTAATAGCAAAGCCAACCAATCCTTTATAGATAAAATTGGGCCGGTAGGGAATGAAGCAATAAGAGATTGCTGTAAGAAAGCACTTTGGCTTTTAGAAGAGGAAAATGAAAACTAAGAGAGAAAGCACTCTGTTTCTTATTAAATCATACCTGTGATCTAGCAACATAAACTCTAGAATAGAATATTAAAATCTAGGCTAGACACATTGATGGTGTGACAGCTATTTGAACTCTACCTCTTATAGAGCGGTTGTGGTACAATTTTTTGTTGTGATTCTTTTTCCTCTTTTACACTTTTATTTTTTGTCTTTTTAGAATATCATGAGCAAACATTAAGGAAGTCAGATGGGAGTGGACACAATTACATTTGCATAGACCCAGCTAGGAAATGGCTATGTCTGCCAGTTAGCCTAAACACAGTGACATGGCATGCCAACATGACCTTTCTTATCAGGTGTCACTTACTATTATGTTAGTGTGAGCTACCATTCTTATAAATCCCGGCCATATAATATAACATGAATTAGTATTATACTGTATTAGTTACAATATCACAATGTGAGCAGAGATACCTACAATACTCATGTCTGGCAGGAACTGTAACACGTTTTCAGTTCAATTATGTTACTGTATTCTAAACAAAAACTAAGCTCCGTTTCCATATCTGCAAATAGAAATTGAGGGGTGTTACCAGTTATTAATTACAGCAATATTTAAAGTAAATTGAATTTCTCCTTGTTCTTAAACTATCTCTAGTCATTGCTTAATCTAATATTGGTTTGTAAATCTTGATTTTCATTTCAATTCACCAAAATTCCTTAAAACTTTCTGTTATCATGTAAAAAAGCATATGATAAAAAATAATAAGTATATATAGTATACATATGTAATATAAGCCCACATCTAAGAAGAAATTTTTTTCATCTGCATGTATTTTCTGGACCACATCTCCACTATTCCAACTTTTGTGGGGTTTCTTTCTGGACCCAGGCCTTGAATTCTGGGCCTGGACACTATCCCTGAGCTCTTTTTACTCAAATATAGCATTCTACCACTTGAGCTACAGCACCACTTCTGTATTTTTCTGTGATTAACAGGAGATAAGAGGCTCATGGGATTTCCTGCCCAGGCCAGCTTTGAATTGCAATCCTCAGATCTCAGCCTCCTGAGTAGCTAGAATTACAGGTGTGAGCCACTGATACATGGCCTCTTTTTTTTTTTAATGGATATACTGAGGTTTGAATTCAGAACCTTATGCTTCCTCATTTTGATTGTTCAGCTAGATTTCTATCATTTTGAGCCATGTTTTTAGACTAGTTCTTTGCTAGCTAATCTGGAGACAATCTCGTGAACATTTTATCCCAAATTGGCCTCAAACCTCAACCCTTGCTGTTCTACCTGGGATGGCCTCAAACTAAGACACTCCAGTCTCCTGAGTAGCTATAATTACAGATGCATGCCACCAGCACATGGCTATTATTCCTAGTGTGAAAGTAGTCCTTAAATTGCTTTTTAAAATGCCACCTTATACCACCTTGATACACATGTATAAACAACAGGTGGATCCTACAATATATGTGTGAATTTTATAAAAACAGAATTTCACTCTATGTATTTTGGGTCACTAGGTTTTTGCTATGCGTTGTGTACTAGCTGGGACAGGCAGCTTCTAGTGGCCCCCCAGATAGTTCCACTCTGGTATTCATGAGCTGCATAATTTCCTATCCTTAATAACTTACTCCCACCCAATAGAATGTGGCAGCATTTGGTGACAAAAGACTGTGACACCTCTACTGCTAGTCAACTCTATCTTTCAGGCCCCCTCTCCCTCTTTCACTGGCTCTGATGGATCTTACTGTTGTATAGGAGACATCCATGCGGCTAGTCTATGATATCCTCTACCCAGCCCATGCGTTTGGTCAGTCAAAATTACCTAAGCAGGTTGCATAGGGGCTGTCGGTGGGCTGATGTCTCTTGGTTTATGTAACTTGTCTATTAAAGCTGTTTTCAAGAGTCATTTGCATGCTAAGAGTTTTGAACCCTAATGGTCTCCCATCCTGAAGCTATGGTGAATGTACAATGCAGGTGTACATTAAGAGGCACAACGTTTCCTCAGCTCACAGAGCTCACCTGCCCTACTACCTAGGCAATTGCCCTCACCTACAGGTGCCTGAATGTGTCTGGCCTCTCTGTAGCCTCTTCTCTTCCCTGGGTGGTCACAGATAGAGATAACTGAGTAGTCTAAAGACCTACTTTACCTCTAAGAGTGGGAGAGCTATTAGTCTTACTCAACTCTAGAACATCCCAAGATGTTCAAGTGGAATTCACTAAAACTGCATTTTGGCGTGGCTGCTTTTACTATTCTAAGTTGCTTCCTGTGCATTTCATTATTGTTATTACCCTTTCTCTCTGGTCCCAGTGTAAAGTTCTGCTCTAACTGAATCCAACTTAGTACAAACATCTTAGGATGGCAACCTAGTAAACTTCAATATTTCCTCTTCAAGATGCCCAGGTAGTAGCCCCTTAAATACAATCTCAGATGCCATGAGAATTGTTCCCTCATCCTAAGACAGTGATGTGAAAGAAAGCATTACAGCCAAGTGCTGGTAGCTCACACCTGTAATTCTAGTTATTTGGGAGGCTGAGGTCTAAGGATCATAGTTCAAAGCCAGCCCAGTCAGGAAAGACCATGAAACTCTTATCTCTAAACAACCTATTCAGAAAAGGCCAGAAGTAGTGCTCTGACACAGTGGTAGAACACTAGCCTTGAGCAAAAAGAAGCTCAGAAACAGCACAAGGGCCCCAAGTTCAAGCCCCAGGACTGGTTTGCATGCATGCACATGCACGCGTATACACACACACACACACACACACACACACACACACACACACACACGTGTTGAAGGGCAGTGACAGAGACTAGGAAAATAGTTACACTAATCTGTGCTCCTCTAAGGTCTATTAGGCATGGGAGTATAAGTATTTTCTTTTGGGGGGGGAGGGGGTCCAGTCGTGGGTCCTGAACTCTGGGCCTGGGCGCTGTCCCTCAGCTCTTCAGCTCAAGGCTAGCGCTCTACCACTTGAGCCACAGCGCCACTTCCGGCTTTTTTTCTTTGTGCTTAAGTGGTGCTGAGGAATCGAACCCAGGGCCTCAGGCATGCAAGGCAAGGGCTCTACCACTGAGCCACTTTCCTAGCGGCATGGGAGTATAAGAATAAACAGTTTCTTTGGCAGATAATCTCTGAACGCACGTCAGGGACTATAGGAATGATTCTAAGTACAGAGGAAACCCTACAGAATGACAATGAATAGAACATCACTGCCAGCCACCGGAGTGTTTACAATCAATGAGAAACGAGTTACAGAAGACTTCCCCAGCTCCCTTTCATTGGCTGAAATCTATTCCTAGACACTTTACTGTGCAGAGCTAGATTTTCAACTACAGAAACTTCTCAGAAACGGCACTAAGATGCTTGCTTTCAGAAACCCTCTTCATCTTTAGAATGAGGACACCTGAGGGGAAATGCTGACACACATAAAATTGCCTGCTACGGTCCTCTCCCTCTTTAGAGATGGACTGCCAAAGGAGTTGTCAGTTAAAGATATTCAAGAAGACTCTCCCTCTTTGCAGATGACATGATCTTGTATTTAAAGAATCCCATAGACTCCACTCCCAAATTACTCAAGCTGATTCAAAAGTTTGGCAAAGTAGCAGGTTATAAAATTAACTCCCAAAAATCAATGGCTTTTCTGTATGCCAACAATGAGAAAAGTGTGGCTGAAATTAGGAAAGCAACTCCATTTGTAATAGCCCCACAAAAAATAAAATACCTAGGAATTAACTTAACTAAAGAAGTGAAGGACCTCTATGATGAAAACTT
The DNA here is from genome assembly GCF_024711535.1 of Dipodomys merriami. Lineage (NCBI taxonomy): Eukaryota > Metazoa > Chordata > Mammalia > Rodentia > Heteromyidae > Dipodomys > Dipodomys merriami. The sequence continues at coordinate 27,075,102 of NW_027203270.1, read as the reverse complement.
TAAAATCTTGAAAAAGGAAATCAACACAGAACTTAAAAAATGGCAAAACCTCCCATGCTCCTGGATTGGCAAGATTAACATCGTGAAAATGGCAATACTTCCCAAGGCTATCTACAAATTCAACGCGATACCTATCAAAATTCCACCCTCATTCTTCAAGGAAATAGAAGAGGCAATCCAAAAATTCATATGGAACAATAAAAGACCCCGAATAGCAAAAACGCTCCTCAATGGAAAGAACACTGCTGGAGGAATATCAATACCAAATTTCAAACTCTACTATAAAGCCATAGTAATCAAAACAGCTTGGTATTGGCATAAGAACAGACCTCAGGACCAATGGAATAGAATTGAAAACCCAGAAATGAACCTACAGACCTATAGCCATCTAATCTTCGATAAGGGAGCTAAAACAATAGAATGGAAGAAAGACAACCTCTTCAGTAAATGGTGCTGGCAAAATTGGTTAACTACATGTAGAAAACTTAAGCTAGATCCTTATATATCACCCTGCACCAGAATCAACTCCAAATGGATCAAAGACCTTGAACTCAAAGCAGACACTCTGAAAACATTACAGGATGGAATAGGAGAAACCCTAGGTCTCCTTGGCTCAGGCCAAAATTTTCTGAATAGAGACCCGGAAACACAACAAATCAAAGAAAGGTGGGACAAATGGGATTGCATAAAGTTGCAGAGCTTCTGCAGGGCAAATGACATAGCTAGCAAGATCAATAGAAAGCCCACGGATTGGGAGAAGATCTTTACTAGCCATACAACGGACAAGGGTCTCATATCTAAAATATACTTGGAACTCAAAAAATTAAACCCCCCCAACAACAAATCCTCAAAGAAACAACTGCCCAATAAAGTGGGCGAAAGGATTCAGGTGGACCTGTTGCAACAATGAGAAGTACAAAATGTCATGTCAAAACCAGCTTTACAATGTCGGTGGGGGGGGGGAGGGGGGCATAATTGGGTGGGGGGAGGGGGGAGGCTGGGAAGGGAGGTGAAGGGTAAACAAAGGAGGAGGCTGCAATGCTTGATAAGAAATGTATGCATTATCCTGCCCATGTAATTGTAGCCCCTCTGTACAGTATGTTCTCAAATAAAATAAAATAATATTAAAAAAAAGAGAAACTTCTCTGAAGAAGAAAGAAGGATGGCCAATAGACACATGAAGAAATGTTCAACATCCCTAGCCATAAAAGAAATGCAAATCAAAACAACATTGAGATATCACCTCACTCCAGTTAGAATGGCAAAAATCAAGAACTCTAACAACAACAGATGCTGGAGGGGATGTGGACAGAAAGGAACCTTACTTCATTGTTGGTGGGAATGTAAACTTGTTCAACCACTTTGGAAAGCAGTGTGGAGGTTCCTCAAAAGACTTCACATAGAACTCCCCTATGACCCAGCAATCCCACTTTTGGGCATTTACCCAAATGTTTACAAACAAGACCACACTAAAGCTACTAGCACAACTATGTTTATTGCAGCATTATTTACCATAGCTAAGATGTGGAACCAACCCAGATGCCCCTCAGTAGATGAATGGATCAAGAAAATGTGGTATATATACACAATGGAATTCTATGCCTCCATCAGAAAGAATGACATTTCCCCATTTGTTAGGAAATGGAAAGGCTTGGAAAAAATTATATTAAGTGAAGTAAGCCAGGCCCAAAGAAACATAGGTCCCATGGTTTCCCTTATTTGTAATATCTAGTATATGTATGAGTCAAGTGGAAAAGGTCAGATAATGTGATGTCAGGAAAATGAACCCTTAGATGTGTATTTTAAGGTTTTTTCTTTCATGCATGTGTTTCTAACGCATTTATAAGAGTATCTCTTTGTTGCTTTGTATGTCCCTCCCCCACAGTATAACCCCTGCTTTCACTATATTTGATGTCAGTATAACTTGAGGAGGAGATGGGGAAAAACCAGTTGTTTAAGGATACAGGTGGACCTGTTGCAACAATGAGAAGTACAAGTTGTCATGTCCAAAATGAGCTTTACAACGTCGGTGCAGGGGGGGGAAGGGGGGGGAAGGAGAAGGATTGGGATTGGGGGGGAGGGGGGAGGCTGGGAATGTATGTGAAGGATAAACACAGGAGGAGGCTGCAATGCTTGGTAAGAAATGTACGCATTATCCTGCCCATGCAATTGTAACTCCTCTGTACAGTATGTTCACAAATAAAATTAAATTAAATTATAAAAAAAAAGATATTCAAGAAGAAAAAACATGAGACATCATGCCTTTGTATTTGTATGAATGCAAAAGTCAGGTTTATTTAAGCTGCAGGAATTACAGCATTTCAGAAAACAAATGTTCCCATGAGTGAGGGGGAGGGGGAAAGGGGGACATGAGAGTGGGCAGATTTCAGAGAAAATTCAAATTCTTGTGTGTTCTAGAGAGACATAGTAACCTTAGCAGTGAAGAAGAGGTAGATTGACAGGCCCACATGAACCCCAGTGAGAGCTGTCCTCTGTGATTCAGCTCACTGGTGGTGTTCATCGAAATGTTGGCGGCTGAGGACCAGGAGGGTAAAGATCAGAGCAATCAACAGCAAGATCCACTGCAGCAGCTGGGGCGGCAGCAGGGCTGGCAGCACACAGACTGACAGCAGGGGCGGCAGCAGGTGGACACACAGCTGCTGGGGCAGCAGCAGGGCTGGCAGCTGGGGCGGCAGCAGCTCGAAATGCAGCAGCTGGGGCGGCAGCAGGGCTGGCAGCACACAGACTGGCAGCAGGGCCTGCAGCAGCTGGAGATGCAGCAGCTGGGGCGGCAGCAGCTGGGCTGGCAACAAGGCCTGCAGCAGCTGGGGCGGCAGCAGCTGGAGATGCAGCAGCTGGGGCGGCAGCAGCTCGAAATGCAGCAGCTGGGGCGGCAGCAGCTGGAGCCACAGCAGCTGGAGCTAGTACAGCAGGGGCGGCAGCAGCTGGGGCGGCAGCAGGGCTGGCAGCACACAGACTGGCAGCAGGGCCTGCAGCAGCTGGACACACAGCAGCTGGGGCGGCAGCAACTAGAGGTGCAGCACTGGGGCCTGCAGCAGCTGGGCTGGCAGCAGCCCTCCTCAGAGCAAGTGGAGCCACAACAGGAGTTGACCATGGTGTCAGAGGATGGGATTCTGAATAGGGTTTCTAGAGGGTGATTTGAAAAGTATGGAATAGTTTTTGCCCCCATCCGATGCTCTTTTATACCTGGCTAAGGATCTGCTGTCATCACCTGTAGCATTCTTTCCTTGTTATTGTTTGTGTTAAAAAACATGTAAGTGGCTATTAAATTAGACAAGATCGTTTTCCTGGTTGAATTTTTACACTGAATGGAAAACAGTTTCCTTTTCCTGATGTGTTAGGATTCATCCATCAGCTCTTCCTGATACACCTTGCATGTATCATTCTTGCTTTTGCATCTTTAAAGAGAGCTGTCTCATGATATTTGTCTCTTGGGACTAAATGCTTCACTTTGCATAATAAATCATATCTGTCCTTGGGTAATAATGATTCTCATAGACCCATGGGTTTTTTTTTTCTGGAGACCTAGAAAGATAATCTGTAAGCCCATATTTCAGGGTAAAGAAGTTTTTGAATGTAAAACACAGACCACTGACATGAGAACAGAAAGACCACTGAAACAAGAACCCTCCCCCCACCCTCATGCCACCATGTAATTTAGGAGCCATTTTTAGAATTTATCATGGCAAATACAGAACAATTTTCAGGAAGAATGCCAAGTCCTGAACTTTTGATGTTTCTCTTTCTTTGGACACAAACTTCCAAAACTCATTTTTAGGGCCTCTGGCAAAAATTGGCTGCCAAGTTCAGCTACACTATGATAGTTAATTCTTTGATCTTTCTTACTCTGTTGGACTTACTTTTCTTCTTTCTTTGACTTCTTGTCTTTCTAGCTGCACCAGGTTCTAGCAACTCATCTCCTTTGCCTTGTGGATTGACTTGCCCACATCAAATTACTCTATTACCCTAGCTCATATTGTGTTTTTCTCTCTTACTCTAGCTCATATTGTGTTGTGTTGCATGGCTGGAACCTTTATATTCCCTATTCTTTTATTTGAATTGTTCATTAAAATTCACTCTCTAGTTCTTTGTTTTCCTTCAAACAAGAGACAGAAGATTGATCACAGAAAACAGATTTCTAGATCAATGGACATCTGCTTAAGTGGGTGATTTGTTTTTCATTGTGAAATGTAGTAAGAGCTTAAAGGTTTAAAAAAAATGCCTAATTCAATGACTAGCTGAAAACTTGTCACAAAATAAGGAATGTCACCAGTCTACAAGTTGGAATGTATTTCTTAAAACCTGGATTCACAACAACATAGAGATTTCACTTGTATTTGTGGTTTCTCCACTTTCATCTCTGATTTTATTTAATTGAGTCATTTCCATTCTGCTTTTAGTAAGATTGGCTAAGGGTTTATCAAAGAACCAACTTTTTCTTTCATTGATTTTTGTATAGTTTTTTAGTATCTATTTCATTGGTTTCTATCCTAACTTTTATTATTTCATTCCATCCGCTTGTTTGGGGGTTTAGCTAGTTCTTGGTTTTCAAGGGATTTGAGGTTCATCATTAGTGTATTCATTTGAGACCTCTAATTCCAGTCAGAAGAACCATTATCAAGAATATGAGCAACAACACATGCTAGAGAGGATATTGGGGGAAAATGACCTCTATTAATACTGTTAGTGGGAATATAAATTAGTGTAACTATTATAGAAGTCAGCATGGAGACTTCTTGATGAATTAAAAATAGAACACCCTATGATCAAGCAATACTAAACTGGATACAAAACATGATTTCCTTTTCCTGATATGTTAGGATTCATCCATCAGCTCTTCCTGAATCATCTCACATGTATCATTCTTGCTCTTGCATCTTCAAAGAGAATTGTCCCATGAAATTTTGTCTCATGGGACTATATGCTTCAGTTTGCACAATAAATCATGTCTGCCCTTGGGTAATAATGATCTTCATAGACTCATGTTTTGGGGGGCATTTAATTGAAAGAATATAAGTCAGACTATAATAGTGACACCTGCATGCCCATGTTCATTGCAGCACTATTTACAATAGCCAGGTTATGGAAACAGCCCAGATGTCCTAAAACTAATGAATGGATCAAGAAAATATGGTGGTCTATACATTACATACACATACATATATCATTTTTATTCATCCAACAGAGCTAATGAACAGATATCATTTGCAAAGAAATGAATGAATCTGCTAAATATTATATTGAGTGAATTGAGACAAAGGGCACATAGGTTCTTGAATATGTAGATGTTAGACCTAAAATATAAATATATGGGTATACACATACAGGTACGTGAGTGTATATTTATATATACACATATACATATATATACATGATCAAACTAAAATCCTGTATACATCATTGTGAAATTCCATAATATATCCCCTTTGAAAAATTAATACACAGTTTAACAAAATGAATACCAGGAAGCAGAAATATTTCATATCTGGAGGGATTGGGAGCTAATGGGAAGGGGATAATGAATAGAAAGAGGAATCATGGGTGAATACAATCATATTATTTGAGGTAAACACCTGAAAATGAGACTAGGATACTTTGTGATACTTTGGGGGATGGGATACATTGGGATCTCTGATCCAAGATGCATTGTACATATAAAACAGGCATGTTAAATTGAAAGAAAGAAAGAAATAGAGAGAGCAAGAGGGAAAGAGGAAAAGAGGAAAGGAGGAAGAAGGACGAAACAAAGCAAGGAAGGAAACAAGGAAGAAAGGAAACAAGGAAGGAAGGAAAGAACTGGGTGTCATTGGTTCACACCTGTAATCCTACCCTCTCAGAAGGCTTCCATCTAAGAATTGCAGTTCAAAGGCAGTCTGGGCAACCAAATCCATGATATCCTTATCTCCAATTAACCAAATAACTAGCAAAAAAGATCCAGAGGTGGAGAATGGCTCAAGTAGTAGAGCCAAGCTGTGAGCAAAGAAATCAAGCAAAAAATGTGTGATCCTTAAATGCTGAAACAAGGATACAGGATGACCCATTGTAACAATGAAATGTACAAGACACCATATAGAAAATGAACTTTACAACTTTAGGGGAGAGGGGGGATTTGGGGAGATGGGGGGAAGGGATGGTAGGGGAAAAACAAAGGAGTAGGTGACAATGCTCCATAGGAAATGTACTCATTACCTTACTCATGTAACTGTAACCCCTCTGTACACTATTTTTACAATAAAAAATTAAAAATGTGAGACCCTAAAAAAATGTGAGATCCCAAGTTCAAGCCCATCTCAGCACCAAAAAAGACTCTAAAATAGAGGGGGGAAAGCCTGACTTTGTACCATGTTCATACATGTCACTTTTAGCTCTAGGGTTGTCTTGGGGGCAGTGATTGATTCCTGCTCTCTGAGGACAGCTATTGACCTCTCATCTTTGGCATTCTTACTATAAAATATGTTCATCAAAATATTTGGAGATCATTGGCCAGGTGTGGTGGTCCACATCTGGACTCTCAGCCAGGCTAGTGACTTTTTTTTCCTGTGAAGAAGCATTTTAATTTGATACTATCCCATTTGTCAATCTTTGTTCTTAGTTGCTCAGCTTCACTTACAGAAGTCACTGCTAATGTGAATATGTTCTTTTTGGGGAGGAAGGAGGGTGCTATGAACTCTGGTATAGTTTGGATATTAACCACTAATCACATATTTTGTTTGCAGATATATTCTCCTATTCTGTAAGTTGTCTTTTATTTTGTTCTTATGTGTAGAACTTTCATAGTATATTCATACCTATTTTTTTGGTTGCCTGTGCAAAATTTGGTCTTGCAGCTTTCAGTATTCTTTCTTACTTCTTTTTAATTTAACATTTAACTATAGAACACGGAGATTTTATATCCAAAATGATATTGTCAAGACCTGATATCATGACACTTTCTGCCTGTTTTCTTCTAGGAGTGTTGTAGGTTCAGATTTTGCACTTTAGTCTTTAACTTTGAATTGCTTTCAGTATAGTTTAAGGTAAGGTTCAAGTTTTATTCTTATATAGATATATATCCATTTCCCCTCCCCCTACCCAAAAAAATAGTGTCTTTGGGAGACTTTTATGTGATCTTGGCATTATGTGGTCTTGGCATCCTTGTCAATAGTAATTGACAGGATGTCTGTGGTTTATTTCTATGTTTTTCTCTGTCTTTTCAAGGCTTGTATGTTCTTGAAGCTAAAATGAGTCTTATGTAGGCAATGTATCATTGGATTATGTTCTTTTATCTACTCAGCCTTAATCTCTCAATGACTTTTGTAGGTTGGTTGGTTGGCTTTAGCCTTGTTTGCCTGTTTTTGTTTGTTGGTTTGTTTGTAGGCCCAGGCTATTTGAAACTCACCAAGTGGAACAGGTTAGCCTCAGGCTCACAATCCTCCTGTTTGAGCCTCCAAATGATAGGATTATGTGAGCCATAACTTTTTTCTTTGTCCGTCATGAGGCTTGAACTCAGGGACTGGAAGCTAATCCTGAGCTCTTTTGCTCAAGGCTAGAACTCTACCACTTTGAGTCACAACTCTGTTTCTGGTATTCTGGTTGCTAATTGGAGATAAGAATCTCATGAACTTTCCTGCCCAGGCAAGCTTTGGACTGCAATCCTCAGATCTCAGCCTTCTGAGTAGCGAGGATTACAGGTGTGAGCCACCAGTGCTTGGGCTCAGCCATGACTTTTTACTGCACAATGTAAGATATTTACAGCCAAGGTAAGGTAATAGTGAGTAGGTCAGACATGTTCTAGCCATTTTACCACTGTCCTCAGTTTCTGAACAGAATTGCTTACCTGACTTCAATGTATTATTGGCATACAGCAAAAGCTATATACTAATACTTTATTTTTGTATGCTGACTTTGCTTCTTACTTCTTGATGGAATGTGTCAGTGCTAAAGGGTTTGTTGATGGTGTCAGTAGGGTTAACTCTACAGAATTTTGTCATCTGTAATCACATCATTTGCAAATGGGTAGTTTAATGTCCTCCTTTTTAATTCATATCCTTTTTGTTGCTCTTGCCTTATTGTTCTAGCTAAGAATTCAATCACTGTACTGAAAAGGAGTAGAGGGAGTGGGCAATCTTGTCTTGTTCCTGATCTTAGAGGAAATGCTCTTAAGTTTCCTTATATCTAATTTATTCAGAACTTTTATGATAAAACGATGTTGAGCTTTATCAAAGGGCCTTTGAGTAATATTATTAAGATGGTCATATGAGTTTTATCTTTGATTTTTTAATATACTATATTACATTTATTGGCTTGTAACCCTGAAATAAAAAAAAAACCTTGATTTTGTGTATGAAAATACTTCTTTTTAAAGCCATTTGTTTCCTATTTTCACTATAAGACTAAATTCAATGGTAAGTACCAGTTTAATTTTTCAGTTTTAAGGCCTTCTGATATCATGTCCTCCTGTGTCATCAAGAAAAAGAGACAGAAATATAAACACACTACTTCATTAATAAGAAATAATTAATGAAAGATAAGAACTCCCAGGGTCTGAGAAGTAAAGCTTTATTGGGAAACTTCAAGCAAATCCCTATCAAAATAGATGTCACAAAAAAAAAACACACACACACACACATTGGTAAGAAAAAAATCAATAAGTGAAATATTTTAATGCTTTTGCTTTTTATTCAGAGTTAGGAATTCTCAAACAATTCTGCATAATATAGCCCTAAATTCTGATTCACTAGTAAGAGTGTTTCTAATTTTTAAAAAGAAAGACTAAATAACAATACAGAAAACAGACTTTTCCAGATCACTCAATGTGTCTGAAGTTCATACTATTGCAAAGTCTACATTTTCTGCCAAAAAGAGGTTCTCTCTGCCATGGCTGAAGGATGAGGGTTAGACTGTCCACAGATCTAGATCAGCAGCAAGAACTACCACAGCCGCTGGGACGGCAGCAGGGCTGGCAGCACACAGACTGGCAGCAGGGCCTGCAGCAGCTGGAGATGCAGCAGCTGGGGCGGCTGCAGGTGGTCTGACAGCAGGTGGGGCGGCAGCAGCTGGAGGTACAGCACTGGGGCCTGCAGCAGCTAGACACGCAGCAGCTAGGGCGACAGCAGGACTGGCAGCACACAGACTGGCAGCAGGGCCTACAGCAGCTGGAGATGCAGTGGCTAGGGCGGCAGCAGCTAGAGGTACAGCATTGGGGCCTGCAGCAACTGGATATACAGCAGCTAGGGCGGCAGCAGCTGGGGCGGCAGCAGGGCTGGCAGCACACAGACTGGCAGCAGGGCCTGCAGCAGCTGGATACACAGCAACTGGGCTGGCAACAGGTCTCCTGGCAGTGACCTTGGCCACAGTCCTGCTCAGAGCAGACAGAGCTACAAGAGTTGATCATGATGTTCAGGATGGCAGTGCTGAGTGGGTTTCCAAATGAGTATATTTCTTGAATCTGGAAATCTTCTTGCTCAAGGTCCCTTATATATGCCTGCTGAAGGAGCTCTTCCTTGTTATTGTTTATTCTAATAAGTAATTAATTGTTAAGTTAGGCAATTACATTTTCCAAATTGAATGATAAACATTGCTCCTATTTCCTGATGAATGACATTCATGCTGTTTATCCTTCCTGAATCACTTCTAGTTTTATTCCTTTCTGTGCTTCATTTTGGTTCCGATGCTGGTTGATTCCAATGTAAATGTGTTGACTCTCGACTCCATCTGATCTTTCCTTCTGAGTCACCTCAGCATTCTCTCCTTGTGAGCATTATCTAGGTTTAAAACTCTCCAGCTTCTTCTATTGAGCAGTGTTCATGTGAAGATTGACATAATATTGGACCCATCTTTGGGTCATGCCATGGCCACCATTTTTGTTGCATTCCTATGTACCAGAGACTTAATTGTCCAATCAGATATAATGAAATCTAAAAAGTAAAGAATCCTAGCACTGGAAGGCAAGGTTTGATCTATCAGCATGGCTCATTGTAATTTAAATACTCAAGGGGACAAAATTAGGGAAAGGTCCAGGACATAGAAATTATTCTTACCCTATTGCCTGGTTCTTGGTTTTATTGACAGATTTCCTCTTTTTCAAAGGCAAACATATTGGTTTGGAGACGGTTCCAGTAGAACAATACATCTCTAGCAATTGGTTAGCCCTATGTTTAAACCTCAATGCCACCAAAAGAAGATTTGCAAAAAAGAAAGAATGGCAAATGTAGATCATGGATGGACACCGATTTTTAGGAGTCACCATTGGAATTTGTAACTGCACCTATAGTATGGAAAAATTTATAGTTCTATTTAAAAACCAGAATCTACAGTGTAGCTTCAATTACTTTTAAGGTGAATAGGAAAATATCAAAGCAGTACTAAGGTATTAATTAATTGCTAATAGTAATTACATCCGGTCAGTGGGATCATGGCAGCTTTTAATTTTTATCTTTGAGGTTGAGCTGGGGCATCTCAGGCCAGCCTAATGTGCAGGTAGTAGCACCAGGTCAATTGTATGGTTGAGATAGCAAAAAATGAGCTGGTAAACAACCATTGCCCTGAGTGCCCAGAGGGTCCTCCCTAATGCCACATCTCCGTGATCCAGCAGGGAATATATAACCAAGAACCACAAGGAAGAATCTTACCCTCATTTTGGGGTTAGGCCTCATACCCATTCTGACCAGCTTGTGAAGTTAAAATACTGGTTTCTAAATATTTTGAGTCTCCCTCCTGCCACAAAATGCTGATTCACAAACCAAAAAGACCACTGACATATTTCATAAGAGGGAATTCCACAAAGACAACGTTTTTCAACTATTTAGTGCATAGGAAAGCAATGCCTCACAAGAGGCAAATAGGGCTTCCTGTGAACTAGAAGGGAGGGCTGTGGAGTTTTAGGCAGGAGGGCTGTCTCCGAAGGTCTTTGAATGAGCCTAGACCTTCTTTCTTTTTTCTTTATTGCTTCTGTGGTAATTCCCATTTCAAGACTCTAAGATGAGATGGCAAAATTGAGCGTAGAGCTGCAGCTCAGGGATGGATGCAGAGATGCATATAAGCCTACAGAAATGGAGAAGTTTGATCTGGGAGTTCATTCGGCAAGAAAACAGGGCACTATACCAGCCCTCTCTGACCAGTGCATTACAGCAGTAAGGCCAGGTCTCCAACCTTTCCCTCAGAAGCAATCAGTATCTCATTGAGCTCTTCAATTTAACTTCAACCAGAAAGACTAGCTTTTAAATCACCTAGCATAGAGAATGGTAAGGAGACTCCATGTTTGCTAGCTTTCTGGAACAAAGAGATGGCTTTAAATATGCAGGCAAGCTATCCCTCCTTCAATTGACTAACTCCCAGCCCTTGACTCAGATCATACAGAGGAAGCAATAATACCAAGTCCTGGAGGAATCTGACTGCACGTTCTCCTAGCTGTTACCCAGAATCAGGCTTCTAGCATGCATCTAAGAATTGGCAGCAGAGGTAATTAGTAAGACTTTCATCCCCTGCCCACCTCAATAAAACCAAGTCTCCATCTTCTCCTTGAAAGGAGTTGGACCACCCAGCAAGCACTCTTAACTTTTATAGCGCTCATCAAAGGGACTGCCTCTTAAATTCAAGAGTCCCCATGGACAACAGAGATCAAAGAAGCACTTTTCAACAGGCTTAGGTAAATTTCAATGGCTACTCCCTCTAGTTCAGTGTAGAGCTAGCAAGAAAACAAACAAAAACAAATTCCAGTTTCTCACTGAAAGGGCCTTAACTCCTGACTCTCCCAGGTGCTCCACGTGCATCAGACATTGTATTACTCATTATTGTAGAACTGATGGGCAATAATTGGAAGAACTTTGAGTTTCTAAAGAACAATAGATGAATGGTACTTCCTACAATACCCCCTCCCCAATACCAAGAACTAAAACTGGTCATGGTTAACAAATCAAAGTACTAAAAATAATATGATTTTTTAAAAAATCTTTCCATTTCCTTGTGAACGGGGCAATGCCATTCTTTCTCGTGGAAGCATAGAATTCCATTGAGTTTATATACCACATTTTCTTGATCCATTCATCTACTGAGGAGTATCTGGGTTGGTTCCATATCTTAGCTATGGTCAATAATGCTGCAATGAAAATCATATTGAGTGAAGTAAGCCAGACCCAAAGAAACATAGGCTCCATGGTTTCCCTCATTTATAATAATTAGTGTATGTCTAGGATGGTCCTAGAAGAGGATCACAATAGCTCAGCTGTGTACATATGACTATATAAGATGGTGTTAAGCAAAATGAGCTCCAAGATATGGAAACAAGAGGTTTTCCTTTGTTGTTGTTTTTAATGTATTATGTGAAGTTATTTATTTTTCTTATTTTTTTTCTTTTTTTCCCTATGGTTTATCCCTTGTTGTCACTGTATTTTATTTTGGTACCCTGGCTATTGTATATATGTTTATCTGGATGAGGGAAGGTAAGGAGAACAACAAAATAGTGAGACAAAGGACAAGGGTAGAACCAATGCAACGAGATAACATGTTAGCAATGAACTTCACAACTTTGAGGAGGCCACTGGGGAGGAGAGAAAGTAGGAGGGAGGGAATAACAATGTTTGACAAGAAATGTACTCATTACCTTACATATGTAACTATAACCCCTCTGCACATCATCTTGACAATAAAATTAAATTTTAAAAACAAAACAAAAATAACTAAAACTAAATTATGATAATGAATGTTTTATCTTAAAAAATAGGTTTTATTTGGCCATCAATAGCATGGATCATAGGAGGAGAAAAGGTAAAAGCAGTAAGTAATGAATAATTGTCCCAACACTCAACATTCCCCAGGATTATATAATGCTCTTAGAGATGAATCATTCTCAGAAGGAAAGTGAGTTGCTGATTCCACAGTCTGCTAAGTTCCATATCCTCAGGATCAAGGGAGAAGGGTGGATTGGGGAGTGAAAATCCCCAGTGACTCATAACTGGGCTCACAACAGAAGACACGTGTTTACAAACATGAGCTTTAAGTTAGTTAGAAATGTTCTTGGAAAGCCCTTTGGAGAATTGTAAAGCTGGAGTCCTGTAGGCAATAAATGGTGCTTAAGGGCCCCTATTTCTATTTCAGAAACCATAGACACTCCATGCTACTTGTCCTTTAAGACTTTGGTAACATTACCTTCTCCAGCAATCTCTTCCAACACTTAGCCCGTCACCCCTTCTAGCATCCTGGTACCATGCTTCTTTTATTTTATATTCTTGGAAGTGTTTCATCTTAGCTATTTTTCAGATACAATTAACAAATAAAATTGTGTGTACTTAAGGTATTTTGATATAGATCTACATTGTGAATTTTTTACACCAATCTGTATAATTAACAAATCTTTTGCCTCACATGATGACCCTTTTACAGAGGGAACATTTAAGGCGTACTGTTTTAGTAAATTTTGATTATACAATTCAATACCAATAACTGTGTTCTTATTGTACATTAGATTTCCAAAACTTGTTCATCTTGTATAACTAAAGTTCTTTGATGAACATTTTCCCCATTCCTGTTACTACTATTCCTCGGCAGCTATCTGTTTACTCTCTGTTTCCTTCAGTGAGTTTGAGTTTGACTCTTTTGGATTGAGTGTAAGTGATATCTTGTATAGAACCCTGTCTGGCTTATTTTATTTAACATATTGTTCCGTAGATTGCTCCACATTTTCACAAATGTCAGGATTTCCTTCTCAAGGATGAAGACTATTCCCTATATTTTGGATGTGTGTATCCTCACATGAAGACTGAGGATATGATTGTTGTATTCCATTACCACTCCATTCATGACTGAACATGTTATGCTTGTGATGCCTTTGTTTCTATTTTATTCTCTTCCCAACTAAAAGACTTTGCCCAGAGTTAGTCTGCAGCTCTTAAATCTGCAGATATGACTTTACAATGGAAGAGAACTGATGGAAAATTAACTGCGTGATTAGCACGTTGTAGAGGTAACTTCAGCCAGCTCGTGTTGAATGAGTCCATGTGTCAAACCTTATGTTTGGAACTTCAATGGAGCATGACTGGATGTCACTCATGTGTCAGGCACCATAAAAATAGAACTTATCCAGTATTTCCAACTTAACTTGCATCACTTTTCTTCCCATAGCTGACATGTCTTATCCATTACACACACTGACTTTCCCACTGCATCTGTGGCTTCAATCTGACATTCCAGAGCCTTTTCTCAGAGGACCAGCCACACCAAGTCCCTATGAATTAATGAATGAATTAAGACTCTATGAATTAATCTTTACATCTATCTTCTCCTAACCCTTGAAAGGATTGCAATGGTTTCTTGGTATCTTTTGAACAATAATTCTCCCATATGAACATTTAGAGCCACGAAATGTAGCTCAGTAGTAGAGCATTTTACCTACTGTGTACAAGGCTCTGATTTTAATACCACCAAAAAAATAGTACAGATATCACTAAGCCAAAGATTATGAGAATACGAACATTTAGCAGTCATTCAATCCTCTGATTTTACCTTGGCTTATGTTTTATGGGCTGTGTATACTCTCCTGAATTTTTAGACTTGATACATTTTATGTATGTGAACCAATTCATGGATATTGTTCTTCTTCCAGCAATACATTCTTCTTTTTCAGTAATATTCCAAACATACTGTACCTGACATGTCTCCCTATTAAATCTAAGGTTGTAGAGTGAATCATCCATAAGTTCAATGGACATACCAGGTGATCCATGATCTTATCCACTAAATAAGAAAGCTATTGTTAGTTAATATGTCTTCTTTTCTTCCTCCTTTCCATCCACCTCTCTCTCCTTCCTTTCCTTCCTTCAGGTTTGAACTCAGTGCCCAAGCTTATTAGGAAAGCATTCTACTATTTTAGCTATACTTCCAGACTCTTTTGCTTTGCTTTAGCATTTTGTTTTCAGATAAGATCTTGGGCCTTTTCCTGGGCTGGCCTCAGACTATGAGCCTCCTACCTTCACTTCCCAAATAGCTAGGATTACAGATGAGTACCACTATAGCTGGCTTTTTTTCCCCCAATAAATCTTACTCACATTTTGCCTGGACTAACCTCAAACCATGACTCCTATTTCTGACTCTCAAGAAGCTAAGGATTCTAGGTATGCATCTCCACATCCAGCCCTTTCTTTGTTTTTATAATTGGCATATAAAAGCTGTATATATTTATAGGGCATCACCTGATGTTTTGATACATGCACCTCATACATATGTTCAAATCAGGGTAAGCATATTTACCTTCTCAAATAGTTATCATTTATTGATATTGAAAACAGTCAACACCATTTCTTCTAGCTTTCTATATAGAATCTTATGTAAGATTCTATATATTTCAAAGCAATACATAGGCACCTTACTGTACAATGGAACACCATAACTTATTTCTGTCATTTAAGGGTAACTTTATTATAAGCCAACCTTATCCCTTACTCTCCCCAGCTTCTGGTAACCACTTTTCTACTTTTTTTTACTTCTATAAGATTAACTTTTTTAGATTCCACGTGTGAGTGATGTCATGCAGAACTTTTTTCTCTCTGCGCCTGGATGATTCCACTTAACATCACCTATTCTAGCTCCATCCATAGCGCCACAAGTGACAGGATTTCATTCATTTTTGTGGATGACTTGTGTTCCGTTATGCATTACAACATTTTGTTTATCCACCCATCATTTGGTGGATATTTAGTTTGATTCGGTTTCTTGGTTGATGCAAACTGGGCCATGATAAGTGTAGGAATGTACTGGCAAAATCAACAGTCTAACAAAATCAGTATTCTAGCAAAATCAGCTTTTATCCTGGGTACAGAAACTCTTCTTCACCTTGAAAGAAATAGCGTGAGAAAAGAAACTGACCATCAAACCGAAAATAAAAAATAAATAAAAGAAAATGCAAGAATTTCTGATGGCAAAGTAATATTTATTGAAGAATAATTAACACATAATTGAAAAGACAAAGAGGACAGTCACGGACTTGAGGGCTGAGAATGAGGGTATCGTGTATCTGTGGCCCAGTTGGGCACACTCATGGGATGGATGAGTGATGTCTAAATGTAGAGAGATGTCCTTTGGCAAAGTTCTTCCTCGTGTAGCAGGATAAGAAAGCTGGTGACCATTCAACACAGGGAAAAGTTGCAGTAGGTGACACTGTTGTAAGGATGACTGACTCTCGGGTTGGTCGTCAGATGGGAGGTTCAATGAGACCCACAGCAGCCAGTGGGACAGCAAATTGTACGTTAGCAGGTGTTCTGGCAGCAGACTGGGCGGCAGCAGCTGGACACACCACAGCTGGGGCGGCAGCAGGTGGTCTGGCAGCAACTGGACACACCACAGCTGGGGCGACAGCAGGTGGTCTGGCAGCAGCTGGGGCGGCAGCAGGTGGTCTGGCAGCAGACTGGGCGGCAGCAACTGGACACACCACAGCTGGGGCGACAGCAGGTGGTCTGGCAGCAGCTGGGGCAGCAGCAGGTGGTCTGGCAGCAGACTGGGCGGCAGCAGCTGGGGCGGCAGCAGCTGGACACACCACAGCTGGGGCGGCAGCAGGTGGTCTGGCAACAGACTGGGCGGCAGCAGCTGGGGCGGCAGCAGCTGGACACACCACAGCTGGGGCGGCAGCAGGTGGTCTGGCAGCAGGTGGTCTGGCAGCAGGTAGGACGACAGCAGCTAGAACCACCACAGCTGGGCTGGCAGCAGGTCTCCTGGCCACAGCCCTGCTCAGAGCAGGTGGAGCCACAACAGGAGTTGACCATGGTGTCTGGGGATGGAGGTTCTAGATAGGTTTCCAAGAGAGTAAGTTTCTCAGGTGTGGGAGTCTCCTACACTGTGTCCACTTTTATACCCGGCTGGTCTCACTCTGCGAAGGGCTATTTCCTTGTTATTGTTTATTTAATAGAGAAACAATTACCAAATGAGTTAGTTGTGGAAGATTCTATATAAAGGTCAGGGAGTATGCATTTCTGCCTTAAGTTTATCAAACCCAGTGTTTTCTCCTGAGTCACCTTGGTCCACACTTCCTTATGTTTATCATCTAAAGTCAAGGACTCTTCATGTTGCTCCTCTGAGTGGTTGTCATGTGAAAGATCATATAAATTTCAACCTTCCATGTGTCAGTGTGAGGGCTTTGCAACTCATTCTTGTCCTCTACAACTCCATTCCTTGTTTTCTAGACTCTTTTAAGATCAACAGTAAATCATATGAAAGTACAGAACCAAACTTGGAAATTCTCTTGAAATATTTGAATCAGTATGACTTTTATAAGACAGGATAGTTAATAGCAAAAGAAATATTAATAATTTCATAACAAAAATTAGGCCTGGCACTGGTGGCTTTCATCTATAAACCTAACTACTAAGAAGGCTGATGTGATTGTGGTTCAAAGTCATCCAAGGCAAGAACATCCATGAGATTCTTATCTCCAATAAACCTGGAAGTGCAGGTGTGGCTCAGGTGGTAATGTAGAGAAAAAAAAGCCAAGGGACAGCACCCAAGTACTAAGTTCAAGCTCCAGTGCAATCAAGTCACGAAAGAAAAGGAAAGAAAGAAAAAGAAAGGTGAAAGGAAGAAAGGAAGAAAGAAAGAGAGAGAGAAAGAGAGAGCAAGGGAGGGGGAAGGAAGGGAAAAGAAGAAAATCTAAGTATCTATATATCTGACTGGGGAATTTTTATAAATGAAGATGCTAGATCTGGTAGTCTATACCTGTCATTCCAGCACTCAGAAGGCTGAAGCAAAAGGATTGAGAGTTTAGGATCACCAAGGAAGACTCTATCTTAAAAATATGTAAATTAAATCAAATAGCTTGAAGACATATTGTTAACAAATATTAAAACTTTAACAGAAAATGAACTGATTTCCTGCATGCATGGACATCTGTTATAACCCAATAAAGAAAAAAATTGTCAATCACTAAAGAATATTCAATAAAGAACTAGTCATTTCACTAAGAAAGAAACTTCAATGCTTCTTCAGCTTCTGAAAGATAGTCTCACTAAAAACTTTAAAAAAATGTTAATTGAATAATTTATTCCTTCTTCAACCACCTACTGTTTGCACTCTGGGAACACAAAGTGAAATAGTTGCAATTTTAATGGTAATTATAAAATATTAAAGTTTTAAAACCTTAATAAATTAGGGCAGCTACAAGGAAACATTTTAATATGTTTCAATATGTACTTTGAAGGCTATTTCTTTTGGTGGCAGTGGGGTTTGAACTCAGGGTCTAGTGCTTGCTATGCAGGCTCAAGAATACCATCCATGCCTGCAGCCCACTAGCACTGGAAGATAGCATGGTGAATTAGCTTCAGGACCGGAACTCATTCATCTTATGCACATCCCAAGAACTTGCTGCTTGATCCTTAAATTAAATGTAGTTAAAGAGAAGTTCTGGATTATTTTAAGTAAGTTTTTTATTGTGAAAATATTGTATAGAAGGGTTACAGTTACATGAGCAAGGTAATGAGTATATTTCTTATCAAACATTGTTGCCTCCTCCTTTGTTTTTCCCTACCATTCCTTCCTTCCCATCTCTTCAACCACACCCACCCTCCCCCCCAAGAAGTTCGGGTTCTTGTCTCAAGAAACTCCAGGGCAAGTAAAGTAGGCAATCTGCTTTTGGAGAAATCTAATGCATTCCCATTTTCTTTCACACAGGCTTTGATTCTTAAATGTAAGTCATTTCCTTTGTTCACATTCAGAACACCGGCCCCCATTTATTTAAATGAATAAATTTACATAAGTAAACAAATTTAAATAAACATTTTATAAATATTTTGTTGAAATACAAATACAAGTAATTATTGAGAACCACAAATGGTAATGATACAAGAGAGTAAGCATTTATTGGGACATAGTCATCCTAAAACACATAATTCCTTGCCACAACCAACACATGCTCAGCAGTGAAAAGACTAGGCACATGTTTCTATGAGGTAATGTGAGACATTTGGTCATCTGACTGAATGCCAAGGTAATAGACATAGAAGTTAGGGGTTCTGGGGTTTTATTGATTTAAATAGCTACTTTAAATAGCTGCTTGGTGGCTTGGCCACTGGGGGATAAATATACATAGTGATTGTAGGCACAAGGCCAGGGACAATAGACAAAGAAAATGAGAAAGGCGAACCTACTGGCAGCACATGATGCTTATCAAAGGCTGGTAGTCAGGAAGTTCAACAAGAGAATCATGGAGGGGGGGCCAGCATTTAGCCTGGTGTCAGCTGGGCTGGCAGCAGTAGGAAGTGGAGGCAGCTCTTCTTCTAGCAGAGGCTTTTGTCACAGCCTGGGTCAGAGTAGGATCATGGGTTACATTTTAGATGGGTCTCCAATAACATGAGGTTCTGTGTTAGGCAGTTTTATCTTTGTTGTTACTAATTCCTGACAGAAACAATGTGTGAGAAGGAAAGATCGAGGGTGACTCACAGCCTCAGACATGTCAGCCATGTAGGAGCAGTTCATATCAAGGCAGTCAGGAAGCAGAGAAAAGTGACAAGAGGAAGGGGCCAGGGAAAGATGGAGCCCCCTTCCCCCAAGAACATACCTCTAAAGGCCTCCTTCTTTCAACCAAGGTCCCCTTCCTCAGTATAACTACTACATGTCCTAAGTCTATTCAGATTTTGAAGCCAGAAAAGGATGAAACCACTCATTAGTTCATTGTCTTCTAATCATCTCTAGAAATCCCTTCACAGACACTCAGAGGTGAGCATTGCTCATCTCCTAGGTGCCTGTCAATCTGACCAAGTGGTCTATCAAGATTGACCATCAAGCCAGGCACTGGGGGCTCACACCTGTAACCCTAGCTACTCAGGAGGCTGAGATCTGAGAATCTTGGTGCAAAGCCAGCCAAGGCAAGAAGTCCCCATGAGACTAATTTTCAACAAACCACTCCAAAATCAGAAGTGGAACTGTGCCTTAAAATGGCAAAATGCTAACCCTGAGTAAAAGAACTCAGGAACAATGCCCAGGCCCTGAGTTCAAACCCAACAACCCCCTCCTTCCACTACCAAAAAAACAAGATTTACCATCACAGTTCTGGAGTTACAACTGTCCTTTTCCAGTCAAATCTCCTTCTATAACTTGCTGAAAAGACACCATCGCTTCACTACATTAAGGATGTGTTTTTCCTTACTATTGTATATATTATTGAAAGAGAACTTACCAGATTTTCTGAGCTTTTGTTGTTTGTTTTTTTTTATTTTTGGGTCCGGTCGTGGGGCCTGAACTCTGGGCCTGGGCGCTGTCCCTCAGCTCTTCAGCTCAAGGCTAGCACTCTACCACTTAAGCCACAGTGCCACTTCCCGCTTTTTTCTTTTTGCTTATGTGGTGCTGAGGAATCAAACCCAGGGCTTCAGGCACGCAAGGCAAGCGCTCTACCACTGAGCCACCTTCCCAGCCCAAGATTTTCTGAGCTTTTTGTCAAAACCTCTATGGGTCATATTCATTTACTTAACTCTTTATCCCTAAAGGTATCCAAATCCTTATAAATTTCTTCACCATCTCCTCCATTTCCTCCTGTACTCTTAGCTGCACCATTGATATTCTGAGCACAGGATGAGTCATTCATTGTGCCTTCCAACCATTTAACTTGCTGTTCCCAAATGCAAGAGAAGACATGAGTCCATTTAATTTGAATACAGTTTAAAAATAGATGTAAATAGGTTAACACAGAAGAAGTTAGACCTTGAGGTATTACAGCAAAATGTTGAGTAATAAAATCAGCAAAGCACACTTGTAAAGTTTAACAAAGGTAAAAAGTATAACTGGGTTTAAGGTACGTGAGTTCAGCTTCCGTGTGTGTGTGTGTGTGTGTGTGTGTGTGTGTGTGTGTGTGTGTGTGTGTGTGTGTGTGTGTGTGTGTGTGTGTGTGTGTGTGTGTGTGTGTGTGTGTGTGTGTATGTGTCTCGATACCAAGGCTTGAACTCAGGGCTTGGGCATTGCTTCCTAGCTTTTCACTCAAGGCTGGCAATCTGCCACTTAAGCCATAGCTTTTTGGTGGGTTTTTTTCTTTGCTTTTTGGTGGTTAATGAGAGACAAGAGTCTCACAGACTTTCCTGCCCAGGCTGGCTTCAAACTGCAATCCTCAGACCTTGCTCTTCCATTGAGATGAAGTGTCCATGGACTTTTCTGCTCAGGCTAGGCACCGAACCTCGATCCTCCCAATCTCAGCTTTGCATGTAACTTGGGCTAATAGTAAACACCACTGTGTCTAGCTATGGGTTGAGAAATGATCTCTCAAAACTTCCCTGCCTAGGCTGATCTCAAACCACAGTCTGAGCCTCCCAAGTAGCTAACAATTCAGGGAAAAGCCACAGTGTCAGGCTAAAAGAGTCACATTATCCTATATCCTATGATTTTTGTTTTTTATTTTGTCGGTTTATTTTATACAGCAGTATATTTAACCTTAACTCTAGAGCTGAATATTCTATATATTCTCTCATTTTCCTCTCAGAAGGCCTTTGCCCAAAGGAAGCGAAGGTATTCACTTTCAGAGAAGAAAAATGAGGGAAACAAAGGAGGATGCAACAGTGCTTGATAAGAAATGTAGTCATTACCTTGCTCATGTAATTGTAACCCCTCTGTACGGTATTCTCACAATAAAAAAAAGAAAAAGAAAAGAAAAATGATTTTAAATGAAGTTAGTAATTAACAGAGCAAGTCCAATTCTCAAGTCTATTGTCTTCTGCAGAAATGATCTTCATTGCTTGCAGCAGGAAAATAAATCTGGCTCCAGTCTTCTACAATATGAGTGGTTTCCAAACCTTAATCTGATTTTAATTCAGCATCATGACTCATCAACATCACCCTCCCTACAGAGGTACTTCCCAAAGTAAGTAGCACCCAGGAAAACTATAAGAATACTTCTAACCTACCACCAGTCTAAACTGGACCTGTTAGGTGATCAAATACTAAACATGTCTTCAAAGAAGGGGATTATCATTTCACTGACACACAGAATGATGACTGATTTCTCATTGCCGGAAAAGAGTCTAGGCTGGTTAGTTGCCAATTAGGAAAGCAAACAAGGAAACTACTCAAAGGAAATGGACAGCATCTAGGAACTACTTCCTCCTTCAAGCAGTGGGTTGAGGAAATGAGCATAAACAAAAACATAACTTGTGCTTATTGGTCCAAATTCTGGAGCACCACGTATAAAAAGGCACCATAGACCAAGTGACAATAGATTTCAGGGAACCTCACCTGGGAACAGAAGCCCATCCTCCACACCTGCTAACATGACCAACTGCTGCTCCCCTTGCTGCCAGCCCACCTGCTGCAGGACCACCTGCTGCAGAACCACCTGCTGGAGACCCACCTGTGTGACCAGCTGCTGCCAGCCCTGCTGCCAGCCCAGCTGCGGCAGCTCCAGCTGCTGCCAGCCCTGCTGCCAAACTACCTGCTGCACAACCCGCTTCAGACCCACCTGTGTGACCAGCTGCTGCAGCAGACCCTGCTGCCAGCCCTGCTGCTGTGTGTCTAGCTGCTGCCAGCCCTGCTGCCAGCCCAGCTGCTGTGAGTCTAGCTGCTGCCAGCCCTGCTGCCAGCCCAGCTGCTGTGAGTCCAGCTGCTGCCAGCCTTGCGGCCAGTCCAGCTGTTGCCAGCCAGTTTGCTCTGGACCTGTGTACTGCACAAGGACCTGCTACTACCCCACATGTGTCCGTGTGCCTGGTTGTCTGTCCCAGGGCTGTGGATCCAGCTGCTGCCAGCCCTGTAGCTGTTGATCAACTCATCACAGATCCACTACCTGCCTAGAATAACCTTCTACTCTCAGACCTGCCAAAAACCATGCCAGGCTCATCACTTTTTTTGTCCTAATTGTATCCAACACTCATCAAACTGCCAATCTCCCTGTGAACAGATTTGTGAGTGTGCACAGCAAGCTGATCTTTGTTTAGTTGCTACTTGGTGACACCAAGCAAGACCTGGATTCATGGTCTTCTACTGGAAAAACTTATTACTCTCTCTTTAAATTAAGATGGAAGAAAGATGGAAGGAAGGAAGGAAGGAAGGAAGGAAGGAAGGAAGGAAGGAAGGAAGGAAGGAAGGAAGGAAGGAAGAAAGAAAGGAAGGATGGAAGGATGGAAGGAATGTAAGAGAAGAAAGAAAAAGAGAGAGTGAGCGAGCGAGGGAGGGGGAAGGAATGCAAAGGAAAGGAAAGGGAATGAAAGGAAAGGAAAAGGAAGTGAAGGGAAGGAAAGGGAAGGAAAGGAAAGGAAAGGAAAATCTAATTATCTATATATCTGACTGGGGATTTTTTTGTAAATGAAGAAGCTAGGTCTGATAGTCTATAGCTGTCATTCCAGCACTCAGAAGGCTGAAGCAAAAGGATTGAGAGTTTAGGATCACCAAGAGAGACCCTATCTTAAAAATATGTGAATAAAATCAAATATCTTAAAGACCTATTGTTAACAAATGATAAAAAAACTTTAACAGAAAATGAACTGATTTTCTGCATGCATGGACATCTGTTATAACCCAATAAAGAAAAAAATTGTCAACCACCAAAGGATATTCAATAAAGAACTAAAGAAACTTTAATGCTTCTTCGGCTTCTGAAAGATAATCTCACTAAAAACTTAAAAAAATGTTTAGTTGAATAATTTATTCCTTCTTCAACCACCTACTGTTTGCACTCTGGGAATACAAAGTGAAATAGTTGCAATTTTTAATGGTACTTGTAAAATATTAAAGTTTTAAAACCTTAATAAATTAGTGCAGCTACAAGGAAACATATTTTAATAGGTTTCAATATATACTTTGAAGGCTATTTCTTTTGGTGGCAGTGGGGTTTGAACTCAGGGTCTAGTGCTTGCTATGCAGCTCAAGAATACCATCTATGCCTGCAGCCCACTAGCACTGGAAGATAGCATGGTGAATTAGCTTCAGGACCGGAACTCATTCATCTTATGCACATCCCAAGAACTTGCTGCTTGATCCTTATATTAAATGTAGTTAAAGAGAAGTTCAGGGTTTTTTTAAATAAGTTTTTTATTGTGAAAATACTGTACAGAGGGGTTAAAGTTACATGAGCAAGGTAATGAGTACATTTCTTATCAAGCATTGTAGGCTCCTCCTTTGTTTTTCTCCTACCATCCCTTCCTTCCCACCTCTTCAACTATGCCCCCTCTTCGCCCCAGAAGTTCTGGTTCTTTTTTTGTGAAAAGACTGTACAGAGGGGTTACAATTACATGGGCAAGATAATGAGTACATTTCTTATCAAGCATTGTAGCCTCCTCCTTTGTTTCCCCTTCCCATCCCTTTCCATCCTCCCCCGCCCCCCCAACCAATCCTTTCCTCTCCCCCTCCCTGCTCGCCCCCCGCCACCAAAGTTGTAAGTTCATTTTTCGACATAATGACTTGTACATCTCATTGTTGTAATAGGTCCACCTGTATCCATATTTAAATGATTTGTTTTTCCCCTTCCCCTCCACAAATTATACCCACATCAAATACAGTGAAAGCAGGGGTTATACTGTGGGACAGAAGTTCTGGTTCTTATCTCAAGAAACTCCAGGGCAGGTAAAGTAGGCAATCTGCTTTTGGAGAAATCTAATGCTTTTGCATTTTCTTTCACACAGGCTTTGATTCTTAAATGCAAGTCGTTTCCTTTGTTCACATTCAGAACCCTGGTCCGGATTTTATTTAAATGAATAAATTTACATAAGTAAACAAATTTAAATAAACATTTTATAAATATTTTGTTGAAATACAAATACAAGTAATTATTAAGAACCACGAATGGTTATGATACATAGGCAAATGTTCCTATGAGGTAATGTGAGACATTTAGTCATCTGACTGAATGCCAAGGTAATAGACATAGAAGTTAGGGGTTCTGGGGTTTTATTGATTTAAATAGCTGCTTGGTGGCTTGGCCACTGGGGGATAAATATACATAGTGATTGTAGGCACAAGGCCAGGGACAATAGACAAAAAAAATGAGAAAGGCGAACCTACTGGCAGCACATGATGCTTATCAAAGGCTGGTGGTCAGGAAGTTCAACAAGAGAATCATGGAGGGGGGGCCAGCATTTAGCCTGGTGTCAGCTGGGCTGGCAGCAGTAGGAAGTGGAGGCAGCTCTTCTTCTAGCAGAGGCTTTTGTCACAGCCTGGGTCAGAGTAGGATCATGGGTTACATTTTAGATGGGTCTCCAATAACATGAGGTTCTGTGTTAGGCAGTTTTATCTTTGTTGTTACTAATTCCTGACAGAAACAATGTGTGAGAAGGAAAGATCGAGGGTGACTCACAGCCTCAGACATGTCAGCCATGTAGGAGCAGTTCATATCAAGGCAGTCAGGAAGCAGAGAAAAGTGACAAGAGGAAGGGGCCAGGGAAAGATGGAGCCCCCTTCCCCCAAGAACATACCTCTAAAGGCCTCCTTCTTTCAACCAAGGTCCCCTTCCTCAGTATAACTACTACATGTCCTAAGTCTATTCAGATTTTGAAGCCAGAAAAGGATGAAACCACTCATTAGTTCATTGTCTTCTAATCATCTCTAGAAATCCCTTCACAGACACTCAGAGGTGAGCATTGCTCATCTCCTAGGTGCCTGTCAATCTGACCAAGTGGTCTATCAAGATTGACCATCAAGCCAGGCACTGGGGGCTCACACCTGTAACCCTAGCTACTCAGGAGGCTGAGATCTGAGAATCTTGGTGCAAAGCCAGCCAAGGCAAGAAGTCCCCATGAGACTCTAATTTTGAACAAACCACTCCAAAATCAGAAGTGGAACTGTGCCTTAAAATGGTAGAATGCTAACCCTGAGTAAAAGAACTCAAGGACAATGCCCAGGCCCTGAGTTCAAACCCAACGACCGCCTCTTTACACTACCAAAAAAACAAGATTGACCATCACAGTTCTGGAGTTACAAATGTCCTTTTCCAGTCAAATCTCCTTCTATACCTTGCTGAAAAGACACCATCGCTTCACTACATTCGGTATGTTTTTTCCCTACTATTGTTTATATTATTGAAAGAGAACTTACCAGATTTTCTGAGCTTTTTGTCAAAACCTCTATGGGTCATATTCATTTACTTAACTCTTTATCCCTAAAGGTATCCAAATCCTTATAAATTTCTTCATCATCTCCTCCATTTCCTCCTGTACTCTTAGCTGAACCATTGATATTCTGAGCACAGGATGAGTCATTCATTGTGCCTTCCAACCATTTAACTTGCTGTTCCCAAATGCAAGAGAAGACATGAGTCCATTTAATTTGAATACAGTTTAAAAATAGATGTAAATAGGTTAACACAGAAGAAGATAGACCTTGAGGTATTACAGCAAAATGTTGAGTAATAAAATCAGCAAAGCACACTTGTAAAGTTTAACAAAGGTAAAAAGTATAACTGGGTTTAAGGTACGTGAGTTCAGCTTCCGTGTGTGTGTGTGTGTGTGTGTGTGTGTGTGTGTGTGTGTGTGTGTGTGTGTGTGTGTGTCGATACCAAGGCTTGAACTCAGGGCTTGGGCATTGCTCCCTAGCTTTTCACTCAAGGCTGGCAATCTGCCACTTAAGCCATAGCTTTTTGGTGGTTTTTTTTCTTTGCTTTTTGGTGGTTAATGAGAGACAAGAGTCTCACAGACTTTCCTGCCCAGGCTGGCTTCAAACTGCAATCCTCAGACCTTGCTATTCCATTGAGATGAAGTGTCCATGGACTTTTCTGCTCAGGCTAGGCACCGAACCCCGATCCTCTCAATCTCAGCTTTGCATGTAACTTGGGCTAACAAGTAAACACCACTGTGTCTAGCTATGGGTTGAGAAATGATCTCTCAAAACTTCCCTGCCTAGGCTGATCTCAAACCACAGTCTGAGCCTCCCAAGTAGCTAGCAATTCAGGGAAAAGCCACAGTGCCAGCCTAAAAAGTCACATTATCCTATATCCTATGATTTTTGTTTTTTATTTTGTCGGTTTATTTTATACAGCAATATATTTAACCTTAACTCTAGAGCTGAATATTCTATATATTCTCTCATTTTCTTCTCAGAAGGCCTTTGCCCAAAGGAAGCGAAGGTATTCACTTTCAGAGAGAAGAAAAATGAGGGAAACAAAGGAGGATGCAACAGTGCTTGATAAGAAATGTAGTCATTACCTTGCTCATGTAATTGTAACCCCTCTGTACGGTATTCTCACAATAAAAAAAAGAAAAAGAAAAAGAAAAGAAAACTGATTTTAAATGAAGTTAGTAATTAACAGAGCAAGTCCAATTCGCAGGTCTATTGTCTTCTGCAGAAATGATCCTCATTGCTTGCAGCAGGAAAATAAATCTGCCTCCAGGCTTCTACAGTATGAGTGGTTTCCAAACCTTAATCTGATTTTAATTCAGCTTCATGACTCATCAATAACACCCTCCCTACAGAGGTACTTCCCAAAGTAAGTAGCACCCAGGAAAACTATAAGAATACTTCTAACCTACCACCAGTCTAAACTGGACCTGTTAGGTGATCAAATACTAAACATGTCTTCAAAGAAGGGGCTTATCATTTCACTGACACACAGAATGATGACTGATTTTTCATTGCCGGAAAAGAGTCTAGGCTGGTTAGTTGCCAATTAGGAAAGCAAACAAGGAAACTACTCAAAGGAAATGGACAGCATCTAGGAACTACTTCCTCCTTCAAGCAGTGGGTTGAGGAAATGAGCATAAACAAAAATATAACTTGTGCTTATTGGTCCAAATTCTGGAGCACCACGTATAAAAAGGCACCATAGACCAAGTGACAATAGATTTCAGGGAACCTCACCTGGGAACAGAAGCCCATCCTCCACACCTGCTAACATGACCAACTGCTGCTCCCCTTGCTGCCAGCCCACCTGCTGCAGGACCACCTGCTGCAGAACCACCTGCTGGAGACCCACCTGTGTGACCAGCTGCTGCCAGCCCTGCTGCCAGCCCAGCTGCGGCAGCTCCAGCTGCTGCCAGCCCTGCTGCCAAACTACCTGCTGCACAACCCGCTTCAGACCCACCTGTGTGACCAGCTGCTGCAGCAGACCCTGCTGCCAGCCCTGCTGCTGTGTGTCTAGCTGCTGCCAGCCCTGCTGCCAGCCCAGCTGCTGTGAGTCTAGCTGCTGCCAGCCCTGCTGCCAGCCCAGCTGCTGTGAGTCTAGCTGCTGCCAGCCTCGCTGCTGTGTGTCTAGCTGCTGCCAGCCCAGCTGCTGTGAGTCTAGCTGCTGCCAGCCTTGTGGCCAGTCCAGCTGCTGCCAGCCTTGCGGCCAGTCCAGCTGTTGCCAGCCAGTTTGCTCTGGACCTGTGTACTGCACAAGGACCTGCTACTACCCCACATGTGTCCGTGTGCCTGGTTGTCTGTCCCAGGGCTGTGGATCCAGCTGCTGCCAGCCCTGTAGCTGTTGATCAACTCATCACAGACCCACTACCTGCCTAGAATAACCTTCCACTCTCAGACCTACCAAAAACCATGCCAGGCTCACCACATTTTTTTCTCCTAATTGTATCCAACACTCATCAAACTGCCAGTCTCCCTTTGAACAGATTTGTGAGTGTGCGCAGCAAGCTGATCTTTGTTTAGTTGCTACTTGGTGACACCAAGCAAGACCTGGATTCATGGTCTTCACCTGGAAAAACTGATTATTGTCTCTTTAAATTAAGATGAAAGAAAGAAAGAAAGAGAGAGAGAGAGAAAGAAAGAAAGAAAGAAAGAGAGAGAGAAAGAAAGAAAGAAAGAAAGAAAGAAAGAAAGAGAGAGAGAGAGAGAAAGAAAGCAAACCCTCAAAACTACATTATCAGATCTTTGCAAGGTCTAAAACTTGCCATTTTGTTTCAACCCACTTGTTATTTTTATCACTCCTCTTCAGACCCTTTCCTGAGACCTTTGTATCCTCTCTCTAGCAAAAAAGTAAACAAAAATACTATTGCCTTGTTTTCCTAATAAACTTTATACTACACTTACTTCCATATTATGTTTTGCTTTATTTCTATGATCCCATTTCATGAGATCTCATCTAAACCACATCAGATCCCAATGTAGGGAGACATAGCACAAGTTAAATGAACAACAGCATGCCACATAGCTAAAGATGGACAGGATCAGTTCAAGGGTCTAGGCATTAGGATTCAAGTCTGATGTTTAGAAACAGTTTAGCGTAAGTGGGAATCATGGTGGTAGCAGATTACTGGGAGGTTGTACAGTTCAGGCTGTTCCCTCACGGTGTCAGCAATTCCTTACATTTTCAGATCACTTCCAATTCAGAAAATTCCTCTCAGCCAGGCACTGGTGGTGGCTCAGGCCTGTACTCCTAGCTACTCAGGATCTGAGATCTGAGGATGGTTCAAAGCCAGCCCAGGCAGGAAAGTCTGTGACACCAGTATCTCCAATTAGCTAACAGAAAACTGGAAATGGCACTGTGGCTCAAAGTGGTGGAACACCAGCTTTAAGCATAAAGAACTCAGAGACAGTGCCCAGGCCCTGAGTTCAAGCCTCACAACTGACAAAAACAAACAACAACAACAACAACAACAACAACCAAAAATACCCTCCTAATTCCTCTTGATTCATTCCCCACAACTTGGTAACTACAACTCATGGTTTAAGAAGAGCATTTTTATCAACCTACTAAATGATGTAATTCACACCAATGTTATATGGTCTTTTTCCAGCCACTGGTGCAATCATTCACTTTATTTTCTGTTTTTGCACAGTGCTGTGGATTGAGCCCCTTGTCCTATGCATGTTAGAGAAGAGCTATGCCTCAGCCAGTGCCTTTTATTTTGTTTATGATACAAGAGCTCATCTATACTTTTGCTCAGCCTAGCCTTGTACTCAACATCCACTTGCATTTTCTCCCCACTTCTACCATACTTGGGATTGGAAGACTTGCACCACTGAGCCGGCTCATTAAATATTGTTGATCCTCTCCTGTATTCCCACCATTATTCTAGGAGAGATCTGTTTATGTCACAAAAGTAGCCATCTTAAGATCCTCATTCTTCTGACCACCAATACCAGTGACCATAAAGATGTGGTCATGTCCTGTGAAACATGAGTCCAACTTCATTTGTATGTGGATTTTGAGAAATCATTTTCTTCTTAGGTCAAAAATGCTAGTTCAAGAAATTAAATAATGATACATTCTCTGGACCACCAGAAGGTTCAAAATAGATTCCAGAGTTTGGAGAGAGACAGACCAATCAACTTAGGAAAAAATGAAAGGTCTAGCTTTTTGGATTGAACACAAATGTGAAGAGACACACACACAAAAGACTAGAGCCACTAGAACCTTGGTAGGTATGAGTCTGGTACAAAAATAAGCAAAATACCAGAAATTTTGAAGAAGAAAATAAACAGCAGCAGAGAACTCAAATATGTGGTGATTGTTAAAGTCAATACTGCTAAAGGAAAGTGGGAGAACTCTCCTTCAATAAATAAGCAAATGACTAGAACCACCTCAAGAGATAAGAAAGTTCTAGATACCTGGAAGGACTGAGCTTCAGGGGATGGTTGGTCCTCTGAGATACATACCTACAGCTCCTTTAAAACTTTTCCAAAAGAGACAAATAAACTCAGAGATGTGTTTATTTTCACTTTAAGGAAGCAGGTCATGGAATTGGAAAGAGTAAGAATCCCAAAGGCCAGAGTTTAGAATGGATCTCGCATGGAGTTGGAGGCAGCAGACACAATGGCTTGTGCAGTTTTTGGCTGCACATGATTGACATTTATTGATGCTTTTGGTTAATCCAAGCTTCCTAACTTGACTTTCCTTCAGCATCCCTTCCCACTTAAAGCTGCATATTTTGAGCCAAGGTATAGTCAAGGACCTACTGAGTATGAGAGATGACTCCTTAAAATTCTCTCTTGAATACAGATCTCAGAAATTTTACTCTTAGATTTTAATTAGGGCCTTTTGTCCTTCAAAAACAAACCATTTTGGACTCCAAGCTCCAAATGTGCAATATAGTTTAACTTCATGACCTATGAAACAGCCCTGAAGAGGAGATCGCAGCAACATCAAGTTCAGACATGCCCCTCAGTAGAATGGATCAAGAAAATGTGATACACACACACACACACACACACACACACACACACACACACACACACACACACACACACACACACACACACAGTGGAATTCTATGCTTCCATCAGAAAGAATGATACCACTCCATTTGTTAGGAAATGCAAAGACTTGAAAAAAGTCATATTCAGTGAAGTAAACCACATCCAAAGAAATATAGGTCCCATGGTTTCCTACATCTAGAACAGTCTTTCCAGATAAGCAGAAAAGCTCAAAAGCTATGTACATATGACCATGTAAGATGATGCTAAGCAAAATGAACCCCAAGATATGGACACAAGAGGCCTTTCTTTGTTGTTGTTGTTTTAATGTACTATGTGATTTTTTTTGTTTCTTTTGTATGTTCTTCCCCCTATGGTATATCCCTGTTGTCACTGTATTTGATTTTGGTACCTTGCATCTTGTGTATACATTTATCTAATTTGGGGAGGAGAAGGAGAATAACAAAATGCTGAAACAAGGACACAGGATGAACCATTGCAACAATGAGATTCACAAGACACTATGTTGAAAATGAACTTTACAACTTCCATGGGGGGGGGGGAGTGAGTAAGGTGGGGAGGGAAGAGATAGTAGGAGAAAAACAAAGGAGGGGTAACAATGCTTGACAAGAAACGTAACCCCTCTGTACAGCATTTTACAATAAAATTAAATTTAAAAAAATACTTTTAGGCTGGGAAGGTGGCTCAGTGGTAGAGCGCTTGCCTTGCATGCCAGAGGCCCTAGGTTCGATTACTCAGCACCACATAAGCACAAAGAAAAAAGCCAGAAGTGGCGCTGTGGCTCAAGAGGTAGAGCGCTAGCCTTGAGCTGAAGAGCTGAGGGACAGCGCCCAGGCCCAGAGTTCAGGCCCCACAACCGGCCCTCCCCCCCCAAAAAAGAAAAAAGAAACATATTCATTAGGGCTGGGAAGGTGGCTCAGTGGTAGTGCGCTTGCCTTGCATGCATCAGGCCCCGGGTTCGATTCCCCAGCACCACATAAGCAAAAAGAAAAAAAGCCGGAAGTGGCGCTGTGGCTCAAGTGGTAGAACGCGAGCCTTGAGCTGAAGAGCTGAGGGACAGCGCCCAGGCCCAGAGTTCAGGCCCCACGACAGGACCCTCCCCCCAAAAAAATATTTTTAAAAATTGTGAAAAAAGGTCTGAATGAAAGAAAATGCAAAACTAGGTAAGGTCAGCTTTTGTTACTTCTTTCTTCACAATAGGTTTAGTCGGCATAGAAATCATAGGTGAGAAAGACAGCCACTCACACGAGATCACTTGACTGGGCAGCAAAACAGACAGGAGATCAGGTCGGGGGAAGGTTGGATTTTTTTCAGTGGTGCTAGGACAACTGGCTCTACCTGAGAGAAGAGATATGTGACCCTACCTAATATCAGATGCAAACCAACTTCAGGAATACTTATACATAAAAGTCAATAGTAAGGCAATAGCATTTCTAAGATTTAATGTAGGACATTACCAACACTGTTTTAAACCATAACCAATTCATTACACAAAAAATTGGGATTTTAAAGTTATGTAAAAGATTTATTGACCTTATAACATTAAAGTGAGGAGGGAGACACCCTCAGTATAGGAAAGTACACTATCAAGTATAAAGTCAGGCTAAACAAGACTATGTAAAGAACCTCCATGGTAAAATAAGAAAAAGACAGGCAATGCAGCAGAAAAAAAAATTAAGGCATGGTCAGAACTTCATGAAAGAAAACAGTAAGAATTCTATGACTATATGAAAGTTCAATGCATTAGTCTTCAGAGTAGTTTAAATTAAAGTCAAATGAGTTCATACAAAATAAATGTTTTTAAATTTTGACTAAAATCCCATTGTGAACATAAATGATTTGCCAGATGTAAAGTAATGACTATAATAAGTTGTGTATGTTATTGTAACTTTAAAAAGGTATGGAACTATCTAGTAATGTAAGCCATACTCACAATTTTATAAATCACAGATTTAACTCCAAGAATGCATTGCACAGGGAGGCATGTGGAACAAAAATTATTCATGAGTATGATTCACAGAAGCCTTAATGATGGAAAATGTCCATCAAGAAGAGACAGACATATTAATAAATTATGTTCTCATCATCTAAAGGCAAGAAAATATCCATTGAAATGGACAGGAAAGAAGCCTATGTGCAATAAATTCAGTAAAGTTCCCAAACATAATTTTGACCCAAGGATATCCAAAAATATATGCTATCTCATTTCATTTTGGATGGGTTTGAAAATCTGCAAAACTACAATATACACATCATTATAATAATTGCTTTGGGGAAGAAGAGAAAGAGTCATAAAGAAAAACATAAGAAAGCTACTAGAAGCCAGGCTCTGGTGGCTCATGCTTGTAATCCTAGCTACTCAAGAGGTTGAGACTGAGGATTGAGGTTTGAAGCCAGCACAAGCATGAAGGTCCATGAGACTCTTATCTCCAATAAACTACTCAGAAAAAGCTGGAAATGACGCTGTGGCTCAAGTGGTAGAGTGCTAGCCTTGAGCAAAAGAAGCTCATGGACAGTGCCCAGTCCCCGAGTTCAAGCTCAAGGACCAGCAAAATGAAAAAAAAAAAGAAAGAAGAAAAAAAGAAGGAAGAAGGAAGAAGACCAAGATGAAAGAAGGAGGAAGAGGAGGAGGAAGAGGAGGAGGAAAGCAAGCTACTAGGGTATAGGAATACTATTTCTTGACATGAGTGAAAATCTTTGCTCATAGTTGATTAAGATATATAGATAGATAGGTTGATAGATGGATAGATAGATGGATAAATATGAATGTCCTTCCCTCAACATATATTATGCTCCATTTCTTCAAAATCAAAGTAATCTAAGGAATTGTCATGTCGTGTATGATTTCAGAAAAACTGTGTGTAGGTTGAGAGTGTTCCTTCTGTACTTATCTATTTTGCTGGGGAACAGATTTAGGATTTAAAATGATGGATGCTTTCTGAGCTACTGTGGCTGACTTCTGCCTGTATCCCCAGGCTTTGATGCTAACTTGTATATGGAGAAAAGATTATGTCAGCCATTCCCTACCCATGTAGTTTTTGACAAAAGTCTCATAACATGTACAGTGTTTGCTGCAGAAAAAAAACCTGTCTATTGTAGTCTTGAATAAGTAGATTTTTCTGGTAAACAGATGTGGACATGATCATAGTTTCAGCTCTGTGAACATGTCAGCATCATAGACCTCTGCACAGACAGACACACCCAGTCCCATACAGCCAAAGGACCAATTTGAGGAAAGGGAAGTTGCTACAGAAAGCATCATATGATTAGACGAAGATCAGAGCAGTAACAAAGTTGATGATTTCTACAAATATTCCAATGAGTTATCCACAATTAAATGCTTAAAGCATGCATTTCAAATGATATCTAGTACCTAAGGAACAATTTCCTCCCCAGTCCATTTCCTTATAAGCCATGAAAAACAAAAAACAAGGAAAAGCCCTGCAGATTCCTCTCTCCACCTGCCAGTATATATAACCCCTCAGAATCAAAGAAGCTCTCAGAATCTGGGAATCTCCTCTGGGAACAGAAGCCCGCCCTCTAACTTGCCACCATGACCAACTGCTGCTCCCCTTGCTGCCAGCCCACCTGCTGCAGGACCACCTGCTGCAGAACCACTTGCTGGAGACCCACCTGCGTGACCAGCTGCTGCCAGCCCTGCTGCCAGCCCAGCTGCGGCAGCTCCAGCTGCTGCCAGCCCTGCTGCCAAACTACCTGCTGCACAACCCGCTTCAGACCCACCTGTGTGACCAGCTGCTGCAGCAGACCCTGCTGCCAGCCCTGCTGCTGTGTGTCTAGCTGCTGCCAGCCCTGCTGCCAGCCCAGCTGCTGTGAGTCTAGCTGCTGCCAGCCTCGCTGCCAGCCCAGCTGCTGTGAGTCTAGCTGCTGCCAGCCTTGTGGCCAGTCCAGCTGCTGCCAGCCTTGCGGCCAGTCCAGCTGTTGCCAGCCAGTTTGCTCTGGACCTGTGTACTGCACAAGGACCTGCTACTACCCCACATGTGTCCGTGTGCCTGGTTGTCTGTCCCAGGGCTGTGGATCCAGCTGCTGCCAGCCCTGTAGCTGTTGATCAACTCATCACAGACCCACTACCTGTCTAGAATAACCTTCTCCTCTCAGACCTGCCTGATACTCACACTGTGGGAAACTCACTGCCCTGTCTCTGCCTATCAGATACACACTGTCATCAAACTGCCAGTCATCTCCTTGTGAACAGATCTTTGAGCTTGCTCAGAGCATGTTCCTATCCACTCTTCATTCAACCTGGATTTCTTGGTTTTAGCCTTGGAAAAGTGATGATTGCCTTTTACAGGAAGAAGTTAAAAAAAAAAAAGAAGGAAAGCAGAAACTCAGTAATCTAATTGTATCTTTGCAATGCCAAAAACCCATCATGTTGTTTCCAAATACTCATCACTTTCCTGACTTCTCTTGTGGCTTTTATATGAAACCTTGTATTGTCTCCCTTGTTGAAAGATCACTGTCTCTTGACTTGCTAATAAAGTCTTCACTACATTACCCCCTCAGTGATGGCTTGTTTGTTAATGTAATTGCTCTACATTTCACATTATTATCTCATCTAAGTCACATCATTGTCCCAAATTTAGTGCATTAGTCAGACTGTCTTTCATTGCTGTGGCCAAAATACCTGTAAGACATCTTACAGGCAGAAAGATTTATTAAGCTTATGGTTTCAGAGGGTCCATCCATGGTTGCTTAGACCCACAGACTTGGGAAGAATGTCCTGAGTTCAGGAGGATGTCTGGGTGCTCATGGTGGACAGGAAGCAGAGCAAAGATGGAACTTGAGCCAGACATAATCTTCATAGGCATAGGCATGCAACTAATAGCCCATTTCTTCATCTCCCAAAGATTCTAGAACATCCCAACTGGGATCCAAACATGGAACACATGAGCCTGTGAACCTGTGAAGACATTTCTTCTTCTTCTTCTTCTTCTTCTTCTTCTTCTTCTTCTTCTTCTTCTTCTTCTTCTTCTTCTT
Organism: Dipodomys merriami; assembly: GCF_024711535.1. NCBI lineage: Eukaryota > Metazoa > Chordata > Mammalia > Rodentia > Heteromyidae > Dipodomys > Dipodomys merriami. The sequence continues at coordinate 27,039,081 of NW_027203270.1, read as the reverse complement.
CTTCTTCTTCTTCTTCTTCTTCTTCTTCTTCTTCTTCTTCTTCTTCTTCTTCTTCTTCTTCCTTCTTCTTCTTCCTTCTTCTTCTTCTTCTTCTTCTTCTTCTTCTTCTTCTTCTTCTTCTTCTTCTTCTTCTTCTTCTTCTTCTTCTTCTTCTTCTTCTTCTTCTTCTTCTTCTTCTTCTTCTTCTTCTTCTTCTTCTTCTTCTTCTTCTTCTTCTTCTTCTTCTTCTTCTTCTTCTTCTTCTTCTTCTTCTTCTTCTTCTTCTTCCTTTTTTTGTGTTGAGCCTGGATGCTGTCCCTCAGCTCTTCAGCTCAAGGCTAGTGCTCTACCACTTGAGCCACAGTGCCACTTCCAGCTTTTTCTGCTTATGTGGTGCTGAGGAACGAACCCAGGGCTCAACCATGCAAGGCAAGCACTCTACCACTGAGCCACCTTCCCAGCCCAACATTTCCTATTCAAACCATAACATGTAAGCAAACCAATATGAGTTAAGTAACCTGCATCATGCCATGTTGCGAATGATGAACAGAATCCACTCTAGAGCCCAGGATGTCTCATTCCAGCTCTGCCATAGTCATGGAAATATATTTTGTTTTTTGTTTTTTGTTTGTGCCAATCCTAGGGCTTGAACTCAAGGCCTGGCCACTCTCCCTGAGCTTCTTTTGCTCAAGGCTAGCACTCTACCACTTGAGCCACAGAACCACTACCAGCTCTTTCTGTTTAGGTAGTGCTGAGGAATCAAACCCAGGGCTCCATGTATGCTAGGCAAGCACTCTACCAATAAGCCACATTCCCAGCCCTGTATATAGTTTTATATACTAAAAGGTTGGTGTCCAGTGGAAACTCCAATTCCTTATATTTTAGTTTCCTTTAACTAGACTCTTCTCAATTCATTTCTGAAAGGTCGGTAACCAATAACCACATAAATAAGAGCATTCATGCTTTTTCTTAAGAGCACCAGTGAATGGTGTGAAAATTTTATTGTCTGTTGCCTGCCAGCCAATGTAAACTCCATTAAATTCTTTTTGATCATTTATTGTTGTTTCTGCCACTGTCTGAAACTTTGATGTGAGAGGCTCATCAGAAAGAGTTTCTGATGTTATGTAAATAGCATTACTCATGTCAACATTGTTTTAGTCACCTATACAAATAGGCAGCAGTGAGTAAGTCATGTTCTGTGAAACACAGGCCAAATTTCATTTGAACTGAGAGTTGGGGAGATAATTGCTTTCGGTCAAAATATTATTAAGGAAATAAAGTCATGGCAAATACTGGTATTCACAGTAACAGTGCAACAGGCCTTATAGACTTTGATCCTTCCATTATCTTTGGGATTTCCTTGAAGATCAAAGTAGCTCTGGAGTTTTGGGAAAGAAAGACCAGCCTTCTGAGATATATGAAAGCCAAAGAACAAGTATTTGAGGCAAGAGACTGAGAAGTAGGCACCACTAGGACCCGTGGTTGGCAAAGGTGTAGTGCTAAAAGAGTTATCACTAGATTTCCTAAGAAAGAAAATAACAATTGTAGATGTTATAGCTGCTATTGCTAAATGAAAGGGAAAAACACAAGAATAAACAATAAATCACTAGGGCCACCACCTGTGAGATCACTATTTTAGCAGCAAGTTTGGTATGTAGACAAGTGAGGAAAATGTTGGATTTTCCAATGGTTCTGGGGCAATTATATATCCCCCTAAGGCAGAAAGGAAAATCAACCCCTATTTCAGATACAAACCAACCCCAAGAATACTACATATATAAAAGTAAATGGTAGAGCAATAGCATTTCTAAGATTTAATATAGGGTAATAACCAATGTCATTGGGTAATAATCAATTCATTATAGAAGAAGCAGGAAGCATTATAAGTACCATGGAAGCCTGAGTGGCTATATAACAATAAAATGAAAAGGGAGGGTCAAGGCAAGAACTGGTGGCATGACTCAAGTGGCAGAGCACTAGCCAGGAGTGAGAAAGCCAAGTAACAACACAATGCCTTAAATTCAGTACTGACATACACACACACACACACACACACACACACACTCACACACACACACACACACACACACACACACACACACACACACACACACACACACACACACACAAGCCATGGTCACAGAATAAGAAAGGATATTGATTGAGCAAAATATGAGTAAAAGCAGGATCCAGAATAAAGAACATCAATGAAGTAATAAGAGAAAGATGATATAGCATTATAAATTTAAGACATGATCTACACCTCATGAAAGCAAATGCCAGTGTCCACTAAGCTTATGGAAGTTCAATACATTCACCTTCACAGAAATGAGACAGCATAAAATCGATGGTCTGACAATCAACTTTCCAGTACTGAAACAAAATGCCTAAGACAAACTCAAAGGAGAATATGTTTATTTTCAGGTTCTAGATGCTTCAATGCATGGTCACTTTGGGGTCTCTGGTGAAGCAGTATGTCATAATAGCAACAAGGGTCAAGGAAGAGCCACTCACCTTCTGATGGCCAGGAACCAATGAGAAAGAAAGGAAAAGAATCCCAAGACTCTAGAGCCTAACCAGGAAGTAGGAAAAGACTAATTCCTCCAAATAGGCCCCTCCCTTAATCTTGCCACCACCTCTCAATAGGCTGACAGGTAGGAACAAGCTTTCAACACATGAGCTTTGGGTGAACACTTAAGATATAAACCATAACAAATGCACAACCAAAATAGTTACAAGTTCCAGAGTGAAAAAATATCAGACATATAGCAAGGAGGTAGAAGTGGAGGTGTGGCTCAAGTGGTAGAGCACTAGCCATGAGTGGGAAAAGCCAAGCAAGAGTGCCAGGCCCTGAGTTTAAGCCCCACTATTACACACACACACACACACACACACACACACACACACACGTGTACACACACATACAGACACACGTGTGCACACACATACAGACACAAATTATAAGGCAAAGAAGATAATAAGTGCTACACATTATTGCAATTTTTTTGAAAAAGAAATGTTGGGACTATTTTCTAATATCAGTCATATGTACAGTTTAGAATCCAGAAATTTCAGCACGAGAATCCACAGAAACACATGCACCTGTGGGACAGGATTTGACCAACATATTCATAGAATCATGATTCCCAAAGGTCTGAATGATGACAAAATGTCCATTAATAAGAGAAAGCATTAAAATTGTAGTCTTCACATGCAACAATACGAAAATATCCATACCAAATCATCAAATGACTACTGCATAGGAAAAAAAGTCTAAATCTCAACAAACAAAATTTTGAGGAAAATAAAATAAGCCCCCAAAGAGTTCCTTAATTTCAATTTGGATAAAGTTCAAAAATTGGAAATTTTATTCTAGTTAACATACTCATTGACTTAGGAATGAGGAGGAAGATAATAGTAAGGAAAAACAGGAAGAAAGTGACTAGAGTATGGGGGTTAATATCCTCTGACATGATTTGCAAACATTATTTCTTTACTTACATTTTAAGATTTACATTAAAATGAATTCTCTTCTTTGTCTCTCTGTTTCTATCGCTCTGCCTGTTTCTGTCTCTGTCTTTCTATGTCTCTGTTTCTCTATTTTCCTCTTCTTCATCCTCCCTTTCCTCTTCCTCCTCTTTCTCTTCTTTCTCTTTTCCTTTCAGTACTTGAAGTCAGAGTCTTATGCTTGCTAGGCAGGCACCATACCACTTCAGCCAAGACCCCAGGCTACCATTCTCTCAAAGTGTATTTTATATCAATTTCTTTGAAAATGAGAGTACTTAATGTACAAAATGGGTACTTAATGAGGGTACACAATATACATATGCCATGTAAAACATGATCTCCTCATTTTTATCAAAACCATGTACAAATGTGAATGTCCAACCTAGGAGGACCTACCTGGCTGGTAAATGAGCTTATGGTCTACATTGATGGATGCATTCAGAATCTCTGTGTTTTGTTTTTGCCTCTGTGCTCAGGCTTTGGTGCTGATGTATGTATGAAGATTGGGTTGCCCATAGTCTACTCCAGGTATTCTTTGATATGTACTTGTGACAGAGAGACATGAATGTTATAGTTGACTCAGCTGGCTCTTTTGGTGAATGGACTTGGCCACGAGGATGATTCAAGTTGTCACTGTGAACATAACAACATCACAGTCCACCCTGCAGACACCCTACAGTCTCTGAAAGTACAAGCCAATGAAGAACAGAGGGTAGCCTGTTCCCAGCTTGCAGGAAGTATCACATGACCAGGCTCATATCAGAGCAGGAACATGGTGGATCATTTCTAGAAATATTCAAACGAATTATCTACAATTAACTACTTAAAGCATAATTTTCAAACTAGTTCTAATGCTTAGAGAAGAACTTCCTTCTCAGGCCATTTCCCCTATGAACCACACAAAACAAACAACAAGGAAAAGCCCTGCTCATTGGTCCTTACATGGCATGCCCAGAGTATAAAAGCCCCAGGATGGAAGAACTTCTCAGAATCCAGAAACTAAACTGTAAACAGCAATTTATCCTCCACACCTGCCACCATGACCAACTGCTGCTCCCCTTGCTGCCAGCCCACCTGCTGCAGGACCACCTGCTGCAGGACCACCTGCTGGAGACCCACCTGCGTGACCAGCTGCTGCCAGCCCTGCTGCCAGCCCAGCTGCGGCAGCTCCAGCTGCTGCCAGCCCTGCTGCCAAACTACCTGCTGCACAACCCGCTTCAGACCCACCTGTGTGACCAGCTGCTGCAGCAGACCCTGCTGCCAGCCCTGCTGCTGTGTGTCTAGCTGCTGCCAGCCCTGCTGTCAGCCCAGCTGCTGTGAGTCTAGCTGCTGCCAGCCTCGCTGCTGTGAGTCTAGCTGCTGCCAGCCCTGCTGCCAGCCCAGCTGCTGTGAGTCCAGCTGCTGCCAGCCTTGTGGCCAGTCCAGCTGTTGCCAGCCAGTTTGCTCTGGACCTGTGTACTGCACAAGGACCTGCTACTATCCCACATGTGTCCGTGTGCCTGGTTGTCTGTCCCAGGGCTATGGATCCAGCTGCTGCCAGCCCTGTAGCTGTTGATCAACTCATCATAGATCCACTACCTGCCTAGAATAACCTTCTACTCTCAGACCTGCCTGATACCCACACTGTGAGAAGCCCACTGCCCTGTCTCTGCCTATCAGATACACACTGTCATCAAACTTCCAGTCATCTCCTTGGGAACAGATCTTCCAGCTTGCTCAGAGCATGTTCCTATCCACTTTTATAGTCTCTTCATTCTGCTCCCTAGCTGCCAGCATCATCTGTTCTTGACCTGCCTTGTGGTCTTGGCCTTGAAAAAGGGATATTGCCTTTTATAGTAAGAAGTTAAAAAAAGAAACAGAAAGGCATGCCCAGACATATCTTATTAGGTCTTGCAATGGTAAATAACTATCATTTGTTTCAATATACTGTACATCTTTGTGACTTGTTTTCTATCTCTTAAAACATCCTTGTACTTCTCCCTTTGCTAAAAGGGCACTGCCTATTTCTTTCCTAATAAAGTTTTCACTACATTGCTTCCTATGTGTGTTCTATGTCATTTCCATGGCTTTGGTTTTGCATTTGAGATTGTTATGCATATAACATCAGAAACTTTCACAGAACCATCATGATGCAGTGGTCTGCATCATACCATGGAGTAATAGACAGAATGGAGTCCAGGATCTGGGCTTTCTGGTTCAAGCTCAGGTACAGCTTCCACAATAAGTAGAAATGATGCCGGTGACTTGTTATGGGAAAGCTAGTGCGCTTCAGGTTGCCCTTTGGCAACGGAATCTGAAATTTCTTACATTTTTCAAAACATTTTCAACTTTCAAAGCTCTTCCCCATCCATGGTACCCTAGCAACAAGAAGCAATATAATAAGAGCAACAGTGATTTTTTTAGAACTCTAGTAAAGACCAGGAATAGTAGTTCACACCTGTAATCCCAGTTACTGGGCAATCAGAGACCAAGAGGATGGTGGCTGAAGGCAGCTTATACATTGAGACCCCCATCTCAACAAACAAGCCAGTTGTAGTGGCATGCGCCCATTGTCCAACTACAAAGGAAACATAGGTAGGAGGATCTTATCTGTGTCTGGTCCTAAACAAAAGTAAACATGAGACTCTATTCAAAAACTAATACAAAAAAGGTATGAGTGTGGCTCAAGTAATAAGAGTATCACATAAAGCCCTGAGTTCAAATAACAGTACATACCACTAAAAAAGGACCCTCATCAGTGTTGTGAAGTTCTTTCTGTCTGAGTCTCTACCCAGCCAAGGGTAAATGCTTGAAATATTTTGATCATCCATTGTGTTCTCACCATTCTTCCAGGACTGTGATCTGAGAGAAACATCTAGAAAGGCTTCCGATCACCTAAACAAATAGCCATGAGGGAGTTGCCATGCCCCATGAAACACAGGCCAAATTTCATTTGCACCCAGACTTGGAGGGATTATTTGTTCCTAGATCGAGATAGTATTAGGGAAATTAAGTAATGACAATCCTGGGGATCGAAGTAACAATTCAGAGTGCTTATCAGCCTTTGATCCTTCTGTAAACTCTAGACTGAAAAGACGGAAATAACTCCCTAAATTTTTGAGAAGGAACCAGTGGACTTAAGGAAATGAAAGTCTAGGATTCTGGAGTTATAAAAATGTGAGGAAAGAAACATGGTGAAAGGAATGTGTACTGCCAAGAGCCATGATTGGATGAATGTAGGCTAAAGGATAGAACACCAGAACTATAGGGAAAGGAACAAGTAACAACATAGAACTCAAGTGTTTGCTAATGAGATGGCTGATACTCCTACAGGAGAGGGGGAAAAAAGGGAAGAGAAACTAGGGACCCTTCTGAGAGGCACAGTTTCTTCCACATAGCTAACTTGACTTTGGTTCAGGAAATATATGGTCTTCTCAAATGCATAGCCTAAAAAGTTCCTTGCAGACATTTTCCAAGAGTTTAATTATAACTGACCTGCATAGGGAGACAAAACGTAACCCACAAGGGTGGTTTGTTGGTTGGTTTGTATGTTGTTTCTGTTGCTGAAAGTAGAACAGTGAGCTCAAAGGACTGGGTACTGAATGGCATCTGCTTCAAACATTTTGAAAAAATATCAATCTCACATAGGAATGGAAAACCCATAGTTCTATGGAGAAGAAACTCAGGTATTGATCAAATGGAAGGCAGAAAAAACAATAATTTGTATGTTGTTGCAATTAGTTTTGAAAAAAAAAAAGTTTGGATCTACGAATGTGCCTAATTTAGAACACAGAACTTAGGAATCTCATTCTAAGAATATATTCGCAGGAATGCATGCACTCATTGGCCAAAGTGAGAGCAAAAATATTCATAAGATCATGATTCACCAAAACGCTAATGATGGAAAAATGTCCATCAAGAGAAACATAACTAAGTTGTTTTCCTGTTATACAAAGAAAAGATCAGATCATTGGAAATGAACAAATACCTCCTATGCAAAGTGGGTAAATGTGACAAATATTTTGTGTGCCAGTACTGGGGCTTGAATGCAGGGCCTAGGTGCTGTTCCTGAGCTTTTTTGCTCAAAGCTAGTACTTCTATCACTTGAGCCACAGCACCACTTCCAGGTTTTTGGTGGTTAATAGGAGATAAAAAAAAAATCTCACAGACGGGCTGGGAAGGTGGCTCAGTGATAGAGCGCTAGCCTTGCATGCATGAGGCCCTGGGTTCGATTCCCTAGCACCACATAAGCAAAAAGAAAAAAAAGCAGGAAGTGGCGCTGTGGCTCAAGTGGTAGAGCGCTAGCCTTGAGCTGAAGAGCTGAGGGACAGCACCCAGGCCCAGAGTTCAGGCGCCATGACCGGACCCAAAAAAAAAAAAAAAAAATCTCACAGACTGTCCTGTCCAGGCAGGCTTTCAAGTGAGATTCTCAGATCTCCTAAGTTGCTATGATTACAGGCACAAGCTACTAATGCCTGGCAGTACAAACTTAATTTTTATCAGAGGATACCAAGTTTTAAAAATATGTATAGACTATGTAATTTCAATTCGGATAAAGTTCAAAAATGGGCACAACTGTGATATTAGACAAAGAAGGAAAATAGTTGCTACAGGGAAGAGAGGGATAAGAAAAAACATGAGGTCCTGGCATGAATTCTGAGCACACTGGGCTCTTTGTCAAATTTGATCAAGCTATACATAAAAATGTATGGTCTTGTCCCACAGCACACTATGCTTTGATTTCCTTGAAAATGATAAAACGGACGGGGTCATCATGTGGAATATGGAAGCAGCAGGCAGGTAGGGATATCCTGCTGATCAACTCCATGAGAAATCTAAATGCTGTTTCAAACCCTGCATCTTCCTTTAGCCTCTCTCCTCAGCCCTTGGTGCTGAGGTATATATGGAAAAAGATGGCACCATGGTTTTTGTTTAACAAGTATAAATAACATGGGCAAGGTTTGCTCAATCCGACATACTTATTGTAGTCCTGAATAAATTGTCTTTTGGTCGAACCCATCTGGACACAGACATGGATTCAAGTTGTCCCTGTGAACACATGGGCATCAAAGACATTTCCCAGTCTCTCCACAGAGGCACTGGGGCCAAAGCAAAGGAAGGAAGGAGAAGTTGAAGCTCCTCCCCTGGCCACAGAAACTGTCACATGACCCCAGATGATGACTACAATAGGAAGCATGATGCAGGTGACTTCTAGAAATATTCTCCATGAATTATCCACTATTAATTGCCTAATGGATGATTTTCAAAAGATTTGTAATACTTGGGGGCAAACTTCCTCCTTCAGCCATTTCCCCATGAGCCTACAGAAAACAAACAACAACAACAAAGAAAAGTCCTGCTCATTCATTGGTCCCCACACCAGTGTCAGGGGTATAAAAGCCCCAGAATCAAAGAAGCTCTCAGAATCTGGGAATCTCCTCCGGGAACAGAAGCCCATCCTCCACACCTGCTAACATGACCAACTGCTGCTCCCCTTGCTGCCAGCCCACCTGCTGCAGGACCACCTGCTGCAGAACCACCTGCTGGAGACCCACCTGCGTGACCAGCTGCTGCCAGCCCTGCTGCCAGCCCAGCTGCGGCAGCTCCAGCTGCTGCCAGCCCTGCTGCCAAACTACCTGCTGCACAACCCGCTTCAGACCCACCTGTGTGACCAGCTGCTGCAGCAGACCCTGCTGCCAGCCCTGCTGCTGTGTGTCTAGCTGCTGCCAGCCCTGCTGCCAGCCCAGCTGCTGTGAGTCTAGCTGCTGCCAGCCCTGCTGCCAGCCCAGCTGCTGTGAGTCTAGCTGCTGCCAGCCTTGCGGCCAGTCCAGCTGCTGCCAGCCAGTTTGCTCTGGACCTGTGTACTGCACAAGAACCTGCTACTACCCCACATGTGTCTGTGTGCCTGGTTGTCTGTCCCAGGGCTGTGGATCCAGCTGTTTCTAATCTTGCTGCAGTTGACCCTCATCCCTGTCTCACATTGCAACTTTCCATCTACCAACCCAAGCCTGGCAATAATATGACTGTCAGGCTTTGCTATCATCAACCATCCACTGGTTGTTTTCTTGCAAAGGGCAGGTCTTGTTGATAGGGGAAAAATTTACTCCATTGGCTGTTCATCTCTTTACCTGCTAATCCGTGTTCTTGTTCTCAGTCTACTTTATCTGCTTTTGACCGTGAGTCACATTCTCAGATGTTGAAAAGTAATCTATGTCTTTTTGCCCTAAACAACCTAAAAAGTAAGCAGACAAATATAGCCCCTTTCCTGACTCTTCTTAGTGATGAGTATTTCCTCACTATACTTTTATCCTTATGGCTTATTCTTCTCCCTGCTATGCTTACTTTACAAAATTCTCTTCTTTGTGACAAGGAACTTGTCTAATTAATTTGCATTTATTTCCTAATAAATCTCTACACTGATCATGTTTCTGGGTTTTGTTTTTGTTTCTATATTATGTTGTGCCTAAGGCTTTACATTCACTATTCCCTGATTCTACTATTCCTTTCTAGCCCCACAATTATCCAAAAAGATGTTCAAGGCCAAGAATATCTTTAGTAGTTAGTAGGTGACAAAATGTCCTTGTCCAATGTCATTGGGCCCAGCACCTTAGGCTTCTTATTTTACCTGACAGTTACTCTAATATATCTACTTCTCTCCAAGCAGAACTGACTGGCCCTGGGCAGGTTTCACTCTTTATCTAGCTTAGCCTTTCCCTTGCAAAGGAAATCAACACTTTCCTTTGCAAGGTAGTTTTGTGTGTAAAGGTAGATGAAAGTGAAGAACACACACATACATACACACACATACACACACACACACACACACACACACACACACACACATGTACGTTACTAGACACCATCAAAACCTACAATGAACATGATGGAAACATGAGCAGACCTTCTCAAAACCTCAACATTAAGGCTTTATGTAGTCCATGCCTGCCTCTCTAAAAGGAAAATGAGCCTAAGAACAGGTAATGATCTTTTTGGAAGCTATCAGAAATAGAAACATAGACTCTTCTTGGCTTCTGAAGAGCTTCTCCTAACTGGCATGCTCAACACTCACCACATCTAGAGTCCCATGGCAGACAACCCCTTTATTGGTTTAAGGTATTTAAGGAAACCTCTGACTAATTATTAGCTAATCTAGTTCATATTTTAATAGTCTAAATGTGATTTTAAAAAAACTGATATACTTATCAGAATTAGCTGAGAAAAGCCAAAGAGTAATGACAAACCCTACAGAAGAATCTTAATTCCAGATTGTATCATACTATATTATTTTAAATGCCTAGCTTTCAATTTTAAAAAAAACATTAAAAATAGAAGAAAGTTTAGTCCACGCACAAGAGAACAATTAAGTTTTTCAACCAATAGGGGTTGTATACATATGAATCTTGATTCTTTTATGGAACTTTTCACCTCGGGGGAGAAGGAAATAAAACCATATAAAATCAATCAAAGTTATATTTTAGGTGTAATTACAAAATGTAAGATAATAAGTCTTATAGAAGAAAATAAACAACATCTTCATGATACTAGGTTGCTAAATGTCTTACAGTAAGTCTGTATAAAATTATTATATAAAGCGGAGCACCAGTGGCTCAGACCTATAATCCTAGCTACTAAGGAGGTTGAGATCTGTGGATGGTGATTCAAAGCCAGCTCAGGCAGTAAAATCCATGAGACTCTTCTCTCCAATAAACTACTCAGAAAAAGAAGTGGCACTGTGGCTCAAATGGCAGAGCATTAGCCTTGAGCACAGAGAGGCTCGGGGACAGAGCCCAGGCCCTGAGTTCAAGTCATATTTTCAATATTATATTGAATATATATGTGTATATATGTTCAATATATGTATATAGATGAAAATATATATGTATATATAATATTGAAAATGTGAATCTCTTCTTGCTTTAAGATAACCATTAATCACCACAACATCTAGACAGCTCAACAAACTATACTGTCAAAGAACCAACTACCCAACTAATAAATGGACAAATAAACTGAAAAGACAATTCTTGAAAGAAGAAGTTTGAATGAACAATAAATACCTAAGTCCTCAATATCCCTGATCATAAAGGAAACACAAAACAAAGAGATACTGAGAGTTCATTTCACTCCAGTCAGAATGACCAAGGTTAAGAACACAAGCATGCAGGTTAGGGTGTGGGGGAAAAGAACACATATACACTTGGTTGAAACTGCAACCTGTCTGTCTGATTGGTATGTGGAAAAAATTATACTAATGGTTTTCATGTATGACATTTTCTTTACTTAAATTCTATTGTAAAGGTGATTGACATTTTTTCATATCTGTATATACTGTGCTATGTTCACCTTTATCCCTCTCCAGCTCTTCATTTCCTGGAATATTTTAGAGCAATAAAAATAAGTGAAGTACTATTAAAATATCCAGGAAAAAAATATTCAAATTTGTATTATTTCATTCATTATAATGTGATTTAGTCATATTGACCTACAATTTTAGAAATCAATAGACAGATTGTCTACCTGTGGATATGAAAGAGGCGTTTAATTTAAAGGAAAAGGAATTATGTTCTATTTCTTACGTGATTATAGTGATATGGGTGTAATAAATTTTGTGATAATTTATTAAGTTGGGAACTCATAATTGGAACACTGTAGGAATGAAGTTTTTAACAAAAAAGTTGGAGAGGTATTGGAGAGATACTAGCACTGACAGATAATTCAGCCACTGAAGTCCCTAATCTAGTTCTTTTATTATGAAGAAAACCACAAAAGAAAGAAAATAAGAATTATGCAACCAGCCACCCCAGATTACTGACTCTGTTAAGTGACAGGGCTATTAAAATCATCAGCACATCTGGTATTTCAAGAAGTTCCCCAGTTAGATCCAATTATGCCCACTATAAATAGAAAATGCCTCATTCTTGGACAAAGACTATTGGTTACCTAAGATGTAAATAAGTTAGTGTTTACTTCTGTCTTTTTTTGAACTCAGCACATAGATCTTTTAAAAATACTTTTTATCTTTTAAGTAGTTATTCAGAGGAGTTGCCATTCGACCAAAGGGTTTGTGAATGCAGTGTGTCTTGATCAATGTCACCCCTTCGACATGCTCGCCCACCCTTCCCAACCCAGCCCTTCCCTCACATTTCTATTTTAATATATTATTATTGTCTTTAAGTAGTTGTTCAAAGGAATTGCCATTTGGCAGAGCAGTTTATGAATACACCCCTTTTAACATTCTCACCCACCCCACCTCTTCCCTCACTTTTCTTAATTTTTAGGTATGTATTGGGGATTTTGGCACTTAACAAAGCGATTTATGAACACAATGCATCTTGAACTGTGTCATCCCTGGAAAGGGTGGGTTGAAGGGGGATAGAAATGAGTATTTTCTAAGTTCCGGTGTAATCCTTCTGCTTCTACCCACCTGCTGTGTTTTTGCTGTATAACTGGGAACTCATTTTACCAAATAACCTGTTTCCATTGTACCTGACACACAAGTGGAGTTGCTAATACAGAGTAGATACTTGTACTGGTCTGGACTCATGTTTTTTGTAGCCACACAGACATGAATCAGACATTCAGTATAGCCCTGTGAACATAACATAATCAAACTCCCCTCTTCCCCCCCCCACCAACCCCAAACTAGAGATAATCTAAGTACAATCAGTAGAACAAAGCCACAGAGGAGCCAGTACCTAGAGACTCCCGGGCCAGCAGAAGCTAACACATGATCAGATGATGATCACTGCAAGAAAGATGCTGATGACCTGACTCCTTCCTTTTATCTGTAAAAGGCCTCTATGAGTTGCCTCTAATTAAGAAAAGATTAAACACTCTCAAAAGACTCATAACATTTAAGAGGGGGGTGGAAACTTCCTCCATGTCAATACCTAAATGGAATACAGAAAAACAACATAAACAAGCAACAAGGAAAATGTTTACTGATTGGTCCAAATTCTGGAGGCCAGGTATATAAAAGGTCCAGATCAGAGAAGAAGAAAAAAAGGCACCACACTCGAGAATACTAACTGTGAAAGGAACCACTACCTACACCTGCCACCATGACCCATTCCTGCTTTTCCTCTTGCTGCCAGCCTAACTGCTGCCAGTCTACCTGCTGTAGAACCACCTGCTGGAGACCAACCTGTATGGCCAGTTGCTGCTGCCAGCCATGCTGCCAGCCCAGCTGCTGCCAGCCATGTTGCCAGCCCAGCTGTTGTGAGTCCAGCTGCTGCCAGATCTGCTGCCAGCCAGTTTGCTCTGGACCTGTGTACTGCACCAGAACCTGCTACTACCCCACATGCGTCCGTGTGCCTGGTTGCCTGTCCCAGGGCTGCGGATCCAGCTGCTGCCAGTCTTGCTGCTGCTGATTAACTCCCCAAAGGCCATCATCATCTTCACACAACCATCTACCAACAGATTTGCTTCAGTAGGAAAAAATTCAATCCCAAAGCCAGCATGCTGTCACTGAACGTTCTATTGTCCAACTGCTGGCTTCAACCTTTAGGAGTCAGTGTGTACAGAGTACCTCATCCTGATTTTTTTTCTTCCCTATGTCCTAGGGATTTAGAAGCACCTTCTCATATGCTCAGTTGGGAGTTAGGGTATCTTCTTTGAATCAGAGCCAATGCCTTCACACTTTTCTGTCCAAGTAACTCAAGAAAACAAAGTCTCCCAACTTTCTCCTAGATTTCTGCAATGGATCAATTATCTTTATAATCATGTTTTCCTTTTCAGTCGACTCACAGTTTCCTGTATCGTGCCTTTTACTTTTCATAATCACTAAGAGTTATCTTCTTAGCAACAGGGATTCTTAGCTAAATTCAAAAAATAAATTCTGAACCCATTTTTAATACTATTTTTGTTTCCTTATATTGCACAGCATTCTTTTTTTCTAGGATTTAATATTTTTAGAAAGAGAAAATATAAAATTATCAAAAAAATTTTAAGGTTCATTTAGGAGCTGAATAGTACAGGGGCAGGAAAGGTTCAAAACTTTTTTCCTGTAATTGATTTAAGGTAAAAATTAAAAATAATATCAAAATCATAGCAGCTGTAACTGTCCAAGTAAAAGCCCACCTACAAAAAGGCAGGATAAAATATGATTGAGAAAACATACACATCATGACTTGGTAACAAATTTCAAATGGTTTCACTTCCCACAGTCCAAAATGAAGATCATCTTGGATGCTTAGATTCTACTTCTTAAGAATCCAGTCAATGCCAGGCAAAAAACCAGTAAGAGCTTCACCCTCTATATCTGCACAGCATTCTTAACGTAGATTCCCAAACATGCTGCATACTGAGTTAGTAGGCTTCTGACATAGGTTCAGGGGCTTGGCAGTGTAAATCAGCTTATTCTATAGCAGCTAAGAAGTGGAAACAGAGGAAGTATCCAATAACAATAGAGTCCCTTCAAAAACACTCTCGGGAACTCTCTTCCTTCAACTAGGATTTACCTTCTAGTCGTTCTTCACATGAACTTGCCAGTGGCTGAGTCCACTGGTGAAGTTGAGCTTGGGTACGCTTTCGTCTAAGAAGCATACAAAATATAATTGAAGATGTAGGCAGAACCAACCATTTTCTGAGTAGGGCTCCAGTAGCTTGGGAATTAAGAGCATGAGTTGACTAACCGGATTACAGCAAAGTAAAAGGCTTCCATATGTCAAAAGGAAGTATCTACCAGAATGAAGTGACAGCTTAGAGAATTGGGCAGGGGGAATTGTGTGCTACTATTCACCACACAGAAGATGAATCTCCAGAATATATACTGAGTTCAAAAATTAAGAACCAGTAGAATGCCGGGCACCAGCGGCTCAAGCTTGTAATCCTAGCTACTCACAAGGCTGAGATCTGAGGATCACGGTTCAAAGCCAGTCTGGGCAGGAAAGTCTGTGAAACTCTTATTTTGAATAAACTAATAGAAAAACCAGAAGTGGTGCTGTGGCTCAAGTGGTAGAGCACTCGCCTTGAGCTGAAGAGCCGAGGGACAGCGCCCAGGCCCAGAATTCAAGACCCACAACCACCACCAACAACAACAAAAGAACCAGTAAAACAAACAATCCAATTAGCAAATGACAAACAAATTGAGCAGTTAAAAAAAAAAAAAGGAGAACTGATTGAGCAAGTGGCAAATGAAAAAAAAAACAAAACAAAACATTTTTCAAACACTTTTCCATATCTGATGAGAAATCCTTAGCCATAAAGGGAATGTGAGCCAAAAATCACAAAGAGGTTTCATCTCACTCCAGTTAGAGTGGCAATAATCAAGAAAACAAACAAGACACAAATGGGGTGCAGAGATAGAAAAACAAGGAAAGGAGAAATACTATCAGTAGGAATTAGTATAGCCATGATGGAAATCACTATGACAGTCCCTCAAAAGGTCTACAAATAGAAGTACCAAATGATCCTGCTGACGTCATTCCTTCATACTTTCTATCCCTAGGAAATGTACCCAAACAAATGTGTAACAGCATATAATAGTATATGTGTTTCCAGCAACAATATTCAAAATAGACAAGTTATAGAAGCAGGCTAAGAGATGGTGGTTCAAGTCCAGGCCAGGGAAAAACTTCATGAGACCTCCATCTCAACATATACATATGTAGCTCAAGGCTATGATCCTAGATACACATGGAAGCATAAATAAGGAGATTATTGTTCAGGATAGCTCAGGGCAGAAATAAGAGAGGACTTGAGTGGCAGAGCACCTATCTAGCAAGCATGAGACCCTGAGTTTAATCCCTAGTACTGTGTGTGCATACTCATGTGTGTGCACACTCACGCTTGTGCGCTCACGCACATACACACACACACACACACACACACACACACACACACACACACACACACACACACACAGAAAGACCTCCCTGACAACATTTTCATTTGATTCCTTCATGACATAACATTTTAAAGCCAATTATGGTATTACCTGTCATCCAAGTATAATTATATTTTATTAGTATATTTAATGGCATAAAATAATGGGTTTCATTGGCATTTCATACACCTATATAACATATTTTAACCATATTCAACATCCCCAATACCTCTTACTTCTTCATCCACCTCCTATGACCACCATTCCCTTCCTGTCCTTTTGATAAATACTCCACCTTCTACATTCATATTCTTTCTTACGTAAATTCCACATAGGAGTACAAATAGGTACTATTCGTCTTTCTTTCTGAGTCTGGCTTATTTTACTTAACCAATCTAATTATAACTTTAGACAACTCAAGAATTTATTTTATGATACATTCGAAAATTTAAATTCACAACTCAGAGTACTCGGTCTCTCTTCCAAAAGTTATACCAAAGCTTGCATTTTATTTATTTATTTATTTGTATTATCTTTTAGTAGTTGTACAAAAAGGTTTCAATTCAGCATATCAGTTTATGAGTATAATGTGTCCTGACCAAGGTCATGCTGTGTTTTACGTGTGTTTATGTGTTTATTGATCAGCCAACCTTCTAGAAACATCAATAAGGTTTGATTTGCCCCATTTTTACATAAGCAGAAAAGGAAAAAGGCTAGTGGAGGTTATAAGACACTTGTTCACATTGTATACCTAAAGATACCTAACGAAGAGCCTGGATGAGGAAAGGAAAAAAAAGCCTAAATTTGAATTTTTTGTTTTTGTTTTTGTTGGTCATGGGGCTTGAACACTTGGCCTGGGCACTGTCCCTAAGCTCTTTGGCTCAAGGTGAACACTCTACAACTTGAGCCATAGCTCCACTTCCAGTTTTTCTAGTGGTTTATTGGAGATAAGAGTCTCATGAACTTTCCTGCCCAGGCTGGCTTTGAACCGCAATCCTCAGATCTCAACCTCATGAGTAGCTAGGATTACAGGCGTGAGCCACGGGCCCCATCTTGAATATATTTTAACTGAAGTTTCATGTCCCAGCCTCCCTCCAATGCCCTAAGTGCCTACAGTCAAACTCCCCAGTGCATTTGTGCCAAACTGTCTGCCTAAAGGCTCTTCCGGAACAATTCCTATCCAAGGTCTCAGCTTCAATGGGGGATAGAAAGCATTTGGGCATTCTGGTAAAACACTCTGAATTTTTTAACAGTGAGAAAGCTCTGGTAAAGCTTCGTTAGTATTAATGAAGCCACTACAAAAGAGCCATCTAAAAAAGTGTATCAGCAAGACAGGGAAATGCTTGATTAACTGGAACAGTAGTCTCATGGAGTGCCACACGTGGGGCGGGGGGTGGGGGGTGGGGGCAGGGGTCTGGGGTGATTTCTTGACAAAGGGCTCCAGGAAAAAAGAGAGCTGGATGAGGGCGGAGAAGAGCTCAGAAAGATCATTCATTCTGAATGTGTGGATGTGCATGGTCTCTGGGGAAAACATTTTAGGGAACTTATAGTGAAGGTAGCCCAAGAGGCAAAGAATCCTTAAAAGAGATTTGAAAAGATGGACCAGACTACTTGGGTCTATAAATTTGTATTTAGTAGATTCAGATATTGAGTCTGTAAGCTGCCCAGCAGGCAGTTTATCAAGATTCCTTCCATTCCTGGAATTCCTCCTAAACACCCCTAAATTCCTGTCTTGCCCTAGATTGCATTATTATTATTATTATTATTATTATTATTATTATTATTATTATCAGTCTTGAAAATCCATACGCATTCAAGCACTCAGTGCTATGAGGAAAACAAACCCATTGTCATGATAAATGGCATTCTCGTGGAGAGAAAATAATAATAATAATAATAATAATAATCTATCTTCCAAGAGGCATTCAGGACAGAATTTACAAACCCCATGCATAAAGCAGGGCTGTCTTTTAGACATGCAGCCCCGCAGACCTGATTTTGTTTACATACCAAGCATTCCAAGCTTTCTTGTGGAGCAGACTTGCCCTAAGCAAGCCCATAAAGCATGAGCATCTATGTATTAACTTACAGGAGAACTGACTGGCAGGAGTTTCTTAATCACCACACTAGCAAGGAATCAGCCCTGGGAATTGTTAGAGGGAGTCAAAGGTTGGAGGCCATTGGACATTCTGACTTGATAATAGGTCTCCCCAGCTCTCCCTCTCTGTGGCAGTTGCTTGACTGAGTGAGCACTGGGAGCTTTAGTTCCAGCACTTGCCTGAATGCTGAGCTTCTATCAGTCAGTTTGGAGTCAGTTCTTCAGATTTTGAAGATACCCTTCTATTTAAAGTGACTTTACATAATGTTGTTCATTAGGCCAGAACTGGGATTTGAACTCAGAACCTGGGGCACCATCATTTAGCATTTTTGCTCAAAGCTAGTACCCTAACACTTGAACCACAGCTTCACCTCTGGATTTTGGGTGACTAATTGGAGATAAGAGTTTCATGGACTTTCCTGATCAGTCCTCAGATCTCAGCCTCCTGAGTAGCCAGGATTACGGGTATGAACTTATTCCAGATCTTAGATAGTATCTAACTATGGACTCTCACTTGCTGCATCTTCCTTCACACCATTACACTGTGAGTATGCTTGGAATCTATCTTTCCATCTACTTCATGGCTATCACAATAGCTGCTAGCTATTGATGGCATTTCTGATCATATTTCAAGCAACTTGGGGTTTAAAAGCCTTTGTTTCTTCATCCAAAGTAAAAAAAAAAAATTTTTTTAAAGAAGTGTCTCATGCTTGTAATCCTAGCCACTTAGGAGGCTGAGATCTAAGGATCTCAGTTCAAAGCCAGCCAGCGAAAGAAAATCTGTGAGACTTTTATCTCCAATTAACAACCAAAATACAACTGAGTCTCAAAGAGGTAGAGCTCTAGCTTTGAGCAAAAGAGCTCAGGGACAGTACCCAGGCCCTTATTTCAAGTTTCATGACTGACAAGATAAATAAACAAAATAAAAGGAGTTCTCAGTAGAGAATTATCATCCCCACAACGTTGAACTAACTCTGAATTTTTTAGGTATCAATTTCATTCATTGGTTATACATCACTAGCTTGTAATGAGTGACAAACACATCCTATTCCTTTCCCTCTGCCTGCTGAAAGTCCCACAAACGAACACTGTAGTTCATTTATTCTTGTTTGAGTCAAGACAGATAGACAGGACACAGGGAAATTGTATTCTTTTTTAACATATATCCAAAGATCTATATTTAGACATGAGAACCAGGTATGGTGAGAGGGAGTTGTAAAGATCAAATCTAAGGAATCTTGATGGGCTGGAGCATAAATAATGTCAATGTTATGCTAGAAATATTTGCATTTGTTTTCTGTCTTTTCAGACAATGGGGAATACTAGTATTGGGAAACAAACATTTCTAAGGACAAATAAATTTACAAACAGATTTTCCAAACATGTACAGGTTGCTGTAGACTGTGCACGATATGTTATTCTGGACACTTCCAGTCTCTAACATACTGACACTTGAGAAATGTAGAGAAGGAGGGTGCTCAATGTATTGAGACAGACAAATGCCATTCCACCTTTTTCAAGTTTCTGAAGGCCATACACCTATAAGCTTGATCTTGTCTGTCTCAGAAGAAGATGAACCTTGGAATGAATTGTTCAAGTGATCCTTTATGAGTGCCTAGAAAAAAGATAAAACATACAACCAATGACACCAAATCACATCAAATAATGCTGAAAAACAGATTGAATTCGATGGTAGTTGACCATGACCTATTTCACTGTTAATGTTGGCATCTTATTTTATGTTATAATAATGAGCCCTTGACACCAAATTCAGTTAGACAGAGAGCTGGGGACAGGTCCATAACGGAATATTCTACACATACCCAGAGCATCTGAGGCTTGCTAGGAGGCCATACCACAGTTAAAATGGACTCAGATTTTAGGCTCTTAGTTGGTTGGTATCTCTAGCTCAGATCCTAAGGCACATCTCTATTTCTAAACCCACAGAAATAGTAAGATAGTAAATGTTGAGTGTTTGGGTCACTAAGTTTGGAAATAATTTGTCATGCAAAACTAGATGATTAGTGAAGAAAGGGGTGACATTGTCCAAAAAGAAATGTGCTGTTTATTGACTTACGTAACTGTAACCACTACACATCACCTTTAATAATAACGTTTTTTAAAAATTTTTACATGGATGATTAGTTAGGTGCTGGTGGTTCACAGCTATAAACTTAGCTACTCAGGAGTCTGAGATCTTAGAATCAAGGTTCATAAACTAGCCCAGGCAGACAAAAACTGAAAGACTCTAATCTCCAATTAACCAGCAAAAAGCCAGAAGTAGAGATGTGGCTCAAGTGGTAGAGCCTTGAACAAAAAAGCAGAACAAGATCATGAGGCTCTGAGTTCAAGCTGCTGTAGTCACACACACACACACACACACACACACACACACACACACACACACACACACACTCACAAATAGATAATTAATACAATGAATCAGATCCATGTATGAAAAAAATGAATAATTCTTAAAAGCAATGGTGAAATTTTTTTAAAAGAAAATGTCATTATTTCACCTTGATACACATTATAAATATTGAAGTTCATCTCGATTTTATATATAAATTAATTGACTGGGATGAATACAATAAAATTGTGGTAGGGTTATGTCTAAAAAGAAAAAAAGAAAGGAAATGGAGGGAAATATAAAAGAAATTAAACTTTGTGGATACTTTATTTCAAGGAGACTTTTAAAGATCCAAAGCAGAGATTAAGAAAAGATCATTTCTAAGTGGTAGATATTTGTCATATTTTTCTCATGTTTTTTAAATTGTTCCCCTGCAGGAGACATAAATGTAAGGAAAAATTTAATTATGAGCATGTCCAGGCTATGCAAAACATTGTTTATAGCAGGAGGTTCAGATGATTTTACCGGCAAGTTCTAGCACACCTAAGAGGAGCAAATAAACACTGTTATTTGAACTGTTTCCAAGCATAGTGAAAGATCCAGTTATTCCCAGCCCATATTTTATTCCTGGCATGTTTAAACCTACAGTTTGTATCCTGGCAGATGACCTGTGGAAAAGTGTTGGCCAGTTAACTGAGGAATCCATAATTGGAATAATAAAAAAAGTAGATTTTGAGTAGGTCAAAAAAATGAAAGGAAAATGAAATTTGAAATCCAAGACATTTTGAGGATTCTGGTAAGGAATTATTTGAAGAGGTATAAGAAGCAAACACTTGAACAGTATACTGTAAGCAACATTGTTGAAAATTCTAAGCAAATACTGAAGGGAGCCTTTCATCCCTTCTCTAGAATGACTGAAATCTCTTTCTCTCCCTTTCCTTAACTTTTATTTTAGATATCACTGCAAATAATTGAGTTCTAGTCTTTATTGTATCATCTTTGGTCATTGCCAGAGTTCTAAGAATTTGGAGAAAGAGTTCAGAATTATGTAACCTGTGTATAAATAATCTACCTAAGTAGGGTCAGATTGGATTGTTTTTTAACCAAACAAGCCAACCAACCATCCCACCAGCAATGCAAGAAGAATCCCATAAACACATTTGTCCACCTGCCATTTCTCACAGCTGCTATTACATGGAAGAGGAAGGTACCAGATGAGATTTAAGTGTTTTCCTGTGAATTGTGAGCCAGAGCTCTTTCCTCGCCTTTTGAGGCAGGCAGATAGTTACAGGGTCCACGGTTGCCAGAACCACTTGCAAGACCTGCCCATAGATCCCCCCATGGATTCACCTCTGCCTAAGGAACACACGAATATCCCTTCAAAAAAGATAACCCCAAAGACTGTCCAAGAGTCCTGATAAAATTCCTGTGGCCAACTTTGTTGATGTCATACTTTGCCAACCTGAATGTTTGTCCAGCAAAACAGAGCCCTCGCCCAGTACACATGCTTGGGAGTCAAGGATGATGCCCTTCATAATGACCTTTTGGCACCATGATACCCAGATCCCAGGTGAAAACTGTTCAATCTCTGTACGGAGCCTGCACACATTCATCCTGATGCGCTCAGACAAACTTGGGCCTGCACTAACACCAATATGTTTCATAAGCCCCACTTGTCAATCAACCTGTCTATCAGCTTAAGTATGCAAAGGACTGTCCCAGTTCTCTTTTCCTGATTTCCTCCCCACAGATGGCAGGAGTGTTACCCTCGGGTCTGTAGTGCCCACTTTGCCCACTCCTGCTTTTCTTACAGAGACTACTTTTGTTTTCAAATAAACCTATGCTTCCCGGCTGCTTGTCTGTGTCCTACTCCATTCTTTGTTCAAGACACAAAGTATCTAGAACTTAGATGGGAAGCTTCCATCCCCAAATCCTCACCCAGTAACACGTTGGTTTATATTTTTATAATGCAAATTCTCTCTCTCTCTCTCTCTCTCTCTCTCTCTCTCTCTCTCTCTCTCTCTCTCTCTCTCTCTCTCTCTCTCTCTCTCTCTCTCTCTCTCTCTCACACACACACACACACACACACACACACACACACACACACACACATTGAACAGTGAGCTTAGGATATGAAGTTTTAACAAGAGGCAGAAGTGGGCTCTTCACCTTTCAATAATGCATATTTTGTTAAACCCAGCAGTCCCCTAGCCCACAAGCTAGTCCTAGAGGATCGTGGTCTAGGCTAGCCCAGGCAAAAAATGTGAGACCCTATCTCAAAATGAATCATAGCACAAAGGATGGAAGCATAACTCAAGTGGTAGAACACCTACCTAAGCTAGTATAAAGTCCGAATTTAAATCTCAGTATTGACCCCCCCAAAAAAGAGTGTTGAAAACATAGGAGGTGGGGGGAAGAACATTCATGAGGCTTCATCTCTAAAATAAACACCAAAGCCAGGTTAGAAGTATGGTTCAAGGAGTAAAGCAAAAGCCAAGAAAACATGAAGCCCAGACTTTAAGCCCCATTAATAACTATAAAAAAAAGTTAAAATTAAAGGGTTTTAACTTTTATTTAAATGAGCAATTAGGTAAATTCATGATTAAAACAAATGCTTTAATTATGTGAATTAACCCTAAGCTGTTCTCCACAGTCAATGCCTCAAAGAATGCTTGGTTGGTTGGTTTGGTTTGAACAAGGTCTCATTATACAGCTAGGGCTGGTCTCAAACTCAAGATTTTCCAGCCTCAACCTCCCCAGTGTTGGGATTACAGATAGGCAACACCATACCAGGCCCTCATCTATGTTGGTTTTTTTTTTTTGGTCAGTCATGGGGCTTGAACTCGTGGCCTGGGTGCTATCCCTGAGCTCTTTTGCTCTAGTACTCTACCACTTTGAACCATGGTGCCACCTCCCCATCTCTATCTTCAATTTCCCAAGAAGTGAAGCCACTCAGCTCAAAAGGGTTCTTGGTGGTTAAAAGGTTGGACACTAGTGTCCAACCTCATCCTTTCTGCTTGAGTGTTAGAGCTCTAAACACCTGCTACCCATGTAGAGCAGTGCAGACCCACGGACTCAGAGGGCTCGGGGTCATTGTGTTCAAATGTGATCTGAAGGAAATCTGAGTAGGGGGTGTATGAAAATGAAATGAAAACACTCCGAGAGTCCTATTTATTATAGTTCACCACTCACATTTTTATTTGTTGTTGGCAGTCTTCTGGAAAACCTGTTAACATTGAAAGAGAAAAAAAAACTGGAGAGAAGACTTCTACTGGGATGAAATGAATTGAAAACCTCAGGAAATGCAAGCTGTGGAGCAGCTCTTTATTGCTGACACCTTGCCCTTGGTTATGAAGGACCTCATTATGGCTGAGGAGGTCTCTCATCAGTCCTGGAGAGAATGGGAAACTAGACTCCATGCAGCATTTGTGCTTGGCCAGGAGCAGGCACCTTGCAGATGGCTGTACATTTTTTAGACAGCAGCACACCCTCACCAGAAGTGTGAAGAGTTCTCCATCTGGTCCACAGAGTGTGGCCTTACAGAAGCTGTATTCACAACTGCTGCACAGTTAGGTGCTTACTTTGCCTGTGCTGGGAGATTCTGGGCAGTAGCAATTGGAGCCATTACTGGAGGACTTGCCTACACCTGTTACACAGCAAGCTGGCTGGCAGGAAGGGGATTTGCAGCCATTTGGGGTACAGGGAGAGGGTCCACTACAAGGTGGCTGGCAAGAAAGCACGGTGCCTTGGGAAGATGATTGGCAAGAACTCTTCACAAAGCAAGGGGACTGGCAGTTTGTCACAGGCTGGCAGACGCAAGGTGTGGAAGGAACTGTTTGACAGTGAAGCAGCTGGCACGGAGAACAAGCAGGGTTGCAAGGACTGAACATACAAGTCAGAGGCTGGCAGGAAACAGGCAGGCAGGGAACTGATTGGCAAGGTTTGAAAATGTAGCAGATGGGTTGGTAATAAATGGATTTGCCAGATTGGCCTTTGCCTCGGGTGGGTTGACACGAAGCTCCTTGGCAGCAGGGTTCACAGGGTCTTGCCTCACAGATGATTGGAAGGCAAGATGTTTCCGCACAGGAAGTTACTTCGGGGCAGGATGGCTGGCAGGATGTAGCATCACAGCAGACTGGTTGGCCACAAGTGGTCTGGCATGATACAGATGTGCAGACAGGTTTCTGGCAGGAGCTGGCATCACAGGACTTTGTCTGACAACCACTGGATTCCGAGCAGAATGGCTGGCACGAGGCAACTGGACACAGAGACTGCCCAGTGCTGGATTCACAGCAGGCTTTGTGGGAGCATATGGGTTGGCAGAGAAAACCCACACAAGAAGTTTCTGGAAAGCAGGTAGATTGACAAGTGGATTCACAGCCCCTCGGGGTACTGCTGGGTGGCTGATGATTTTCTTGACATGTAACTAGTTGCCATGTCCTGCTGTGGCAGGCACTGGGCAAACAGACAGCATTGCGGAAGCTGCGACCATTGGAGCATGTGGAAACGGTGGGTACCGTTGGAATGGAAGTGGCATTTCCAGGACTACAGGCGTCCTCCATGGTAGTGGCGCTCACCAGGTTGGCAGGTTGCAAACCCAGCCTATCAGAATTGAGGGGCTTTTATAGTGCTCTCCTAGGGGTGTTGGCACCATCCTGAGAGCATCTTTCCTTGTTATTGTTTTTACTCATTTGCATGCAAACATCTGATTAGAAACCTCCAGAGTTTTTCCTTGGAGGGATTGGAATACATTGATGCTGCTCTGGGATGAGCTGTCTCTTTTACAGGTTGCTTCGCAGCCTTACGGAAGCTGGTTTGCCTCTCTACCCTCTCATCAGGCGGGCTCCACCAAGCTTACCCTGCTCTTCCTCCAGGAATGTAGCTCTGCAGATCCAGACAATCAGGAAGTGAAGCTCTGACCCTATCAGGACAGAGGGTATCCAAGATGGCAGACAGGAAAATGCATAGTGAGGGTCATCTCTGAGATGACTCTCAGAGATATTTAGGTGTCTCCACTTCTTTTTTTTTCTTTTGTCGGTCATGGGGCTTGAACTCTGGGCCTAGGCACTGTCCCTCAGCTTCAAGGCAAACGCTCTACCACTTGAGCCACAGTACCACTTCTGGTTTTCTGGTGGTTTATTGGAGATAAGAGTCTCATGGACTTCACTGCCCAGGCTGGCTTTAAACTGCGATCCTCAGATCTCTGCCTCCTACTCGGCTAGGATTACAGGCATGAGCCACCGGCACCCAGTGGTCTCCATTTCTTTCTACAACCTTCACATCTGACTTTCTGGAAACTTAACTTTAGAATTGTTACCAATAATAGCTGTAATGGTATCTGTTTATTGCATGCTTACAGGAGCTACCCAGCCTTTAGCTGCATTTTTCACTTATCCTTGAAATGACTTTAATTAGTAAGTATAACTGTCATCACTGTGTTAGGTTCCAAGTACCTAGACTCAATTCAGAGTTTATGTCATATTTCCCCAATTATGTAAGTAATTTTGAATAAACAGAATTCTAATCTGGCTTGGCTGGCCCCCAAATCTCAGATCTTAGTTATTTATTATACCACTTGGCATTGGAGAAGTTGAGGAGTGAAAGGAATATAAATAAGAGAGAAGGGAAGCATGACTGTATATGGGGATGGAGGCTGATATTTGCTCAGCAGCAGGCTAGCTAGTTCTGTCCTGAGGATGGCCTTATCCACCACAGAGACATTCATCATTGGCTAGATAAAGCTAATTTAACCTTTACATCTACTTAGCAGTACACTCAGATGGAAAAAGTTAAACCTGCAAATATTACATCAAGAAGGATTCAATTCCTAAGGTAGAGCCCACAGCATACAAATTCTACAAATGTAAAAGAACAACCATCAGAAGTAATATTGGGACATCACTGCAAAGTGGCTGTAGCTCCTCCAGGAAGAATTCCTGAGGTGCTGTCCAGACCCTTCTTCTTTTCTTCTGAGCTTGCCTCTGCTCAGCATTGCCAATCAACTTCAGCATCCCATACTATCCGCATGCTGAGCCTTGTTCATGCTGGATTGCACATGGTACCTTGGAAAAACAATGGTTTTACCACACCAGACAGGGTTGGTCTTGATTTCTGGCTCATTGCTAACACATATTGTTGGATGGAATAGCTAATTATCCAGGTCTTCAAAGTCCCAAGATGTTATCAACCGCATTACTGTTTCTTGGTTACTTTGGCTATTGCAACAGCCAACAGACTGGCAATTCTGGAGGTTACTTTGTAAAATACTAGTTACAAAATACTTTCTCCTTGGTATGCTCCTCATCCTCATTTTTAAAGAAGGGAAACTATTCTGATCAGAACAATATCTAGAAAACATCATCATTAAAATACCTTTATTCACCATAGATATATAGATAGATAGATATACAATAGAAAATATGTGTGTATTGTCTCTGAACATTAAATATTCATGTATTGTCTTTTAAAACCTCATTATTAGTATTGTCCATTCATGTTGCTGCATATAACCTTGGCCCAGTCATTTTTATTTCAGTATAATATTCCCTTGTGTGACTATAACACAATTTACTTCTCTTTGAATGGGCAATTGACTTGTTGGTTTGTCCTTCAGATATTTTGTCTTGTAGATAGAGAAAACATGGGAGAGAGGGGAGAAAAACTTTACAGAATTACTGTGATTTACATAAAACACTAAGCAAAGATTGACACAAAGATTTAACACACTGATTAATTCTTCATGTGACTCTTGAAAACAACAGTGATGTATCTCAATGGTCCATTGAGCTAGTAACTCCAACACTCATGTACAGAATAAGCTTCATTTCTGACTTTTTTTCTTCTCCCCTTGTCTAATCAGAAGCTTCTGGAATGGGGGGTTTTACACTCTCCAGGAATCGTTGCCATTGCCTAGCTGGTAGTGACCAAGCATGTTGCTTATCACTCCACAACGCACAGAATATTCCCCACAATGAGAAACCATCCTGCCCAAAATGTCAGCAGTGGTCAAGTTGAGACACCATGGCGTATCCATCCAAATGATGGCCCTCTGCCCTGGGCAACCAGTGCAGGAGGTAACTACTTGGAAGAGGCTCCCTACTTGCAGATTGTAAGAGAGTGGGCATGGAGTTTATACCGAGCATTTCTCTGCTGACCTGGAGAACACAAAATTAGCTGTCTCACAAGAAGCAAAGGTTATTCAACCTTCCTTCTTGTAAGTCTGACTCCCATTTATTCTTTTCATCCCACTGTGGACTCCAAAGCTATTCCCTTTTTCCAGTTATACCCAGGCTCTTTCTTTGAGTTCTTTATTCCAAGGCAAACGAGACTTTCTAAAACGCAGCACTTTCTATGTCCTTACCCTACTCACAGCACCCTCCCTTCAATGCCTCACAGAAGCTCTGCACTAAACTGAAAACACACCAGACCCAATGTGGGCCGATCCCTCTGGGCTGCCTCGCCACAGGACGTGCCTCTCCTCTAAGGACATTTCTGTCAAAGCATCCACTAATGAGCAGTTTGCTCCCAGCCCCATTTACTTGTGCATGCTTCTCCTGCCTAAAAGGTCTCTCTTCCTTGTTTGTACCTGATTAATTCCTACTTGTAAGGAAAGGACATGGGTCTTCTGCCGAACACAAAGAATTACAATAATTTTCTCAATGCCCATATTTTTCCCAACAGACTGAGCTCCCTGAGAATGAGAACTGGGGTTTTTGATTTGTTCATTCCTAGAGACTAACACAGCCTGCCACCTACATCTAATAATGATGGATAGATGGATGGATGATGGATGGATAGATGGATGATTGATGGATGGATGAAGGATGAATGAATGGATATTGGATGGATACATTTATGGATGAGTGTATGATGAATGGATGGATTGATGTTAAATGGATGGATGGATGATAGATGGATAGAAGATTAGATGGATGAAAAATGGGTTGGTGGAGGCATAAATAGATATGGATGAATAGCAGATGGATGGATGGATGGATAGATGAATGTTAAATGGATGGACAGTTGACCCTTGAGTGGAGAGAGGCATAAATAGATGATGGATGAGTGGTAGATGGATAGTAGATATATGGATGGCAGATGGGTTGATGATGGATGGATAGATGATGGATAAATGGATGATGGATAGATGGATGATGAATGATGAGTGGATGATGGGTAGAGCTGCTCAAAGATGAAATGGGTCTCTGATGATATTATGGTATTAACAGAAGAATAGCATATCCCTTCATTTTAGCCACCTTTATTGAACTGTTACATGCATCTCCAAGAAGTTCCTAAGGAACATAAGCACATACCCAAGGTAGCCCATGCATAAGGACAGAAAATACTGTGTCTCAGAAAAGAGACAGGCACTATGGAAAAGCAGCTCTTCTCAGCTTACTGGCAGCAGAAAACAAGAAGTCAGGCCGTCTCCCTCTCAGTGTCCAAGAAACCTTCCTTTGGGCCCTTAGGACACTGGCATTTCTGGTAAGTTCTTTGAACCTAAACCAGTGGTGTGAATGACAGTCACAGAAAAAGCAGGGTTTGAGCTAAGCCATAATGAGCTGTGTGCAGAACAGTCCAGGTTTCTCTCTAGCTTAGAGCTTGCTTAGCAGGAGCTGGTGGGCTGAGGTCAGATCAGCGATCGGCAGGCTTGTTGGCAGGAGGCTGAGGGGCTGTGGCCTCCGTGGTGGATTTGGCCTCAGAAGGCTGGCAGGGAGTCTCCTGTGGGACCTCTGACTTGCAAGGGGTAGAATCAGCACAATCAGGCTGGCTGGAGGTGGACTTTTTGCCCTCCTGCTTACAGGAGTCGGAATTAGCACAAGGCTGGCGGGAGCAGACAGGGCGGTAGGAGTAGGAAGTGAAGCAGGTGGGACGGCGCAGGATGGAGTAACAGGAGCGATAGCAGGAAGGTCGGTAAGAGATGGACGTCAGGTATGGCTGCCTATAGGTGATGGGTCCAGCGCAGATGGGGCGGCAGATTGGACGGCAAATCGGGCGGTAGGAAATGGGGCTGCACGGCTGTTTGCAGGAGCTAGGTATGTAGTAAGTCTTAGGAGGGCAAGACGGTGGACAGACGGCAGATGCAGATGACCCTGGACGGCAGCAGGGAGGTTGGCACGAAGTAGATGGGCAGGGCTCACAGCTGACAGAACGGCAGCGTTTGACCAGGTAGCAGGAAGGTTGACATGGGCTGGGCACACAGACAGAGGGAGCGCAGGGGCTAGGCTCAGAGCACATAGGCTGGCAGATACTGGAGACGCAACAAGAGGGCTCTTGGCAAGGGCCGGAACCACATGGCTGCTCACAAGGGCTTGGAACACAGCAGACAGGACGGAGACAAACAGGCTCACAGACCAGAGCCATACAGGTGGCCGGCTGGCACACACTGGCCTCCAAGCAAGATGTCTCACAGGGACTAGGGTCACAACAGACAGGCTGGCAGCAGCTACTGGTGGCGGAACAGACCGAGGGACAGCAGCTGGGCGATGGGCACACTGGCTGGCAGCAAACCGGCTCACACACCACTGGCTCACACACCATGGGCTCACACACCATTGGTTGGCAGGAAGTGGACACCGCACAGGTAGACGGACAGCAGCTGGGCTCGCAGATGACCGGCTGGCAGCAAGCAGGTTTGCAGAGGACCGGCTGGCAGGATGCAGGCATGCAGAGGAACTGCTGGCAGCCAGTGGTCTCACAGCACACCGGCTGACAGCAGCTGCTCATGGAGCAGGCGGGCTCACACAGGGTGGCCTCCAGACATGCAGATGGGGCACAGCTGCTTGCTGAGCAGGAAGGCTGGTACACGCTGGCCTCGCAGCACACAGGCTGACAGCAACTGCTCACCGAGCAAGAAGGCTGACCGCATTGGGACCCGCAGCCAGATGAGCCACAGCTGTCTTCGCAAGTCACTAGTTGCCACGTCTGGCTCTGGCAGGAACTGGGCAAGCAGATGGGCCCTCCACAGCTCACCTCAGTGGAGTAGAGAGAGATGGCTGGCAGGGAAGGGCATTTCCTAGAACAACAGCTGCCAGACATGGTTGAGGTGTCTCTGCTTCTTTGTGAATGCTGGAAAGGAGCTGCCCGACTGTGCCGGAGCTCCAAGTCCCTGTCTTTTATATGTCCATCTCTGGCACATGCTGTTTGTGGCCCCTGCATCTTTTCCTTATTGCTGTTTGGGCCCAGTTGCAGAGAAACATCTTATTATACCCATGTTTGTTGACCTAGACGTTGTCTATCTACCCATCAAGAAGGTGTTGGTGTAGTGACAAGCTAAATTTGGAATCCTCAAAGCTACAGTGGAATAAGCAGCAGCATCTCCAAGCTTCCTGGTCTTTACCTCTGAGCTTCCTGAACAAGGAAAGAAGAAAGAAACTTATCATTTATCCACCCTCTGGCTCTTCTATCAGAAGCTCTGGGCTAAGCACAGATGATGTACACAGGAATCAGACTCACAACTCCCCTCATGCATCTCGTCCTGCAGTGGGCAGACAAGGACAGACACAAACTCAATGCCCCACAGTGACACACTACACACACACACACACACACACACACACACACACACACACACACACACACACAATTAAAACACAAAAGGAGGCATAGGGAGAAATGATGAATCCGGACAGGGAGGGGATACGTAGGCTGCCTTGTCAATGACTGCACCTCGCACAGCCATCTTGGGTCAATCCAGCAGCAGTCTCACGAGGCAGAGATTACTCCCCCATATTAAGATGGAGAACCTGGAAAGGTTAAGTCACTTGTTGGAGATGATGCAAAGCTTGTCCATGATCTAGGGTCGAGGTTCTTTCTCCTATGGGACCAATGTGGACTGGCTTTTCTCAGGAGACTTCAGCAAAGTCATGTGTCACAGACTCTGCCCAGTATGCTGCCTTCCATCCTGCAGCAGGAGCCACTGGGGTATTATCCCCACCAGTCCCTGGAAAATCACTTCCTTCTCATCCCTCCTTTCTTCTTCCACCCAGGCTCATCCCTCCGCAGTCAGTAGATCTCCATGGTCTTCCTTGCCTTTGGAGATTTTGACCAGTCCTAAAAGAAAAAAAAAAAAAAAAAAGAACCAAATGCTCATTGCTCACCCCTGTAATCTTAGTTACACAGGAGGCTGATATCTGAGGATTGTGGTTCAAAGCCAGCCCAGCAACAAAGTCTATGAGACTCTTATCTCCAATGAACTACCAAAAAAGGCATGTGACTCAAGTGGTAGAGCAGTAGCCATGAGCAGAAAACCTCAAGGACAGCGCCCAGGCCCTGAGTTCAAGCCCCAGAGGGATGAGGTAGGAAATCAACCCCAGATTTTCAAATACCTAAGCTCAGTGTGTTTTCATCATCAGGGCAAAAAGCAGGCTGTGCCTTGGAAAAAACTGAGCTATCATGCCATCCAGTCCCCCTTCTTTCATTAATCTTTTACAATCATTCACTCTTTTTCCCTTTCATTCACCCATTCAGCTCAACCAACTCTGGATTCTCTGCGAGAGATATAGAAAGACTAAGTCTTAAGCGGAGCCATCAGCAGCACACATTTAGAAGAGATGGACGCATCCGTGTGCAGTTGTGGTACAGCATTGCACTTGCTGTAATCTGGGGGACATGTGGAGATTTGGGGGCCTCCAGAAGAACTGGTAACATGGTTCATAGGGAAGGTAGGAAAGACTTCTCCAGTAATTTGATGACTAAGGGGAATCCTCAAAGAAGAAGGAAGGAAGAGTGATAAAGACAAGAAAAGAAAACTGTGGAAACCAAACATACAAGAGCATCATATATTTGGAGAGCAGCCAATGGTTCCACATAGCCAAGATAAAAAGCACAGGGGACAGGAAGGGACAGCGATGGGGCTACAGGGGGTTTTGAGGCACCCAGTCATAAAATGCCTATTGGTTATGTGTAAAAATTTGGATGTTTATAATGCTTACGCAGGAAGGTAACTTGATCAGATTTGCCCTTTGGTTATGGAAAAGGAGGAAATTTCAAGGCATGGAAACAACCAAGGGATGGGAGCAATGACCCAAAAGCTTCATGGTGACAAACTGAACAGAGTAGCGCTCTGGGATAGAGTGATATGAGCAGCTGCAAAGCTCCAAAGCAGCAGAATCTACAAGTCTTGTCATTGAAAATGGAAGATTAGAAAGCAGAAGTGCTTTTCTTTGAGGCAAAGAACTTTTACACAGCTCTGAACGGGGTAATGCAGAGTTTATTAGCCCCCCCTGCCATTGCTAATATTTCTCTCAATCGACTTCCCTTCCTTGGCTCATCCAGTGATGAAATTACAGGTGAAGAGGGTCCTTCTCCCATCAGTTCTTCATAAACTTTCAGCCAAGAAGTAGGCATATCCTTGACATTATGGTGGCAGGGGAGGGGGGACGGGGGGGGTCATCTCCTCGCATAATCCTTCCCTGTGTATGAAGTAGCTCTTCTCTTTGAGGTATGTCATTCCTGCTTGATTATTTGTAATCGGTCCCTATCATTCTTTGACATCGCATAGGTACCAAACACAAGGACTTTGTGAGTTTACAGATGTCTACCCAGCACCCAGAGTAGTGTTTGAAACATCAGAGGTACACAATTAATATTTATTGAAGGAACAAATGAGGACCTCTGTGGAAAGCCAAGAAAGGCAACCCTCCTTGGGAGTCCACAGAAATCACTACCTCTACCCAGTCATCCGGGCGCCATGACCATGAGCAATAGAATAATCAACTGCTCTGAATCACAGCTCCCCAGTGCAGCCCCATTAACCCCTGGGCAGGTTTGTCCCCTTGGTCTGTTCCTGTTCTAACTATGGCTTCATCCTGGGGATGAAAAAGTTCCTGGGAGGCCAATTCCATTCAGAGCAAAGATGACTTAAATAGTAGAATCTGAGACTAAATCAGGACAGATTACAGTCTCCCGTTCTCCCCCAAAGCATAATATACTAATATCATTTTTTTTTTTTTGTCAGTCGTGGGGCTTGAACTCTGAGCCTGGACGCTGTCCCTCAGCTCTTCAGCTCAAGGCGAGCACTCTACCACTTGAGCTACAGCGCCACTTCCGGTTTTCTGGTGGTTTATTGGAGATAGGTGTCTCACGGTCTCTCCTGCCCGGGCTGGCTTTGAACCACGATCCTCAGATCTCAGCCTCCTGAGTAGCTAGGATTACAGGCGTGAGCCACCAGCGCCTGGCACTAATATCATTTTTAAAAAATAAAATCAGTAGGGATTTTAAAAAATAAAATTGAAATCCTCAGACATTGTTCGTTGGAAAACAAAATTGTGTAAACATATCAAATAAATTTGGTAGTTTCACACAGAATTAAATAAGGTTACCATTTACCTAGAAACTCAACTTCTAGGTATTTCTCTAAAATCAACAAAGGCATATGTTCATGAAAAGACTTGTACATGAATATTCATAAAAGCCAGAGTTGCCTTTAATTCATAATGACCAAAAACTTGAAACAACCAAATGCCTATCAACAGGTAAATACTTTTTCCATCTACCTTTCCTTCTTTCCTTCCCTCTTTCCTTTCTGTCCTTCCATCCTTCCTTCCTTCTTCCTGTCTGTCTTTCCTTCCCTCTTTTTTTCCTTCTTTCTCTCTTTCTTCCTTTCTTTCTTTCTTTTTTCTGGTGCTAAAGATTGCATTAAGGGCATTGTGCTTACTAAGCAGTCACCCTACCATTTGAGCCACACCTCCCAGTCCAGTGGGTTTTTTTAATGTAGTTTATCCATAAAATGGAGTACTGTTCAATAGAAAAAAAAAAAAAAAGAACAAACTCTTGGTCTTGCCTATAAGAATGTGGATGAGTATCAAAAGTGTGACACTAAGCAAAAACATGTTTACATTGTATAACTTCCTGGGGACAAGAAATTAGTGCAAGAGGAGACTGGGGAATTTGAAAGGTGATGAAAAGTGCCATGTATTGATCACATGAGTATAGTACACACAACTGTCAGATCCCATTTTAAATATATATATATACAATTATGGCAGCATTTTATTATATGTAAATTATATCTCAAGAAAATTGACTTATAAAAGAGAAACAAAAGTGTGTGTGTGTGTGTGTGTGTGTGTACTTGCACACAAGTGCTGGTACTAGTGCTTGAACTCAGGGCCTCATGTTCTTCGTTAGCCTTTTCTCTCAAGGATGATGTTCTACCACTTGAGCCACAGCTCCCCTTCTAGCTTTTCACTGCTTAATAAGAGATGAAGTCTTAGAGACTTTCCTGCCAGAGCTGGCTTTAAACAGGGATTCTCAACTCTCAGCCTCCTGAGTTGCTAGATTACATGCATGAGCCAGCAGTGCCCAACTTTGAGACAAACAAAAAACTTAAAGGCAGAAGAGTAAGAGCAGCATAATCGTAGCTTCATTTGTAAATCTGCCTGCATGAGAATCTAGAAACCTATATATTGGTTATGAACTCTGAGTATTCTGGAGGGTATTATTTCTTCTTTATATTTTTTCAAAGTTTTAGGAATCACTGCTATTCTTATGAATCACATACACACACACACACACACACACACACACACACACACACACACACACATATTTTTTTCTTATCTATTTGCCAGATGAGTCATGGCTTTGTAGGTGTTTTCCCAGAGCAGGACAACCATCTTTTGGGCTTAAACTTACCAGTTGGGCTCCCACAGCTGGTCAGGCCTGTGCTAACAGATGTTCACTCCCTATTTGCTCTGAAGCAAAAGAGCATGAAGCTGCAGAAAGAGCTGAGCGGGCCAGAACATTCCTAGAAGCTGCATGTGTTGGTATAGTGTGGCCACAGGAGTTCCTGCCATTCAGAACCAAAGTTATTTTACCAAACCCTGACTTTGACAGGAAGCTTGAGCCTGAAGCCCTCCTACAGATCTCTGTAGTACAGAAGGAGTCCTAGCCCATGGAGCCAGCATTTACTGTGGAGCTTTTAAAACTACAGATTCCCAGATGCCCTAAGCTCTAGAACCAACAGTTACCAAAGCTAATGGTGAAGCCCCAGGATCTATATATTAAAAGTCTCTCCAAGCCAGTCTCATGCAGCACACGGAGTCTTGTCTGCACCAGTGTGGTTGCCAGCCTCCCTGCAAAGGATTACCTGAGACCCGAGAAAAACACAGATCTCAGCCAGGCACTGGTGGCTCATGCCTGCAATCCTAGCTACTCGAGGAGACTGAGATCTGAAGATCACCATTCAAAGCCAGCCTGAGCAAGAAAACCCATGAGACTCTTATCTCCAATTAACTACCCAGGAAAAAAAAAGCCAGAAGTGGAGCTGTGGCTTCAGTGGTAGAGAGTCAGCCTTATCAAAAAAAAAGCTAAGGGATAGTACTCAGGTTTTGAGTTCAAGCTCCAGTATTGGCACACACACACACACACACACACACACACACACACACACACACACACACACACACACACACACGCACACGCACACACACACGCACCACACACACAGATTCCTCAGGCCTATGCTCCAGGAATCTCCTGCTTGAACTAGATTCTGCCATGATAAATCCATAAATTGCACTGCACAAAGCAAAACCTTAGGGCAGATGCCAGAGAGTACATTTCCCTAACCTAGTGGGGAGGAGGGGTGAAGGAAGAGGCCAGAGGACTGATTGGGATATGCCAGCATGCTTGAATTTATTAAGAGGTTAGCCCAGTTTCAAAGGCAGTGGAAAGCTGGGAGGAGGGTCAAAGCCAGAGGCACTGGCAGGAGAAGCTGGCTTGGGGAGTGTGTGGGGCCTGGGGGTGGGGGTTGATAAGACGTTTGACTTCGGGCCAGTGAAGCCATGGGGAGTCGCCCTCCGGACCTTGGGGAGTCGCGTCAGGGGGGCCCAGCTTTAATTTCTCTCCAGGACATGGCTCTTGTTCCCAGTATCTTGAAATCAGGGAGAGGGGCAGGCAGGCGATGGAGAACACGTCCTCCTTTTCCATGAGAGGCCGGGACACTGGTGTTGAGGGATGGGGAGAAGGCAGGTCTAGAAGGTTCTGCAGAGTCTCCAGCCAGAGCTGATGGAGGCTGTCTGTCCCCTTCACACGGCCCCACGGCGGGGTGCCGGGCGTGATCTTCATTTCGTGTCGCAGACAGGTGAGGGCTGGCAGCACACAGGGCCACAGCACCCTCCTGAGCCGCCACAGCAGCCACCACAACAGCTTCCACAGCCTCCACAACCTCCACAGCCTCCACAGCCTCCACAGCCAGAACCCCCACAGCAGGAAGACCCACAGCAGCCTCCTCCACAGCCCCCCCCTCCGCAGCCCCCTCCTCCGCAGCCGCAGCAGGAGCCGCAGCAGCCGCAGCAGGAGGGCTGGCAGCAGCACTCCTCACAGCAGTCTTGATCTTGGGTGCAGCAGTTGAAGCAATCCCCCGGGCAGCACCCCATGGTCCCAGCCGGTCAGGTCGCAGAGTCAGGAACGCGGCCGAAGTTTCCCCAGGTCTGACGGTGGCCAGCAGAACCATGGCTTTTATACCCCCTCACCCTGGGGGAAGGAGGTGGGGGGCTGGCACAAGACACAGGATGTTTGCTTTGTTATTATTTGTGTCAGTTTCCAGGTGAACCGTCTCATTAACTGGCTGTTTATGCCCCCCCAAACCCCGAGTACCTCAACTCATAAAAACAAAACAAAACAAAAGAACAAGAACCCTACTCTTCCCCAACTGCTGTTTGTCCAGAGGGTAAAAATACATCTAGGAAAAGACCTGTCATTAGCCAGGTGGAAGAGAGGGAGGAGAAGCCAGCCACAGACTCTGGGCTCCTCTCCCACATTTTCTCTCGCACCCCTGAAGACCTCTCTACTTCACAGG
This sequence comes from Dipodomys merriami, assembly GCF_024711535.1. NCBI lineage: Eukaryota > Metazoa > Chordata > Mammalia > Rodentia > Heteromyidae > Dipodomys > Dipodomys merriami. The sequence goes on along the minus strand of NW_027203270.1, from coordinate 27,001,532 downwards.
GGGCTCTTTTTCGTGGAGGACTCCCCAAGGCAGCCAGGAAAAACTCCATGCCCTTGTTCCTGGCACCAGGCTACAAGGGGATGCAGAAGGTCTGATCATGTGGCTTCTCACATGTGGAAATGGCATCGTCTCCCCAGCCCAGGTGAGCTAGGCAAATATTTGTGTCTGTGTGTGTGGTATGCAGATTGTGTAGCACATTTGTTTGGGTGTGGTGCGTGAGCCTCAATCACAAGTAATAACTGACTTGTGAAATGGAGAAAGACTCCTCATAAAACTGCCAAAGGTAGGGGAGCCACATTCTCTCTAGACTGCAAGGGGAAGTGAAACAGGCACACTTCTCTCTGCGGGGGCAGGGGGAGCTGTGCTCAGCACCTGCTCCCCCACCCCCACCTTGCCCCATGCCTTTCCTTGGTAGAAAAGGGAGATACAGGGGAAAGAAAGAAAGGTAGGCAGGGAGGAGGAGGAGGGAAGGAGAGATGAGGAAGGAAGGAAGGAAGGAAGGAAGGAAGGAAGGAAGGAAGGAAGGAAGGAAGGAAGGAAGGAAGGAAGGAAGGAAGGAAGGAAAGAAGGAAGGAAGGAAGGAAGGAAGGAAGGAAGGAAAGAAGGAGAGAAAGAGAAGGAAGACAGGAAGGAGAGAAAGAGGAGAGATGAAAGAAAAGAAGGAAGGGGAGAAGGAAGAGAAGGGAGGAGAGAAGGAAGGAAAGAGGGAAGGAGGCGGAAAGGGAAGAAGGAAAGAGATAAGGAAGAGAAGGGAAGGAAGGAGGAAAGGGAAGAAAGAAGGAAGGAAAGAAGGAAGGAAGGAAGGAAGGAAGGAAGGAAGGAAGGAAGGAAGGAAGGAAGGAAGGAAGGAAGGAAAGGATCCTCAGACGGAAACAGACAGAACAGGAGAGAAAGTGAGCCCTCCACCATTTCAACAGTCAACATGAGAACTGTCCCCATCTGTGTCAGCACCTTAGGGACAGAGCCCCACCTTCTGTAGAACTTAGTTAACACTAATACATAGCCCAGCTCCTCACCCCTTGAAGATTGCCTAGGGGAGGAAATGCAGTCAGAGGGGGAAGCGCTGAGGATGAACAGGGCCACAGGCGGCGGCGGCAGCAGTAGCAGCAGCAGAAACTTGTCAAAAATAAAGCACTGAACAAAACCAGCACAACCACACAGAGGTGCCTAGTGATCGGACGGGTAGTGGGGATTGGAGGGAGAGGAGTGAAGCAGACAGAGCTTATACCTTGTCAGTAGTGCATTTTTAGAGCAAGGGGCAAATCCAGCTGAGTGTGCAGCCCCTGTCCACCTAGAGAAGAGTTAATTTAAGCATCCCTAGGACAGCAATAAATGCTCAGCTCTGCAGTATACACAAGAAGGGCTGTAATGTCTGTGAAAAGGAGGAGAGGGATCAACCAGGAAAGGTAGAGCAGGAAGAAGATTGGAGTGAGCCCCATATAGTCTCAGAAACACAGGTTGGTTGGGGGCAGAGGGCTTACTCAGGGCACTTAGGCCTGTCAGAGTGAGATGGGGCTCAGCCCCTATACTTTTCAGAGCACTGGAGGTTGAATCTAAGTCTTCAGGCTTATTAGCCAAGCCTTCTACCGCTTGCACCAAGCCCCCCAGTCCTTTGTGGCTTTTTGTTTGTTCGCTCATGAGGCAGAGTCTGGTGAACTTCTACTGAGGCTGTTCCCCAACCTCGATTCTCCTAACCACCATCTACCAAGTGGCTAGGATTACAGATGCCACACCTGGCTTCCAGAGCCCATTTCAAGCCAAGGGAACTTTGATGCTTTATGGGATCAAAGAGGAAGAGGAGAATGTGGAAGCAGAGAAGGCACCCCAAAGCTAAGATCCCAGATAGAAATGTCCCTAAGACCAAGGAAATGGGCACAACACAGCATGTGGCTAAGCAGGATGTTAGTCTTATCCAAGTGAGCAAGTGCATGTGCACAGGTGAGAAGGGTTGGGGGGATGAAGATGGTCAAGGACCTGAGATGGTGACCACCAATGCCTGGCCAGAGGTGGGGGTGGGGTGGGGAGGGGAATGGAGAGACACTGAGGTTGCAGTGGTAGGAAAGGGGAAAGACGGGAGTCGGAGGGTGTTGGAGAGAAGCTGTCCAGTCCCAAAAGAAACCTGCTTTCACTGAGAGAACAGGTGCAGGAAACTTGCTCTTCCTCCGAGGACCCCGAGGAGACATCCCTTCCTTCTATGGCTGTTCTGGTCTATTCTTGGTGTGCCTTTCCAGGTCTGAACAGGGCCTTGGCATTTGCATCCCTTTGGTGAGCTCAGAGATCTGTTCAGCGCCAGCACCTCTACCAGCTCCTCTAAGATCCCTACAAAGTACTGGCTTCTTTTTTCTGGCTTTCTTTTTCCTTTTCCTGTAAAGGGCAGAGGCGGGGGTTGGGGAGGGGGGGTTCAGGGAGAGGCTGAGGGCTGGCAGCTTGAGCCTGTAGCTTCTCTTTTCCACTTACTGTTTCCTGGTGAAAACAGCAAGGGCTGAAGCTGGATATCCAGACCGCACCCAACAAACTCTATCTTCCTGTAGAAGATCTGCCCACAAAGTGCTGCAAAGACTGCTGGGAAAATTTTTAGAATCACACTGAAGCCACTAAGAACCTGGCTGTGCACCCCCAATAGAGACTAGGCTCACACTTCTCAACTCTGTTCCTCCTGCTCCTTAGGAGAGCTTAGCCTTCCTTCCAGATCCATGCCCAAGACCTTCACTGCATTCTATCTGATTGGTAAATTATATTTAGCCAATTATCAACTTCCAAGATGCTCCTTGTATTCTTATTTGTTTCCTACTGTAACCAAGAGACGGTGAATAACTGTGGGATAAAGTCATTTTACACGCATCTTAACGTATTTCTGCCACCAGTTCTTAGAAGAGTGGGTGCTAGATCCGTGAGTGCCTTGAATTGGTCATCTTCATGGGGATTGCCATTGGGCCAAGTGCGAGGCTCTCTTCATACCTGACTAATGACATGCGCTATGGAGGAATGTGGCCTCATCCATCAGCTGGCAGGAAGGATTTTGCAATAGCTTTCATTTGCATTTCTATTGTTGCAAAGGAAATTAAGCTAGATACAATAAACTCCAGTCCCATCTGTGTGGGTTCTCTTTTTCTCTTGAGTTGTTGGTCTTTTCCTTTGATTGATTGGAATCATTTAAAGGCAATGGAAAGTGGAAGCTTGGTTGTATTGTAAGTTGTATTTCCCCCCAGGTTGCCTTTGATGTATTTTCCCAGGTTTCCACTTACATTACAAATTTACATTATAGTTTTGCATCATACATTTCATATCTGCTTGCTGTGATACTTCTGAGAAAGCCAAAACAATAAATAGAAGAAAATACAATCCACAACATATTTATACACACACACATATAAGTAACATTCTAATTTTCCTTTAAGTATTTCATTCTAAAGAATTGCAAGTAAATATCAATATGAATGTAGATGAATAGACATACATAGAGGATATAAAAACATAGGTCAATTACAAATTTCCAAGACATGTAGGTTTGAAATAGATTACTTCATTTTTCTCTACAACTGCTAAAGTCTATTTCAAACCCTCACTGTAAATTCTGGGGAGAAGAGGGACAGAGAGAGAGAGAGAGAGAGAGAGAGAGAGAGAGAGAGAGAGATCTTTGTATAAACTCAGAATTCATCCAGGCTTGGATGTAGCTCACTGGCAAAGCACTTGTCTAGCAAGTGCAGCATCCTGGGTTTGATCCCCGGTACCAAAAAAAGAAAGAAAGAAAGAAAGAAAGAAAGAAAGAAAGAAAGAAAGAAAGAAAGAAAGAAAGAAAGAAAGAAAGAAAGAAAGAAAGAAAGAAAGGAAGGAAGAAAGAAACGAAAGAAAGAGAAAGAAAGAAAAGAATTCATCCAGGATTTCTTCCCCATCTTCTCCTCTGGAGGTAGTATCTGAATTTTTGGGAGACTTAAATAACATCATAGAATTGAAGAGAGTGACAACAGATTTGTGATAGACATCTGCTGAAATGTACATGCTCTCAACTACTTGTATTCAGCTGTTCCCGATAGCACAGGTAAACCCACCCACCCTCCTTCACTACCAAAGTCTGCTTTGAATGGCCTAAACCAGCCCTTGCCTTGCCTAACCCTATGCTGGGGAAATGAATATAGGAAATTCCTGCTGCTTTTCAACTTACAAAGAGCAAACACCTAAAGAAATTTAGGAAAAAATAACACCAGAGATGATCGTAAAGTTCTCACATGGACACATATTTTTCCATCATTGAAACTATATATATATATATATCTTGGTTTGTACATAAAGTATTATACATTTCACATAGGAAATGATTGTGAGTACAGTCATTATTAAAGATGAAACATTGAGAATTTTTGTTTTCAAATTCGTATAACCCTTTCCTATTGTTAGATATCTATGCCAGTTCCAATTTTCCAATATTAAAAATGAAACACTAAAGATGGGCACCAGTGGCTCCTGCCTGTAATCCTAGCTATTCAAGAGGCTGAGATATGAGGATCACAGTTTGAAGCCAGCCTGGGCAGAAAAGTCTGTGAAACTCTTACCTCCAATTAACTAATCAGAAAAGGCTGAAAGTGGTCCTGTGGTTCAAATGGTAAAGCACTAGCCTGGAGCACAAAGAGGCTCAGGGACAGCTCCCAGGTCCTGAGTTCAAACCTCAGGACTGGAAAACAAAATAAGGTGAAACACTAGAGTGAACTTTCTTAAGTATGAGTTTCTACATATCTTTTTATCTCTTGAAAATAAGCTCATAAAAATATAACTTCCGGGGCTGGGAAGGTGATTTAGTGGTAGAGCGCTTGCCTTGCGTGCCTGAAGCCCTGGGTTTGATTCCTCAGCACCACATAAGGAAAAAGAAAAAAGCTGGAAGTGGCGCTGTGGCTCAAGTGGTAGAGCACTAGCCTTGAGCTGAAGAGCTGAGGGACAGCACCCAGGCCCAGAGTTCAGGTCCCATGACCAGACCCAAAAACAAAAACAAAAAAATATATATAACTTCTGAAATTTCCACCAAGTAATTTTTAACCTAAATAGTTTTACCCTATTAATAAATGTTACTCTCTAGAAAAAGTATTCCCATTTGCATCCATTTCCAATAGCAATTATATATTACTTTGTCAGTCAAAGAAGCCAATTCTGGTGGCTCATCCCTGTAATCCCAACTTTCAGAAGGCTGAAACAAGTCGATCTTGATCTCAAAATAGTGACATAATGAAACCATATCTCAAAAGTAATAATAATAATTTTTAAATAAAATGTCTCTCAGCTGGGCCAACCATAAATTCTCCTGTAGTATTTATTTGTGCATTTATTTTGATTTATTAATTTTTATTATGTATTTTTACTTTTTCTCTTTCAGGAAATTACATGTCTCTGCTCTACTTATTTTATGCAGGTATATTAACTTTCCCATTGTGTCATTCACTTGTGTTGCAAAATTTGTCCTCCGGTATCATTTCCTTTTAATTGTGTCTATGAGTCCTTTATGCATTTGGATTTTCTTTTTATGTGGACAAGTCTGTGTGTCTTTCTTTGAAGGACTTCAATGCCCAAATGAATGGTTTGTTTACTGACAATCTTAAAACCTAAGCCTGCCTGCTGCTCTGGCGGCCTCTAGTGTTCACATCCTGACATTATAGGCAGCACCCAGTGGTTTTTGATTGGACAGCGGAAGCAGACGCAAGAAGCAACTCTACAGAAAAACTGGTTTGATGTAAGAAACAAATTGTATTTAAATGGCATTGACTTAAATCCTGTGCATTGACTGAACCTGGTAAACTTGAATTGCTCTTCTCATGACTTACTTGGGGGAGTAGAAACAAAGACAAAGCCTAGGACACACCCAAGGTAGAGACACCCCTAGAAGACCCTTCTGCCCCCAACAATCTGGTTCTCCAAAATGCCATACCCTTGTGTAATAAATGGTAGTCCAGAAAAGAAATTCAGCCCACCCATTCCTACCACCAAGACACTATGAGGCAAAGATCTACGAGTTTACTAGACCATGAATCTGAAGAGGCATCTGACTGATACTGCTTCCAATGCATTGATAGGAATAAGTGCCATTCTTTGGGGAGGGGGGGGAAGCCATCCTTCCACCTCAGCCATTTCCACAAGGCAGATTCCTGGGAAAACAAGTGCAGAGGCCACCGCCACTCTTCCCCAAATGATTCTCCCTGTTTCTCTGCCTTTCAGAAATAAGACAATAAGAGAATACTATCTACTTCAAAATCAGACGTGACCAAGTGACTCCCCTTGGGTAATAATAACACATGACAGAGAGTGATCAAAGTTTTATAGCCAATGCTCTTTCCCTTCACCCTGCTAAGCAGACTTTGTGAACCCACATCTCAAGTTCAAATGATTTCCAACCTGAGTTCTTGGATGGAAATGTAGTGATTAAGGTGTCCTCCTAATGATGGCTGCTGTATGAGTAAGAAAACTAATACTGTGATAACACGTGGGAAATATGGGAGTTGTTTTTAAAAGAACTCTAAGCTGGTCTACTCTGATGGATACCAAAAACATGAATTAAAAGAAAATGTATTTTAAACCAGTGTAAAGAGGATTGGTGACTATATATTTCTATATTTGCTCCTAATGGGATTAAAATCAAGTAAATGTAGGATTCGTGGTAATATAGAGGACTTCCTTGGTGTTCATACACCATCTCGCTTAAATTCCTTCTTCCCAAAGTCAAACTCAATCATGAAATGCATATATCATAAATAATATATGAAAGTTATATAAATATATAAATCAAATAATATATAATTTATATAATCTTCATTAATTTATAAAAATATATAAAGTTATATATATGAGTGTGATTTTTTTAATTTAATTTTATTTTATTTGTGAACATACTGTACAGAGGAGTTACAATTACGTGGGCAGGATAATGTGTACATTTCTTGCCAAGCATTGCAGCCTCCTCCTTTGTTTACCCTTCACATCCCTTCCCAGCCTCCCCCCTTCCCCCCCAATCCCAATCCTTCTCCTTCCCCCCCTTCCCCCCCCACACTGACGTTGTAAAGCTCGTTTTGGACATGACAACTTGTACTTCTCGTTGTTGCAACAGGTCCACCTGTATCCTTAAACAACTGGTTTTTCCCCATCTCCTCCACAAGTTATACTGACATCAAATATAGTGAAAGCAGGGGTTATACTGTGGGGGAGGGACATACAAAGCAACAAAGAGATAATCTTATAAATGCGTTAGAAAATGAGTGTGATTTTTAAACTGTGTGTATGAATTCAAATTGTTTTTGTTTATATCTCGGAATAAACATAAAGTAGCATTTTTTAATTTAAATTTTATTTTCCAGGTGATGTACAGAGGGGTTATAATTATATACATAATACATTTCTTGTCAAACATTGTTATACCCTCCCTCATTTTTTCTCCCAATTTCCTTCCCCCGCAACTCTCCCATCCCAAGTTGTAAAGTTCATTTCCAACATTTTATCTTGTGAGTATTGCTGTTGCATTGGTTCACCCTTTGTCCTTTATCTCACCATTTTTTTTTTTGTTTCTCTTCCCTTCCCCAAATCAGCTAAATGTATGTAAGACACAGGGCACCAAAATAAAAAATAGTGGCAACAGGGGATTAAAAAAAATGGCTCTTTTTCATCAGCTCTACAATTAGCAAAAGTTTGAGAGAACTTCTTGGTCTAATCAACAAGTCTTTGGTTGCTGGTTAGTTTAACATAATAACTCACTGAAGGGAAACAAAAGAGATTCCTTAGATAGGGTCTCTCAACTGGAATCCAAAGCTTTTCAGAATGTAAACTCCATGTTGTTTTATTTGATCAGAAGCCCCTTGAGTTTTATAAAAGCTTAACCAGAACAACCCAGTCCTCTAGAGAGAACAGCAATCATCACCAGATCAAAGCTGAGACTCTAAGCAGTCCTGTGACACAAGCATGCCCAGCAACTTCCTGGCCCTACCCTTCAGCATTTGAAGAAGAATTGGAAAAACTCTTGGCCTTAACTCAATTGTTTTGTGCTCAAGTCACTTAAGTTCTTAATTTCTCTTTTGTACTGATCTTCCTTCAAAACTTGCTCTCAACAACTCTGTTGTTGTCACTTCAGTCCTTTCAGAATGAAGTTTCTGGCCTAATCCTGCAAATGTCATGGTTGTTAAAGCAAGAATAACATGCTGTCTTCAAAGAATGAAGTTTCTGGCCTAATCCTGCATATGTCATGGTTGTTAAAGCAAGAATAACACGCTGTCTTCAAAGAATACAATGCAGGATTTTAAAAAAAAGGGGGGGGGCTTATGCCTTTCTCGTCATGGGCTGGGTGAGCACTTGCCTAGCCTATGTGAGACTCCAGCTTCAATCTCTAGCACCATAGAAAAAGGAGAGAGAGGGACAGAAACAGAGACAGAGAGAGAGAAAGAGGGAAAGAGACAGAATGAGTGATCTATGGACCTGCCTATTTCTTGCTTTTCTCAGGAACCCCATGAACATCTTCTGCCAATGAATAAAATTATCTTTGCTGCATGACCTACTCAAACAATCTCTCTGTTCTTTGCTTCCTTAACTGCCCTCAAAAGAGTTATTAATGCCAAGCAGGTATGTGATTAATTAGTTTTTGAGTATCTCCTATGTGCCTCCTGTGTCTGTCATAAAGGTACCACAAGGATCCATTTTAAAATGTAAAAATGTAGTTATTTAAATGGCATGACTTGAGGTCAATCAAGTGGACACAATGGCCCAGATGGAATCTGGGTGCCCAGCTTTGAGCAGGATGTATGGTTGTGTCAAGGCTGCCATATCTGTTTATGGAGGGTTACACCTGGCATAAGGCCCAGAAGCAGGGCTCTGCATTGACTGGAGAATAGCAAATGCGCTGCCTGCCACACAGGCCTTCTGGGCAGCTCCATTCCCCTCATGAGAGAGCCTCTCTTTTCTAATGGTTCATATGGGTAACCTAGTGGATAGGCCAGGACCAGGAAGAGCTAGAAAAGAAAAGCAAATAGTATCCCAGGGGGCACCCAAGACCAGATCTAGCCAGGCACCAGCGGATTACACTAGCTACTCAGGAAGCTGAGATATGAGAAACACAGTTCAAAGCCAGCCCAGGCAGAAAAGGCCGTGAGACTTTAATCTCCAATAAACTATGCAGAAAAAGCCATAAGTGGCGCTGTGGCTCAAGTGGTAGACTGCTAACCTTGAGCACAAAGAGGCTCAGGGACGGTGCCCAGACCCTGAGTTCAAGCCACAGGAATGACAAAAAAAAAAAAAAAAAACTAACAAAAGTTAGATATTAAATCAAGAGATAAATGGGACCACTGCTGAGCTCGTTTGGGATGTAAGTCTTTCCTGGTATTAATATTTCACACTAAGGCTTGTACCTACATGCTATAAAAATAAAACTTAAATGAGAGTGAGAGATTGAAACCACCACACACCTTCAGTGGGCATAGAGAGAGCCAGGTGAGGCCGCGCCCATCTACCTGGAGCATGCCCGTCAAGATAGGGGCAGGAGTTTTGTAATGATACAGGGCAGGCTGCCACACCACGATCCTCTCTTCTTATACTCTGAGCCATTTGCGCAGTTTCTGGCCCTTCTTGGATGGGGAACATCAGTTATTCTTCTTTGAAACAAAAACCAAACAACACAATGGACCCATCACTCATCCCAAAGCTATCCATGTAAGTGTTCCCTAAACCTACATGCCACTCACCTGACCCCCCTGAGCTCTCTGAGTGTTCACCAAGCCATCCCCTGAGCTCTTCTTTTGTTTCCCTTTCCACTTGAGATAAAAATCAGTCTTCTCCAGAGCCAATGAGCCCCATATCACCCCCTTCCCTGCCCAGCCTCTGCGTATCCTGGGGGTTTACTCCTCCCAGCTCAATGCTGCAGACTTCAGGAGCCCCTCCACCTTTAAAGGCAGTACTCTGACTCCCTTTCTTGAGTTGCTGGTGCCTATGGTTGGAATGATCTTCTCTGGTGTGTTTTCTTCCCAGCCTTCAGGGACATCTAGCTTTGATTACTTAGGACAAACCCAGATCAGCAGGTGACACCTGTGGAGGCTTCTCCTTTGAAAAAAGCCATAGACCATAGATTGGAGTGAACAATTCTGTCTCATGAGAAGACACTGGTGTGTGTGTGTGTGTGTGTGTGTGTGTGTGAGAGAGAGAGAGAGAGAGAGAGAGAGAGAGAGAGAGGAGTCAGAGAGAGTACTGAAGCTTGAACTCAGGACTCTCCCTCTTCCGTAGCTTTTGTGCTCAAGGCTGGCACTCTACTGCCTTGGCCACATTCCCACTTATGGCTTTTTGCTAGCTAATTGGAGATCAGAATATCTCAGATAAGTCTCCCCTAGCTAGCCTGAAGCAGTGCTCCTCACAACATCTCTAGGAGTATAGTAATTAGGAGTACAGGTGTGAGTCGCTGGCTCCTGGCCTTGATTCCTTTTATTTAAAAAAATGTAAGACCTCCAATTTTGGAACACAAGCATGAAACAGACAATTATACTTTTCACACCAGAGTCAAGAGTTTATTGGAAGAATGAATGAGAGCGCTGGCTTCAGGAGGCTGGTACTGCCTGTGCTCACAGCGCTGTTGAACATCTTGGGATGAAGTGGACTGGAGCCTTTGTCCTCCTTCTGGCGGCAGGGCCTCTAGCGCCCAAAAGTGTTGCAGGGCCCACAGCGAGCCCGGGTCAGGCAGGGATTGGCAACACAGGGCCCGATGGGCTTGTCACAGGCATTGCTGGTGGCACAGGGGTTACAAGGAAGCCTGGAAACAGGAAATCATTAGAATGAGTCAGAGTCAAACAAGTTAAGGATCCCGGAAGATACCAGACGTTCATTTTGTTAGATGACTGTGATACCTTACATGACCTAACAAAAAGTTAGAAGTAAGTCCACCTGGGAGACATTTGTTCTCCCCGAAGCCTGGTGTGCCCTCCACCCCGGGGGCCAGTTAAACAAAACAAACATAATTTGTCTCAGACTCACTTGCAGTCCTCGCTCTCCAACAGGCCCCGGTACGTGTTGATCTCACACTCCAGCCGGGCCCTGACATCCAGCAGCACCTGGTACTCCTGGTTCTGGCGCTCCAGGTCAGACCTGATCTCAGACAGCTGCGACTCCACGTTGGTGATCAGACACTGCACCTGGGACAGCTGGGAGCTGTAGCGGGCCTCACTCTCTGTCAGCGTGTTCTCCAGAGAGTTCCTCTGCAGGGGAGAAGATGAGGATGTCAGGAGCTACTCCTGCAAAGCCTTCCTCCAGGGCCTGCCACACAACTCAGGAGCTTCAAGGACTCAGGGGACTGTGGTCTGAGGGACACCCCACTGTGTACACCTCCCCCATTACACACCAGCCACTCTGAACAATACACACCAGGTTGTGCTGGGCCTGCAGCTCAATCTCCAGGGAGTTGACTGTGCGTCTCAGCTCGATGATCTCTGCCTGGTAGGACTGCAGCTGCTCTGAGCTGGACACCACCTGCTTGTTCAGCTCCTCAGTCTGCAATAGCAGAAGGGGAAGAGACAGGGTCAGCCGCTGCCTTGTGGGCTCTGTCTGTGAGCCTGGAGTCCCAAATGGCCATGTGCTTCGATGCCTACCTGTGTGGTGAACCATTCCTCCACCTCCCTGCGGTTGGTCTCCACCAGGGCCTCGTACTGACACCTGGTCTCGTTCAGCACCCTGTTGAGGTCCACGGTGGGAGCGGCGTCCACCTCCACGTTGAGGCGGTCTCCCAGCTGGCAGCGCAGGGTGTTGACTTCCTGCAGGGCGAAGGGAAAAGCTCAAAACCTCAAAAGAAAAAAATCTTGATGCTCTGCTTTGCTCCTTGAGATAATGAAATTCAAGTTGTGATGATTCTTCAGCTTTCAACAAGCTCCATTTCCTCCCCTCCCATCAGTGGTCAGATTCTGTATTCAGTGACTATCCCTGTACTTCACAAGTACTTGAGTCCTCCTTTTGACTTTCATATTCCATGTATTTCTTCTTTAGAGAGAGGTGGTGATTTGTTGTCAACGCTAAGACATGGTTAATCATGATTTCATGATGTTTTTTTTTGGCCAGGATATCTTATGGCATCTTAGGTTTGATTCGTAAGCAGAGGAAATAAGAACGTTGGAGGCAACCTAAATGATGCTCTTGCTAGATCCTGTGAATTAACTACAAGTCCCCCAACTTTGTATCTGTACCCTTTATATCTGTACTCCTCTCAGGCAGCAATTACCCCAGGCTTCAGGAAAGAGAAAAATCACTGATAAACATCTTGTGTGGAAAAAATTAAAAAAAAACAAATATCTTGTGTGGAAAGCAAACTACCTCTCCAGCAGTCAATGCCTTCTTCTTATAATAATCTTAAAGGAAACAGACAAAAGCTTTAGATCACCTGCCAAGCAACTCATTCCTGTTCACATTCCAAAGGTAAAGTGATAACAAGGACAGAGATGGAGCTAAATGGTAAAACAGGCCACTCCTGTGACTTGAGACTCCTAACTGTGAAGACTTTCTTCACCCTCAGATCCCAATGCTCCCTATTTAACCTGAAGCTACCTTCCGTATCCCTGAAGACACACACAGAGTTAGCTATTGAGGTGTTGGTGCTGCCAGGTTATAGAACTTCCTAAGGGAAATAAATACCTGTTCATTTCACAGCTAATCTGTCTGCAGAGCCAGAATCACTTAGTACTTGGATTAGTGCATGAAGCAGATTTGAACTATACCCCATCTCTACTACTCAACAGAGTTTCTAGGACCTTCAGGAATCTTTGATTTCCTCATCTTAACATGAGACCTTCCTCTGGAGCTCCAAAGCACTTTAGCGCAATGATGGGTCAATAAGGAAGCATTGTGTTGGCCTGGGAGGTAGTTCAAGTGGTAGAGCACCTGCTTAAGCCAGTAGGAGCTATGCCCTGAGTACAAATCCTAGTACCACCAGAAAAAAAAAGACAGTATTATATTCATATTAATTGTTATTATGTGCCTGGTTCTGGGATTGAAGATTTGTAAATACCTCCTTTATGCAAAGACCACCCTAGTATTGGGGTGCATTTTCCTCCACATTTCTATTTTCTGAGTAGCAGAAAGGGCTCTGGATAGGAACTAGGAGGGATGCATTTTATGTCTAGCTCAGCCCTCTTGCTAAGTAGCCCTAGGCCATCTTATCCTCTCCAGTTACAAAACAGAGAATCAGAGTCTACAGTGGCCACGTGCTTCTCCCCTGGACACTGAAGGGTCACAGCAACTGCCTTATTGCCGAGCCTTCCTTATTGGCTGGCCAACTTTCTTCACCCCTGTTCCTGTCTTTGGCAGCAAACGCTAATCTCCTATCACAGATTTTTAGATTACTCATTCTCTACAAATCCTTTTGTGTTTAGAGAAGAGCTTCCCGGGCTAATTGAGCTTCAACCTACTGCCTCTCCCCAGCCTGCGGTGGTTGGAAACAGGCCCCGGGCGAGTCTGATCCTGTCCAGGTTTGGGGAGAACCTCACCTGCTCGTGGTTCTGCTTGAGGGAGAGCAGCTCCTCCTTCAGGGACTCCACCTGGGCCTCCAGGTCAGACTTGCACAGGGTCAGCTCATCCAGGATCCTGCGCAGGCCGTTGATGTCGGACTCCACCAGCTGCCGCAGGGACAGCTCCGTCTCATACCTGTGATCACAGGGAGATTACAGATAGGCTGAGCACGAACATGCCCGGCCTTGACTCAGCTTTGATTTGGTTTGTCAGATAAGCAGGAATTCGAGTTGATAGTTTTCTTTTTAAACTTATGATAAAAAATAAGTAAAAATAAAAAGTTTGATAAAGATGATGTACAGAAGGGTTACAGTTACACATGTCAGGTGGACAATGTCACCCTTTCTCTCATTCTCTCCCAGCTTTTCCCTCCCATCCCCACCCACAGGTTGTAGCGTTCATTTTCAACATGATATCCAGTGAGTACCACTGCTGCATTTGTTCACTCTTTGTCCTCCATCTTTGTGCCCTCCTTATCCTCCCAAAGAGAGATAAAGGAACAAACAAGACAACAAGAAAATAAAATAAAAATATCAACAAAGAAAAGAAAAAAACCTCTTGCTTCCCTTTCCTAAGGTTCATTTCAATAAATACTATTTGGATGTGCAGAGCACATAGGCATTGCGCCTAAGGAGTTGGTAGCTTTTAAGACCACCTCTTTCCAGGCAGGTGTACAACACTGGTCCCAGGGGAAAATGTTACTGGTCATTGTTTTTACAAAGAGCCAGTAGAGTTAAGGCTGATTAACTGTGATGTTTCTAAGATGAATACATTTCCCACATTCTCCTGATTGAATCCTTCACATAGTAGGACATGAGTGAGCACTATGCAGTCTTCATTGAGGCTCAGGGTGACCAAGGGATGTCACCCTAAAATGAAGTCAGGAAAGAGAAAGGAATGAGGCACAGTAGAGGGATCTCTGAGCTACAGTGAGCAAGATCAATATGGACCTCATGGAAAGGCTGAGAGAGAAGCCAGGTCAGCGTTTATCAGTGTTGACAGAAGGCTGAGGATAGACAGAGGGGAGAAGACAGATAAATATCACCACCCCACTTGCCACTCACTTTGTCCTGAAGTCATCTGAGGCCAGCTTGGCATTGTCGATCTGGACTACCAGCCTGGCATTCTCAGACTTGCTGCACAGGATCTAAAAAGCCCCAAAACACAGAGAATGAACAAGAGCTTTGATTTTTTTTTTTTGCCAAAAGGCAATCCATGCTAATCCACATATATGGAAGGATCAAAATGACAAATCACTTCGTAGCTTATATAATAAGATTATCAAGTGCTATTTGTGTATGGCATGTACTCAGCAAATATTTGAGAAACTAAATTTGCAAAAACAGATCACTAAGATATTCAAGGAAAGGATGAGCAGATAAATGATCATACTTTGTTTACTTTTCCTAATAAGCAATACTAAGAAGCTGGTGGTATTAATTCACATTTATTTGTGTGGGGATGAAGGGAGGTGGTGCCAGTCCTGAGGCTTGAACTCAGGGACTGGATACTGTCCCTTGAGCATTTTTTGCTCAAAGCTAACACTGTACTATTTCCAGTGTTTTTGGTGGTTAACTGGGGATAAAGAGTCTCTTAGACTTTCCAGCCCAAGCTGGCTTCAAACCATGATTCCCAGAGCTCAGCCTCCTGAGTAGCTATCATTACAGACCTGAACCACCAGTGCCTAGTTTATTCATATTTAGTAGTAACATCTGCTTTGTTACTGTCATGGTTCTAGAAGCTGAAAACACAAAAATGAATGAGTACTAGATCCTGGTCTCCAGAAAACTTTCCATCCAGTAGAGAAGATACACAAGGTCAATGAGCTAGTGGAGCTGTCCCACCATTCTGGGTGGCTTAGGGCCATTTCCACCTAAAGAGCTTCCAGTCTTTCTGGATTTAGGCGAATATTATATTCCCCCACAGGACACTGCATACCTAGAAGCCCAGAAATATGGAGATCAAGGCAATGGGATTGAGATAAATAGGAATCCAGAGAAAGGCAGTCAACCAGCAGTCAGAGTATCCAGATGCCCTGCTGAGGGAGACTCGGCTCTTTTCCCTCACCCTAGGGTAATAACTGTAGGGCTCAGCAAATCCAACGTGCCACTACCTCCTCTTCAAATGGTTTTATACCAATACTCAGAACCAACCTAGGTCTGAAAGTCTAGGTCTGAAAGGGCACAGGCACTGAAGAATTAAAATGGAAGGTCAGTCATCATAACTTCCTCATCATGAGAAAGAGTGCATCATTTCTGAATCCCATCTCAGGTCCTCGGCCTGCTAGGTTGGAGCCCAACCCCCTCACCTTCTGCTGGAGCTCCTCGATGGTCCGGAAGTAGGCCTGGTAGGCAGGACACACCAGTGGGTCCTGCTGCTGGTTCCTCTCCTGGATGCGGCTCTCCAGCTCTGCATTCTCTCGCTCCAGCTGACGCACCTTCTCCAGGTAGCTGGCCAGGCGGTCGTTCAAGAACTGCATGGTCTCCTTCTCGCTGCCATTGAAGGAGCCCTCGCAGAACCAGTTGCAGTTGCCCACATTGGCGGGGATGTTGCAGGCACCGGGCAGGGTGCAGCCATGGCAGCTGGGAGGAATGCAAGGTCGGGAGGCGCAGCTGGTGCGGCAGCTCAGGTTGGGCAGGCAGCAGTTGTACGGCATGGTGCTGGAGGGAGCGAGGTGCCCGATGAACACGGAGTACAAGTTTCCCAAGCCTCAGAGCTGTGGGTCACCTACCTCTGGTGAACATTTATACTCCTTCCACAGAGGGTGTGGACAGGTAAGGCAGTCCTCTTCCTCCACCCCCCTCCCCATCATTTGGTGATTGTCAAAGCCCTTCCCCTCCATTTGTTATGAGTTTCTTTTAGAAGAGTCCCTCACCTCATAAAAGATTTTACTCCGGCTTCTCTATAAGTCAGGACTCCTCTTCCATGCTGTGTGTCATGAAGTCAGACCTTCATGGTTGTGACTTCAAAGGGCTGAACTCATGAAAGAAACCCTGACCTTCATTGAATTGGGTTTGGCAGGTCAAGCGACACTGTGGTTGCCCTGACTCTCTGGCATGCCTCTGGCTCTCTTCAGTGCAATTAGAAAAGCAGAGCTCTTACTGAGATGTCTGTTGGTAGGCCCAACTGCCAAATACCAAAATGCCAAACTAATAGTTCTTAGAAATACTAAATCCTTTTTGGAAATGTTAGACCATGGTTCCTGGGGACCTTGCTTCCTGATACATTCATGATAATGTCCACTAACTAAATAACAGATAGACATTGGGTTAAGGCTGTGTCCAGCTCAGTGTGACTGTACTGTCTTGGACCTATGCTATGATCAGAAAGAACTTGTCCTTGTTGAGAACTTGAATAGGCCCCTGTGGTAATGGACACTCTCACAAATGGGATCTTATCACTCCTCACTACAACTCTTCAAGGCAAATCATATGGCAAATGAAGACATCAAAGGCAGGAGATATTAAGTTGAAGTAGCTAGGAGCCCAACACAGGTCTCTGTTCTTTACCTCACATCATTCTGCTCTGATAAAAATGATCTACCTCCTTCCCTAAGATCTTCTCCTGTAAGTTCTCCTTTTAACTTGAGCATAGCATCGTCCTGACTTCTGTGCTTATCTCTCTGTGTTTGATACCCCCTAACAGTTCAGTTCATTTAGCCCTACCATATAGTGTACTCTCCTGAGTGTGGGGGTCACACGGATGAAGAAATAAACAGGAAGCAAGTTGACAAGTGACACATGAGTGGTTTCCATATTGGGGAGAACAGTAATGGAACTGTGCTGGTATGAAGAGACTTGAAAAGAAAGACCCATATGTGTTTTCATCAAGGGGGGTAAGAAAGCTCAACATGGTTGAAGAACTCTGGTAAGCCAGATTGGCTGAGAGGAGAGAGCTATAGGGAAGTGATAGAAAATAAAGCCATCTAGGGAAGACAATGTCATATGTCAAAAATGCTTAGTGACACACAGTAAGGTAAGGGACTTAGACTTCCCTGGTAGCAGCAGAGCCAAGGTAAGCTTTAACACCTGAATGTGGCAAAACAAAAAGCTGTGTTAGAGACCATTAGACCATTTCACCAAACATTTGTTGGTTTTGGAAATAAGAAGGAAATTCTAAAGGCAGAGACCAGAAAGCAAGTTATTATAGTAGGCCAGGCATGCAGTAATAAGAGGCTAAAAGGAGTTGAGAGCTAAGAGTTCATGAAAGGGATAAGAAGAACAGATTAAAAAAGAAGAAGGACCGACAAGGCTTAAGTGAAGCTGTGAGAGTTTTAGAAATGAATGCAATGGAGGAGCATAAAAACAGTAACAATGGCTGAGCACCGGTGGCTCACACCTATCATCCTAGCTACTCAGGAGGCTGAGATCTGAAGGTCATGGTTTGAAGCCAGCCTAGACAGGAAAGTCTGTGAGACTCCTATGTCCAAGTAATCACCAAAAAGCCAGAAGTGGAGATGTGGCTCAAGTGGTAGAGCACTAACCTTAATCAAAAATATTCAGGGTCATTGCTCAGACCCTGAATTCACACCCCAAAGCCAACACACACACACACACACACACACACACACACACACACACACACACACACACACACACACACACACACACACAAAGCCGTAAGGAGCTGAGAAAGAAAAAGAAATACCTCTGGGTCATTGCCAAGAATGAAAAAGTAGTTTAAATGAAAAGATGGATTCATGGCATCACAGGAAGGGAGGGAGAGCACATAAAAGAATAGAGCCTGGGAGAGCTGCCAGATTGGCCAGTGGCCCATTCAAGGTGAGAAGGGTGTTTCCTGAGTGGACCACAGAGTTATCAGGACCCTCTTAGGGTCACATGATTGTGTCTGCTGGACACTACACCTGTGTTCTCAAAGGTATGCCTGCCCTGAACTTCGGTAAACTGAAACGTGAAACCCGCAGAGTTAACATGTTTATTACTTACAAGAAATTCTGTGTCACAATCCATCTTGACAGCTGATGATAAAGCTGGTGAGCCATTAAACTTTCATGAAATAATTGGAGTGTGCTTGAAACAGTTTAGAAACGCTCAGCTCGTTTGAACTCGGTGACTCATAACAGTTTGTCATTTAGGAACAACCATCCAAGAAGCGTAAGCAATCTGTTCTGTCCATTCCTATGAAATGACTTCAGCTTTGTTGTAAAATACAAAGTGAGTCCCCTTTATCTTAGAGAGATTGTCTTTTAGGTCAAGCATCTACAGATGGGAAAACAACGTGTGAACTTTGTTCTTCCAAATTTGTCTTACTTTGCTTCATATGATGGTTTCCAGATCCATCCAGCTTATTGAGATTGATTTGAGGGGAAGAGGGGAAGTGATGGAACAGGATGAGTCTGATCAAGGAACATTACATGCATATGTGGACATGTCAAAATGTGGACATCCCTGTACAATGAATTGATGCTAATAGAATTTTTTAAAATTAATTTTATAAAAGCAAAGAAAGACTCATGGCAAGAACTCTCCATGAGAGTTTGGGTAAGTTATTTCCCCTTTGGAAGTGAAAGCTATCTTAGCTATTTCTCAAACCGAATCAACTGAAAAATCTAAGCCCCTCAAAAGACTTGGGGGAGCCAGGTACAAGTGGCTCACACTTGTAATCCTAGCTACTTAGGAAACCGAGATCTGAGGATCACAGTTTGAAGCCAGCCTGGGGAAGGAAAGGCCAAAAGACTCCAATAAACTACTCAGAAAAAGCCTGAAGTGGCACTGTGGCTCAAATGGTAGTGCTGACCATGAGAAAAAGAAGCTTGGGGCAGAGCCCAAGGCCAGAATTCAAGCCCCAGGCCTAGCAAAAACAGAAAGAAAAAAAAAGACTTGGGGAAGAGGTAGACAGGAAAAATGAAGGATTCTTATTGTTATAGGAAGATTTTTTTAAACTGAACTACTTGTTAGTAGGCTCTCAAATTAATAGTAGTAAAATTCTCCTTAGAGTTTGCTAAACTGATCTGTATTATCAGCAATTCTGGAGATTGAATTCATAGGGTTGAAGAACCTCCCGCCCCAGCTACATGGTAAGTTGCCAGCCACATAAGGAAGTAACTGAGGCTGAGAAAGGAGAAGACACAAGAAACAGGAGACCAGAGCCAAGAATCTTAAATAAGTATGTTTAAAGAGATGATAGGAAACCAAGACCTTATAAAAAGATGGTTGTTTTATAAAAAGAATAAATGTATTAATAAAAAAGCAGAACTTCTAGAAATGGGAAATACACGTTAAGGTATAAGTTTTAAGAATATGTCTCTTGTCATTTTAAAGGTTCAAGATTTTCTTTTGTCTCTCATCTCAGCTACTACTAACTAAACTAACAGAATTATAATTAACACAAAGTCCTAGTTCCCATAATCCTACAGGACATTCTTTTTTAAAAATAATTTTTACTGAGATTAAGTGATTACATAAATTTTACAAATTTCACAGTATTCTGAAATAGTGATACTTAAAATCACAAACACATTCTAACCTTCATGAGGCAAATTGTCATTATCGTGGTCTATAAAGTTTATGAATTCTATGAGCTTCGACAATACAGCTATCTCTTCCACATCAGGTGGTATGTACCTTACCTTTTTTTTGCTTAGTGTTAGCTGTTATCTCTGTCCCTCTTATTCTCTTCCTCTCATCACTGCCCTTGAGTGGCTTAGTTCCTTTACATCAATGTCCTGTGCAGCTGATGGGCCCCTCTGTCCTACAGGACATTCTTAGGAGACTAATACCTCTCCCATTGATTAGGTTAGAGCAATTATTTAATTGTCATATGTTTTCCTTAGCCTGATTTTATTTATAATTCTTCCACAAAGTTTCACAGATCGAATTCTAGGAATCAATAACTTTGGGGGGGGAGGTTGTTTTATTTTTTCATCAAATAAAACAAAATCACTGATTAAATTAAGTAGATCTCCAAATATGTTTGGAGAAGGAAGGGAGCTAGGGGTTGATATTCATTTTGTTGGTTTTCAAGTGGAATATTGCATTGTTTTCATTTCTTTTACAAGATCTATATTTCTTCATTGTTCTCCTTTTATGTGTTCAATCATTTTATGTATCAAGTTGTTAAACCAAATTATTGTTACCTGTAGTAGCATAAGGAAGGATTACCAACAATAGAAATAGACCAATAACAGGCTTTCAAAATTAAACACAAAATCCAAATGTTAATTGTATAACATTTTCAAAATACTGAAGGAAAATAGGTAACAACCTGAAACTCTTTACCAACTACACTCTCATTTATGAGTGACCATTATTCTCATATAATAACAGAGAATTTATTACATGGATTTCATGAGAACTACTGGAGAATATGTTTCTGAAACAGGTGATTAAAACCAGAAATGAGAAATAAAATAAAGGCAGCAGTTTTATAAGCAAATGAATGTATGTGTGTAGATAATTCTAAACAATAATAATAACAATAGCCAAATTTTAGATTACAAAAAGATAGTGCTTAACAACATAATACAGGGCTGAGAATGTGGCTGAGAGGTAGAGTGCTTGCCTAGCATGCATGAAGCCCCAGGTTTGATTCCTCAGTACCACATAAACAGAAAAAACTTAAAGTGGTGCTGTGGCTCAAGTGGTAGAGCACTAGCCTTGAGCCAAAGAAGCTCAGAGACAGTGCCCAGGCCCTGAGTTCAAGCCCCATGACAGGCCAAAAGAACATAATGCAAACCAGGGGAGAAAAGGATGGATAAAATGTAGTTTTAGCTCAATCTATGACATAACATTTCTCAAAAAAAGTAAATCAGAGATTATGTAAATAGAGTACACAGTTAACGTCTCTTAAGTCCTAGTGATAAATTCACAGTTGTCTCTCTAGTTTTTAACATATTTGATCTTTTTGTTCCATGTCTAGCCATTTAAAGCAAGAAATGGTGGCATTCCCTTGTCCCGGATGTTGATCTACCACACAAATCATAACTGATTTAGCTCATTTGTGAGCTAAATAGTAACACTGACCCCTACTCAGATCAGAAACAGAAATAGCTTTGTCCTGAGAAAAGGTGATTACCCTGACATTCCTTCCTCTTCTTCACCAAAAAAAACCCCACCATTTTTAAAAAAGAACTAAGGACAACACTTTCTGAATCTAGTTATCCCAACATGACCCCACCAACGACATGAAGTTTTAAACACTTCATGCACTGAACAATAAGATCAGTGTGGAGAAAGCTTGAGCCCTTACTCAGAAGGCCTGGGGGGAGGGGGAAATGTACCTGGGAGACTTCAGGACCTCTTAAAAGCAACTGCCAGGCCACTGTCAATGGACAGTAGTCCTAGCACCCAGGAGAACGGACAGGATAAATTGGATACAGGTGATTTGCAGCTCTGGTACTTGTTTACAATCTGTTCCATTCTCTCCCAGTAACACCTCACATTAAACTACCCTACAGCAAGTGAACTTCCTGAACTTGCCCCTTCCTAGCCATGTGACTAAGAGAAGGAAGGAATAGCCCAGCTCCTGGTGCATCTGTGTCCTATAAATGTTCGATCCTCTCCTCTTCTTAAAGAAAAAGAAACCAAGGAACTTCCTAGAAATGTTACATTCATCTTACAGAGGTAGGACATGTGATAAATGTGCTTATTGTATTCAAATGAGGTCTCGCAGTTTTGGATTCTGCTGGTTTAACCAGACTTAATGGATAATGGTGGCTGTTCTGCCTACTAAATGTTAATAAGTCATGATGGAGACCTTTGTAGGACAATGTTGAACCCTAAAAGTCCTCTGCTGTTTTCATTCTGCCCAGGCAAAATGCACACTTTTGAAAGGAATAAATGCACATGAGAAACATGTCTGATTGCAAGAAGGAAAGTTTATTAGGAGGTTTGGGGAATGGCAAGAAGGATAATGGGACAACCAGGAAGCATCTCTTGCAGCCTCTTCACAGCTCAGACCTCCCAGACCATCAGAACACCAGCAGATGGTGAGAGAGACCCAGGATGAAGAAGTCCCAGCAGGCCAGGGCTCAGAGCTAGGCCACAGCAGTAAGCATTTGTTCTCCTGCTAGGCCATGTCTCAGTGACTCATTGTGAAGCTGAGCATGGAGTCAGAGAGGCTGAACTGTTCATCCATGATCTTCCTGTCTTCACGCAATCCTCCTATGGCAATCCCTGGGGTATTTAGTGCCCAAAGGTACTGCAGGGCCCACAGCGGGGACGGGTAGCACATGGATTGATGACACAGGGGCCAATGGGTTTGTCACAGGCATTGGTGGTGGCACAGGGGTTGCAGGGCAGCCTGGAACACAGAATTATTAGGTCATCAGAAAAGTACTTTTTAAATGTGAGGGGGCTCAACCCAAGCCGAGTTCATTCCCTGCTGTCTTAGGAGGCCAGTCTTATTCAGATCAGATCAGATCAGACCTTAACACCAAGCTCAGAGACACAACACTTGAGGTAGGATCTCAGTGTTCATTCTGTAACCCCAGTGACATGAGGAAGTCACTTCCTCCTTCTAAACTTCAGCCTCATACCTATAAAATTATATTAGTGATGCCTACCACACACAGGTAGAAAAATTTACCCCCACCCAAAAGCTGTGTTTGTTAAGTATACTATGTCAGCAGGGCACTGGTGGCTCACGTCTATAATCCTACCTACTCAGGAAGCTGAAGATCACAGTTCAAAGCCAGCCCAGGCAGAAAAGTCCACGAGACGCTTATCTCCAATTAACCATCACAAAACCAGGAGTGATGATATGGATTAAAGTGGTAGGGTGCTAGCCCTGAGCAAAATAGCTCAGGGACAGTGCCCAGGCCCTGAGTTCAAGCCCCACAACCAACAATAAATAAATATATTCTGCTAGTCACCAACTAGCATACACTATTGATGACTGGGTTGCTTTCCCTTAGGATATTCTAATGTTCTTCCATAAGGTGATTGGTTTTTTTAAAATATTTTTATTTTTCAATTATTTATTTTTATTATCTTAGAGTAGTTGTACAAAGAGTTTTCAATTCAATATTCAGTTTATGATATTAGGTGATTATAAATGATCCTTTTCTAGCTTCCTCAAATAATTCTAACAAGAATCCATGAAACAATGGATATTTAAAATTTTTGGATATATCAAAAAGAGTACTGATTGTTAGAGACTTTTTTGCGGATGGGGGGGAGTCCTTTCCATAGAGCCAACCCTAAAGATATAAAACTTTCTTTGCCAATCAGCAACAGGGAAAAGAATTACCCATGACTATCTTTTAGAACATCAAGTATCTTTAGACTATACAATGCTAGCAACGAATATTCTATACTAGTGTTTATTGACATAGTATCTGAAACCAACAAATATTCTATACTAGTATTTGTTGACATAGTATCTGAAACTTGACCCAAAGGCTCTATTTTACTCTTTAGACTGGTGTGTGTATGAGTGCGTGTGTGTGCATGTGTGCATGCCTTGTCGTAGTGTGTATGGGGGGGGGGAACCTTCAGAGACTCACTTGCAGTCCTCGCTCTCCAGCAGGCCCCGATACGTGTTGATCTCACACTCTAGCCGGGCCTTGACATCCAGCAGCACCTGGTACTCCTGGTTCTGGCGCTCCAGGTCAGACCTGATCTCAGACAGCTGAGACTCCACGTTGGTGATCAGACACTGCACCTGGGACAGCTGGGAGCTGTAGCGGGCCTCACTCTCTGTCAGCGTGTTCTCCAGAGAGTTCCTCTGCAGGGGAGAAGATGAGGATGTCAGGAGCTACTCCTGCAAAGCCTTCCTCCAGGGCCTGCCACACAACTCAGGAGCTTCAAGGACTCAGGGGACTGTGGTCTGAGGGACACCCACTGTGTACACCTCCCCCATTACACACCAGCCACTCTGAACAATACACACCAGGTTGTGCTGGGCCTGCAGCTCAATCTCCAGGGAGTTGACTGTGCGTCTCAGCTCGATGATCTCTGCCTGGTAGGACTGCAGCTGCTCTGAGCTGGACACCACCTGCTTGTTCAGCTCCTCAGTCTGCAATAGCAGAAGGGGAAGAGACAGGGTCAGCCGCTGCCTTGTGGGCTCTGTCTGTGAGCCTAGAGTCCCAAATGGCCATGCGCTTCGATGCCTACCTGTGTGGTGAACCATTCCTCCACCTCCCTGCGGTTGGTCTCCACCAGGGCCTCGTACTGACACCTGGTCTCGTTCAGCACCCTGTTGAGGTCCACGGTGGGAGCGGCGTCCACCTCCACGTTGAGGCGGTCTCCCAGCTGGCAGCGCAGGGTGTTGACTTCCTGGTGGGGGAAAGGAAAGAATGAGCCTACTGAATGAAGTCTACACCTAAACTCCCTCAAAGGGAGTCCAATAATGGTAGGGAACGAGTTACATTAAAATTAGGAGACATAAATTGGAGTCCAGCTAATGCGATCCATAGTTTCTGACCTCCGGGAACTCCTGCCTCCTCTTTGAGTCTCTTTCCTCATCTGTGCTATTGTGTTATTGTCAATATTTCTTGCCTCTCAAAGATTCTATCCTTCTTATTTCTTCCTTGTTTTCCTTTTGCTCAGTGGCAACTCCAGAATGACAAGTGGTTTATAATTGTTGCTACTTAAATGTAGGAAAGCCAAATTTATTGCCTTCTATTCATACCGTGTTTGCTATCTTCGTATACTACTAGAGCTTGTTTGCTTCTCATGAAAACATATGGTTGAGTCCTGTGTAAGATTCCCTAGCATCCTGTGTCATCATGAGATCTTAATGAAGCATTGCCTCTCCCTTATTCCCCACCATCTGTTCATCCTCGTTTCTACCTATGCATTTTTTCAGCTTGTGTTCTAGCTATCTAGGTGGTACAGAGGGCAAGAAAATTTGAGATCTCCTTCTACCTTGTTCATTCATTTGGCATCTCTTCAGAAAAATCATAAGCCTTACCCAACCACAGAAAGCTCTTTAAAGGTCTATTGTGGGCTGTAGCCATAAATCCAAACCCAAGTGGAAATGGAACACTTCACCACACTCCTTCATGTTAAAAAAAAAAAAAAAGAGGTCCTTCTGTGACTCGCTCCTCAATAATCCTCCAACTACATTCAGAACAACCAGCAAAATGTGGTGTTCGCTGTAAGACGATGAGCAAATCAAGGAAGACCTGCTCAGGGGACTCAGGGAGCTGTCAGTGTTGTGAGATGGAGGACTGGGACTTTCTTACCTGCTCATGGTTCTGCTTGAGGGAGAGCAGCTCCTCCTTCAGGGACTCCACCTGGGCCTCCAGGTCAGACTTGCACAGGGTCAGCTCATCAAGGATCCTCCTCAGGCCGTTGATATCAGACTCCACCAGCTGTCGCAGGGACAGCTCAGTCTGATACCTACACATACAGCCAGAGATCAAAGGAAGTCTAAGAGGGGGGACATTTTTTCCTGAGCCTTCTCTGGCTGAAGTAGGCAGGTGCATTCTACTTTGAAGATTTATTTTTAATTGTCCAAAAGGAAAATACCCTGAATTGAGAGAACTTTTTCCTCCCTGAGATGCACAGAAAAGGCAATGTTGGGATGCCTGTATGTCATCTATCACTGTCATTCATTTGGCATCTCTTTCAGAAAAATCATCAGCCTTACCCAACTATAGAAAGCATTTTATAGATCTTTGGTGGGCTGTAGCCACAAATCTGGACCCAAGTGGAAATAGAACACTTCACCACACTCCTTCATGTAAAAAAGAGGTCCGCCTGTGACTCGCTCATCAACAATCCCCCAACTACATTCAGAACAACCAGCAAAATGTGGTATTTGCTGTAAGATGATGAGCAAATCAAGAAAGACATTTGACAAGAATCCCAGTCACAAGTGACTATCAACAAAGCCCTGCCATCATTGCCCTTTTGAGTCTCGGTACTTCAGAATTCTACTACAGCTCATCCCACCATCCTAACAACAAGAGAAGTACTAAATCAGAAATCACTTAGATCCAGCCTTGACATCCACTGGCTGTGGATAGAGTCCTTGATCAACCTGAGCCTTCTTTGTCAAATGAAGACAAAACCCAAAAAGTCTCCACCACTAAAGATGAGGAAATAATGTATGTAACAAAAAAAATCAGATTTTAAACTGTAAGGTCACACCGAAAAGCAACGCATTCCTTATCATTGCAATGGTCATACATAAAAATATCGTTTGATTCTCAGAAGGAAATGGATTTGTATCTTATTTTTGTGGTTGAATAATTTCTTTCTAATGGACTGATAATGAAGAATCTGAAAGACCAGCATGTCATTTGCTATTTCTTTATGTCAGTTATGGGGCTTGAATTCAGAGCCTAGGTGCTGTCCCTGAGCTCTTTTACTAGTGCATTACCACTCTGAGCCACAGCTCCGTTTCCGGTTTTTGAGTGGTTAATTGAGATAAGGGTCTCACCAAGACTATTCTGCCCAGACTATTCTGGCTTTGAATCAAGAGCCTCTGATCTCAGCCTCCTGAGTAGCTAGGATTATAGGTGTGAGCTACTAGCACCCACATTCTTCACTTTTAAACTTAATAAACAGAGAATGAATAGGTTCTTACACTCCTTTAAATGAAACTTAAAGCATGCATTCAGCGTCAAAACCTAAACTTTGCATTCAGTGAAGAAACTTTGACTATTAACCTAATTCTAAATCAATGCACCAAGTGTTCCAGGATCATCCAGAAGCTTCTGCCGCAACATTTCCAGGATAGAAAATCCATCAATCTGAAAATGCAAGCCAGTTCTGAACTGCTCCAATCATTAGAAAAGTCTTACTTGGTCCTGAAGTCATCAGCAGCCAGCTTGGCATTGTCTGTTTGCACCACCAGCCTGGCGTTCTCAGACTTGCTGCACAAAATCTGGGGACAAGATTGGTTCTGAAATTAGTGTCATGCAGCAGGAATTGTGACTTCAAGTGCAAAGCTATTCCTTTGGGGCCAAACACCTTCCCAGCTGAGCTCCATATTCTTTCAGATTTGCAATTTGGAGATACAAGGAAGGTTCAATTTCATAGACCTGATTGTTTCAAAACTATAAACATCCAGATTAAATGTGCTCTATTCCATGAATTCTACTCTGTGTCTATTTGCTTCTGGGTCTGCCTCTTGTTTTCTGTTGGAAATGAGCTCACTGGGTAGCTCAACCTTGAGTATAGTGAGCAGTCATCCCAATTTAATTAGAAAGGAGGGATGCTAAAACCAGTCAAGTCACAGACAAGCCAGAACACCATAACTCCATTTGCCTTCCAGCCCTGTTGATCTCTCTCTAGTCTCCCTTCATTGTGCACTTGATCATGCTTTGCTTGAAGTGTATTCCTCTACCTGGAATGCCCTTTGACACTCTCCTATCACAACACTGCCTAACCTGCACCCCCTTCTTCCCCAGCCCCTCCAAACCACTTCCTCCATACACTGTGCACTTCTCTGGTACCATTTTTAGGCTTGTGCTGTAGTCATTTGTTTCTCTCTCTGTCTCCTATGAAAATGTGAGCTCCTGAAGGAAAGAGCATTTCATCCCCCACCCCAACTCTATGTATCACTCACCAGCTCTGAGTAAATAAATCATGATATTCAGATCACAGGAACCCTTTCTGTTATCCACGCTGCCAGTATTATACAACAGTGGACCAACAGTTCCCTCCAAGAACCCAGGGCTTGTACAACCGAACACACATTGTGCTTGCCCTTCAAATCCTACTCAGGTATTGGCTCTGCAGGGGAGCCCTCCTTAGTTAACACCCAATCCTATGCCTACATTTCTGGCCCTGAACCATCACTTGTAAAAATTCCTCACTCGATTAGATGATAAGCACACCTGCATATTCTAGTTAGGCTTCTAGATTCAATGGCTCTCTTGGTTTCCGGAAGATACTTTTATACACCATTGAAAGACTTTCAATATTTGATGATTTGCAGAGGACATCCCTAGATCAAAGAATCATCCAAGTGTGCATCCTTTTCTAAATTTTATAATTCCATGATGTTATAACAGATCTTTATTTTTAAAAAATCAGACATTCTTGTTTTTAGGTAAGAAGCCACAGAAGGTTTCTGCAACTCATTGTGGGCTGATGCTTCACCCCCTCCCCACTCTGTGTCCTTCCTTCATGGTGATTCCAAAATAGCTGCTCAGACTGATGTTGATTCTACACCTTTGCCACTGTGCACCTGTACAGAGCCTTAGATCTATTCAGAAGTCAATATGCTAAATCCAGATAGTTTACTAAATGAGCACTGTGGGGCCCACCCCCCTCACCTTCTGCTGGAGCTCCTCAATGGTCCGGAAGTAGGCCTGGTAGGCGGGACACACCAGTGGGTCCTGCTGCTGGTTCCTCTCCTGGATGCGGCTCTCCAGTTCTGCATTCTCTCGCTCCAGCTGACGCACCTTCTCCAGGTAGCTGGCCAGGCGGTCGTTCAAGAACTGCATGGTCTCCTTCTCGCTGCCATTGAAGGAGCCCTCACAGAACCAGTTGCTGTTGCCCACATTGGCAGGGATGTTGCAGGCACCGGGCAGGGTGCAGCTGTGGCAGCTGGGAGGAATGCAAGGCCGGGAGGCGCAGCTGGTGCGGCAGCTCAGGTTGGGCATGCAGAAGTTGTATGGCATGGTGCTGGAGGGAGCAGAGCTCTGAAAATCAGCTTCAGATTCTGATTCCTTGTCTCTGGTATAAACCCAAGTCTTCTCCAGGGCTTTATATTCTGTCAGTTGTGGGCGTGGTGACCATGTAAAACATTACTCCCCTTTTACCCTTCATTACCAGTTTTTCCATTAGTTACTTAGGCAGGTTGAGTGAGTCTTTTCCCTCATAAAATGTTTTACTCTGGCTTCCTGCTAAGTCAGGACTCCTCAGCAATCATACTGGTTAGTTATGGAAAAGCTTCATAGTTTGGCTTCAAAGTAACCAACTATGCAAACACCAGCATTTATTCATGAGGCCGCTGTCCCTGTCCCCTCCATTTGGAGGACATTTCTGACTTCTTTCTCCTAAGCAAAGAGAGATTTCTGACTCATCTAGCTCATACTCAGCTAAGACACTATGGAAGAAACATCTAAGGAAACCTTTCTGGAAACCAGAACATCCTGTTGTCTAAGATCAGAAAAGTCAGAAAGCAAATGAATTCAATGTCCCATTGACATTTCGAGCCAACTGATGACAACTCTAGCCATCTTTTGAGGGCTGAAGGAAGCCATCAGGCTCCATTTCAACTATTCATCTCTACAAAAACTTTAAGAAAATTAACATTGTGAGAGCACCTACTATGCGTGAAGCACAATAGTGTATGTTTACACACAGTATCTCTCTTTATTGGTGATTGTGTTTGCTAGCAGAGCACCCACTGTGTACCAGGCAACTTCAGGCCTCTGAGATATTGCTCAAGGCCACAAAACTCCTACTAGGTGTTACCAGGATTCAGACGCAGTTCTCTGATTCCAAAGGCCATGCTCTCCCTAGCACATTGCACTATACCTGCCTTCCCATCTTTTCACTATCAGATGCAATAATGTGAATATAGGTTCAGCCCAGGTGCTCAGTAGTACTAGACATGATCTCCTCCTAAATTAGAATGAGCTGAGAAATAGCAAGTCTGCCCTCTATTAAAGAACCAAAAGTAGTTTCTATTCTGATGGAAATCTACTAAGTAAAATGGGGAAAGCCTAAGTGAATCCAATGTGGGAAACTCTGGGCCTAGCTCTCCAAAGGATGATATCCTGTAAGGCCACATCTCCATGTGATTAAGATGGCATCTCTTGGCAATCAGTACATTTAGACAAACAAATGTTCTGCCTTCAGGTTATTCTAGATGGAGCTATGAACTTCAAAGATTTCACATTCAATCTATCCATGATCCAGATGTAGAAGGTAATTGTTATACTTGTTCTCTGGGGAAGCTATATGTTAACTCCTACAATATAGTCATCACCCTGATCATCCTTTCTTCAAATATCCCTTGCAGTCTGGCACACATTCTTTTCACTGTCTGCAAGGATGGAAAATCTGCATCTCCTAAAGCTGTGTTTATTTTTGGAACCAGATGGTTGGTGATTGGGAATCAAACCTCGTGAGTGAGAGATCAACAACCAAGCTGAAGAGCATTTGTAATGGGTTGGAAACAAGTTGTGTTATAAGTGCTTTTGAAGGTCATTTCTAAGGAGGAATTTCAAATGTGATCTATTTTCAGAAAGGATAAAAGCTTTGGAGAAAATATGTGGTCTTTTGAAGCAAATTCCTTATAAGCGCTGATAACCTCATTCATATTCACAATGCACAGCTCACTGCCCCTCCTACCTGTTCTTCTACCTTTGAAATGGCCCTGCAAGCCATGAGATGTAGAATGGACGAATTGGTTTCAGATCAGTACCAAATCAAAGTCCTATTTGTCAAATAAATAAATTCATTAGTTTCTTTTTTTGTAATTATCAAGTGATCTCCCTTTGTTCTACATCTAAGCTTCAAAAGAGAAAAGTAGAACTTAAAAAAAATAGAAAGGGAATGCAATAGACCCTTGGTATCCATGAATATACGGTTCCAAGGAAAAGACATCCATGCTCAGGATGCATAGAGTTCAGTAATGTACTGCAGGATGCTTGATTCATTTATCCATAATGTTACCCAACTTCCACCAAAGACATGCTGCCTTTCAACAGATCTAAAATTTTCACTTTATCATTTCAATGAAGCACATTTATATTCATCTTGCTTTTTGAGCATGATTGTGTGTGAGGGAGAGAGAGAAAAAAAACAAAAAATAAAATAAAATAAACGAGTGATTTATATGAAAAAAAGAAACAGAGAAAGAAAAAGACAGAGAGAGATCGGTAGGGCTTAAACACAGGGCCTGGGTACTGTATCTTAGCTTTCTCACATCAGGCTAGCAGCTCTCTATCATATGAGCCACAACTCCAACTTCCAAGAATTCAAACATTCTTTTGTTTTTGAAAAAAATATTAACCATGATTGATCAAAACTAATTGCACAAATTTGCTTGTAATAAATCCATGAACAAAGTAGGATTACTACAATGTTATAGATAAGCAAAAATATCTATGGAGACTTCTATACATTCCTGTAGCTTCTACCTCAATTGTAATAAGAAAACCCAAGGGAAAAGTCCTTGTATCTTCAAAAATGGAGGACAGAGTTTGGAAGTATCTATTTACATAATTACATGGCTATTAAATGATGATGGCTGAAAAGATTTAGATCTATTGAGAAAAGGGACAAATTTCCATTTGCTTCCTAGGAATTCTTGGCAGTCATTGCTTTTTTTTTTTTAATTTAATTTTATTTGTGAACATACTGTACAGAGGAGTTACAATTACATGGGCAGGATAATGCGTACATTTCTTACCAAGCATTGCAGCCTCCTCCTTTGTTTACCCTTCACATCCCTTCCCAGCCTCCCCCCTCCCCCCCAATCCCAATCCTTCTCCTTCCCCCCCTAACCCCCCCCACACCGATGTTGTAAAGCTTGTTTTGGACATGACAACTTGTACTTCTCATTGTTGCAACAGGTCCACCTGTATCCTTAAACAACTGGTTTTTCCCCATCTCCTCCACAAGTTATACTGACATCAAATATAGTGAAAGCAGGGGTTATACTGTGGGGGAGGGATATACAAAGCAACAAAGAGATAATCTTATAAATGCATTAGAAACACATGCATGAAAGAAAAAAACATTAAAATACACATCTAAGGGTTCATTTTCCTGACCTCACATTATCTGACCTTTTCCGCTTGACTCATACCTATACTAGATATTACAAATAAGGGAAACCATGGGACCTATGTTTCTTTGGGCCTGGCTTACTTCACTTAATATAATTTTTTCCAAGTTTTTCCATTTCCTAACAAATGGGGCAATGTCATTCTTTCTGATGGAGGCATAGAATTCCATTGTGTATATATATATACCACATTTTCTTGATCCATTCATCTACTGAGGGGCATCTGGGTTGGTTCCATATCTTAGCTATGGTAAATAATGCTGCAATAAACATAGTTGTGCTGGTAGGTTTAGTGTGGTCTTGTTTGTAAACATTTGGGTAAATGCCCAAAAGTGGGATTGCTGGGTCATAGGGGAGTTCTATGTGAAGTCTTTTGAGGAACCTCCATACTGCTTTCCAAAGTGGTTGAACAAGTTTACATTCCCACCAACAATGAAGTAAGGTTCCTTTCTGTCCACATCCCCTCCAGCATCTGTTGTTGTTAGAGTTCTTGATTTTTGCCGTTCTAACTGGAGTGAGGTGATATCTCAATGTTGTTTTGATTTGCATTTCTTTTATGGCTAGGGATGTTGAACATTTCTTCATGTGTCTATTGGCCATCCTTCTTTCTTCTTCAGAGAAGTTTCTCTTTAAGTCTTTCACCCACTTATTTATTGGGCAGTTGTTTCTTTGAGGATTTGTTGTTGGGGGGTTTAATTTTTTGAGTTCCAGGTATATTTTAGATATGAGACCCTTGTCCGTTGTATGGCTAGTAAAGATCTTCTCCCAATCCGTGGGCTTTCTATTGATCTTGCTAGCTATGTCATTTGCCCTGCAGAAGCTCTGCAACCTTATGCAATCCCATTTGTTCAACCTTTCTTTGATTTGTTGTGTTTCTGGGTCTCTATTCAGAAAATTTCGGCCTGAGCCAAGGAGACCTAGGGTTTCTCCTATTCCATCCTGTAATGTTTTCAGAGTGTCTGCTTTGAGTTCAAGGTCTTTGATGCATTTGGAGTTGATTCTGGTGCAGGGTGATATATAAGGATCTAGCTTAAGTTTTCTACATGTAGTTAACCAATTTTGCCAGCACCATTTACTGAAGAGGTTGTCTTTCTTCCATTCTATTGTTTTAGCTCCCTTATCGAAGATTAGATGGCTATAGGTCTGTAGGTTCATTTCTGGGTTTTCAATTCTATTCCATTGGTCAGTCATTGCTTCTTATTTACTCTGCTTATTGTACTTACAGTGCATTCTTACCTTTGCATAAATGATGAGATTGTCTCTGGATAATGACCTCTCAATAAATGTGATGAGAAATTCAAATCCTAACAACCAGAAAGGTTTTACAACTGCCTGTGTAATTGTGGCAGACGCTGTGGTTGAGGCTTCTGGTCTCAGGATGAGAGCACTCTGCTTTTGAGGTTTATTTATTATGGAAGCTAAGGCTATTTCCATGGGAGGGGTCACGTGAAAACTTGCCAATAGTATTTAACTATGAAGTAGAGTCAGGGCAGATTTTTGGCTAAGGTCACCATCCTTGTCATAAGACATTAAAGTCATGGGGAAGACCTCCTTCTTCATTTCCAAAGCCATCTTCCATGATGGCCAGCGTTCTGGCTTGGAAATCTGTCCATGAAAAGTGTACAATCTATTGATTTTGGAAATGCAGAATAATATATTGGGCCAGTCATTAATTGTGTGTGTATGTGTGTGTGTGTGTGTGTGAGTGAGAGAGAGAGAGAGAGAGAGAGAGAGAGAGAGAGAGAGAGAGAGATAGAGAGAGAGAGAGAGAAATCAAAATTGCTGTATCGCTGGGTTTACCAAAAACTAGAAGACTGACTCATGCCAAAAAGAAATCTCAGAGGAGAATCAGAAAAGCAGAAATGCTGCCTAATGCCACCCTCAACCCACTATTCTGGATAATCTCAGTTCATGTTGCCAGAGAGCTTTCTCAAGCTGCTCCATAAAGGTGAGTCAATATTGATAAGTCAGCATTTATCAATAGTCCAGCCTCACTACATTAGGGAAGAAAGTGTGATGGTAATCCAGGATCTAAGCCCAACAGTTGGGTTCAATAGAGCTTCCAGTGAGGGAGCAGGAAAAGAGCCAGGTCAATAGTAAGATCATGCACCAGTTAGCATTTTATCGCAGTAGCAAAATACCATGAGATAATCAACTTATTGCCTCAACTTATATTCAATTTATTTTGTCTCACAGTTTTGGAAATAGCAATTGGCCCCTTTGCCTTGGACATTTGTGGTAAGAGCAGCTAATAGAGCAAATTCATTCATCTCATGGCCAAAAAGCAAAAGAGAGAACAAGAAAGAGGCTAGGGTCCATAATCTCCTTCAGGAAATACTGTGCCCCTAATGACTTAAAAACCTCCACTAAAGCCGGGTGCTGGTAGCTCACACCTGTAATCCTAGCTACTTAGGAGGCTGAGATCTGAGGATCGCAGTTCAAAGCCAGCCCAGGCAGGAAAGTCCATGAGACTCTTAAAACAAAAAACACAAAAAAAAACTCCCATTAAAGCCTTACCTCTTAAAGTTTCCACTACCTTCCATTAGTGCCACATTAAGGATTAAGCCTTGAACAAATTGGCTTTTAGGGAGACATTTAAGATTCAAATTATAGCAGTTAGCCCAAACAAAGATAAATACCTCAAAATGGAACTCAGTGGCTAGTGCAAGAAATCTCCAGAGCTGGCAATTTTTTTTTTCCTCTTACACTACATTCTGGACTTCCGGTGGGAATTGGTGAAGCTCATCCATGTTATATTTTTAACTCTATTCAGTATGGAAGAGAAGAATAATCCAGGACAATGCAATTTAACAGTTTTAGTATTTCTGGAATAGCTGGATTCAGGGGCCATTAGAGGAATGAGGACCTGTTTATGTAGACAGTTCTTCAGATCAAGGAAATATGCAGATGTTATACCATTTTTAGCAGAATACAGATGATAAAGTATACTTTGCGCTTAATATGAATTGTGTTCTGGTGAACTTTTGCATTAAGCTATGACATTGGAGCTTTGAAACAAGCATGAAGAATCTACTAAAATGTTTCTTTCTCCCTAACCTCCCACAAACAATGTATCTTTACATAGTTATATAGCCATTAGAGTTTTCTGATTCTCATCTTTCTTTACCTGGATGCTGTTGACCATCCCCCAATGAAACACAACTGTCATGTCAGTTGTGTTTCCATTTCATTCTCCAACCGCTATAATCAGATGTCACTCCTATCCTCAGAGATCTGACAAAACTACAGA
Organism: Dipodomys merriami; assembly: GCF_024711535.1. Classification (NCBI taxonomy): domain Eukaryota; kingdom Metazoa; phylum Chordata; class Mammalia; order Rodentia; family Heteromyidae; genus Dipodomys; species Dipodomys merriami. Next base: position 26,966,128 of record NW_027203270.1, on the reverse strand, counting down.
TGAACCTCAAGTCACAGACTTTGGGGGAGCCCCAGTTCAGAGGTCATTTCTATCATATGTCCCTGAAATGCATCTATACTACCTTCCCTTCCACAGCTTTAACCCCTACATCTTTATTTTGGTAATTTTCTAACATTTCTTTCAAATCCATCCACTCTTGTCAAACTCTCAGTACCCAAAGATTTACTATTGTTTCATTTTCTGAGGCTTAAAAACTTCAGACCCATAGTAGGTATTTGTGGTGGTTAATTAATTGTATTAACTTGACTAAACTATGGGATGCCCAGATAGCTGACAAACATTAGTTCTGGGTATTTATAAAGAATGTTTCTGGATGAGTTTACATTTGAAGATAACTTTCAACTGTGTGAGTAGACATCATCTAATCTATTCAGGGCCCAAATAAAATGACAAGTATAAGAAGATTCACCTACTCCTGTCCTCAGAAATCGGTGACTTCAAACTCTGGCTGAACTTATTTAATTATCTCCCTTGGTTATCACATGTTTAGGAATGGAACTATGGCCCTCCTGGATCATCAACTTACAAATAGGAGATTCTACATTTATCATGAGAACAAAAAAGGAAGGAAGGAAGGAAGAGAGGAAGAGAGAGATTCTATGGTCCAGTTGCTTGAAAACTATAACAAAGTGATTTATAATACTAGTTTCCTATCCTTTTCTCTCCATTGCTCCTCTATCTCCACTCACCTTCCATGTTCCAGGTTTTATATACAATATCAATCTATCCCCATCCTACTCACCCATTCATCTTCCTCTTTGGGGACTTACACTAGATTTCTAATTGACCTTCCTTCTCTCCTTCTATTCTACCCAACTCTACCAACTTACAGAAGCTATCAAAACCCAGCCTATAAGTCATGGTTAAATATATCACATGACAACTTTTCTTACAAGAAAATCTCACAGATAATATTCAAAGCACTCTACCTAACTATCTTGAAGTTTAATCTCCTCTTACCACATTTATTTTCAGTTCTAAGAATTTGACTATCAGGGCCATTAAATATAGCTCCTTACCAGGCAAAATTTATGTTTGAAAAAACACTTTCCTTCTTCTCAGACCTTCATATACTCATCATCTTTAACATTCAAACTTTATTTCAGAATCATGTTAATATCATATAGTAAGAGTTAATTGAGGGTGGGGGCGGGGGGTAGGCTGGGAAGGGATGTGAAGGGTAAACAAAAGAGGAAGCTGCAATACTTGATAAGAAATATACTCATTATCTTGCCCATGTAATTGTAACCCCTCTGTACAGTATGTTCACAAAAAATAAAAAGAAAAAAAAGAAAAAAAAAGAGTTAATTGAAATTGGATCTATGGGAAGTATACAAAAGTTTAACAACCTTATCATGAATCCTCATTAATGTTACTCTTTCTTACTTACTTCACTTATAGTTTCCCATTTTTTTTTTATACTAGGCTTTGATTAGGTGCTCATGCTGATGCTGTCTCTGTTGAAAGAGTGACAGTCAATAAATAAGGCAGTCAAAAGTGGTGCTGTAGCTCAAGTGGTAGAGCGCTAGCCTTGAGCTCAAGAGCTCAGAGACAATACCCAGGCCCAGAGTTCAAGTCCCACAACTGACCAAAAAAAAGAAATAAGGCAGTCAAACTAAGTTTATGCAAACTGAATTTCTGAGTTTTCAATGCCCTCACTAGCACTGCCTTCTTCTTGGTACATCTTCTTAACCATTCTCTCACATCTCTTTATAATTTTAATCATTTATACCTTCCTTGAGCCACCCTCACATTTGTCTATGATGGCTGTCTCTTTTCCTTACTTACTGTAGGCTATAGATGTGCTGTGGGCCAGGGCTAGGATTAGTTTTCTTTGTGTGTCTCCTCCTCCTCCTGGCACATACAATACATAACTGAATATGGTTGCATCAAATGGAGTTCAATTGAATAGACTGCAATGTGGTTTACAGACTTGACAGCTTTAAAAATTCAGAGATTAAAAAAAATCCAACTGGCAGTGGTGGCTCATGCCTGTAATCCTAACTACTCAGGAGGCTGAGATCTGAGGATCATGGTTCAAGTCACCCAGGCAAGAAAGTCTGTGACACTCAACTCCAATTAACCACCAGAAAACCAGAAATGGTGCTGTGGCTCGAGTGGTAGAGTGCTGGCCTTGGGCTGAAGAGCTGAGGGACAGCGCCCAGGACCAGAGTTCAAGCCCCACAACCAACAACAACAACAAAAAAAAAATCCAAAGATAAGGCAAATGGGTGGGTAATGTAGATTAATGTTTATTGAGGGATACTAAAGAATATTATCCTTTCTAACTGGAAAGACTTGGGAAAAAAATATATTAACTGAAGTAAGCCATACCCAAATAAACACAGGGCTGCATGGTTTCCCTCATTTGTAATCATTAAAATGTGCCTATAAATCTATAAGTAAACCCCGTGGGTAGCAAAAGATAAATAATTACACTTGGACATGATTAATTAGACAGCAGTCTAAACATTCACATAGTGAGAACAAAGGAGAATATTCTTAGGAGAGGATCACAAGGGCTCAATAGCTATGTGCACATTATCATATAAAATGATATTTAACAAAATGAACTCCAAGAAATGAAAGAGTTTTTTTTATTATATTTTGAAGAGTTTTTTTCTTTGGTTTATTCCCTTCTGTCACTGTGTTTTTAAATTTCTGTACCCTTTGTCTTGTATATAAGTTTATCTGATTTGGAGAGGGGTAGGGGAAGCACAGAGACAGTGGGACAAAGGGTAAGCCAATTCTGCAGTGAAACCCACTGGACACTATGTTGGAAATGAACTATATAACTTGGTGGGGAGGGAAGTCAGAAGGGGAAATACTGGGAGAGAATGAGGGGGAGAGTGACAATGTTCAAAAAGAAATGCACTCATTACCTGACTTATGTAACTGTAACCCCTCTGTATATCATCTTTACAATAAAATTTTTAATTTTTTTCAAAAAAGAATATTCTCCTTTCTGAGAATTACAGGAAATAAAATGATGAGAAGCTTATGGAAGCACACTACAGACATGTGCAGAATCCTAGAGAAAGGAATATAGCTGAGAAGGAAAAAGTAAGGACAGACAGTTGGTTAACTGCATTTCAAGGGTCTTTTTAGAAGCTAATGTCTTGTGGATATAAGAAATAAGTAAAGGAGTGATCCAGCTTGACCATCATAAATCTTAGTCCAATTAAACATGATGAGATGAAGGGACATCATGTAAGACTATCTTTTTTTTTTTCCATTGTGGGGCTTGAACTCTGGGCCTGGGCACTGTCCCTCAGCTCTTCAGCTCAAGGCTAGCACTCTACCACTTGAGCCACAGCGCTGGCGTCTGGCTTTTTCTGTTTATATAGTGCTGAGGAATCAACCTCAGAGCCTCATGCACTCTACCACTAAGCCACCTTCCCAGCCCAGGTAAGACTATCTTATGGGCAATTGAAAACCTGGAACTTTTCCTGAGCACAAGACTTGAAAGTCATTATCAGTAGGGGTGTTAGTCCTTCAGGAATAAGCTGTAGAAGGAAAAAGAAAAAAAAAAAAACAGGATAAAGATTTAAGTAGTCTCTCTATTTGGAACAAAAATAGGAAGATGGCTAATTAGAAAACAGAAATTAGAAAACAGGTAATCCCAGAGATCACAGGTGATCAGAGACATTATACAAGAGGACACGGAGGGATCAGAACTATAGAAATGAATGAGGGTGCATCTATGTTGGTGATTCAGGTCCAGCAGGGAGGTGAGTAGAGAGGATTTCTGGTCTCTGTGAAATTTCTATAGACACAAATGTTTAGGCAGTTTAGGGAAAAGGGAAGTCTAATAAGGCAAGAGCAGAAGCAAATAGGGAAAGATGGGAAAAGGATTCTCAGACTATCAAGGGTCTTGCCACAAGCAAGAACAGCATGAGTGTTGACAGCCAGGTTTTCTACAAATTCTACCCTTCATAAAAACCCTTCTCCAGGGCTGGGAAGGTGGCTCAGTGGTAGAGTGCTTGCCTTGCATGCATGAGGCCCTGGGTTCGATTCCTCAGCACCACATAAGCAAAAAGAAAAAAGCCAGAAGTGGCGCTGTGGCTCAAGTGGTAGAGCACTAGCCTTGAGCTGAAGAGCTCAAGAGCCCAGAGTTCAGGACCCATGACCGGACCCAAAGAAAACAAAAAAACAAAAACAAAACAAAAACACAAAAAAAAAACCTTCTCCCCTCCGCAGGAATCCATCCCTCCCTCACCATCAGTGTTTCCAGAGGAACAAAATGGTCACGAATCAGCCATTTAATCCATTTCAACCTCCAAGTGAAGCACATTTTTATGAAACACCCTTGGTGAGGACTTTGCAAAGTATGACTATGAATGAGAAACACCTTTACTATGCCAGAGAAATAAAGTTTATTGGGAAATAAATAAAGTAACCTCCATGCATTCCAAGGAAGAGAGGAAAGCAGGGAATGGCAGCATATACTAGGAAACTCCCTAAAGTGGTATCCAGAACTTGGATTACATTTTCAGAAACAAACATTTAAAAAGAAAATAAAAAGACACAGCCCTCAACATGAAGGAGTTTCCCAGATGTTGGATGTTAATGGTATGTGTCTTTGCTTGTTGGGTCTGGATAGACCGTTGGTGTCCTGATATCATAGTTGGCATGATGAAGTTTCTTCATGGCAACTCGGCTTTGGCAAAGGGCGGACTGAGGCTACTTTCTGTACTCTGTGGATGTCTTCAAAGAGGAAATAAGTTGTTCAGTTAACAGCAACGCTTTTGACAGCTGCCGCAGGAATTACCACTGGCATTGGTGGTAGCACATGGGTTGCAGGGGAGTCTAGAGGGACACAGAGGTTTACAGTGGATTAGGGAAGGAAAAGAGAAAACATTAGAGACGCACACATATGCTTTATACTTAAGGAGACAATCTATTGGTTCTAAGTGATTGGAATTCACTTGACTAAAATTGTGATTATTTTTGAACCCTTCTCCCTCTCCCAGAATGCCATGTGCAAAGGTAGAAAATGTCAAAAAAATTATCTCATGGCCTTGAGTGTTCATGGAACTTATCGTGACTTTCCTTACCCAAGAGACAGTTGTCACTAGCAATCTCTCTTTCACCACTTCCCAAACAGCCCTCAGAGTCAGAGCCTGTTGACATCCTGGTCACTGCTCAAAATTTGCATAGCTATGGCAGATCACTAAGCATACAGTAGACAATCCACGTTGATCATTTGGGGAACTACAAAGATGGCCACCATGAATGTGCCTCCACATTGTACAATCCTATCATGTACATTATCCCAGGAATTCTTCACCCAGACTCACTTGCAGTCCTCGCTCTCCAGCAGGCCCCGGTAGGTGTTGATCTCACACTCCAGCCGTGACCTGACATCCAGCAGCACCTGGTACTCCTGGTTCTGACGCTCCAGGTCAGCCCTGATCTCAGACAGCTGAGACTCCACGTTGGTGATCAGACACTGCACCTGGGACAGCTGGGAGCTGTAGCGGGCCTCACTCTCTGTCAGCGTGTTCTCCAGAGAGTTCCTCTGCAGGGGAGAAGATGAGGATGTCAGGAGCTACTCCTGCAAAGCCTTCCTCCAGGGCCTGCCACACAACTCAGGAGCTTCAAGGACTCAGGGGACTGTGGTCCAAGGAACACCTTGGACCCCTCCCCCATTACACACCAGCCACTCTGAACAATACACACCAGGTTGTGCTGGGCCTGCAGCTCAATCTCCAGAGAGTTGACTGTGCGTCTCAGCTCGATGATCTCTGCCTGGTAGGACTGCAGCTGCTCTGAACTGGACACCACCTGCTTGTTCAGCTCCTCAGTCTGTGATAGCAGAAGGGGAAGAGACAGGGTCACCCACTGCCTTGTGGGCTCTGTCTGTGAGCCTGGAGTCCCAAATGACCGTGTGCTTCAATGCCTACCTGTGTGGTGAACCATTCCTCCACCTCCCTGCGGTTGGTCTCCACCAGGGCCTCGTACTGACACCTGGTATCGTTCAGCACCTTGTTGAGGTCCACGGTGGGAGCAGCGTCCACCTCCACGTTGAGGCGGTCTCCCAGCTGGCAGCGCAGGGTGTTGACTTCCTGCAGGGTGGGGGGAGAGAAGAATGAGCCCATAGAAATGGATTTCAATAAGTGGAAACACTCAAGCATTGAATTCCTCTTCCTGTGTCTTGAGAAAAGTCCCTAACTCCTCTCTGGCTCATTCACGTTGTGTGCACATTTTATAGCACACATTTTCTTCTAACTTATGATACATCATTAGGCTTATATGTCTATCTCTCTATCCTAGACTGTGAGCTCTTTGAAGCAAGGGGCCATGTTTTCTTCCTTTTCTCTTTTTGTTTTCCTCCATCCTCACCACCAAATTCATAACACAAGCAGTAGGGAACAGGGCTGTCAAGGAATGGCCTTCCTCAGAATTCTCCAGCACCTGCCCATCTCTCTCTCCTGAGAGCTTGAGAATTAGCAACATCCCTCATGCTATATGGATAGGATGGGCATCGGCATCACTGCATGGATAAAAGCATTGTCCTTTACTGACCTTCGGTGCAGGGGCCCACCCTAGGGAGCCTGCAGTTATTGCCACCTGATTCCCCACACTGATGACTAAGCCTGAAAGCTCTGAGACCCGCTTTTATTTGCTTTTTCCCCCCTCATACCTCCTCATGGTTCCTCTTGAGGGACAGCAGCTCCTCCCTCAGGGACTCCACCTGGGCCTCCAGGTCAGACCTGCACAGGGTCAGCTCATCCAGGATTCTACGCAGGCCATTGATGTCGGACTCCACCAGCTGCCGAAGGGACCGCTCCGTCTCGTACCTGCACATGTCCATCAAAGTCAGAGGACAAGTCCAGAAATAAGCCCTCCTTCTACTCCTATGTCTTATTGGGATGGGATTGACAACTTGTTGAATTCACATTCTCTGTTCTTTCATATTTCACTCCTGCTATGTATGACTAGATTGGAGAGGTCCTTTGCCTGACTTTAACACCAGATTGTACCCACCAAGAAACGAAGATGGGGTCTCTCACTCAATTCAGTTTTGTTGGTTACTCTATCACCAAATCAATCCATTCCCAAAGAACAATTCATTTCAATATCTGAATTTGGGATTAAAAAAATCTTCTAGAAAGATCCATCCAGGTTGAGCTTTCTTAATCAGAATATCTAAAAGTTGAAAACCAGCACCAGTGGCTCACACTTGTAATCCTATCTACTCAGGAGGCTGAGATATGAAGATCTTAGTTTGAAGCCAGCCCCAGCAGAAAAGTCCTTGAGACCTTTATCTCCAATTAACCAGAAAAAAAAGCTGGAAGTGGTTCTAGTAGTAGAGACCTAGCCTTGTGCAAAGAAGGTAGGGAATAGCACCCAGGCCCTGAGTTCAAGCCCCAGTACTGACACAGAAAGAAAGAGAAGGCAGGCAGGAGGAAAGGAGCAGGGAGGCAGAGAGAAAAGAAGGAAGGAAGGAAGGCAGGAAGGAAGGAAGGAAGGAAGGAAGGAAGGAAGGAAGGAAGGAAGGAAGGAGGGAGGGAGGGAGGGAGGGAGGGAAGGAGGGAGGGAGAAAAAATTTAAATTCTGGAACCCAAAAATCTGAAACTCTTTGAACTTTGACATAACACCATGATGGCATGATTCCATACCTGACCTCACATGACAAATCATTAGCAAAACCCTACTAAAAACACTTTACAAAATTACCTCCATGGTATATGTATGTTATACATAAAACATAAATGAAATGCAGGACTTAGACTTGGGTTCCATCCCTAAAGATATTTCATTTTATATATGTGTATGTGTAAGAATTCTAAAAAAAATTAAAATCCAAGGTTGGAGGCCTGGCTCAGGTGGTAGAACACCAGCCAATGAGCCAAAGCTTCAGATACAAAGTTTCAGTCCTGGTCTCAGAACCAAATAAAAGAAAAAAAAATCCAAAACCTGAAACACTTCTGGTCCCAAGCATTTCAGGAAAAGGACACTCAACCTGTGTGGGCTGAAGAGAAGGCTGAGTCTAGATGATTGATATTGATTCACATAACCAGAGGAAAAAGAAAAAGGAAGAGGTAACTTCCTCTGCCCTTCCAGAAAACATTAGGGCCATTGGGCCATAGTAGAGCCCCCAGGGTCTTGTAGGTCATCTGTCCCAAAAGGATTCAACATACTTGGTCCTGAAGTCATCAGAGGCCAGCTTGGCATTGTCAACCTGCACCAGCAGCCTGGAATTCTCAGACTTGGCACACAGAATCTGAAGAAAAGAAAAGAAAGAAAGAAAAGCAGTGATTATAACACGAGGTTTTAACAAAAGAGCCAGCTGTTGCGGAGTCTCCACATTACCCCCTCACCTTCTGCTGGAGCTCCTCAATGGTCCGGAAGTAGGCCTGGTAGGCAGGACACACCAGTGGGTCCTGCTGCTGGTTCCTCTCCTGGATGCGGCTCTCCAGCTCTGCATTCTCTCGCTCCAGCTGACGCACCTTCTCCAGGTAGCTGGCCAGGCGGTCGTTCAAGAACTGCATGGTCTCCTTCTCGCTGCCATTGAAGGAGCCCTCGCAGAACCAGTTGCTGGTGCCCACATTGGCGGGGATGTTGCAGGCACCGGGCAGGGTGCAGCTGTGGCAGCTGTGAGGAATGCAAGGCCGGGAGGCGCAGCTGGTGCGGCAGCTCAGGTTGGGCAGGCAGTTGCAAGCCATGGTGCTGAGAGAGGCAATGGGAGGGTGGTGAGCTATGGAGGTAGATGTGGGTGAGGTTTGAGTCTCTCCTTCCTCCATGGTCCTTTTATACTCTTAATGGTGGGTGGGGGCCTAGGAAAACAGCATCATTTCCTTTCCTAATGCTTTAGCTAATTTTTTTTTCGTCAAAATATGCTACTTAGATGCTTCCACAGAGTCCCCCCTCATCCCATAAAATTATTCCATTTAGCTTGTGTCACACCAGGCTCTTCCTGGGCACTGTTGGTTGATGGAATTAGAGTTTCATCAGATGGCTTCAAAGGAGCTAGAATCATCACGTCTCCAAGAGGCTCAGGCCATTACTCAGAGGGGAAAACAACCAGGAACATGGGGTGGAGTTGCTTGGGAATCAATCAGAAGCTCTCCGCCCATAAGATTATGTCACCATATTCCCTAGAAAGACAATTGTTGGGTGAATATTTTTTCCAAGTTGCCCTCTTCCCCTGAATCTCTATGCACATTTGAGTATTCTTATACCCTGTATTAGCTGGGAGGTTCCTGAGCCTTGCTGCTATTAGTTGGGGCTTAGAGTTTCGGCCAGTACCTGGAGAGACTGCATGTTGCTAGTCTGGAAAAGATCAAGCAAGATGTAAACTGGATGGATGGAAATCATACCAACAGGAGAATTGGCCACCAACAACCGGCAAGCTGCACCCAGCATTTGATCCTCACGGTTCATTTTTGGGAGATGGTGGAATCTTTAAGATTCGAGGGGTTTCTGGGGTAAGGTTCATATAGCTTGAGGGAAACACACAGTCTGAAGCTAAGTTCAGCCTGCTGCATGTTTTGCAGCTGAAATTTTAATGGAATACAACCATGCCCGCTCATTTTGGCATTACCTGTGTTTGAATCGCAGTAGCTAAGGTAAGTGTTATGACAGAGCTTAAGGTCAGAAAAGCCTAAAGCATCTGCTACTTGGCCCTGTGCAAAGAAAGGTTTGGCAAACTGCACTAAAGCAACAGTCAATCTAAACCTGAGAAAAGGAAAAGGTATTTTTGAAAGGTGACACTGGGAATAATCCAGAAGGGTGAGAGTTCAAGAGGCAGCACTGAATTCTAAGTAGGAAGCCTAATATTACTAATATTCATCAAGGAAGGACACCAGAGTGAGATGTTTGGCACTTTCCGTGATGACTTGATCTCAAAGTCTATAGAAAATTTTCTCACCTGAGTCCTAAAAATACACCTTTTTCTAAGAACAATAACACCCTTAGAAGTATGACCCTGCCACCTAAGTTCCCAGGTTACAGTGCCCAAGAAAATACAACTTAGCTCCATCACCCTCAAAAAGCAGACACTGAGCCGGGCACCAGTGGCTTACTCCTATAATCCTAGCTACACAAGAGGCTGAAAATTGCAGTTTAAAGCCAGTCTGGGCATAAAAGTCCATGGAATTCTTATCTCCAATTAACCACCAGAAAACCAGATGTGAGCTGTAGCTCAAAGTGGCAGAGCACTAGCCTTGAGCTCAAAAGCTCAGAGACAGCACCCAGGCCCTGAGTTCAAGCCCCATAACTGACAAAAATAAAAGAAAGAAGAAGTAGACTGAAAAAAAATCCATCCCAACTCTCCCAGTGGGCCATGTAGAGGCAGGCATGGACACGAGGAAAGGGATTATAAAGAGGTTTATTAGTGGAGCCACCTTGCCCCTGGGGAAAGCGAGAACTATGGCGTCTGCCCCTAACCAGATGGTAGCTTGAACTCTGGGCCTAGTTGTGGGAGGTCTTCTATATACACAGGTAGGTCTGGGTAGAGAATAGAAGTGGCCAGCTGTCCTGGCAGGAATTCTAGGGCAGGGAGGAGCTCAGGTCCGGGTCCTGGTGGAGCTGGGGGCTACAAGCTGTCCCGGGAAATGTAGCGGGAGTGGCTGAGGACCTGAGGTAGGAATAATGCCAACACAGACACTGTTCTACAAGATGGTGGTCTTCTCCATCACCCCAATGCCATTGTCCTTTGTCTTTCCCATACCCTTAGGAATATTCCAATTACACCAAAGTTAACCTTACTGCAGTGCTGTCCCTCACCTCAACTTCTTTTCCTGATACACGATCTTTCCTTGCTTCTACTTAGAAACTAAGGCATGGCTCAGAAAAAAAAAATCTCAACTGAATTCAATTTATGGAAGAAAATATAAATTGTTTAAAGAAGGTTGTGTTCAAACATCAAAGGCAATAGTAGAGGAGCAAAAAAATGTGCCTTTGATTTTAGTTATCTGAGCCTTTCTTTATTTCCCCCTTAGTCTAAAGGCATATGCATGAACTTAGTGTATCATTTCAAGTAATCGAGACTTAGTTTCTGTTAGGTTTGCTTTCCTTTTAGTGTATCAGTAATACCTCAAGTAAAGAAAGCATGTGTGTACACTAATCTGCATACTGATATCCCAGAAATTCCCTTATGCTTTCTTTACTCATTTTCATTCTTTGTTGCTCAGGCCCATCTTTTAGTTTGATATTCTTTTCTCCTGCTTGATGTAATGTGCTCTTAAAACCTTGTAGTGAATTTTACACTTAAGTTACTGTCCATTGGGACATGATATATTTCCCATCTCTTCATTGAAATTCTCTCTGTGCTCAACTGTTGTTTCCCCTGATCTTATAGAATATCTTTCCGGTAGTTGTTTTAAATTCTCTTTCATGTAAATAACTCTCCATCCATTTCACTGGGATTTGGAAGATTATTATATCCTTGTGTTTGGTACATTATCCCTTGTTTTTATGCTCCTTGACTCCACTAGTATCTGGGCATGAGACAAAATAGCCACCACTTTTCTCAGTTCTCACAGACTCACCTTAGATAGGGGATTATCATCAATCAGCTCAGGCTGTGATTCTGGAGGCCTCTGGAATTTCGGAGCTAGTCCAAACTACATTCTTGTTCTTCGAGGCCTCTGGGTATCTGGGATATATGAAATCCTGTCTGTACTCTGACAGAAATAAGAAGACTGCTCTTCAAGCAGGCTCCAGAAAAGTTGGAGATATGGACACATGATCCAACTCTTTCTCTCCTCAAGGAGAATCTGGAATCTGGAGGATTTCTCATCCTGCATGGAGCTAAGGAAGAGGGCCGTGGTAAATGTTATGATGCCAGTATAAATTGTTGTCTTTGTTCTCAATGGCTCCTAGCTGTCTAAATATACTAAATCTCATTAGCACCCCAAGACAGACAAGACAGAATTGTTTGCATTAGAAACTCTTGAGGGGGGGGAATATAAGTATGGCATGTATGATCCAATCTTTTCCTTTCCTTGCCACACAGATGCCAAGGACTGGAGGTTTCTTCCTGGTCATTGTGTTGGGGTTAGGGAATGTGGAAAAAAGGTATTATAAGTGTTTCCTCAGCTTCACTTTGGCTGGTTCTGTTCAACTCAGGTGCACGAACCTAGTTAGTGGATTTCCCACAAAAGGAATTGACCTGTGTATATTGACTCTGTGAATCATGAGAGAAACAAGAGTCAGGGACTTAACATTTCACCATCTTGCTGACGTCATTCCCCAGAAGCAAAGGTTTGAACTTAAATAATTCACATCCCTCCTTATGATATAAGTTCAGAGAAGTCAGTTCCCTTTTCTGAGTCTTATTTTCATCTTTTAAGTAATAATGATGCTCTGTACCTCACAGTGTATATGTGCGTCTGTGTGTCTGTTTTTTGTATGTCTGTATATGTGTGTGTGTGTGTGTGTGTGTGTGTGTGTGTGTGTGATATTATTGTGGTTAAAGGATGGGGTAGCAATGATTACTTTTAAAAACTTCATCCTTCCTATTTTTGACCTAGATGGTTCAGATAAAGAATTTCATATAAATCCAGATACCTGGGCACACTGTCCATGTTAACATGGTAGGGACCAAATCTCAATCACCTAGCAAGCACTAAGGGACACAGAACTCTGTGCATGGATTTACCTGGGGTGGGGGTAGGGGAACAAATTTAGACACCAACTTAATAACTTGTAGAAGTTGGTAGATGATCACTGTCTGTTACCTTCTCTCATCTTTTGCCTTTGGTTATCTTATTTTGAATGATTCTTGAGGAGAACAAGTTTACTCCATGAGGTATATTGCCACCAACAACTCCTGATACTGGCACAGAAATGGATTCAGCTCATCTTATGGGAACCCTCTCCCCCAGCCTTAAGGCTCTGTACAAGCATTCATAATCATAATGTTAGTATTGTTGTTCATTGATGATGATAATGATGATGATGGTACCATGTCATGAATACTTGTTATTAATTTTTCCAGACAACTCAGTAAGATTGAGTTATTATTTCCTTTTTGTAGATAAAGAAAACCAATTGGAAAATGTTTAAAATTTGCCTAAAATATAGTCAATTTGTGTTGGGGTTGGAAGTTGAGTGATTCAGGTATCTGAGAGCAAAGCCTGAAACACCTAAATATACTGTTAAAAATCCTTCTATTGCCAGGCACCAGTGACTCACACCTACAATCCTAGCTGCTCAGGAAGGTGAGATCTGAGGATCCAGGTTCAAAGACAGCTCCAAATAAACACCAGAAAAGAGGAAGTGGAGCTGTGGCTCAAAGTGGTAGAGCACTAATCTTGAGCAAAAAAGCTTAGGAAGAGCACCCAGGCCCTGAGTCCAAGCCCCATGACCCAGAGTCTTTTCTGATTTTCAGAGGGGAAGGAAGTCTTAGATTCACTGCTGTCTACTGCCCCTCATTTCAGTGTTTCTCTCTGGTCTGAAGTTCCCACCTTCCTTCTATACTCCATCAGTCCCCCAAGGACCTCCTCTGCCTATGACCTTAGGCATCTGGTTTCTCTCTGATGTTCTCCTAAGATGAGTACACGTTTCACTAATTTAATTTTCTTCCCAAGACAACAGCAGTTCTGCATAGTTGACTGAACTATCCAGGTTAGAAATTAGATTGACTTTTTTTTTGGGGGGGGGGGTCTGGTCGTGGGGCCTGAACTCTGGGCCTGGGCACTATCCCTCAGCTCTTCAGCTCAAAGCTAGTGCTCCACCACTTGAGCCACAGCTCCACTTCTGGCTTTTTTCTTTTTGTTTATGGGGTGCTGAGGAATCGAACCCAGGGCCTTAAGCATGCAAGGCAAGTGCTCTACCACTGAGCCACTTTCCCAGCCCCAACTTTTTCTGAAATCAAAGAGGTGAAAATCTAAGAAATGAAAAAACCTAAACCTAAGATCTAAAATTATAAAACTCACAGAAGAAAACATTAAAAAAAATTTTTTTTAATGAGCAAAGAATTTGAATAGACATTCCTCCAATGAAGGTATATAAATGACCAATAAACACTTTAAAAGATTCTCAACAGCACTAATCATTAGGGAAATGCAAGAGCCAGGCACAGTGTCACACGCCTGTAACATCTTCTGGGAAGACAGGCAAATGGATCACAAGTTGCAGGCTACAGTGAGATACCACTTCATACCCCTTTTCAGATGGATATTATTTTAAAACCAACAGGTAGAAAATAACAAGTTCAGGGGAGTATTGGAACCTTTCTCGGTAGGAATGGAGCAGCCACTGTGGAAAATAATATCATTTCAGTTCACCGGATTGTGTTTACCAGAGTACACTGGCAATATCAAAGGCATTAGGAAGCTAATGTCGGTCCCTTACACAAATATTCATTAGGATTAAAGAAGCCCTTTCTTCACACATACGGAGGCTATCTACCCCCTTATAGCACTCAGATATTTGCTACCACCACCAACCTGGTGATTTATAATAGCACTACTTGGGGACTCATTTCTTATCTTTTCTTTAAATTACTTGCAGTTGAGAACCGTCACGATATGTCTCTCCCAACGCCACCACCCAGAACCTTCCAAGTAGGAACTGAACAAGTACTGGGTAGGTTGAATTGGAAAAATAAATCAATAAATAAAAAGCAAAGCAACAAATTGATGGAGTTTCTAGACCTACGGCCAAGGAGATGAGTGGAGCATCTGGAAGTCCCCACTGATAACAATATTCATACACAAGGGAAAGGAGAAAATGCTGGGTATATCAAGAAAAGCCAGAAGGTTCTTTTCCAGGGTGTTCCTGAGACTGCCTGAATCATTGATCTAGAACAAGTCTGGACCCCCAACTCTTGCTGAGAAAGGATGAGTGAGAGCCTCTAGAGCCTCCTCAATATGTATTTGGGTACCAGCAGTTCTGGGGGTTGGTTCAGGTCATGAGAAAAATCCAGGAGTCAAGGAGCACAGAACGCAGTAGCTCTGCCTTCTCAACCTCTCCTATGGGTGCAGAGTGCCAGGCCAGCCATCAGCCTCCCAAGTTTGGTACAGCCCTTGTCTGCAAGAGCCATGTCATTGTATGGTCCAACTTTCAAGTGGCTTTTAATAGAGTCCTCCAGTGATGATGTTGCAACAGATGAATACCAATGAGAAAGGTATGCGCTTTGCCAGGAAAATGGCATTTATTAGGTTACAAGGGAGGGCCGCTGGCACTTCAGAGAGTTCTCTGGGTACAAGCAAAGAAGTAGATTCTGATGAAGGAAAAGGCGGGCATGGGACGGTCTAGAACAGGTTGAGGTGGTTAGATGCTTCGGGTGAGTTTCTTGGCCATCCTCACTGAGGCAGCTCCATCCATTTAGTTTGTTGAGTGAACCAGAGCCAAGCCAAAGCTCTGGAGCACTAGGCCCTACATCCTTGCTCCTTTGGCATTTCCTGGGCTCTAGCGCACAAAGGAGTTGCAGGGCCCACAACGGGGTCGTGGGACACAAGGTGTGCAGGGGGCGGGAGGTGGGCAGGGGGTACAGGGATTGGACACACAGGGCCCGATGGGTTTGCCGCACGCGTTGCTTGTGGCGCAGGGGTTGCAGGGCAGCCTGGAGACAAAGAAGGATGCAGAAAAGTGAGCAGAGGCAAATGTCTAATCATCTAGTACAGAGACACTGCCACCACCGCCCCCCTGCCCTCCACCCAGGGTGAGCTGCCTCTTAAGACTCCACCTGACCTGGAACAGGGAAGGCCGAAGGTCCTCCAGCTGTAAACTTTCCAAGTGCTACAACTAACATAGGCATCCCCAAAGTAAATACTAGACAGAAACTCTAACCTCTACCTCCACTCTATCTATTCCTAGCTGGTGAGCTTCTCAAATCTTAGCTTCCTCACCTACAGAAGAGGAAGATTGCTGATCTAACTTTCCTGGGGGTGATTATAGGGTCAGATAAGGAGTATATAGAAATGCACCCTCTCACAATAAGGTACTGTATAAAATAAGGCATGTTGGTCACATATCCCATGATCATACAGGTCACCAGAGGAGAATTCAGAGAATTGGCTGTCCCATTTCACTTTGTACAATGATACCAAGAGTATCATTGGTCGCCATATGTTTTCTGAGCTCTACGTGAGTACAGCTGGTATGAAAGAGGACTTCCCTTCTAAGGTATGCAATCTCTGGCGCAAGCAATCAGGGAATAAACTCCTGATGTGCCAGCATTTAACCCCTCGAGCCAGGCACTTACTTGCAGTCCTCGCTCTCCAGCAGGCCCCGATACGTGTTGATCTCACACTCTAGCCGGGCCTTGACATCCAGCAGCACCTGGTACTCCTGGTTCTGACGCTCCAGGTCAGCCCTGATCTCAGACAGCTGAGACTCCACGTTGGTGATCAGACACTGCACCTGGGACAGCTGGGAGCTGTAGCGGGCCTCACTCTCTGTCAGCGTGTTCTCCAGAGAGTTCCTCTGCAAGGGAGAAGATGAGGATGTCAGGAGCTACTCCTGCAAAGCCTTCCTCCAGGGCCTGCCACACAACTCAGGAGCTTCAAGGACTCAGGGGACTGTGGTCTGAGGGACACCCCACTGTGTACACCTCCCCCATTACACACCAGCCACTCTGAACAATACACACCAGGTTGTGCTGGGCCTGTAGCTCAATCTCCAGGGCATTGACTGTGCGTCTCAGCTCAATGATCTCTGCCTGGTAGGACTGCAGCTGCTCTGAGCTAGATACCACCTGCTTGTTCAGCTCCTCAGTCTGCAATAGCAGAAGGGGAAGAGACAGGGTCAGCCACTGCCTTGTGGGCTCTGTCTGTGAGCCTGGAGTCCCAAATGGCCATGTGCTTCGATGCCCACCTGTGTGGTGAACCATTCCTCCACCTCCCTGCGGTTGGTCTCCACCAGGGCCTCGTACTGACACCTGGTCTCGTTCAGCACCCTGTTGAGGTCCACGGTGGGAGCGGCGTCCACCTCCACGTTGAGGCGGTCTCCCAGCTGGCAGCGCAGGGTGTTGACTTCCTGTGGATACAAAACAAACACAGAAGTTGCTATCCTGAATGGAGGATGGACTCAGAGATGATACCAGTTGATGAATCCCTGTTCTCCCCACTCAGAAAAAGAACTTCCATCAGATCAGTCCATGACAGCTCAGGGCCAAATGGTGTGCACTCCAAATGGCACACCTCCTTCCACGCCCAGGCTGTGCTGTGGCATTTGGTCCACAGAACAGTTCCAATGAATTGCCTCAGCAATCAGTGAAGCAGGCGGTCAGAGTAAAGACTTAATTCCCAGATTAAAGACTAGCTGTGAGAAGCTCAGAAGGCAAAGAATTGGCCGTACAACTTCAGATTCTATATCAATCTGTTCTTGCCAAGTAAGAAGTAAAATGATATCATGGCCCCTTCTGGGAGATAGAAAGAGTGTCTCCAAGAACAGTGGAGGCATGTATGCATTAGCCTTGACTTTCTGATTTTTG
Source organism: Dipodomys merriami (assembly GCF_024711535.1). Lineage (NCBI taxonomy): Eukaryota > Metazoa > Chordata > Mammalia > Rodentia > Heteromyidae > Dipodomys > Dipodomys merriami. The sequence continues at coordinate 26,948,715 of NW_027203270.1, read as the reverse complement.
GTTTAAAATAAATGAATTTCTTTGCATGGCACAAATATCTCATTCCTGGGCCCCATTCTCCAATTTGATGACCAGTTAGTGGCTAAGAGAGGTGTTGTAAGAAACCAAGATGCATGGGTTTTTGAATGGAAAGTATCTTGCGTGGGAACATGAGCAGGTTTTACCTCAAATTTCTCTTTCATTATGAGGCCATGGTGGTTTTTCTTTGTTAAAGGAATTCATAAAGGCACCTTCAACTTCATACCTGTACTTCTGATTCTGCTTCTCCAAATCCCTAAAGCTCCCCTTAGCTTGAGGCTGGGAATTTCCAGTCTCACCTCCTCATGGTTCCTCTTGAGGCAGAGCAGCTCCTCCTTCAGGGACTCCACCTGGGCCTCCAGGTCAGACTTGCACAGGGTCAGCTCATCCAGGATCCTCCTCAGGCCATTGATGTCGGACTCCACCAGCTGCCGCAGGGACAGCTCCGTCTCATACCTCCACAAAGATGGGGTCAGAGTAAGACTTCAAGACTCACAAGGATTGGCCCCTATAACCTCACTGGCCTTTGCCTTACTACTTCCTGTGGCACATACACTCAAGAGACAGAGGGCTTAGCAGCTCTGCCTAGACCCAGTGTTATTCTCATCTATATTTTTGTGTTTTCTTTGCTCAGTTCACCCCAACCTCTTCAGCATCCTTCACAACGGATGGAGTGGTCTGTTGTTCACTGAAGTGGTGGGGATCCCTTTCTTTAAATAGAGGCTCATATGAGGCAAAGGTTACAGGTTTGAATCCCAAATCACTCACTTGGTCCTGAAGTCATCAGCAGCCAGCTTTGCATTGTCAACCTGCACCACCATCCTGGCGTTCTCAGACTTGGTGCACAGGATCTAAGGAGTGAGAAGCTGATTAGTGAGGGTGGAAAAATCCAACTCCTTTAAAATGGCTGTAAACAGTATGTGGGAGGTAAAAAGGGAAAGCCATGATCCTGACACCATAAAAACAGGAAATACGATACATGGTTCCCCCCAGGCTGAGAACAACAGTGAGCTCCACTTGCTGAAAGATGACAACAAAGCCCGCCCCCTCTCCCCTCCACACACACACCTTCTGCTGGAGCTCCTCAATGGTCCGGAAGTAGGCCTGGTAGGCAGGACACACCAGTGGGTCCTGCTGCTGGTTCCTCTCCTGGATGCGGCTCTCCAGCTCTGCATTCTCTCGCTCCAGCTGACGCACCTTCTCCAGGTAGCTGGCCAGGCGGTCATTCAAGAACTGCATCGTCTCCTTCTCATTGCCATTGAAGGAGCCCTCGCAGAACCAGTTGCTGGTGCCCACATTGGCGGGGATGTTACAGGCACCGGGCAGGGTGCAGCTGTGGCAGCTGGGAGGAATGCAAGGTCGGGAGGCGCAGCTGGTGCGGCAGCTCAGGTTGGGCAGGCAGCAGTTGTACGGCATGGTGCTGGAGGGAGCGAGGTGCCTGGATGAACACGGAGTACAAGTTTCCCAAGCCTCAGAGCTGTGGGTCACCTACCTCTGGTGAGCATTTATACTCCTTCCACAGAGGGTGTGGATAGAGTATGTGATGTCTTTTTCTCTTTGTACTTCTCCACTGGTTTTAGACGCCCTTCCGTTCAGTCTGTTATTTGCTTTCCTCAGAAGAGTCCCTTCTCCCATAAAATTCTTTACTTGGGCTTCTTGCTAAGTCAGGACTCTTCTTCAGGCAGTACACCCATGAAATCAGAGTTCTGTGGTAGACCTTCAAAGAGGCCACACCGTCCAGCCCTCATTAATTGGGTGTGGGTCCATCCAATGGCATTCTTCTGTGTCACGTGATCTTTTAGGCCCATCATCAAATTCACACCATGGTCCACCTGACATTTCTTGTGAGAGACACAGCTTGGTGTGAGGAAGAAGTCACCTTAAATATCAGCAATCTGCTCCCTTTCCCTCTGCTTTAAGAAAAGGATCAGAAGTAGCATCTCAGGCTCAGGATGGATGATTGAAGTAGATGACTAACACTTACCTGCCCATGACTGAAAAGGGAGGGGAATGTTTCACAGAGCTGCATGATAACCCCCCTTCCAGTTATCATGCAAGAGAGTTGTAGAAAAGAGGAAAGTGTTATTATAATTAGCCGGTTGTACAAAGGGGTTTTGACTCAGCATGTCTGCTCATGAGTATAATGCAGCTTGATCAGTGTCCCCCCCTTCCATCATTCTCCCTCATTCTCTCTCCTAACCCTACCCGTCCCCTCGAGTTACCTGGTTCCATTTTCACATATGCACATTGGATATTAGAACTATATTTGTCTACCCTTCCTCTAAAGGTAAGCATTTTAAAGGTTGGAATTTGAACAGAAAATTTACTGGTAGAAGAGCTAGGAAATAAAAGCTAGGAGATCCACATAAATGCATTTCAAACTGTCTAGAAAAAAAACACATGTGTAAGCAAATTTGAAAAGACTCAAGTGTTCATTATGTTTTCACTAGTAATCCATCTCAACTAAACAGAATGCATGGGTCAATTAGGAAAGTCTGGAGATAGTTCAAAGGACCCTTTATAAGCATAGATCATTTGATCTGAAAACATAGACAAAGACTTTATATTCCATAATGTTATATATATATATATAGTCCATGGGCTTTAACTTCTTAAAATCACTTCTTGAATGTGAAGTTCAATTTTCTAACATTTTGCTCAGTTGTATAAGTAAAATGGACACACAGTGTAGATGTACCATATTTTCTCTTGGGCATCCCATTAGCAACTACTGGTTTACATGCAAAAGTACCAAAAGGAATGTTATGGTTGTATCACTGATACAACCTATACACCAGAAATGAAAACAGAGACACACCACACGCACAGAATTTTTTTAAGGCTTGCTAGAGTTACTAGAGATTGATCTGGGAGTGAGAAAGGGGTGGCCAACATTGGGAATAAAAGTTGTATAAATATAGGTACCATCAAGGCACTGGTAGCTCATGCCTATAATCCTAACTACTCCGGAAACTGAGAGCTGAGACTCAAGGTTCAAAGCCAACTTAGACAGGGAAGTCTGTGAGACTCATATCTCCATTTAACCACCAGAAAGCCAGAAGTGGGTCTGTGGCTCAAAGTAGTAGAGCACTAGCCTTGAGCAAAAAAGCTCAGGGACAGCACCCAGACCCAGAGTTCAAGCCCCACAACCAACCAAAAAAAAACTCTGTGTGTGTGTGTGTGTGTGTGTGTGTGTGTGTGTGTGTGTGTGTGTGTGTGTGTGTGTGTGTGTGTGTGTGTGTGTGTACCACCTACCCCACCTGCCTCTCAGGAGAAGCATCTCAAGCTCTACCTGTGGCTTTGGCTGCTATCCAGGACCTGTGTTTTACTGACAACTTATTGGAGTCCTTCTTCCCTCTAGGCTTTCATGGTAGTAGTCATATAGCTTGGGTCTCAAATAAAAGGTCCTACCTTTGCAGGCCCCAAGACCATTATCACCACTTTTCTTATGACACCATTCAGGTGAAAAGTCCCACAGTACTACAAAGGACTGGAAATAAATCAAAGTGTCTTTGTTTCCTTCCAACACAGTTAAAACTGGGAGAAGTAGGCAGGTCTCGAGGCAGGCACCACCAAGACGCTCTAGAGAAACGCCACTAGGCCAGGCATACTGGCAGGCAGCAGGGAGCCTCTGTCACCTGTCAACTGGGCACTCGCTTTTTCCATCCCAACTCTTGTCAGCCTGCATAAGTGCTGGCTTCTTTGCAAGGAGCTATCCCCTCAGCCCTGTCTTCTCCCCAGCCTGAGAAGACTTACTTGACCCCTGAGCACAGATTAAATGTCAGCAGAAGTCTCCAATCTGCATGGTTTTACCTACTGATTTTGCTTGTGTAACCTCAGTCAGGCTTTTGCCAAAGGAGACTGTCTAGGTTCTATTTATGAAAAGACTGAAGGATCCGATGAGCAACAACAACATAGAATGTTGACAATTCAGAGATGACAAAGCAATGGAAAGAGTTGAAGATAAGGAGAGATGTGTAAAAAGAAACAACACACTGAAGAAAGAGGGTGAGAAGTAATCTTCAAAACCACGCAGGATCTCACCCACCAGACAAAGCTAGCCCATCTAAATGGAGGCTAACCAGGAGAATGCAGAGCTGGGAAGTAGCCAAGACAAGCTAAATTGATGGACAGAAGAGCAGCCCACCCGGGTGAGCATCCTGTGGGATGGAGATGGCCATGAGTCATGAAATGATCCGTGGACGCCAAACCACAGCTTCTGAGGCCTCTGAAAGATCAACATGGTTCCTTGTGGCTGAGAAAAACCACTGTCTGCACCCAGGCTGTGTAGAGTAAAAAAAGGAGCAACATGGTCCTTTCCCAAACAAGGAAGGATTGCAGAGAGGAGAGAGGAGCAGATAGAGTCAAACCCATGCTACCTTCAGGTCATGGCCAACCAGCAGCTACGTGGAAGATGCAGGTTGTTTCCTGGCTGGCTGCCCTGAAGAAGGTGAAATGAGACAAGAATTCAGGATGGAGACTGCAGACAAACTGGCAGGTGAGTAAGCAATGTCGGTCATCTCTTGCTTGCATCATTTTCAAAATATCAGCAGGCTTGAGTGCATTTGCTTCTTGAAACTCATGAGGCAAAAAAGACTGCAGGGTTCTAATGTCCCAGTGACATCAGAACAGGGATTTCGTGGACTTTCTTGACTTCCTAATATTTCTAGGTTTTATTGCTAATGGGGGAAACTGGGCAATCGAGGGATTGTGAAACCCACCTTTCCTTATCTAGTTTCATGTAATTCAAACTGTAACTACTGGGCTCCTTCTCTATGCTGAGCACAGAAGTCAATCTCAACAAAAGGATTGTGGTCCTGATAAAGGATTCTCATTGATGAACAATTTAGGCCAATACAAGAGCCAAAAAATATATACAATGCAGCCAAGAAATAAGAAAATGAGCTATTCAAAAGGTGTGAGATGGACATTTGAAATCTACTCATATGCTATCAAGAGCAGTATGCATTTGTTAAATATCCACTGTGTGTTTGACACAGTCTGAGGGGCAGGGGACATAATGGAGAGAGAATGGGACATGTCCCTGCCCTCCTGAAATTCCCAGACCTGCTGAGCACATGGGTCCCCAACTAATAAGATGTAAAGTGTTGGGGCCCTTCAAACCCCCAGCCCTTCCCCAAGCTTTTTTCTCTCCCTCCTCCTTCCCCCCCAATACTACTTCTTCCTACACCTGCTCTGGCTCAAACTCCAATGAGTTCAGTTCAGCCCAGTTGATGAGTCTCAATCATTGGGTGAAGGGCTGGCACCGGTCCAGATTATTTACCTGTTTCTCCAGAGGGAGTTGTCTGCAGCTCTACTCTCTAGGTGATTTATAAATAGCACACAAAGAACAGATCTCATTCGCATCCTAATCCCTTGAAGAATCTCCTCTTCAGCTGTGGCTCACAGGAGGCTGAGATCTGAGGATCACATTTCAAAGCCAGCCCAGGCAGGAAAACCTATAAGACTCTTATTTCCAATTAACTAAAAAGAGAGAGAGAGAAAAAAAAGGAAATTGAAAAGAGAATAAAAGTACTGGAGGGAAATGATAGTGACTAGTGACTCATGGATCTGCTAGAGAACAGACAGAAATCATGACCAGGGATCTCAGGGGATGGAGGTCTTAGAGGCCAAGGTGAATGACCAAAGCAGGGAGAGGGAAGGGAAAGAGAAGTATAAAAGGGTGCCTTTCTCTGTGACAACCCCAGTATTTGAGAATGGTCTAGTGTGCAGCCTTATCCAGAGACTCGTCAGCAAGGAAAAGAGCAATGGACCAGACTGAAAAATCATGGGCCCAAGTTGCTCAGTGCTAAGTGCTCACCTGCCATGAGGCCTGGGAGGAGTCATTTTACCTCCCTAGGCCTGAACATCTCCCATTTCTTTGGTGATGGTGATGCCTGTTTTGCCTCTCTCAAGGTTATTTGGGCCTTGGGTGAGATACCAACACTTTGTGGATGGTAGACAAGGAACAATCCATGCGAAACTCAGACTATTTCTCGTCTCTTCCTCCATAGACACTATGGCTTTGGTAACGGTAGGGGCTAGATTAAGCTTCTTCAGTGTTTCCAGTCCCTGACATTGTCAGGGACCCCCCCACCCCCGCCCCACCAAGCTTCATTCCCCATATCACTTTTGGTAGCATAAATTCCTAGATATGGTTCCCATAACAGAAACATTCCTGCTTCCTTCAAGGAAGGGAACCAAAATAATAGGGAAATTATGGTTCTATCTCCCCTCCTGACAAAATCTGAAACTAGGCTTCTGGAAAGTGCAGTGGGTTAGGAGGAAGTTGCTAGATCTTAATCCTGACTTCACCATCACCCCCCCACACACACACACACACATACACACACATCTAGTAGCCAGATGACCTTGAACACATTAATGTATTGCTTAACCTCTGAGCCTTTGCTCCTCATCTGAAAAAATGAGAAATAATAACATTGACCTCATGGGATTGCTGTAAAGGATTAAGTGATTGTGTGTGTGTGTGTGTGTGTGTGTGTGTGTGTGTGTGTGTACCTATCTATAATTTAGATCAGTATCTGGCTTCTAATAAGAGCTCAATGGATGTGTGCTTCAATTGTGATGATGATGATGATGATGATGATGATGATGATGATGATGATATGTGAGGAGGAAGAGGAGGAGGAAGATAATGGTAATGACTCTGGTGATGGGCTGTTTGGTTTCCAGGGAAGCTATTCACACATTACACACACACATATACATACCAAGAAAATTCATTCTCTAAGCTCCATATTTCTTCTCAGAATTCTATATATTTCACACACACACACACACACACACACACACACACACACACACACACACACACAGAGGCTATCATACCTAATCATCTCATTACAAATGTCAATCAAGGCATCAATTAGAGGACACTACAGGTTAGGAGAGAACCCCAAAAAGGCTTCCTTAGAAACCTTCCTTCCTGGAATGCCTTTTCTATAGAATCTATCCCAACACTTAAGATCTATCTGGATGAGAACTTCATGCAGAGGTCTGAACTTAAGAAGCACAGGTCACAATAATACTCACAAGACACTATGTTGGAAATGAACTTTACAACTTTGGGGTGGGGAGGAGTGGGGGAGGTAGGGGAGGAAAGGGATAGTAGGAGAAAAACAAAGGAGGGGGTAAAAATGCTTGACAAGAAAGGTACTCATTACCTTACTCATGTAATTGTAACCCGTTTATACAGCCTCTTTACAATAAAATAAAATTTTTAAAAGAAAACAAAACAAAAAAGAAACACAGGTCAATCCCCTGAGGCCCCACTGACTCCTTCAACTGCTGGATAACTCTCTCTCTCTCTAATTCTCTCTCCCTCTCTCTCTCTCAAATGGGAAGAGCGATGCTCACTTAGTCTGCGATGGTGTAAGAATAAGTGGGTTTATTTTGTTAGACAGCTTTGAATTTGTTAGATTTAAGTACAATGGAGGAGGTATGAGTGGATGAGCCGGGTGCTAGATTAAGATTAATCAAGACTGCTGTTTCTTATGGGGCATCAGTGGTTCACATCTGTAATCTTAGCTACTCAGGAGGCTGAGATATGAGGATAGAGGTTCAAAGTCAGCCCCCTCAGGAAAATCTGTGAAACTCCTCTGAACCATTCAAACTCCAGAAGTGGAGCTGTGGCTCAAATGGTAGCACGTCAGCTGGAGCAAAAAAGCTCAGCCAGCACGCAGGTCCTGACTTCAAGCAAACACCCTACACCCCAGAAAAAAACGATAGCTCTTGGAATCAAAGGAACTGGGAGATGGAAGGCATGAACAAACTAAACATATAACAAAGATTTGGTTTCATTTGGCCAGGTTTGATAATTAAACTACTCTAAACAAAAAGACCTGGAATCTAGCCCACAGAGCAATGGACCATCTGAACAGTTTTGTTTTTTTTTTTTTTTTTGGTCCAGTCGTGGGGCCTGAACTCTGGGCCTGGGCGCTGTCCCTCAGCTCTTCAGCTCAAGGCTAGCACTCTACCACTTGAGCCACAGTGCCACTTCCGGCTTTTTTCTTTTTGCTTATGTGGTGCTGAGGAATCGAACCCAGGGCCTCATGCATGCAAGGCAAGCGCTCTACCACTGAGCCACCTTCCCAGCCCCATCTGAACAGTTTTAAATCAAGTGAGATTGGTTGAAAACAAGAAGTCCTTAGGCTAGTTGTCAGTAACACTCCAAAGGTCTCCTCTGAATCTAGCCAAACTTCTAGTTCCCTTTTCTTGATTTGTTGTCTTCCTAGGTCCCAGGCTAAGACTTAGTCTCTAACATGAAGAGGGCAGTCAAAAGGCAACATAAGAGGTCATACAACTGAATGCATAGACACTGGCTCATCCAGGACGTTACAAAAGTACTCCTCTCACCCTGCTGACTGCACTAAAACTTAGGTTGCTTTCATGCAATTAGCCCTGCCTTCATAGCTACAATTTAGGAATTGTAAGTATGGAGAGGAAGCAAGTGTGAACTCGGTGTGAGCCAGGAAGACGATCCTGTCTCCCCCTTATCTGTTATACACTCCCATCCTCCTTCACTGAAAGTGTTCTTCCCACAACTCAAATTGTATTCCAGCTCTGACTGTGCCCATTGCCATTCCTGGCCCTGAACCTACAGTGCAAGCCGGGGGCAGAAATGTTTTTGCTATAAAGTGCTAGATAATAAGTACATGAGGCTTCGCAGACCTTAGAGCCTCAGTCGTCACTACTCAACTCTGCCATTGTACACACAAGCAGCCTTCGTCAAGATAGGAATGAATGGCCATGGCCATGTACCTGTAAAAGTCAATTCACTAAATCCAGCTGGCTTGGGCCTCCAGCAGTCAGCAGCTTCGTGACTTGTGATTGGATTGCACACACACCTCTAAGAGAGCTGGGGCTCCTCCTAGAGGCAGGACTTGCCATCCAGGGGCCTGCCAGACTTGTCACCAAATTCAGAACAGCTAATCTGGGGGTCCACAAAGTTCAGCCTCTGACTGGGGGGGGGGGGGAAGGAGAGAGTGGAGGAGGAGGAGGAGGAGGAGGAGGAGGAGGAGGAGGAGGAGGAGGAGGAGGAGGAGGAGGAGGAGGAGGAGGAGGAAGAGGAGGAGGAGGAGGAGGAGGAGGAGGAGGGAGGGAGCTCCAGAGGTTGGAAGTTATGGTGGTAAAAGGTTAGGCTCTTGTTTTGCCCACTGTTGGATTTGCTTAAAGCTGAAACCTCCTACCTCCTGTAGACTTTATGTAGGCCTGTTGCTAGAAGAAAATCAGCATTTTTCCTATCAATATTGATGCTGATTGTTATACAATGTCTATTACCCAATGAGTTCTATCTCTTATAGAGATAATGAGCTCATGGAAGGACCATTAAGCCCAGGCACAATGCTTCCAATTGCTACAGGCTGCTAGAAAATAGAGGAGTTGAGGTCTTCAGGCTGCCATTCTCTGTGCCTATAAACTCTTTCCCTCCTCTCTCTGATTCTATCTGTGGATTATTAAGAACCCAAGACTCGTCAAAGTCTCACACAGGTCTTTGTTCTTTTCCTACCTCAGAATCTTCCCCATGTGTGGGATCTAAAAAAGTTGATCATAAGCCCGATGTAGTGGTGCATGCAATAACCTGGCATCTTGAATTTAAGATAAATTTGAGACCAGTCTGGGCTACATAGCAAGACCCTATCTTAAAAAAAAAAAAGTTAGGGGCTGGGAAGTGGCTCAGTGGTAGAGCGCTTGCCTTGCATCCCTGAGGCCCTGGGTTCGATTCCTCAGCACCACATAAGCAAAAAGAAAAAGTCAGAAGTAGCGCTGTGGCTCAAGTGGTAGAGCGCTAGCCTTGAGCTGAAGAGCTGAGGGACAGCGCCCAGGCCCAGAGTTCAGACCCCATGACCGGACCCAAAAATAAATAAATAAATAAATAAATAAATAAATAAATAAATAAATAAATAAATAAATAAGTTAATCTAACAGAAATAAGAAGAGGGAACTGGTGCTGTGGCTCAAGTGGTAGAGCGCTCGCCTTGAGCTGAAGAGCTGAGGGATAGTGCCCAAGCCCAGAGTTCAAGCCCTACGACCGACCAAAAAAAAAAAATAAAAGAAAGAAGAAGAGCTGCTCTTGACACTCTGAAAACATTACAGGATGGAATAGGAGAAACCCTAGGTCTCCTTGGCTCAGGCCAAAATTTTCTGAATAGAGACCCGGAAGCACAACAAATCAAAGAAAGGTTGGACAAATGGGATTGCATAAGGTTGCAGAGCTTCTGCAGGGCAAATGACATAGCTAGCAAGATCAATAGAAAGCCCACCGATTGGGAGAAGATCTTTACTAGCCATACAACGGACAAGGGTCTCATATCTAAAATATACTTGGAACTCAAAAAATTAAACCACCCAACAACAAATCCTCAAAGAAACAACTGCCCAATAAATAAGTGGGTGAAAGACTTAAAGAGAAGCTTCTCTGAAGAAGAAAGAAGGATGGCCAATAGACACATGAAGAAATGTTCAACATCCCTAGCCATAAAAGAAATGCAAATCAAAACAACATTGAGATATCACCTCACTCCAGTTAGAACAGCAAAAATCAAGAACTCTAACAACAACAGATGCTGGAGGGGATGTGGACAGAAAGGAACCTTACTTCATTGTTGGTGGGAATGTAAACTTGTTCAACCACTTTGGAAAGCAGTATGGAGGTTCCTCAAAAGACTTCATATAGAACTCCCCTATGACCCAGCAATCCCACTTTTGGGCATTTACCCTAATGTTTACAAAAAAGACCACACTAAAGCTACCAGCACAACTATGTTTATTGCAGCATTATTTACCATAGCTAAGATATGGAACCAACCCAGATGCCCCTCAGTAGATGAATGGATCAAGAAAATGTGGTATATATACACAATGGAATTCTATGCCTCCATCAGAAAGAATGACATTTCCCCATTTGTTAGGAAATGGAAAGGTTTGGAAAAAATTATATTAAGTGAAGTAAGCCAGGCCCAAAGAAGCATAGGTCCCATGGTTTCCCTTATTTGCAATATCTAGTATAGGTATGAGTCAAGTGGAAAAGGTCAGATAATGTGATGTTAGGAAAATGAACCCTTAAATATGTATTTTAATGTTTTAGTTTCTTTCATGCATGTGTTTCTAATGCATTTATAAGATTATTTATTTGTTGCTTTGTATGTCCCTCCCCCACAGTGTAACCCCCGTTTTCACTATATTTGATGTCAATATAACATGTGGAGGAGATGGGGACAAACAAGTCGTTTAAGGATTCAGGTGGACCTGTTGCAACAATGAGAAGTACAAAATGTCATGTCAAAACCAACTTTACAATGTCGGTGTTGGGGGGGGAGGGGGGTATAATTGGGTGGGGGAGGGGGGAGGCTGGGAAGGGAGGTGAAGGGTAAACAAAGGAGAAGGCTGCAATGCTTGGTAAGAAATGTATGCATTATCCTGCCCATGTAATTGTAGCCCCTCTGTACAGTATGTTCTCAAATAAAATAAAATTAAATTAAAAAAAAAAAAAAGAAGAGCTGCTCTTGTTAGCAGAGGCTGATGAGACCAGACAGAGGGAAGAATGGGAAGAGGTTGATAGAAAGTTGCTGTTAAGAGGAAGATTCTCTCATGTGCTATTGCATCCTAAGGTGCCTATAGATAATGATAATGTACCATTGGCTTCAAAAGGCTGGATGAAAGAATTTTGAACTTTTTCATCATAGATAGGATAAATATTTGGGCTGAGAACACAACTCGGTGGTAGAGCCCTGACCTGGCATGCATAAGGTTCTAGATCACATCCCTATCCCTGTGGGCCGAGGGAGAGGTAGGGACTAGGAAATGATAAGTGAGTAAATAAATGTTTACCCCGATTTAAACATTATCCAGTATATCCATGCATCTATACCTCACATGGTACCCCATAACCTCTATTTTTTGGGGGGGGTCTAGTCATGGGGCCTGAACTCTGGGCCTGGACGCTGTCCCTCAGCTCTTCAGCTCAAGGCTAGCGCTCTACCACTTGAGCCACAGCGCCACTTCCAGCTTTTTTCTTTTTGCTTATGTGGTGCTAAGGAATCGAACCCAGGGCCTCAGGCATGCGAGGCAAGCGCTCTACCACTGAGCCACCTTTCCAGTCCCTAACATCTATGTTTTTAATGTATCTACTTAAGTAAATTTGGTTTATAATTTTTTAAAGAAGAATGCTTCCATCACAGAAAAATCTAATGTATTAATCAAGTAAGTACACAAAGCAAAAAGAAAAGAAGTCATGATTGGTTTGTCTCAGTTGGTGTGCATGGAACATCTAGTATGAGACAAATACCAAGGCAGACCTGCTTGGGTGTGGGACTTTTATTTTAATAGGAAGGAAAAGAAAGCAAATGTCCTTGATATTATAAAGGGACTAAAAGGTGTTTCTTTTTGAAGATTTCAAGATGGAAGAGAGAGCATAGAGAGAGACTAGAAAAGAACCTCATGGAATAGGGAACTTTCATTTATTTTTATGGTAACTTAGAGCTTGGGCTTGGAGCCTCTTGGGTTTTGTTTTTTTAACTATTCAAGACTGGTACTCTACCATTAAGCTACACCTCTACTTCCATTTTTTGCTGGTTAATGAGAGATATGAGCCTTTCTCAGATTTATCTGCCCAGGCTGGTTTGGAACCTCAATTCTTAGAGCTCAGACTCTTCAGCGGCCAGGATTACAGGCATGAGTCACCAGTGCCTGGATTGAGTAGGGAACTTTTAACGTGTATCTTGAATGATGTTTTCCATGATCAGAAGAGAAAGTATCTTTCATAAAGATCAAAGTAACATGCCTGGAAAATGGGAAATCGTCCAGTTGTGTTGGCGATGACAATACAGATATATCAGTAAGTGCTGGAAAGTTGCGCTTAGTCCAGGCTGTAGGAAGCTTTGAGTGCTAGTACATTCCACTGGCATTCATCAGGCAAAGGGAAGCCCCAGATAGAGATCATCCCCGCCCCCACTCCCACACCAACTTTTCTCAATATGAGGAAAAATGAACAATAAATAGCCAGGTTTCTTTTGAGGAAAAAATGACAGATGAGAAATACTAAGGTAAAGGACAAAACTAGAACAATGAAGAAATCTAAATTCCAAACTGACTTTGGTGCTTTAAAAGCTAAAGCCCTTTACAATAACTTGTGGATCAAAGAGGAAATCCAGTGAGAAATTTATTTTTTTATTTTTATTTTTTTTATTGTGAGGATACCGTACAGAGGAGTTACAAGTACATGAGCAAGATAATGAGTACATTTCTTATCAAGCATTGTAGCCTCCTCGTTGTTTCCCCTTCCCATCCCTTCCCATACTCCTCCCCTTCCCCCCACCCTATCCTCCCCCCACCCTCCACCAAAGTTGTAAGTTCATTTTTCGACAAAAACGACTTGTACATCTCATTGTTGCAATGGGTCCACCTGTATCCCTAGTTAAATGATTTGTTTTTTCCCTTCCCCTCCACAAATTATACCAACATCAAATACAGTGAAAGTATGGGTTATACTGTGGGGGAAGGACATAAAAAGCAACATATAAATCATCTTATAAATATGATAGAAACAATTGCATGAAAGGAAAAAAACATTTGAAAATTTATCTTGGGGTTCATTCCCCTAACATCAACTTATCTGACCTTTTCTGCTTGACTCAGACATATACTAGTTATTGCAAATAAGGGAAATCATGGGACCTATGTTCCTTTGGGTCTGGCTTACTTCACTTCATATAATTTTTTTCCAAGTCTTTCCATTTCCTAACAAATGGAGCAATGTCATTCTTTCTGATGGAGGCATAGAATTCCATTGTGTATATATGCCACATTTTCTTGATCCATTCATCTACTGAGGGGCATCTGGGTTGGTTCCATATCTTAGCTATGGTAAATAATGCTGCAATAAACATAGTCATGCTGGTAGCTTTACCAGTGAGAAATTTAAAAAGCAATTTGGACTGAATGAAAATTAAAAGTGAAAAGCACAATGTATCAAAGTGATTGGGGCAAAAATCAAACATAAAAATTTGAGAAAATGGGTGAAACTGAGTAATTTGTGATTCCTGAGGAATAAAATTCTGGTTCTGTGTATTGATGCATAAAGGCTAACTAGATGGGCAAGAATCTCAAGAATCTAATCAAGAATCTCAAATCTGGAGTCTAAGACCATTCAGTATTGAATTCCCCCTGATAACTTTCTCCAACTAGAGAAAACATTTTTCATAATGGCCCATATTATCATGGGCCAGCTGAGTCCCTGTGACTCAAAATTCCCCAGGCTTTGTATAGATCATGGACCTCCAGATATAAACAGTTGGGAGCTCCCAATGTAGGTGACTGTTAGAAATTCTCTCATACAGACACAAAACTACCTCCTTGTTAATTCTGCCTACTGCTTTTCTTCCTTCCTTCCTTCCTTCCTTCCTTCCTTCCTTCCTTCCTTCCTTCCTTCCTTTCTTCCTTCCTTCCAATAAATACTTTAGTACCTACTTTGTGCCAAGTATATACTAATGCTGGAGTTACGTGTTAGCCACCAAGTCAGACATCCCATTAATTTAGTTCCTAGCTCTGCTAATGGGAACCCATAGAGACGAATCCAATCATTCTGCCACATGGAGACTATTGGCTCTGTGTGACAGATGTGAGTTCTTTTGTTCCTGGTTCTTCATTCACATAGTCCTAAGTCCCTTGCCATCTTGTATGTATTTTCCTTGCATCATTGTCTATAGTTCCCATCACTCATGAGTAGGGGCCCTAGATTGGAATTTATGGTGAGTTCAGATGACGAGCTGCCAGTAGACTGCCCAAAAAACCTCTCTACTCTTGTGTGAACTACATGAGTTCCACCAGCTGTTCAGTCAGGATGGCACTAAATACAGTTGGTCCCATATAAAGTCAGTGAGGCTGATTGGGGACACTTCCAGGAAACTGCCCTATGTGCAAATGTGGGTGATATTTACAAGGCAGTGTTTACTTATTCTGGTGCTCTACTCCAAAGGCTCAGAATTCCTGAGTTCTAGCTATATCAGAGCTGTTCTCCAGGCACTGTGGCAGGGGAAGGGACACTGATGAGTGAGATACTCTTACCATTTACTAAACCTAGTAAATGTATGTCGATCAGAGAAAGGGGTGTGCCCTAGAGATACAGAGCAGCCTTTGGTGAAAGCGGCGCTCAACAATTTGAAGATAAGGAAGACAGCGAGGGGCAGAAAAGGTTCTCTAGAAAGACAGATGAGTGTAAGTGAACACTATGAAGGAGAAATACATGTGATGGATTTATGAGGAATCTGGGACAACTTCGGGATTGTGAGGATATAGCTGAGAAGAGGACTTCCCCAAGCATTGGACACTACCACCCTCAAAGGAAACAGATTTGAACAATATAGACACATATACAAAGAGCCACAATGGTGTTTTGAAAATGTACAGTCCTGAACTTGGTGCTCAGATCTCAGCCTCCTGAGTAGCTAGGATTGCAGGTGTGAGCCACCAACTCCCAGCTTACCTGGAAGACTTTTACACATGCAAGTTGTCAGATCCTTTGCCAGAGGTTCTGATGATTCACAAGATCTTGGGTCAGGCCTAAAAGGCTCCATTTCTAACAAAACCCCCTGGTGACACTGAAGCTGGGACTGTGGAACCACACATAAGGGAGAGAGTGTGAATTATTTAAGAATCTGCTTACAGGGCTGGAATTGTACCTCAGTGATAGAGTACTTGTGTTTCTCGCGTTAGGCTCTGGGTTTGATCCTAAAGCACCACAAAAATAAGTAAATACATAAATAGTACCTAAATAAATACAATGAAATCAATTCACCTGGTTTGCTGCCAGGATAATGAGCAGATTCTGCTTATTTTCCTTATTCACTCTTCAACACTGTTTGTTTTATGAGAACATCTAAAGTAGCAGCAAAAGGGAGGGATATGAAGGGAAAACTAGACATTCCAAATGTCCAGTCTGAGGGAAGTGACCAGGTGCTATGATGAGGGATGTTTGCTAAGGGCCAAGTGATATCATATTTATTCACATTTACTGCACAGTAAATGTGAATCAGGTTTGGCATTAACAAGAAGAATTTCATTTAATTCTTTCTTTCCCTCCCTCTCTCTCTTTCTATCTCTCTATCTCTAGCTCTCTTCACTGTCTCTGTCTCCCACACATCCACATGTACATGTACATATAACATACACACAACCTATGTTCTCAACTACATACAGCACCATATAAATGTTTACCACCTCCTATGTATCAAGTTTTAGATCATGTGCCTCACACAGACTCACATCACCTTATACTACAAAGTACTTATGAATATCCCATTGTAGAATAAACAAATAAGTTTTTAAAAGCTCTGAGAAGTTGAGTAATTTTTCTGAACTCACAAAGCTAGAAAGTACTGTCCTGAAATGTAAGCCCAGGTCTGCCTGATTCTCAAACCCAAGTTCTTTCTGCTCTCACAGGCACCCAGAAGAGGCTGGTCTGAACACCAAGCCAAGCCAGAGACTACCATCTACTCATTATTTCATTCAACCATGAATGAGTTTCATTCATGAATGAAATTCAACATGAATTCCCCCTGTGGGGCATACACTTGCCTGAAGAGCCAGAAATACAGCAAGGGATGGAACAGGGTCTCCTAAGGTATTCTGGCAGATGAGAGAAATTTAGGAAATGAATCCAGTTCCCACTCTGCTCCCTGAAGTGCTAAATGTACACTTGGTGGGGGACAAGGGCTCTCTAGCTCACAGATAAAGACCAAAGAGCAATGAACATGGTTCCAAAGACACAAGACAGAAGGAAACACCTACAAGAATCCAGGACCCTTGTTGTTCCTGGGACAATCCTGGGTTCCTGGGACAAGCAAGGACTTCAAGACAGCTGAGAGGTCAAGGAAGTGAGCTAGCTGAAGGAGAGACAGACACTGCATTTGAGGGTCAGAAATGAAAGCCTAGAGATGGGAGGGGTTGTCCCTTGAGGTTGTCAACTCACTGAAAAACCCTATTCTGACGCCTGCTAAGACTTACTACCCCTGGCAGGCAGGTAGCACTGGTTGGTTTAGCCCCTGAAATCACTTCTGAATAGTGATTCTCAATGAGACAGTCCATGCCCCAAAGGAGAGATAATGTTTGGAATCTCCAGGCAGTGAAGACATTTTGGTCAGAAGGAGTGTCATTTGAAAACAAACATCACCTGTATTCTAAACAGGCTGTCTCTTAGTCATGATAGAAGTTCAGTGTGTTGTTATTAATTAAAGTAATGTTAAGAGACAAGATGAAGATAGGCACTGGTGTCTCACACCTGTAATCCTAGCTACTCAGGGACCTAAGATCTGAGAATCAAGACCTGGGCAGGAAAGCCTAAGAGACTCTTATCTCCAATTAACTACCAAAGAAAAACCAGAAGTGGAGTTGTGGCTCAAGTAGTAGAGCACTAGCCTTGAGCACAAAAGCTCAAGGATAATGTCCAGGCCCTGAATTCAAGCCCCAGGGCCAACACACGCACGCACGCACGCACTCGCGCGCACACACACACACACACACACACACACACACACACACACACACACACACACACACACACACACACACACACACACACACACACACACACACACACACACACACACACACACACCGCTAAAGAGAAGATCCCCCTCTACTGGCAAGCCCAGCATTTCACCTTGGTTTTCTTGCCTTCCCAGGGGAGGCAGAGGTGGGAGCCGCCATGGGGCCCTTCCCCAGGGTTCTTTCAGTGTCTGTAGTGTCCACTGCCAGGGGTGTCGAGCTGGCCACTCAAACAACTTTTCACTGGGCTTTCTGTGACTGCGTCCTTTGAAGTAAAAAACTCAGACATGTAAGGATTTAAGGAGACTGGCATTGCTTGCGGGGGTGGGGACAAAAAATACAACAGCTCAGCATACTTGTGATACCCGGCCAGTCAAGTGAAGCCTGAGGGTGTCCAGCAGTAGGGACTCCAAAGCTAAGAGAATAAAGGTTTCAGGGATGGAAAGTAAGAGACACCCTAAACACCCTGACTACAATCACTGTGACCAGAGCAAAGGCAGTTGTGAGATCCAGGACCACGTAGACCCAGTCCATGAGGACAGGATGGTGTGGGGAGGCCAGAGAGAGGACCACACCTGCATGGGGGGCAGGGAGAGTCACCCTGCGAGAAGAGAGGGGCTTGGAATTTGCCACTAATGCGATTGCCTCCACCCTCACAGCTCTGTCACCTAGAGGGGTCATGGCCACTGTTGTGGATTATTTATGGAAAGGAATGCTGCCTGGACATTCTTGTCCTTTGACAGCATCAAGAATAATTTTCCTGGGTTCAGGTGCATCACAGAGTGAGAAACAGAACTCCTGTGGGTGGTTTCATTACTGCTTATCAGTAGACAAGGGAGTAGGTAGTGTCAGAGTTTCAGGTCACCAACACCAATGGCAAGCCCCCCTTCCCCCAACACTGAGACTGGGGATTTCTACTACCTCCTCAAATTTTCTCTCCTATTGAAAAGAAAAAGATTGGACCTACTTGTCCCCAGGGAGCCCCAGTAAACAAGTATGCACCAAGCACCTTCTGCCTGCCAGGAACCTGGTACCGACTAACCCTCAGCCATAGCAAGAGAAATGTAACCCTCCCACTTTTGCAAGTGAGGGATAGATCTCAAGAAGAGTGCAGTGATCAGGCCAAAGCCACTCAACCAATGCACCAAGGTGAGCTTTGAACCCAGTTCTGCCCAAAAGAACATTCCCATGACAGTATATGATGCTACCACAAAGAATGACTAACTTTGCCTATGTCTTGGCACCAAGGTAAACAGGTGAGCTAGGATCTGAGAGTTTTCTTTCTTCCACACTCTGTGCCTCCCAAAACCTGGATTGAGTAGTACAGCTCCAAGAGCTGTTCCTCCAGCTGCTCTTCAATAGTGCTCTGCTGGGAACCACCTTGTTCTGTGCCAGAGCCTGCTCCAAGAGACAGATGGGGGACCCAGAGTTCTCTGAAGGCAATTGCAATCCTCATCCCCACATACTTAGAAGACATCAATAGGCAAATCTACACGTCTGAAGCAGTGTTCCTCTACAGAGAACCGCATCAAGAAAGTTAGCCAAGTTGAAAGCTACTGTCCCCAGTGCTCAAGCTGGGCATCATGCCTAAGAAGAATCAGGCAGGAATTCCATATCTCCATGAAAAGGACTAATTTGACTGGTAGGAAGATTAAATAACTTGGCAACCTGGCCAAGGCAATTCTCAACATGACCTCCCTTTGACTAGATTGGAACTGTTAAGTGTTGTGATTTTGCTCTTGGACAAAATACCAAGAGGCCAAAGTTGCCAAAAGTAAGGCAGGGACATGTTTGTTCTAAGCTGTTCTGAAAGAATTCAAGTTTAGCAACCAGCATCGCTTCACCTTACCACCTAGAGAAATCTACAGGCAAAGTGAGTAACCAGCAATGTCCAGAAGGAGCTAAGGACCCCTCCCCCCACCCCCCTGCCCTGAGAACTCCTGACCTTACTTGTCAGGGGCAATGTGCACCCAAGGACTTCAGGGCCAGAATTCTTTATCAAACATCAGCACCAGAAAGACAGCACTTGATATAAAGCCATTTGATATAGAAGCCAGATTGTATTTTAGTAAATGCTGAATTAAGGGAGTGGAACCAAAAATCCCCAAATGGGAAAATGATAGTTTACAAAACCAAAAACCCAACAAATAATACAGCTTAAGGCACAAGCAGAAAGCCACTACTTGGAAGTGTCTGTGACCTGTGATTTAGTGAAAATGTCTCAATTAGCTATGGTCTTTCTGGGAAGAATACTAATAGGAAAGGGGACATTCTGGCCCTGGTACCAACAGTTGTTGTTAGTACAACTAAAATCTACAGAGAGAACCAACTCCCAACACTGGCCCCACTGGTTGAGGAAAACCTGGTGATGGTAGGATAACAAGTTGGCAAAAAATATAACAGCAAGGGGGGGGGGAAGGAAAAATTAGACAAAGGAAATTAAAGGATATCTCAGTGATGATGAACAGTTAAGACCCAAGAATAAAGGACAGGTCTGCCAGCACTGGGCACACAGACCAAATGAATCCATATTGACAATTCCCCTGCCGCTCTCATCTGTGTCTTTCAGCATCCAGGAGTCTGGGGGGGAGGAAGAGGAGAAAGTGATGGTGGCTGAGGGACTTGTCTATCATTTACCTAGCCTTCTACTAACACAGGATTGGCAAATGAGTTACTAAGTAAAGAAGCATGTCTCTTATAGTCTTATGAAGTGTATAAATACTCCAGTTATTTCTAACTGTTGATATATGATATGTGCAGCAATTGCCTATAACACATCTCTGCAATCCTTGCTCTCCCAAAGGGTATAGCACATAGTGCCATCCCTGCCCCAAACCAGGTCTTGATGTCCAACAGCGCCCCCTGTCCTGGTTCTGTAGCTGCAGGTGAACCTAGATCTCCCACAGCCACGTTGCTGATGAAGCTGTGCATCCGGGCTAGCTCAGGGCAATAGCAACCATGGCCTTATGCACATATTCCCTTCTGTAATAGAAAATAATAGAATTAAAGACCCAAGTGCCCAGAAATTGAGTGATGAAAAACACATGCAAATTCCCTTAGGTCCATGGTGAGCTCAGTGGCCAGATCAGTCAGGAACTTAGGCCCAGATGACACCTCTGAGTGTGAGCTGTCTGCAGGGACACAAAGGACAGACACCTTGAGAGAGAAAAGGCTTTGACAGAGGAGGCAGCACCTGGAAGCTTCCCCTGAGAAACAGTAGGAGGTCAGCCTGCACACACGTGCATGCCAATGTCAAAGTCTGTTCTGGGATCCGGTAAGATGAGCCAAGAGATGCTCCTATATTAGAAGTCAGGTCTGCTACATTGCAGAGACAATCTGGACTCTCAGATCCACAGAGGACAAGAAGACAGTTCTTGCTCTGAAGTGGTGGAGTCACAGGCTAGCTAGCATCTGGGGCAGGAGGTGGGGGGGGGGGGGGAGGGAGGAGGGAAGAATGCCTTCCTTGTAGCTTACCTTCTTGATATCATAATTCCTACTACGCATAAAGGAAGTATGCCCTGGGAACTTTGCCTATCACACATGGCAATAGATGCTAAGATTTAAGAGCACTACAGCCTAGGTAAAGGAAGCCATGAAGTCTTGAAGGAAGGGGCCAAGCCTATCTATTCAAGATATATAGATAGAGATAGAGATAGAGATAGAGATAGAGATAGAGATAGAGATAGAGATATCTCAGCTGAAATGAATGGGGGGAAAACATCTTTTTTATCCAAGTTAAATAGGGTTTTATCTATGTTTGAATACATACTTATTTATGATTAAGAAATACAAACAAGCAGAATAAAGAGATACTGTGTTCTCCTTATCAGATTTGTCTAAGTTGTATAATAGCACACAGTGTTGGCGGGCATGCAGGCAACAGGTCTCATCACATCCTGCTGAGAGGATGTAAATTAGTGCAATCATCAACTTCTACCCCTGCACCCAAGCACAGGCACCAGGGGCCAATGCAGTGGCACCCGTAAGCCTCGGCCTCGCTTCCATTCGCATCACCATTGACTACTCTGGCTTCTTTTTAAGCGATTCCGGAAAGTGGATTGGGAAGGTTGAACGTGGTCTAGGAAAGGATGGGAACGTGGAATGCTGTTCCACCCAGCATGAAAATAGACCTTTAACATAGTCCAAAGATCCTCATAATGGCAAGCATGACAGTATTGAAAATGTAGCTTTACTTGGTTTGTTACAAACCCATCAGTGTTAAGTATTTCAAGGCTAGGACATCTTGACACCAGGACATAATGAGCTCTGTAGATCCAATCAGGTCCTCTGCAAATGTAATGTCTGGGTAGAGCTGGATACCCTACAGCCATCCAGACATCTTTCTCTAGGGAGCTTCAATGTATAGCCAAGGTTAGGGAGCTGTAACTTAGAAGGACAAGAAAAAAGAGAGAATGAGAAAGGAACTATAAGTGGAAAGTAGTGCTTTAGTGTCAGACAAAAGTGCAGATTCTGGATACACTGGGGTTTATTTAAGCTACAGACCCCTTGTTTTCTCCTGGGGTGAAGAATGATGATTAAATCTGCCCTGAGAGTTCAGTTCCCAAGAAGGATCATCACATCCCAAACAGCAGAATTGTCATTTTCTAATGAAACAGTACAAGGTGACAAGCTGCCATTCTTAAATTTGAAAGATTCTGAAAACCAACTCTTCTTTCTCACTCCTCATTTGTGTTCAGGTAGTGTTTATCCCACTTAACATGAAAGGAAATGTTTCACAACAGAACTAGTAACATGTTTGTTTACAAGGTCTTCCCATACCCATCAGAGGTCTGGATAGGAGCCCAGACTTTGGGGCTCAACAAGGAAGCATCACTCTCGTTGCTGGATGAGTGTCCTTCCTATGAATTCCAGGGTGGGAATGTTGATTCTGTCAGGTGGTTGAGTCTATAAGAGAAGGACCACCACCCTGTGGTAGGTAAGGCCCATTAGCACGTCAAACATTTGCGGTGGGGAGGGCATTCTCAGAGAGAGAAGTAACCCCTAAAAGAGTCACTCCTTCTTGGTTCCATTGGTTCCAATCTAGTGTCCAGGATGACGCTCCTGGGAACACAAAGACTGGATGTGATGCAAAGCAAAATGGGAACTGATCTCAGACAAGATCGCCTCCCTCCTAGAACTGAGTTAGGACAGGTCTGTGGCACCCACAAGCCGGCAGAGCATCTAGACTGGCGAAACAATGCAAAAATGAAGGAGAATACCTATGTTCCAATAAAACTTTATTTGCCAGTATTGGCACAACCTCTGGATTTGACAGTGAGCTACCATGTTCCTCTACATGGTGCAATAAATGAGGCCTAAATATTGACTCTTTCAGGGCACATGGGAGGCCTTCAGTCTGCTCTGAAGCCAAGAGCAGGAGCAGAAATCAGGCATTTGGGAATCATCTAGATAGATTCCAGGACTGGACATCGGGCTCAGATCCTGAGGCCTTTACTCTACCAGTATATTTAAACCAAGACCGACCAGAAGGCCATTCAGAGGCTCTGAAGCAAAGCAAGGCTGCCCGTATGCTTGCTGTTCCTGCTACTGTTATTCCCAAAGCAGATTCTCTGTAATCCAGCATTTATTCAGCACTTAGAATATGCAGGCATCTTCAAAGGCATTGTGTCCCAATGACACTGTGAAGCAGATAGGATCAGTCCCATTTCTGAAGGAAGTGAGAAGCTGACAGGCACAGAGAACTGGAAATCCACCAACGTCACACAGCACGGGAGTACCAGAGCTAGGATTCTAGCCCAAGGTTTTGGCAGCTAAAGCCACTGTTCTTTCCCCATTTGCTAAGATGTTCATTTGTGTTTGTTTACTTGTTTTGAGTAGGGGAGACCATTATATTAGAAATAAAGTTTCTTGGACCAATTGTTCAAAAAGTTAGACATCGGGCGGGCACTGGTGGCTCCCACCTGTAATCCTAGCTACTCAGAAGGCTGTTATCTGAGGATCAAGGTTCAAAGCCAGCCTGGGCAGGAAAGTCCGTGAGATTCTTATCTCCAATAAACTGCTCAGAAAACCGGAAGTGGTATGGCACAAGTGGTAGAGCGCTCACCTTGAGCTGAAGAGCTGAGGGACAGCATTCAGGCCCAGAGTTCAAGCCCCATGACCAACAACAACAACAACAACAACAAAAAGTTAGACATTAGTTGATCTCAGGAACTTTCTCTTTAATAAAACTGAGGTCATTGGACCTCGATGTTAAAATTTACAAAGCCCGGGATGAGTATTGGAAATTTTGGTTTGTTTGCTTGTTTGTTTACTTTGGTTTTGGTCTCTCTTCCTTCCTTTTCAGTTTTGTTTTTTGTTTTGTTTTGAGACAGAGTCTTGTTATGTAGACCAGTCTGGCCTCAAACTCATTATGTTGTCTGTCCAGGCTGGCCTCATACTGGTGATCTTCCTGCCTGACCTTCCTAAACACTGAGATTACAGACATGTACCATCACATTCAGCAAGAGAATTAATTACTGGTGATTTTTTCCCCAGTGATAGCATAAAAGGGATATAGTCTTTATTTTTAATCATATTGTAAAAAGTTTACCTAATACATAGGGGAGGAAAATGTGCATTTTATATAATTCAGAATCCACAAATTAGTCCATGTCCCAGCCACTGTGCTGACTATTAATCTTTCACTCAAGAAGTATCACCTTGTGGCCAGATGCCCCCACAGGACAGCGCTAGGGACAAACCCTCATCTGCCTCCCCAGAAGCAGGGCCTTATTCTGGGACAGCCGAGGGTGGGCCCAGACTCTTTAATGACCATAGGGAAAGTTATGTCTTTGAAAACCACAGGCTTTCTTTCCCAATCCATTCCAGGAGGATCTTTGATACCTGTGGGAGTTTTACCCAAACATCAAATATGCCAGACTTTTCACTACTTTATTGTAGCTCTGCCTACGTTTCCCTATAAACCAGGGTTAATTAAATCTCAACGCTTTGATATGAACACAAGGTTTCTCTGAGACTCCCTCCCTGTGTGTGGAACCCTCCAAGAGGTCCTGGTGCTAATGGAGTTTAATTATTTCCCAAAGTCCACACCCATGGCTTCTTCACTCATCAATCAGAGACAGGCTGGCCAGGAGGAAATTCCCTGGGGAGAACCACCACCACCACCACCACCACCACCACCACCACCACCACCACCACCACCACCACCACCACCACCACCACCACCACCACACAAGGAAGATGCTGGTCACACTTGTTTCCAGCAGGGGGAGTATACCAGACTCTGGCCTGAAGGGCCTGGTTTCATATAAAAAGCTTTATGGGCATTGGGGTGGTCAGACAGGTCTTGGCAAGTTGAAATGGTACTCAAGGATGGCAACAGGACTCCGAGGGATTGGACATGTGCTAAGGGGAAAAGATACCCACAAAAGTCCCCAAAGGATCTAGGGACCAGGATTCCTGGTCACCTATGGCTCCTATGCCATTAGTCCTACTCAGCTCTCGGCAAGAGCCTAAGGTCTAGGCTTGCACTTAGCCAAACACAAAGGTCTTTAATATTCTGAATTGGGTGATTGCTAGTTTTATGTTGTTTTTAAAGAGAACTATAGTCCCAGAGAAGAGTTTCAGCATCTCAGAGAAAAAGTCTCTATTCTTAAGGAAATGAAGAACAAGGAAGGAAAGAAGGAAGTTAGGAAGGAAGGAAGGAAGGAAGGAAGGAAGGAAGGAAGGAAGGAAGGAAGGAAGGAAGGAAGGAAGGAAGGAAGGAAGGGAGGGCGGGAGGGAGGGAGGGAGGGAGGGAGGGAGGGAAGAGGGGGAGGAGGAGGGGGAGGAGGAGGGAGGGGAGGGGAGAGAGGGAGGGAAGGGGGAGGGAGAGAGGGGACGGGGAGAAGGGAGGGAAAGAGAGAAAAAGAAAAGAAAGAAAGGGGGGGCTGGGAAGATGGCTCAGTGGTAGAGCGCTTGCCTTGTATGCATGAGGCCCTGGGTTCGATTCCTCAGCACCACATAAGCAAAAAGAAAAAAGCCGGAAGTGGCGTTGTGGCTCAAGTGGTAGAGTGCTAGCTTTGAGCTGAAGAGCTGAGGGACAGCGCCCAGGCCCAGAGTTCAGGCCCCACGACCGGACCCAAAAAAAAAAAAGAAAAGAAAAAGAAAAGAAAGAAAGGGAAAGAATGAGGGGGAAAAAGAGAGAAAGAACAAAGGAAGGAAAAAAGGAAAGAAAGAGAGAGAAAGAAAGAAAGAGTGAGTCAGACAAGCAGGGAAATGTTCATTACCCTGAAATAATAATAAGCCTAAGGTACTCAGAGAAAAGCATAAAGAGCTTAGACAGCCCTGCTTGGCTTGGCATCGAGAAAGAACAAAGGAAGGAAAAAAGGAAAGAAAGAGAGAGAAAGAAAGAGTGAGTCAGACAAGCAGGGAAATGTTCATTACCCTGAAATAATAATAAGCCTAAGGTACTCAGAGAAAAGCATAAAGAGCTTAGACAGCCCTTCTTGGCTTGGCATCGAGAAAGAACAAAGGAAGGAAAAAAGGAAAGAAAGAGAGAGAAAGAAAGAAAGAGTGAGTCAGACAAGCAGGGAAATGTTCATTACCCTGAAATAATAATAAGCCTAAGGTACTCAGAGAAAAGCATAAAGAGCTTAGACAGCCCTGCTTGGCTTGGCATCAAAACACTTCATTCACTGCTGTAGGTTTTGTGCCTATGAGCACATCCTTCCTCCCCGCTGAGTCTGAGTCCTGGTCTATAAAATACTAGAGACTAGGCCAGAACACCTTCTAGTCTGGACTTCTAGGGCAACTCTTTCCAATGGCACTTTCTGTGATGTCGGAAATATTCCACATCAGCCTGGTCCTACTTGGTAGCACTTACGTCGATGGATGCGTGGTCACAATAGGCCTAGGGGTACTGACAAATGGATTTGTTTCATTTTACTAAATTAAATACCAAGGTGTCCTTAGTGGCTACGCTATGAGACAGAACAGACCTAGGATTCTAGAACCAAAGATTTTGATCTTCATTAATGTGACTTTCATGCTAAGAACACTCTAGAAAAAAAATTTTTTTTCACAGACAAGATGACCTGTTTGCTTACAGAAAGAAATCCCATGAGCCAAGAGTCCTTTTCCCTTGGCATCAATGTGTATTGAGACTCTATCCACCCACCAACCAGCAAGGAGACAGCTCCCTGAGGCCCACATTTGTCTCTTCCAGCCAGGCATATATGATCATGTCCAGAAACAGCCCCCAGGCAGCTTCAGGATCCAGTCCACGTTTCATGATTTCTTGGCAAAGCCACAGGGCAGGTACTTCATAGAAACATCACTCGGCTCATTAAGGAAGAGCTGTGTGTTTGGAAGGTGAGGTTCAGAAAGGCATTCCCAGCTCTTTCCGCTCCCTCTGCCATGGCCCTCCATTGCCAAGACAGGTACTTCACCTCGCCTCTACAATCCAGCCTTTCGTTTTCCACCACCTTTGCCTTTCTTCCATAAATAGCCAGTCAGCTTTCTCCCTGACTTCAGGTGTCCTGTCTCTGCAAACTTCATCAAAGTTTATACAAATACCACTTAGGTCACGTCATTCTTGGGCTCAAGTCTTGCAGCAGCCCTCCCACTGCCTTTGGGAAAGAGGCCAGACTCTTTGTGGGGCTCCCCAGCCCCCTCCTCCAGCCTGATGCCTTCCTCCTATTTGAGTTGTTGTTGTTATTATTATTTTATTATTATTCTCATCAGTCGCTTAACCAGGGATCTGCTGCTCTGGCCAGCAGTCCTACTTAAGGCCTGTCAAGTGTGACAGATATTGCTTTGTGGACCCCCTTCACCTCTCTTGTGCCCCACAGATGCTATGCAACCTCCACAGTCTGTCTCAAATGCCACCAGCAAGGGAGGCCTGTTAGGGTACCCAAAACTAATACTTGCCCACACACACACACATACACACACACACACACACACACACACACACACACACACACACACACACACACACACACCTGTTACTATACAGCCTAGTCTTTCTGGACTAGAATTGGGCAAGGTAGGATGGTGGTTAAAGCACTGGCTTGCTGGACTTGAGTTCAAATCTTTATCCTTGGATATCATTCTGGACAACTCAACCATGCTCTGTGCCTCCGTTTCCCACATCTGAAATGGAGGCAATGCTTACGAGGTGGTCATGAAAGCTATATATTTTAATTTTTATAAGATGTTAATTTGTATAAGTATTTGGGGCATTGTAAGTGCTCAGCAAGTGGAAGCAATTGTCTTTGTTCCTATTATTATTATTATTATTATTATTATTATTATTATTATTTGGCTGTTATTGATAAGGAAGGATTGGGGGCTTACTTGCATTGGTCTTAATCCCCCTTCAAACTATAAGTATCTAATTGGTACTGCTTATATCTTTGGGGATTCTCCCAGACATGCCATAGTTTGCAAATAGTGAGGGCTCTAAAAGTGAATTGTTTGAGGATCTCTAGAGCCTGAAGTCTTCCATTTGAACACCAAGACTATCACTTATTAGCTCTGTGCTCTTCAGCAAGCCCCTTAAAGCCCTCTGGCCCTCCGTTTCCTTATTTTCAAAATGGAGAGACAAGTGGCACCTTGTTTATAGATTGTTGGCAGGATTAAATTTAGTACTTATTAACGGGGTGTCTGAGGGCCGTCGCTTGGGTTAACCAGCCTTTAATGCAGAGCCTGAACCTAGTAGGTCCTCCATGCTGATTTCCTGAGTCAATGAATGGTCCCATTGTACTAGTTGCGATGAGATTTAGGGTAGATTTATTACAGTATTATCCTCAGTCACAGTAGTTTGGCCTTGGTTGCTGGCACCACCATCTCCCCCTCTTTCTTTCTTCTTTTATTTCTTGGCACTGGAGAGAGTGCCTGGTTTTAACTAGGTAATACCTTTTGAGTGAAGACCTCCTGAGCCTGTGTAGAAACTAAGAGCCTATGACTGGCCTATGGATATGACAAATCAGGAACAGGACCTTTGCAGGGCCACTGAACGAGGCTTTATTTGCCAGTGAAAGGGTGTTCTTAAAGAAGAGACAACCAGAAACATGATCCAAGAGGACCATCTGCCTGTGGAAATGGAGGGGGCAGCTTCGAAGCAATGAGGGTAAGCGCACTCTTCTAGTGTCAGGATGCATTACAGATCCTCCGTTTCCTGGCCCAGCTCAGGGTGTCCTGGCTGGTGGAAGCTGGCCCTTTGCTGTCAGTGGCCACTGAACTATGGTCAGGCCTAGCCTGAGGAGGCCCCCAGGTGGCCCAGCTCAGTCCCTCCAGGATCCGCACTCTGAGGAACGCCTAGGGACTTCAGTGGCGGCTCTGGGGGCAAGGCTGGCAAGGCACACAGACGGTGCAGGGCATATAGACGGAGCGGGGTGCACCTGGGGAAGAGGCACAAGGCGGGCAGGAAGGCGTGGAGCACGGGTTACAGGGAAGCCTGCAAGGGGGAAAAGTCACAAAGGAACAGGATTATGAAGGAGCCCAACTCGGTAGCAGATCTTAACAGTTCTGCCCAGGACACCTCTCAGATGGCTCTCCTGTACACCTTCTCCACCGGATTCCCTTGGGCCAGCTTCCATTATCCTGACCTCTTCATTGATGCCCTCCAACCCCACGCTGGCCTCTGCTTACAACTGTCCGCTTGGTAGAGTGATCTTCTACGGGCATCATCAGTCTTATTGTACCCCTTTCCTGCCTAAGACCTTCAGTGGCTCCCACTTGTACGCGCATGAGCAGCAGCTCATTTAATAAGACACGCCCTTTTCCTCCCAGTTCAGCTCATAGCCCTGGTGCTATGAGCTGAGGACTACAACTGTCAGGCCCATGTGACTTGTGCCCTGTCTTCTAATTCTAGAACACTCTTCCTTACCACTAAAATCATCCATTTCTTCTCTTCCTTCATTCAACTGGCACATCTACCCGAAAGCCTTCCGGATCTCTATGCCAAACTCTCCCAAAGGTACCATGTTCTCTTTCGTAGTGATCAGTAATTAGTCTGTGATGGTCTATTTTCCCTGCTGGGGAATGATGTCAGCAATTGCGTGTGTGCCCACTCTACATCCCCGGGGGAAAGCAGGCACTTAATAAGAACGTGTTGAATAAGAAGACGTGGAAACAAAAGGAAACAAGATGATTGATCTCAGACATTGACAGGCTTGGGCTCCAAACCAGACACAACACACTGGATGTTGGACACAGACCAAAACAGCACAGATGCCCAGCCAGCAGCCTGAGGGCCACATACAGCCTGAAATATATTTAATTTGACTAGCACTCCTTTAAAAAAAATAAAAGAACTTAGCATTTGAAGAAATTCAGATTGTTCCTTTCTCTTATCAGTCAGAAGAGCCAGAAGTACTGGACCTGCCTCTTATTCAGTTGAACTGGCCCTGCCCTACCCTCCTTCCTTGGACCCTGCACAAGCTCCCTGAGTTCCACAGCCCTCACATGATCCTCATCAGGAGTGTGTGTTAATGGCCTGGGCTTGCAAAAGTTTGATTTTGCAACCCCTGCCTCTGGAGGGTAAGATTCTGAATGACAGACAGGCAAGGCTTAAATGTAGATCAAGAAACTGCCATAACAGGAGTCAACCGACCAGGTGTCCACAACCTGTGGTCTTCTGGCTAGAAAACTCCCAAGGACCCTGCAGGTCCTGGTACAACATCAAAGCCTACTGACCTAATCAGGTCTTCCCCATTGCTCAGGCCAGGGCCAAGATCTCCTCAAAGTGGCTCTACCTGGGTTCTTTCTTCTACTCTTGGGGTAATTTTTCCATCGAGCTGTGTTGAAGTATCCTTGACTCAATCAAGAAAACACTGACTGAACATCTATTCTGTGCCAAGTTCAGGCAGACAACTGTAACTAATTGTCTCTACATTCTAGGTGTTCCCCAGCTTAGTGGGACAAGCAGATTTTATCATCCCTGCCTCAAAAAGTAAATAAATAATTAGGAAATAAATCACCAGCAGCAACAGCTCGATCACAGATACCTGTTGCCCTTCAGTTCTCCAACACTTCTCTGAACCCTTCCCAGAGGATCTCCAGTGACATGTATGCCTGCCCCGCTAGCAATTTGAGAGCAGATGCCTTCTTGGCCTCTGTCTCAGCAGCCCCCATGGTGCCTAGCTCATGGTAGGCATTTGGAAGGAGTTCATTAACTTGGAGTGAAGCAAAATGGTCTAACCTGGGCCATGTCTGGGCACCATTTCCTGATTTTCTTCAGCTCATGAAGGCTTACTGATGGCTTCTTCATCATGACAAGGCTCCAAGCTGATGTTCCTTAAGCATACAACCCCTAGCTTCCTATAACCCACCCCGTTTATGGCATACATCTCTACCGAGTCCCCCGAGAGCCCACGTACTTGCTGTCCTCGCTCTCCAGCAGGCCCCGGTACGTGTTGATCTCACACTCCAGTCGGGCCTTGACATCCAGCAGCACCTTATATTCCTGGTTCTGCCTCTCCAGGTCACAGCGAATGTCGGCCAGCTGGGACTCCACGTTGCTGATCATGCACTGCATCTGACCCAGCTGGGAACTGTACCGGCCCTCAGTCTCTGCCAACGTGTTTTCCAGGGAGTCCCTCTGAGGCAGAGAAAAGATACCATTTTGAAAGTTCAGCTCTTTTGCATGGCCTGCTGCAGACAGAACCATGAAGAGCTAAGACTCAATTTGGTATTGAGTCCTTACTTGAATCAGAACTGGAAGCCCAGGAAAGCTGAGTAACACAACAGAACAGATTGAAGCCACGTCTTAAATCTGATCCTAAATCCTGAAGTCCTTAATCTGATCCAAAATCCTTAAGTCCTTAATCTGATCCCAAATCCCTATAACTTTAGGCTGGCCGCAGGCCTTGGATTTGAAGATCACCAATTACCTTCAGTATGATATTATTTAAAATAGTGGTTTTCAACCTAGCTATACATAAGAGTCACATGGAAGCTTTAACAAAAAAGGAAAGGAAATAAACCCAGGTAAATATCACAGTGAAGCCCCTTTGTACAATTAACTTATGCAAATAAAATAAAATTTCAAGTCTGTGCTCTACCTCCAGAGACTCTGGTTCCATTGGCCTACAGAAGAATCTTGGTATTGGGACTTTTAAGATCTGTACCAGTGACAGTCAGAGCCAGGAATTGGAAGAGAATCATGTGGGATGGTATCCACCCAATCAACATTCAATCTGGAACATCCTCTCCTTATCTCTGAACTGGAGAAACATCCCTCCAGGAAAGTCAACTGGAGGAGTATCACAGCCACTGAATCTGGCCCTCCTCTTCCTCCTTCTCACATGCCCAACCCTCCATACTCAGTATTTCCCCAGAACCACCCACAAGCTGCACTCACCAGGCTGTGCTGGGCCTGCAGCTCAATCTCCAGTGTGTTGACTGTGCGTCTTAGATCAATGATGTCTGACTGGTAGCTCTGGAGCTGCTCAGAGCTGGTGGCCACCTGCTTGTTAAGCTCCTCCATCTGCAATGGGAGGATGGGGAGAGGGAGAAAGCTGGGAGCATCTTCCTCAGAATGCTGAAGAGCCCAGCCTGGCCCACTGTGAGAGGTGCACCCACCTGCACATTGAACCATTCCTCCACATCCCTGTGGTTGGTCTCCACCATGGTCTCGTACTGACATCTC
Source organism: Dipodomys merriami (assembly GCF_024711535.1). NCBI lineage: Eukaryota > Metazoa > Chordata > Mammalia > Rodentia > Heteromyidae > Dipodomys > Dipodomys merriami. The sequence continues at coordinate 26,916,536 of NW_027203270.1, read as the reverse complement.
ATCTCCTCCAGCATCCTGGTCAGATCGACAGGGGGCGCGGCATCCACTTCGATGTTAAGGCGGTCCCCAAGCTGGTGTCGGAGGACGCTGACTTCCTGAAAAGGCACAAGGACATGTGTGAGGAATAACCCCATCTCAAATCATCTGAGGTGCGACCCTTGGAGGCCTGGAATCCACCCTCTAGTATCTCAGTGGTCCAGCTCTACCTCCAAGACACCTCCTGTTGCTTGGACAGAAACCAAAAGCAATGCCAGCGTTTGTTTGATCCGTGTGGGCCAAAATGGAAAGCTTGTTGTGTCCCCAGCTTCTCAATCATCCTACCAGCCCTCTGCATCTGGAATGGAGGGCAATGGAGTCTGGCTTCCCCTAGCTCCCCCAGGCTTAGCTGCCAAGCAGAGAAAGTTGTCACTGAGGCCAAGGGGAGTGTGAGATAACAGCTCATTAGTGGCTTCTTGGCACAGTGCCCAGCTCTCTGGTTTAAGTGGGATGAGTCAGGCGCCCAAGGGTGCTTTGTGAATGCATAGTGACAGATTGTTACTTTACTCTCAGGCCTAAGTAATCCCAGACAGGATCCAGAGACACTTGTTCATTCAAATCCCAAGTGAAGAGGTTGGAGAAGGAGGACTATGACTTGGTGGCTCAGATGGGCTTTGTAAATACATGAACGCCCAGGGCAGAGAGCTTTCTTTCTAAGGACCCGTGGGAGGTAAGGGAAGAGAGAAATCACTGGGCTGCCCTGTTGGTTCAGCTTCCATATCTTACCTACAAACCAAGAAGACAGAAAGGAATGAGGACAGGGTCAGAGAAACAAAAATCACTGCAGTTCAACTCCCTTAGGAGACAGGGGTGCTACCCCTAGTAGTTAGCCTGGCACCGATGGACAGGTTATTTGATGCGTGTTGTGAATATAATCTGCCCTTGACCCCACATCCATCTGGAACGTGGCTCTCGAGAAGAAGACAGATGTAGTTGCCATGCACCAGCGTGCGATGACCCCAGGAAGTACAGAAGGAAGTAGCTACACTCTGTGCCCACAGCCTGCCTGGATCATGTCCACGACCCATCTCACCTCCAATAAATCCTCACGGTATGCAGCTAGATAAGGAGCCTCATAAATTCAGGTTACATAAATTGGATAGAGTCACAGACATGATATGTGGCAGACTTGGCAATTTCAACCCACCCTCTATCCAACCTCAATCTCCATGTTCTTACCATTCTGCCCACCCCACCCCCTGGGCAACCTCAGTTTGACTTCTGGTCTCACCTCCTCATGGTTCCTTTTGAGGTACAGCAGCTCCTCCTTCAGGGACTCCACCTGCGCCTCCATGTCAGCCTTGTTCAGGGTCAGGTCATCCAGGATCCTGCGCAGGCCATTGGTGTCGGCCTCCACCAGCTGCCGCAGGGCCAGCTCCGTCTCGTACCTGCACAGGGTCAAGGTCACAATTGAGAAGAGGGGTGGACTGTATAGAGGACTGAGGGATGGCTTTGAACTGTGGGCACTTTCCAACCCTCTATGAAAGTAATGGAAAGCTGCCCCCCAAAAAAGAGATCTGACAACACAGAGAGACAGAGACAGAGAGAGAGAGAGAGAGAGAGAGAGAGAGAGAGAGAGAGAGAGAGAGAGGCCCCTGGAAAACTCACTTGGTCCTGAAGTCATCTGCAGCCAGTTTGGCATTATCAATGTGCACAATCATCCTGGCATTCTCCGCTTTGGTACACAGCACCTGTGGATCAAGGAACACATGAGAAGTTAGTCCAGGATAGAAGGATGGAGAAAGAACCCAGTGAGGAAAAGTCAGTCTCCAAGGAAGAACTCAGCACCTGTATCCTTCCTTTAGGAAGCCCCTCTTTCTTGGAACTTGGGGAAATCTTTAGTGAGCTGCTCATCCTTATATAACTTGAAACGTGATGTTTACTGAAAGCTTAACCTGTGCTAGGGCCTGTTCCTAAGCACCTGACTGGAATTGTCTCATCAGATGAACCATTGTAATTCCCTGTATTCCAGATATGGAAACTGAGATCTGGAGAAAGGAAAGGGACTTCTCCAAGTTATTCAATGAGTCAATAATCGAGCTGAGACTAAATGTCAGGCTCTTATTTCATTTAAAGGCTCTGGCTGGGTGTTCGAATTACAAGATAACTCTATGCCCCAGAGAGGTCTCTTTCCTCTGAGCTTAGCTTTAATGGGTTTAAGCAGCTCAAATCTAAAGCACGGGCTCTTCCAGCAGCGCGAGTCCCTTCACTGCACATCCTCACCTTCTGCTGGAGCTCCTCGATGGTCTGGAAATAGGACTGGTAGTCGGGACACATGGTGAGCACTTGGGACTGGCAGGCTTCCTGGATCTTGCTCTCTAGGCAGGCGTTCTCCTGCTCCAGCTGACGCACCTTCTCCAGGTAGCTGGCCAGGCGGTCATTCAGGGACTGCATGGTCTCCTTCTCGTTGCCATTGAAGGCGCCCTCACAGAACCAGTTGCACGTAGCCATGGAGCTGGAAAAGCCACTGGATGGCCGGCAGCTGCTGGGCCGGCAAGAGCTAGACAAGTAGGTCTTAGAGAAGCAGCTGGCTGGCCGGTAGGTGCTGGGCATACAGATGGAAGGCATGCATGGCACGGACTGGCAGACATACCCAAGGCACAGCTCAGGCCGGCAGCTCATGCTACTGGAACAGGCAGAGGAAGGCTGAGGACAACCCTTTGCGGAGGTCGACAAGGTATTGGTGACACAGAAGTTGGATGTCATATTGGGGAGGCCCCTTTCCCCTCAGCCGCCGTTCTCTCTGGGTGTCGACGGATCCCATCCTGCCCAGGCCTTTTTATAGTCTTGGAGTGAGGGGGCTCAGGCTCAAAAGTCATCATGATTGGTGGTTGGGAGTTGGGGTAGGGGTGGGGAGAAGCCGGGGAGGGGAGATGTTGATGTTTACAATCGGCCCCAGAAGAAGCTGCTGATTACTTTGTAATTTCCTTTCCAATAAGGAGTACCCGTCCTCATAAAAGAGACCAAACTTATCATTTGGGTAAAGCAGGACACTGGGTTCCTGTTGTTGGTCACCAAGGGAGAGAGCTTCCAGACACATCTTCAAAGGATCAGCTGCACACCTGGGCCCTCATTACCAGGGTGTGGCTGCCCTGTACCAACATTGACCCTGCCCACTGAACTCCCACCTGTGGAAGCCTGCAGGTCTGCAGCGAGACAGCTATCCCCTTTTTAATGAGAGCATCCCTCGTGGGAAGAGGCCTGGTCCCTTAACAAGGAAATATGTAGATGACAGAGCTGCCCCGATACTGGTAGGGGCATAAATCTGCGCAGAGAGGAAAGAACCCCTCCAAGACTAACAAATATGTCTCATCCTCCCACCAAGGGGAAGAAAATTGCACCCAGGGAGGAGAGAATGAACTCAAGACACAGAAAAATCCCAGCCTTTGCAGATGGTAGCAATTGAAATAAGGAAGATGAGGTCTCCCTTCTCTTGGAAAAGCAGACTGGTGTCATGAGCATCTCCAGAAAGCAAAGGCTCTAACTTGACCACCCCTGGGCTCCCTTGAGTGGTCATGATTCTGGGGACAAAGTTGTCCAGTGTTGATTGTGGAGACTGAGGTTAAACCAGCTGGAACTGGCTCTGCTTTTACTTTCTGCCATAGTGAACAGGGAGGACTGACTTTGGGATCTCCTCAGAGAAGGGATGCTCTGCTCTGGCATGAGCTAAGCCAGGAGACCAGGAGTAGTAGCCTCCATTGTAGGCGCTTAAAGCATTCCCTTAAAGCAACATCCCAGACCAGTGTTTTGCAGTCCTGGCTGCAAAAGCCATGGATTCATACATTGCACTTTTTTTTTTTGGGGGGGGGGGTCCGGTCGTGGAGCCTGAACTCCAGGCCTGGGCGCTGTCCTTCAGCTCTTCAGCTCAAGGCTAGCGCTCTACCACTTGAGCCACAGCGCCACTTCCAGCTTTTTTCTTTTTGCTTATGTGGTGCTGAGGAATCAAACCCAGGGCCTCATGCATGCAAGGCAAGCGCTCTACCACTGAGCCACCTTCCCAGCCCACACATTGCACTTTTAACATGGCCACTGTCTTCTCCTCAGGACTGGTCAGTCAGAATTAGATAGTGAATGAGGTAAGGGCATTTTCTGTACATCTGGCCTGTTGTAGCTAGACATTGGCTGGAAGGAAACCTTCAGAAATGAAATCCCAGACAGGGAAAAGATAGACAGCCATCCTAGAACCAACCAGTCATCCCACTAGAAGAGTCAACTCCAAGAAGTTTCTAAATGTCTATTATAGGCTTAGCAAGGTGGGAGGGCTTACAGCATAGTGGAGTGTTATATTCTCTGTCTCAAGAGGAAACTGAGATTCAGAAAGGGGCTGCGACCTGCTACTCCTTTTCCTACACATTGTGGTGATGTGGCTGAAGTCTGAACCCAGATGGGTCTGACTCCATGTCCTAGCCTGTATTTCTTACACTAACATCATACTCTTCCCCCACCACAGAGTGGGAAGAGGTAGACCCAGTGAGTCTCCATCCCGAGGCCTCCTCCCTCCCACACTGGCCAATCCTGCCTCTTGTTGAACACAGTGAAGGATCCTTCTGGGAGAGTGATCCTTGGCAAAAATCAGTCAAGGTGTTCCTAGGAGACTGAAGTTAGGTGATACAGGCAGCCAAAAGCAAGGGGACTGGCAGAGACCAGAGGCCCTGGCCTCTTGTGCACTTGTCTAAAAGGGGAAGAAGAACCTATAGGTGAATCAGAATGAACTCTGCAGATACCCTGAAAGAGCAGGCCTGCCTAGTGAGCATTGCTCACCTTCTGGAATCAACCTTGGCACTGTTACATCCGTGTGTGTGTGTGTGTGTGTGTGTGTGTGTGTGTGTGTGTGTGTGTGTGTGTGTGCTGATACTAGGGTTCAGACTGAAAACCCTTTGTGCTCTTGCTCAGCTTTTTTGCTCATGGCTGGCACTCTACTACTTGAGCCATGCCTCCAGTTCCAAAGTAATCAGTGGCTATTTGGAGATGTCAGGGATGTGACAGTCCTTTTAACATCACTCGGGCTCCTTAGCAAGTGCCCTTGGCATCTTTGGAGAACACATGCCCTCCTCTTTAGCTCTAAAAGCACTGCTCTTATTCTTCTCCTTTCCCCACTAGGACTGGTAGAACTTGATGTTTTCCTCATCTGTTTGAGGAAGATATTCTGAACATAAGCGAGATTTTTCAATCTGAGAAGCTAGGAATTCCCCCATCCCTGCTCCTCATCAGATGCCAAAACCACAGATGACCTTGCAGGAGCTTCATAAGGATGAGTATCTAGTTAGAAGTGGAAGTCCCAATGGTCTTCTCCTGTGGGCAGGGGAGTGTGGGACTTGCATTTTTCAGGGGAGGGGTTCCTGAACTGAAAGGGGAATTGATAGAAATGTACCCCTAAAAGGACCCCAGGTGGTAGCACTGCCCCTCTGCTCTGATGAGGACCACAGACATGAAGCTATTAATGTGGTCTAAAATGCTTTTGGTCGTGCTGAGCTTGGATCCCAAGCATGGCCATGCATACTGAGAGGGACAGCAGAAGAGATCTGGTTACACCTGTCACATTGGCATCTTGAGAAAAGTCTTCATCAGGGCAGCCAACCAATAGATCTCACCATAGGCCTCTAACAATGCCAGATAGGGACATAGGGATTTTCTTCTCCACACCCCAAGGTCACCCTTGGCCAAACATTTTCCATTCATCTGCCCAATAGTCACCTCCTAAACCCAGAAGGGACACAAACCAACTCATAAATGATGCCAAGCCAGTCATCAGAGCCAGAACAAATGCATTTTATTGCTATACCAAAAGCTACATTTCAAAACCTACTGGAACATGTACAGAAAAAAAGCAAGCCCTGGTGCAAGTTGAAATGATGAAGAACCAGCCTTAGTAGCAGGCTCTGAGAAACTTTGGGACATATATTTGCAGTGATTCTTTCTTGGGGCTTGGACCCGGAATCTTCATGGAGACAGAGGGTTGGGCTGGAAAAGTTAGAGTTAACTGGATGACAGGTCCAAGACATGGAAACAAGGGCTTTGGACTTGTGGATCAGGCTCTCTCAGAACCGGCCCCCTGGGCAGGGCACACACACAGGGCGGGGGCTACAGGTGGTGCGGGCTAGATTAGGACCACAGGGGGTAGCAGGAAGACAGGGGAGGCATGACTTAGAGGGCGAGTAGTCAGGAGCACACGGGTTACATGGGAGCCTAGAAGACAGAAAAGAGTCGGGTTATGATGATCTTTTTTTCCATTTGCTGTTTTCAGTGATTTCAAACATCCCATCATATGCCAAAATAGAAGCCACCACCTCTACAATCACCTAATCCTACCTGCTCGGCCAAAGGGGAAAACCAACCCAGAGAAACAAAACACCAGCTGGAATAGCATGATGACTTTGTGCCAAGAGCAGAGCCTAAAACCACCCAGGGCTCCTGACCTCCTGACGCCAAGCTCTCCCCAAGACTTGTGTGGTCTCCCAGCTATTCCGAGAGTGTATCCAGAAGAGGAGAACACATGCAGTGGTACTCACTTGCTGTCCTCGCTCTCCAGCAGGCCCCGATACGTGTTGATCTCACACTCCAGTCGAGCCTTGACATCCAGCAGCACCTGGTACTCCTGGTTCTGGCGCTCCAGGTCGGACCTGATCTCAGACAGCTGCGACTCCACGTTGCTGATCATGCATTGCATCTGGGACAGCTGGGAGCTGTACCGAGCCTCTGTCTCCACCAGGGTGGAGTCCAAAGCATCTCTCTGCACAGGTAAAAGACTCATTTGAGATGAGCCAACCAACCCCTCTTAGCCTCCTTAATCCAGACAGTATCTCTACTAATGGCATCTCTAAGTAGCTGATGATTCCTCAGAGGATAGATCTGTCTACATACATAGAGGAACTACTGCCAGGACACATCTTCAGGTTTTTCACCACTGGAGTGTTTATGATTTGGGGGCTTTGGCATTTATTTCTCTTATCTGCTCTGCTGTTCAAGAACTTGAACCCCTGTGGTCAGAGCATGAAATCTGGGGTAGCAGGGCCAAAGGATCATGTACTTTCAGGCTTAGACCAGATGCAACTCCATCCACCTCAGAACTCACCATGCTCTGCTGGGCCTGCAGCTCGATCTCCAGAGAGTTGACTGTGCGTCTCAGCTCGATGATGTCTGCCTGGCAGGACTGCAGCTGCTCTGAGCTGGACACCACCTGCTGGTTCAGTTCCTGGGTCTGAAACATACATCCCCAGGATCTTGTCAGGAATCGTGGGGACTTGGCTTCAAAGATCTACAGAGGTTATTTAGAATCTGCCTGAGTAAAGGGCCTTCCAGATGACCTCATCTGGCCCATTCATTTCCTACTCACTGCATAGAGGATAAACTAGCCAAGATGGCGCAGGGAAGTCAGCTGAGAGCTGTGCTCCAGGGTGACTTCCGTGTATCTGACGTGTGTCCTTGTTGGAATGCCTGCTTCTGGGCACCTACCTGAGTGTCAAACCAGTCTTCAGCATCCCGGCGGTTGTTTTCCACCAGCGTCTCATACTGGCACCTCATTTCATCCAGAACCCGGTTCAAGTCTACAGGTGGAGCAGCGTCCACCTCCACATTGAGCCGGTCACCAAGCTGGCAACGCAGCGAGTTCACTTCCTGCGTCACAGACCAGGGTCAGCATTAATGGACTGGCTCCCCCACGTTCACCTCCTCCCCTGATTTACATGCGGGCGCTAGCCTCACCTCTTCTCCATGCCCAACTCTTTCCTATGGCCCCTTCTCTTCCACACTCACCTCCTCGTGGTTCTTCTTAAGGCAGAGCAGCTCCTCCTTCAGGGACTCCACCTGTGCTTCTAAGTCGGCCTTGCACAGGGTCAGGTCATCCAGGATCCTGCGCAGGCCATTGATGTCAGCCTCCACCAGCTGCCGTAGGGACACCTCTGTCTCATACCTACAGACACAGTACAGGGCACCTGCAGCTTTCATAGAATAGGGCAGGGCCCAACCCAGACTGGCCTAGTGCTGTAAGCCCTGCCTTCGTGCTTCAGTGACTTGAGTGCAGCCTAAATCCTGACTCCAGACATCACTAGTGTCCAGTTCCACTCACCCTTACACACACACACACACACACACACACACACACACACACACACACCACACACACACACACACACACACCACACACAACCCACCAAGGGTGACCAGGACCACTTACTTGGTCCTGAAGTCATCTGCAGCCAGCTTGGCATTGTCAATCTGCACCACCAGCCTGGCATTCTCTGCCTTGCTGCACAGGGTCTAGAGATACAGAGAAGTGGCTTCAGCATAAGAAAGGGCATTCTGCCCATGGGAGCTGCCCTCCTCTGACACAAGCTGCTCCTGAAGGGAGAACGTTGCCCATCCTCCATTCCCAAGATGGACTGCGGGCACTGCGGGGAACAACCTATGGTCCTTCCTCATGTACATCCATCTGTGACTTGTAGCCTGGGGCTAGAGGGAAGGATGTGGACATGTTAATGAAACAAGGCTTCACCTGGCCTTCCTGTCTCTCTGACCTGCCAGAGGCCCAATGCAGGCCAATGCTAACAGCAAACCCTATGATTCTCTGGTCATCAATGGTACCCTTTCAGGATCCAGCTATGACATTCAAAGAATGTAGTCTGGACAAAAAGGAAATGTCTCTGGGTTACCTATGAGAAAATTGCTCTGCACAGAACACATCAATTCCATTTAACTTTTCCTTTCCTTCTTTTTGAGGAGAGTAGATCTCAGATCCTCACTCTTACCAGGCAGGTTCTGTACCACCCTGCCTCCATACCTCCTTTTTGTATGGGTTGTTTTCTAAGCAGGTTCTCGATTTATACCTGGGCTCAATTTATACTTTGCTCTCCCCATGTCACTGAGATTGACAGACCCACATCCAATGTACCCAGACATTGTGCTTCCATGAAGCTGGGATGATATGACCATGGGACCACATCCAGCTGTAGAGATGGAAATGGAGTCTTGTAAGCTTTTATGCCCAAGCTGGCCCCAAACCATGCTCCCTCAATCTCTGCCTCCCACGTAGCTAGAACTACAGGCTTGAGCCATGACACCCAACTCCATTTACCTTTTCTTTTAATGAAAAATGAGGAAATGAAAACTCAGAGAGAGAGGCAATAGTACCAAGATATACCACACATTAATTCACCCAAACCCACATTCAAACTCTGGCTCTACTAAATGCCACCTGGGTCCACTTCACTAGCCTGAGCCCCAACAGAATGAGCTCATACTTCCCTCCTAAGGTTATTGGGAAGAATAAAAGAAGTCACAGATAGAAACACATCCATGGGATCAGGGCTGGCATCACAGAGCTAGTGACACCAGGCTGTTATATCAAAACCACCATGAACCTCTTACCTTCTTCTGGAGCTCCTCGATGGTCCGGAAGTAGGACTGGTAGTCAGGACACATGTAGGGTACCTGTTGCTCACACCACTCTCGGATACGGCTCTCCAGGCTGGCGTTCTCCTGCTCCAGCTGGCGTACCTTCTCCAGATAGCTGGCCAGGCGGTCATTCAGGGACTGCATGGTCTCCTTCTCATTACCAGTGAGGATTCCCTCCCCAAACCAGCCCCCTCCCAAGCTGTAGTTGCTAGAAAAGCCTCCATTGGGGAGGCAGAGAGCAGGAAGGCAACTAGCCACCCTGTAGCTGCTTCTGCCCGGCCCTGCTGAGCACACGGAGAAACTCCGGGCCCCGCGGGAGAGACTGGGGAGCTTGCAAGAACTACTGGAGTACATTTTGGACACACGAGTGGAACCCCCTCCAGTCCCACCCGGACTCCTGAGGGATCCCGAGGAGAAGCTGGCCTTGAGGCATTTGGAAGCCATGTCCACAGCAGCCCAGATGCAAGCACGCAGTAATCTCAGAGACCAGACACCCCAAGGTGGAAAAGCTGCTCCTCCGCCAGGCTTTATACCTGGGCCCCAGTGGGTGTGGGCTGGCCCTTACAAAGTGTTTTCTCCTCATTAAAGTTAATACCACTTTCTATCAAAACCCATCATTAACCACTTATTTGTTTTCCCGTGAACAGTTCCCGGCCTCATAAAATAGGAGCCCCATTGGACTGATGGCTTCATGAAGACTCACCCCTACTCCCCTGTGTCCCTGGGAAGACCATGTCTCTGTCAGTTCTTCAAAGCGGCCTGTCATCAGACCTCAGCCTCCTTGTCAAGCAAGCGTGGGAGTCCAGCCACCGTCTTGCCCATTCTAGCTCTGTCTTCTTTGATGGGCTGGCTCCCAAGGAAGGGCAGACATAGCTTGGAGGAAAGCCTGGATCTCCCAGCCCAAGCAGACATAAAAGGTTCTTGGATTGGCCCAGAAGATATGGCCACAATGACCAGAAATCTCACTTTCCCCAGGACTATCCTGGCTTTGCTGGAATATAAGGAATCCTCAATCCTGGACCAAGGAAGACAGACGCTGACCCTTCGTATAGTTGCAGAGCCTCCGTGTTGAGGTGGACACTGCTCCACCTGTTGACTTGAACCATGGGCCAGGTGCATGGATTTGGGGCTGTCCAGTGTACAGCTCCCATGAGTCACTACGCCCCTTCCACTCCCCTGAATCACTATGCATGCCCCTTCCACACCCAGGAACCCTGTGTGGCCCAACATACTTCTAGAGTCCCATTGGATGCCTCAGCCTCTCCCCTCTGGAAATCTGTGCCAAAGGATTCAGCTGAGTCTACCTGAGCCTCCTTGGGGGAAATGGCAGTTGGGGGAGAGGGGAGGAACTCTCCCCATGTGGATACAGGGCTCTGCCCAGCCCTACTATAAATAATAGCTTTTCCTGTGGTGTCCAGTACAGTGCTGTAGCAGAATGAGGAATGACAGAATGAATAGTTGTGATGAGCTGTATTAAGATAACACAAAGGGAGGATTTTTAGAGGAAAGAAGCCTAGAAAGAGAGAGAAAGGAGAAGGAAAGAAAGGAAAGTGAGTCTGGAGGGGGAGAAGAATTGTCTTCCCAATCCTACTCTTGCAGATAAGGAAGTTTAGGATCTAAGACAGGAAGGGACCTGCCATCTCTCTTCAGGGAGCAATACCTGCCAAGCAAATCAGATCCTCTAGAAGAGAACAAAAGCCAAGGTAGATAGCTACCTTGAGCCAACTTCGTCCTAAAAAAAGACTAAGGAGTCTTTGAATTTAAAAAAAAAACATATGCAAGTGTTTTTTGTTTGTTGTTTTATCAGTCATGGGGTTTGAACTCAGGGCCTGGGCACTGTCCTTGAGCTCTTTTGCTCAAGGCTAGTGCTCTACCACTTTGAGCTGCAGCACCACTTCCAGTATCCTAGTGATTAATTGGAGATAAGAGTTTCATGGACTTTCCTGCCCAGGCTGGCTTCAAACCAAAATCCTCAGGCCTTAGCCTTCTGAGTAGCTAGGATTACAGGCTTGAGCCACCAGTGCCCCGCTCATACAAGTGGTTTTTATCAGCTACAAAGTATCCTATCTAGTTCTATCATATTCTAGTCTATTGCCATTCTTTCTTAGCAATTTTAAAAAAAAAACAAATCCTAGGGGCTGGGAAGGTGGCTCAGTGGTAGAGCGCTTGCCTTGCATGCATGAGGCCCTGGGTTTGATTCCTCAGCACCACATAAGTAAAAAGAAAAAAGCCAGAAGTGGCGCTGTGGCTCACGTGATAGAGCACTAGCCTTGAGCTGAAGAGCTGAGGGACAGACCCAGGCCCAGAGTTCAGGCCCCACGACCAGACCCAAAATATATATATATATATATAAAGAAATAATTACCTAGAAACCATTATGGGCAAGAACACCGTTCAGTAAGGTTGTTGTATTTTTTTAATAACTTTCCTTCCAGGATCTTTGTCCTCTGCTCAGACGGGGCCTACACTGTCCCTATAACACACCAAACACACTCAACTCCGCCCTCACATACCCTTTACCCTCCTTCTTTTTCTGCAGGCTTTCACTAAATCCAAACCTGCCCCAGAGCCTTTCCTGGTCAACTCAACTCTCCACAAACTTCTCCTCCTCCTCCTCACCAGCTGCACCACCTCCTACTATCCAAGGAATTGATCCTAGGATGTGGTGAGCAGGTCTTCACATCTGGACTGGTGTTCCATGGCAACTCTGCTGCTAGTCTACTATTAGTCCAGCTGCTTCCAGGACCCCCTTGCTTCTCCCTAGCTTAGCTTCATATTGATTGGCACTGGATTTGCTAGAGGGGAGAGGGGGGTTCTAGTACACTGCCTCCTCACTGATCCACGGAACCCTGGATACATTCACATGAGGAAAATGGCCACATTTATCTAAAAAGTGCAGAAGAGATCAACTGCTTTAGAATCCAAGAGCATGTTTCCTCTGGGGGAAATTCCATAAGCTATTGTGTTTCACATCATCTCTTTCTTGGTATAATGGGAAGAACAATGGAATGAGAATCAAAGAGCCCCACCAATCAGGGTGCCAATGGCTCGCCTCTGTATTCTTAGCTACTCAAGAGGCTGAGATCTGAGGATCATGATTTAAAGCCAGCACAGGCAGGAAAGCCTATGACACTCTTAAGTCCAATTAAACACACACACACACACACACACACACACACACACACACACACACACACACATACACACACACACACACACACACACACTGCCAAAGCATTCTAGAATTGCCTCTAACTGTATGACTTTGGGTAAATCAGCAGCTATTGCACAAGTGTCACATTCTGCTCTGTCTGTACATTGGCCAATGGCCCCAGATGGAACTCAGTTGAGGGGCTGGGTGAGACTGAGTATAAAGGAGGTCCTCTGAACAATTTAATGTCTAAGCAAGTAGGCCTTGCATGCCCACAACCACACAGGACTGTCATGGGTGATATACACATGTCCTCTGCAAGCTGTCAAGTGATTATAGAATGGAAAGCACTAAGCTGGATGTGGTGATGTCTGCCTGTAATCCTGGCACCTGGGAAGCTGACACAGAAAGATCACAAGGTTGGGGCCAGATTAGACTGCATAGGTAGACTCTGTCTCAAAACAAAGAAAGTCCCAGATGGTGGGAGAAAGCACCAGCAGCATGATTACACATCAGGTAAACCCTGCCATGTGGTCTGTCTGCCCAGATGTATCAAGGAAGTGTGAGGTCTTTCCCAAACAGAATGCTCAACAGCTAAGTAATGACCAAATCTCTGCCACTTACCACTGTGCTGCCTGAGGTGAGCCACTGCCCTCTCTGGACTAGGAAAAGGGACACAGGAACCAATGTGGGGCCATGGGAATTCTCACAGGTCATGCTTCTCTCATGAGCAGGGTATCCAGGGCCTGGCCTGGTTAGGTCCCACAGCCAGACCTATATGGTTCAGCATTAGAATCTGGCCCATGTGATGTCTGCTCCATGTCAAGGTCTGGTTGTCTCCTTTCAATGCTCTGTTTGAGCCTCTCTCCGCCATGAGGTCCCTGACACCCTTTCATTCCCCACATTGGGTTGGAAGCATGAATTGGCCTGCCTTTCCCCTCCCAGCTTGTTCCAACCCCAACTCTTAACATGGCTGCCTCAGGCTGGCTGCCCAAATGGTCCCCAGTGTCTTGGAAGCAGGGAAACAAGATCTAGGCAAGGGAGGAGATGATGGAAAGAAGAGCAAGGTCACCACCAGATCCAGGAGGCCTGGAGGGAAAGACCTTTGCCTCTTCTCAGGCCACCCTTGAGTGGGTGTCCACAGGCAGAGCACAGCTGGGAACTGTGGTCAACTCCCACCCAGATGGGATCAGCACCCGCTCTGTCTGACCACACCCGGAGACTTCCCTGGTATTAAATATTTTTAGATGACCACCACTTGCTACCCCCAGAGCTAGAAAAGAGCCTTGAAGCCAGACCTAGAAACTTTACTGCCTCTCCTGCCCAATCACTTCACTAACCATGGGAGAATCAACAGAAACCAGCCAGGGTCGGGTTTGCTATGCCAAGAGGACACACTTTATTGGGTACATTTCCAGGGGAACCTGGTTTGGCATGAAAAGCATAGTCAAGATCAGAAGCATAATACAACAAGAGTGTTGATAGAAAAACCTGCTAAGCAGAGGAACCCTCTAGAGAAGTGTAGAATCATCTAGGAGCCGGGAGCCTCAGGGATGTCCTCTTCCCCTGACCGCAGGCCCTGGCCGGAGAGCCGGTAGCAGGTCACAGAGGACGGGACTGCACATGCTCCCTGGAGGAAACCACCTTCCCATCTCTGATCTCTTCAGTGATGGTGCGGATCTGGGTGCTGACTTGAGGGGCTGGGGTACAGGACCCAGTCGGGGCACAGGGTGTAGAAGAGACATAGGGGACTCTCACCGCAGGCTTGCATTCTGTGGCACAAGGGTGGGCAGGAAGCCTGAGGAAGTTAAACCATGCATTAGGATACAGTTGGCCAGGGGGCAGTGACCTGAGATCCAGTATGGAACAGATAAGAGGGGATGGAGGAATCAATAGGGGATGACAACCAATGGCCTTGGACCAAGGAAAATCCCTGAGGATGTTCATGGAAAATCCCTCCCTCCATGGAAATCCCTGAGGGTAAAAAGGTTGATAGAGGCTGCTGGAGAGGATAATAGAATTTCCCAGTAATTTAAAGGTTGAAGGTATAGTTCTGTAGTAGAGCACTTGCTTATCATGCTCAAGGCCCTGGATTCAATCCCCACCTCCACAAAAACTAAAACCAAACAACCAAAAACAAAATTTAAAAAAAGGTTCAAGAGGCAGGTGGTTGGCACATCCCCCTGAGACTCCAGGAGGATTCTGTCTCAGCTTGGGCTCCATTACCTTCATCTATATGACAACCACATCAGAGACTGCTGTCCTCCGTGTCACATGGGGGAGGGGCAGGGGTGAGTGAAGCCCTTCCCCCAGCCCAACTCTCAGGGCCCAGAGCCCACAGCCCATGACACACTCACTTGCAATCTTCACCCTCCAGCAGACGGCGGTAGGTGGCAATCTCTGATTCCAGCCTGGCCTTAACATCCAGCAACACCTGGTACTCATGATTCTGCCTCTCCAGGTCACAGCGGATCTCAGCTAGCTGGGACTCCACATTGGTGATCAGACACTGCATCTGGGCCAGCTGGGAGCCGTAGCGGGCCTCTGTCTCAGCCAGAGTGGATTCTAGAGAATTCCGCTGTGGTGGGAAAGAGAAAGAGTTGCCAAGAGGAAGGAATCCCACCCACTCTTATACCTAGAAACCTGGGTAGCTCCATGTGGCTGGGATGAGGCCCCACAATAGCCCATAGGCTGAGGGGGGCCTGTCCTGAGCCGTGACAACTTATTCAGTCACAGGTCACTCACCATGCTCTGCTGGGCCTGTAGCTCAATCTCCAGGGCGTTGACCGTGCGTCTCAGCTCGATAATCTCTGTCTGGCAGCATTGCAGCTGCTCAGAGCTGGATACCACCTGTTGGTTCAGCTCTTCCGTCTGCAATGCATGAAAAGATGCAGAGCCTATGTTAAGACCAAGGAAAGCTCCTTGAAAGGGTCAGCCCACCCCAGGTGATTGGAGTCCAGGGCTGCCCCACCTGGGTGTTGAACCACGCTTCAACATCTCTGCGGTTGTTCTCCACCAAGGTCTCATACTGACATCTCATATCATCCAGTATCTTGTTGAGATCCACGGGTGGGGCAGCATCCACCTCCACGTTCAGTCGGTCCCCAAGTTGGCAGCGGAGTGTATTGACTTCCTACAGTGAGGAAGATGGTAGAAGGCTTGAGGGGTCAACTAACCTGAGTTCAAACTCTCTTCCCATTGCCAGCTGTGTACCATTAGATGGAATAGTTCACTTTTCTCCCTTCAGTGGGCATGTACCTACCTTCTCCTGGGGACTTAGGAGATTTAAGTGGGATGTTATCAGCCCTTTGAACTCTTATTGGGCATGATAGCCCACATGGAGTTTAAGAATCCCAGGCAAGAATGTGAACTCTGTGTGAGTGTGATCCCAGGCAAATGACTTAAGCTGTGTGTCTCCATCTTCTAGTCTATGAGCTGGAGCTTGGAATGGTTTCTAACTCAGAATTCGTGGGAGGATAAAGAATGAAATGCAAGGGTTTGATCTACTTTCTGGCAAACAACAAGCCCAAAAAGCCAGCAGGGGCATGTCAGCCGGGTGGGAACCATGGGGATGGTAGGGGTGGATGGGGAATGGTCAGGAGGCATCGGCTTCACCTCCTCGTGGTTCTTCTTGAGGCAGAGCAGCTCCTCCTTCAGGGACTCCACCTGCGCCTCTAAGTCGGCCTTGCACAGGGTCAGCTCATCCAGGATTCTGCGCAGGCCGTTGATGTCAGCCTCTACCAGCTGCCGCAGGGACAGCTCCGTCTCATACCTGTAGGCATAGAATCCTACCAAGTCTGCAGCAAGGGGAAGACAGGCTTGGCCAAAGAGGATCCTGGGCTTCAGTGTCTGTCTGAAGCGTCAAAATCATGGTGGCCCTTTCCCTAGTCCCAGGAGGAATCCAGGGACTGTGCAACTTTTCCCTATTTACAGGTCCATCTGGCTTTATTCCCACTGAACCAGCTCCAAAAAGTTAGGGAGCTGAGGCTAAACAGAAACCCAGAAAACCAGCCCCTGCCTTCCCCAGTCAGCCAACTTACTTGGTCCGGAAATCATCAGCGGCCAGCTTGGCATTATCAATCTGCAGGACCAGCCTGGCATTCTCAGATTTGGTCAGAAGGATCTGTGGAACGAGACACTTCCCATGAGCTGACCAGCAGTATAAGGGTAGCAGGGAGGGACATACTTTAAGAACAGGCAGCACCTCGTGTTCCCGCCCAGAACCAGGACCGTGGGTGTAGAGAGATCATGAGCCCCAGGCGGGACATCACAGGATTTGAGTTCTACATCCAACACTCAGGCTAAGTGATTTGGGGCAAGTTTCTGAACCTCTCAAAATTCAACCTCTGCCTGCAATCTTAGCTTCCCAGGAGGCTTGAGATCTGAGGATCAAGGTTTCCAAGCCAGCGCAGGCATTTGGATTTGGCTAATCCAAGAGACTCTTATTTCCAATGAACCAGCATAAAGCTGGAAGTGGAGGTATGGCTCAAGAGGCAGAACACCAGCCTTTAGCACAAAGACCTAAGCATGAGTAAAAGACACTGAGTTCAGAGTGCAACACACACACACACACACACACACACACACACACACACACACATTTTCTAACAATTCAACCTCTGTATCTATTAGATGAGTCCAATAATACCCCTCTCCCCAAGTTGAGCCAGTGTGAAGCATGGTGCTATAACCAAATGGAAGTCAGTAAATGGTCCTTCCCTCCCTGAGCTAAGACAGTGAGGGGAAATGAGGAATGGCTGGCAAGTTGGCACCAGTGAAGAGAAACCTGGGTCCTCAAGAAAACCAAAACCAAAAGTTTGCCCTCAGTTCCTATAAACGAGCGTCCTCATCTGGGAAGGTTTGGGGAGGCTGTCCCTCCTGTGGGAATGTAGCTTCTCCATTGAACAGCCGCCAGGTCACTGCTACCTTCTGCTGGAAGTCCTCGATGGTCTTGAAGTAGGACTGGTAGTCGGGGCAGATGTATGGGATCTGACACTCGTACCACTCCCGGATGCGGCTCTCCAGCGCCGCATTGTCCTGCTCCAGCTGCCGCACCTTCTCCAGGTAATTGGCCAGTCGGTCGTTCAGGAACTGCATGGTCTCCTTCTCATTGCCATTGAAGGCGCCCTCACAGAGCCAGTTCCCACTCCCCACAAAGCCAGAGGGATGGCATCCAGAGGGCAGGTAGGAGCCAGAAAAGCAGCTCCCAAGACCAGACAGGCTCGTCCTGAAGGAAGAGACGGACCCTGCAGGACCACAGGGCCTACAAGAGCCCACGGAGCGGATGGAAGACACCCGAGAAAAACCGCCTGCTGTGCCACAGAGGCCCTTGACAGAGCCAGAGGACAAGGTCGGGGTGCAAATCTGGGTGGTCATGATGCTAGCGAGGAAGGCGGCAGCCTAGCAAGGAGCTCAGGTTCTGGTTTCTCTGGGCCTCTCTCCACACTTATATACACTCTCTGCAGGGTGTTGTCATGTTACACATCTTTGACTCCTGGGAAAGCCTGTTTCCTATCCCAGAAAACTAATCTCATCAGGATGTAAAAATTTTTGCTATCCATCCAGAATTCCTTTCCTTGTTTTAAAAAAAAAATTGACTTTGGTTTGCTAAGTCAGGACTCTCTGCTGTTGTCACTTCCTAGCAGAATGAATTTTATTGCCACTTCAAAGAGTCTTTGCCCCAGATCCCATAAGCCGGGAGTGGCCTCACACAGGGCACTAGGTTCCTGCTCTTCTTCCCTCCCTCTTTCTCTGCCTTCTCCCATCACCTCTACTCCCTTCCCCTACCTTCACAGCAGCTCCTCTCTGCCTGAGCCACTGGGCAGGACAAAAACAGCTCAAAGCAAACTACAACTCATGGTTCTACCTTATGTTAGTCCCATAGTTCGCAATTCTGGGAAGGGACTGATAGTGTCTGCCTTTTACTAATGTGGAAACTGAGGCTTGCCATGGATAAAAACCTGGCAGAATTTGATGGGGAAACACAAATCATTTAAATAGGGATACAGGTGGACCCATTGCAACAATGAGATGTACAAGTCGTTATGTGGAAAAACAAACTTGACAACTTTGGTGCGGGTGGGGGGGGAGGATTGGATGGTGGGGGAGGTTGGGAAGGGGAAACAAAGGAGGAGACTACAATGCTTGATAAGAAATGTACTCATTACCTTGCCCATGTCATTGTAACCCCTCTGTACAGTATTTTCACAATAAAAAAAAAAGAAAGAAAGAAACCTGGCAGAATTTGGATCCAAAAGGAGAACTGTCAAACACCAATGTACTGCCCCTCCCCCCAGCCCACTTCTCCACACCACTGCGATCAAGTCTAGGTAGACAGAATGTAGAAATAGGAGAGCCGGGTTCCCATCCTAACTCTGTTGATGATACTGAGTGCATCCCTTCTTCTCTGGGATCCTCCACGTCTTCATGGGAATGAACGGCAAAGCTCATCCTTCAGTCTTGCCTGTTCTGTACAGAACAAAGGAGGGTCAGACAAGACAGAAGTAAATGTTTTAAAAACCATTCAGGGGGGCTATAGATGAGTTGGTTAGGCTAAAAAAACAGTTTCTGGTGCTAGTTTATGATGGAGCCAGCAAAGAGTCACAGGTGTAAGCCCTCCAATGGGATTGCTGAGTCTCTCTGCCTTCTAGGTATAGCATGATGGTGGTGAGGAAGAGGGTAGTATGGAAGCAAGCCTTAGTCCATGAATGCATCACTGTAAGTCTCCTGCTGCTATAGAATCTACTGTCTGACCAATGGAAGGAGCCAGAAGGCAGTTCCTTTTGTGCTCTCAGCATTTTGAGTCTAGTCTACTCAGATCTGAATAGGTCACAGAGATGTCCAACAGCAAAAAAGGAATCAAAAACTAAATAAGTAGCAAATAGAGTTAAATAGTTAAGCAAGCCGAGAAGGACCAAGAAACTCCATCTTGCAGGGTGCAGCTGGCTCACACCTGTAATCCTAGATACTCAGGAGGCTGACATCTTGAGGATTCTGGTTCAAAGCCATCCCAACAGAATCTGGGGGACTCTTATCTCTAGTTAACCAGCAAAAAGTCAGAAGTGGAAGTGTGGCTCAAGCAAAGTAAGAGTGCGAGGCTCTAAGTTCAATCCCCAGTACCAGCATGAAAGGAAAGGAGGAGCAAGAGAGGGGAGAGGGGTATAGAGAGACAGGGAGGGAGGGAAGAAGGGAAGGAAGGAAGGAAGGAAGGAAGGAAGGAAGGAAGGAAGGAAGGAAGGAAGGAAGGAAGGAAGAGAGGGAGGGAGGGAGGAAGGGAGGGAGGGAGGGAGGAAGGGAGGGAGGGAGGGAGGAAAGATAAAGACAAGGGGAGGAGAAGACAAAAGAAGGGAGGGGAAAGGAGGAGGGGGAAGGAAAGGGAAGGAAAAGAAAGGGAAGAGGAGAGGAAAGAGGAAGAAAGGAGAGAAAAGAAGAGAAGAGAAGGAAAAACCCATCCTTCTATCTTGAAATGTGGACTTTCCCAAGAACTAGGGAACCTGTTCGCTTTTTCTCTTACACTTGGTTTGCAAAGCTGGCGTTTATGGAAGCATTTATGTGCTTCTGAAGTTGTAATTCCCAACCTCTTAAAACGCTTTATAAGCTTCCCTCTGAAATTACCGAAGGAGGAGGATTGCCTTTGGTGGACACGCCTGGCCGGCTGGATGAGGTGGTTGAGAACAGCTGGTGACAGGCTCCTGGAGGCTGCTTCACGCTGCTCCTCCCAGAAAATAGGAGCCGAGGAACAGCACCCAGACCCCTATCTGCTTCAACAATGGCTTCCTCACAGCTGCCATCTCCCAGCGCTCCTGGGGGGAGTAGGACTGTCCCCTGGCAGAGTTCCTCAGCCCAGCACTGCTCCTAAGTCAGCTCTGTTCCCACTGTGGGCTGGGCGGTCCCATGTTGTTTGGGGCTGTTCACTGCATTGTAAAAAATGTTGACCTTATTACTGGCTTTTATCACCTGATGCCAATGGCAACTCCTTGCTCCTGTTTTAATGACCAAAAGTGGCTACAAACATTGTCAGTATCCCCTGGGGAAGGGGGGGGTGACAAAATAGCCCCCAGTAGAGAACCATGAGGCTAATCAGGACAGAGCCTGAGCTGCAAACCCACCTTCTCTCAGCCCTGGTTTTGTAAACAACTAGCAGTCTGTGAGGTACATCCAGGAAAATCCTTAATATCCTGCTGCAATTTGCCTCCAGGGTGACAGAATGCTTGACCAGTGGATGGTCCGTGCTAAGCCCTTGGCATGGCTCTTCTCTGTCTGGGGTCTCTAGATGGTGGACAGGCGAACGTAATGTTTTCTTTTCCATCTTTTTCAATCCCTTTATTGTGAAATCTCGGTTTCTGTATAAACAGGGGACACAAGCTGCTCTGTGGTCCTTGTCACCCACACCTGTGCTTCAGGAGGGCCACAGTAGACCCCAGAGATGTCTCTAGGGCTATGGAGAGAGCATCCTTCCTCTCCGGGAGCAGGTGACAAGCTAGACGAAGGAGATGGCTTTGGGGCCATCTTCCCTCCTCTGTCTTATGTGTATTGTAGGATGCAAGGCCACCTCTCTAAAGGAAGTATGGATGGGAGTCATGGGAAGGCCTGTGGCTGGGCTGCTGCCCAGAGATGCAGTAGCTTGAGCAGGATTCCACTCTAGATGCTCCCAAAAGCACACAGCTGAGCTGCAGGTAGAGGTGCCAGTTAGATGCTAGTGCTCTAGTGCACCAATGTTCTAGTGCTCAGAAGATGGTCTCTGTCCTCCATCACCCAACCTCAGAGAAGAAGAGAAGTGGTATGCCTAGTAAAGACACTGACTTTTCCCAATCCCATTTTGTAAGGCTATCAAGTTCAAGATCACCTGCTAACTCTATGGTTACTTCTTTCTTCACCTCCCAGAAAGCTTCTACCTGGAAGCCATGGGTCTGCATGAACCAAGATCCAAAATAGCAAGCCTCAGTCCCCTTGTAACCAGCTCTGTGCAGTCTCTCCCATACTGAATACACAGCGTAGCCTGTTACAATGTCTCCAAGGAAGGAAGGCAATCTCTAAGCAAGGTATCTGCTTTCTCTGCTCCTCTGGGCTTTGGTCAGAGTGTTCCATTTACTATCTCCAAGAAATCCCAAAGACAGCAAAGAAAGAAAACTAGGCAAGAGTCCAAAGGGGCAGCTAGGCCTCCGGCCAATGGGCACAAGATTACTCAAGAAGACCAGTGTCATTTTCCTTAGAGAAACCTGCTGGGTCAGCCTTCATCCTCCTCCTAGTGCCTGGCCCAGCCTGAAGTCACATACAGCTCCAGAGAATTACCCACCATTCAAGACACCTAATCCCATCCATGACCTCTGCAGAGCCTATCAAGGCCCCACCCAGAAAAATGGGGGAGGGGGACACAATTGATCATCATTTCCCCCACTCAACTTTTTTTTTCAGTTTTGTGACAAAAAAAAATTGACTTTTTCAATACACAAGAATTGACTTAATCCACAAAGCACCTGGGATCCGCGGCTGTCTATTCTGTGTCAACAACCACGTCCACAGCACCCACCAAAGCTGCTGACAGTTCATGTCTGGCTCAAGTACAGACATGTAGGAACAACTACGTGAAGTGAAAGAAAGTATTCTAGCAAGGCCAAAAACAATTTTAAAAAAGACTTAGAAATTCAGACATTTCTAACTGACATGTTTAATTTTCTTTTTTCTAAAGGATCCAAGAATGACCATGTTCCATTCCAACGGTGAAAGATTCAGGGTCTTTCACAGACCTAGGAAGAACCAAGCTGCCCAGACTCAACAGATAAAAATACACCTAATATTTTGGACCCATTTATACTAAAATGTTATTGTCTACCTGCAATGCCAGTTTCAGTGGCCACCCCGTGTCTCTGTGACAACTCTTCATGAGGAAGCCTTGGCCAAGTAAGGGCAGATGCCTCCCTCCTGTCTCGTAGCCTGTCACCATGATCTGCTCAGGAAATGTACCTCAGGCTTCCCTTTGGGGAATAAAATGTGCCTTTTGGTTCCTATATATCCTGGTCTCAGCAGCTGCCATGTTTACCTTCCCAAGCCCAGGGGCTTAATTGTCTTCCCTCTGGTCCTGGCCATTTGGGGGACTGATTTCCACCCTCATTCCTGCTGCCTTCAGCACAATGATTCAGACCTTCCTAAGCAGGAGTTGCAAAGTCTCTCTCTGTGTTCCATTTCCTGGTCTCCCAGGTGCCCCAAATCTGCATCTGCATCCACCGTCACCAGGCCTCACCAGGCCTAACCAAGAAAGCCATTCCCCCGACTCCGTGGCTGCCTCTCCATAAAGGTCTTCAAAAGAGTTCTGGAAAGCTGGGTGCCAGCAGCTCGCACCTGGTACCCATAAGCTATTCAAGAGGCTGAGATCTGAGAACTGCTATTCGAAACCACCCTGAGCAGGAAAGGCTATGAGACTCTTATTTCCAATTATCCACCAAAAAGCTGGAAGTGGAGCTGTGGCTCAAATGGTAGAGTGCCAGCCTTGAGTGAAAAAGCTAAGAGACACTGCCCAGAATCTGAGTTCAAGCCCCAATGCCCAATACCACACTCTCTCTCTCTCTCTCTCTCTCTCTCTCTCTCTCTCTCTCTCTCTCTCTCTCTCTCTCTCTCTCTCTCTCTCTCTCTCTCTCTCTCTCTCAAGAAATGGCAGGGCTCCAAGTAATGGCTTTTCCTAAAACTCTCAAGCTCAGCAAAGCTCATGGGTGTCCAGATGCCCTCACAGGCTCTCCCTATAGTAGTCCTGAATTCCCATTGGGTCAGTCGTACTCTAATCAGGCATTGAAAGTCCCACTTTTCTAGGCCCAGAATGTTTTAGAAATCATACCTCTCCTAAGATACAAAGTATTTTCTCTTCTCCTGGAAGGTAGTTTTGGCAACTGCCCAAGGCCTTGAGATGTTGCACCAAGTGGCTCTTTGCCGTGGTGGTGATTCAGTCTGGAGCCATACCTCCCTGGTCGTCTTGAAATCACATTCTGCCTTCGTATCCCATACGCCACAGTCCTCTTGCCTGTGGGCCAGCTCTTTCTTCAAACCCCCGCTGACCAGCAGCTGCCATCTGGAAGAGTCCGAGGACTCCTGCTCAGAGCCACTGAGTCTCTTCCTCCCTCTCCCCAGCTTTTATGGCCTGGAGAGCTCCAGAGCATCCTTCCTATCCTTGATGCATCTGCAGAACCTGGGGTTTGCGGGTGATGCAGAGTGTGGTACTTCAGTGTCCAGCGTCCCCTTGATTCAAGTGTCATTTAACTGAACCACAAAGTAAACTCCCAGAGCACCCTGTCTGATTGGATTCAGTAGTCTGCATTTACAGGGGCTGGCCTGCAGTCCATCTAACATCATTCTTGCTAACGACGGCCTGTCTGTGGCCAGGCCTCGGGCTCAAGGCTGTCATTAAACATGCTCTGTGCTGTGGCTTTTCCTTTTAAGTTGCCCTGAGATGCCCAGATGAAAAAGCTTTATGACTGTTCATATTAAAAAAAAATGGACCAGAGAGTAAATTGCCAACTCCCCCAAATGCCTACCCCAACAGGTGCCTGTACAAATCTCAGAAGCACACCCAACCATCTGTCCCTTCCTGAGCCAAGGGAAGGAGTCAAGTGTTGTGTCCAATGCTCCTACAACCCCCAAGGAGCTACTTAGACAGATGTGCCTCACATCCCCTGCTCTTCCCCAACCACCAGCAGCCCCAGAAACACCACTCAAAGGGCTGTAGTCTACCAGGCAGCTCCTGAGACCCAGACACTGCAGGGAGGGAGGGAAGAAGGAGCCCAGACATGGCGTGGAGGATACTGGGCAATGCCTCATCACACCCCGTTGTCACTCCTAGTACTGCTATGCCTAGCACTGGGGATGGACAGGACCTCTGGCTGGAACCCAGCCTGGATCTCTGGTGCTGCCCCTCCACCCTAGATCCCAGCAGGTGACCAGAGGCAGTGGCCTGCTTTCTGGCATGAGCCTGCCCCCTACAGGGCCTGGGCAGGACAGACAGGCCCATGGGAAGGGCAGAAGTACACTGGCCCATGAACCTAGGGAGGAGCCTTGAGGACAGGGAGGAGCCTTTGGTTCAAGGTGAGGAGAAGCCAGGAGCTTTCAAAGCAGCACAGTACTTAGCCACCTGGGTGCAGCATCTGCCAAGTGTGTCAGGCTCTTCCTTCCAGAATCTGACCCAATGCTGAGAAATGTGTACGCTACAGGAACATCACTATGATTGAGTCCTTTATCCCCTGGCGTTGGGGTCTGAGGGAGAGCCTTGTGTCTCATTGGAACCACACACCACAGGTCTTATTGTCCGTGAGTCACTAAACACACAAGGGCCTCCATCCTTCTATAGGTGAAATGGGTGAACCATGCTGGCTCATGAGATTACTGTTTTATCCAGAAAAAAATCCCAAAACCAGAATGAGATCCAGACACACAGCCAATCCAGCTAGGATGTTTTATTTCTCTGTTCAAGGACCACTCTCCATCATTCAGGGGACAAAAAATGGCCCCGAACTCAGATAGCTCAGGGATTATAAAGGCAAAAACCACATTTCGTTGTCAGCAAGAAAGCAAGTTACAAAAGCAGAACTAGCAGTCTAGCAGTTAATGATCACAAATGGCGATTACAATTCCAATAATCAGTCAAGACAAAGTTCTCATCCTTGACTTCCCTTTATTCTTCTAGAGGGAGATCCCACCTTTCAAGTTTGGCCTTATTAATCAATAAAAGCTAACTGCTAAGTTCCATGTTTTAGTATATTTGCTGAGCAAGAATAATCACCAAAACAAAAAACAAAACACCAGACATTGGGACATTGGTGGCTAGCCTTGCAGAGCATTGGCCCTACTTTCACTCACTCTGCAATTCTCAGCAAATGTCAAGCCACAGTTTTGTTCCCCTTTCTGAAGTTTGCACTTATTAATTTTAGGCCCTGGGACTTAATTATCCCACTTGAGTTTCCTTCTTCCTTGATCTAATTAATATCTGCTTTATTTAACCTGGCCCTAACAATTCCGGCAGAGGCAGCATGAAATAAAGGCTGTGAAGGAGCTTTGCCGAGTATGTGGTGAGTATGTGGTCCTGGGTGGGTATGCGTCCTTTCCCCTGCTCCTCCGGTGCTTCATTCACAATGGATGACACAGCAATGAGTCAGACACAGAGGCACTGGGTGTTTGTTCACAGCTTCAGGCAGCAGCCAGAGGGTGGCCGGATACCTAGGACAGCCCCAGGGGAGGGGGGCAGGAGGGGGGGTGAAAAGCCCTGGACAGAAAGGCATGATTCTCCACTCATGCTTCAACCACCTCCCAGACCAGAGAGCCAGGATGACCCACCTTCCTCCATAGCTCTTGAATGAGCCTGGGCTGGCTCGGACAGAAGTGTCTGGCCTGCATAGCTCCCCCAGCACTCCCAATGAGGCTGCAAAGGTGCCCAGATGGGAACGGCTTCTTTGTATTCTCTCTTGGGTCTGGGTGAAAGTCTACCAGGCCTGAAGTTCAGCACCTGTCCCTGCCCCGCCCACGTAGCCATCCCTGGGGGAAGGGGATAAAGCTACCCCTAATTACAACTACCCCAGGCCCAGCAAGGCCTGAGATCAGGATACCAGGCTGCATTAGACCAACTGTGGGCAGCTCAGCTTTGGGGGCAGAGGGAAGATGGTCCCAGACCCTCTGTGTCAGGACAGAGGCTGTTTTCCTTTGTGCCTCAGTGAAGTGTGCTTACTTTGCTCTTCCATTTCTCATAGCTTCTATCTATTCATCTTCTCATTCTTCCATTCAACAGTCATTTATCTCCTATAACCAGTTAGCCAGGAGGATGTGGATGACTGAGTAACTATCCCTGCCCTGCAGGAACTCACAGGGTAGAAAAGAGAACTGGAAAGGTCATGGCCGAATGTGGTGTTTATTGAGCACTTACTATGTGCCAGGGGTTGGTCTAAGGACTTAACTTGAATAACCTTCAGATAACACTCAGCAAAATAAATGCTATTTGTTACTGGGTGAATCTCTCAGTCCATCTGGGCCCATCTCCTCCATACCCCAGGGGCCCGCCCTCAGAAAATCAGCCAGAAACAAAAAATACATTTGCAGAAAGGCAGGAAACTTTATTGAATGATCTATTCTTTTGAGTCAAGAAATGGAGAAACCATAGAGGGGATAAGGCCGGGTAGAGAGAAGAGGAATCCAACCAGGAAAGAAGAGCAGGGAGGGTTCACCCTCAGAGGGTGTCAAGGCCCAAAGGGTTCTGGAAGCAGAGGGATTGGGCCTCAGACCCTGCGGCCCTCTCCCCCTCCTGCTGGACACCATCAGCTGTCTTCCCTGCTAGGGAACCACAGAGGGGAGGAATTAAAACCTTCGGGCAAAGGCATTGCCGTTGGTGTTACTGGTGCCAGCACTAGCACTGCCGCTGGCACTGGCACTGGAGCTAATAGTAGTGCTGCTGCTGTGGGTGATGGTTCCTAGGATACAGAAGGGAAAGCGGTGATCAGGAGAGAGGGGGGTGAAAACTCCACTTTAGGCCAGGCCAGGGTCCCCAGAGGGCTCACAAACTCCTGATTAGTCAGGAGGTGGATGGATGAGGACTCAAGGGTCCCTAGCAATGGCTTTCTCCAAGCAAAGACTTCAATTTTGGAAGGAAAATAGGTAACAAGTGACTCCTTCCATTCCCAACTCCCCTAATCACTACACTGAGGAAGGAGGCAGTAAGGCCTTACCTCCTGCCAGCTCCCATCAGGAACCCAACCCACCTCCCACAGAGAACTTACCTCCTGAAGAGAAGCCTGACATCCTAGAAGGGAAAGAAATGGCAGTAATCAGAGGGTGATAGAAAACAGGTATTTCTCCAGCCTCATAGAATGGCTCATATCATTGTTTGGAGTCCTATGTTACATTTTTTTTTCCTAGTAGTACCTCCAGCCCTAGGGGCTGTAACACCAGGAATCCACAGACCTTCCTACCTCTCTGCCTGTCCTGCCTGTCCAAATATCTATCTAAAAGCCCTTCTAAAGGAATTATTCTTGGTCCCAAGAGGCAGAGCACCTGCAGGTAAACCCTAAGGTTTACTTAGTACCCTCTAACCACAAGGATAGCTTGGCTTTTTTGTTTGGTTTTGGGCATGCTGGGGGACAAACCCAGCTAATGCTAAGCAAGCATTCTACACACCCAGCACAAATCCACCATCTCAATACTTTGGCTGGGCTACATCCAAATTAATATACCTCTATCCCTGCCAGCCCACGCAAAGGCCTGAATTATAAATTTTAAAGGTGTCAATCCTGCAGCCCACTGTGGAAAGGTCCCTGGGTCTGACTGGAGAGACTAGGGGGATTCTGACCCCAGCTCTGCTTCCAGGTTTTTTAAACTCAGATAGGGCCAGGTCCCTCTCTGGCATGGGTTAAGCTGTCTCAAAAGCCCTGCCCGATCTGCACCAGTGCTCGCAGCCACTCTCCCAAGAGGACAGGGCCTCAGAACCTACTTGGAGTCCTGGCCCTCCAGCAGGCTGCGGTAGGTGGCGATCTCCTGCTCCAGCCGGGTCTTGATGTCCAGCAGCATCTTGTACTCCTGGTTCTGGCACTCCATCTCACTGCGCAGCTCGCTCAGCTGGGCCTCGAGGCTGGTGATGAGCTCCTGAATCTGTTGCAGCTGCAGGGCGTAGCGGCACTCCGTTTCCGCCAAGGTGCTCTCAAGCCCAGCTTTCTGGTGGAGCAATAAGGAATAGGTTACAGCAGGAGCCAGACTTGGAGAGAGAGCTACAGGTGAGGGAGAGTGAGGGGGCCAAAGCAGAGGGGTACCATGCTGAGCTGGGACTGCAGCTCAATCTCCAGGCCCTGAAGTGTCCGCCTGAGCTCTGTGATCTCTGTCTTGCTGGTCTGGATCATGGCAGCATTGGAGGATACCTCCTTGTTCAGCTCTGCGCTCTGAAAGTCAAGCAGGAAGCAGAGGATGGGGGGAGCTCAACTCGAAGCCACGCCCACCCTCTGGCCAAGAGCTCATGTCTGCCTAGCCAGCATCACCTGGCAGGCTACAACACGCGTGGGGTAAGAGGGCTAGTACCTTGCTCTGGAACCATTCTTCAGCATCCCTACGGTTCTTCTCTGCCATGGCTTCGTACTGCTCCCTCATCTCAGCCAGCACGCGGGTCAGGTCGATGCCAGGGGTGGCATCCATCTCCACGTTGACCTTGCCTACCACTTGGTTGCTGAACTCCTTCATCTCCTGCACAATGGGAAAGGAACATGTATAAGATTTATTGGTCTTCCCTCACTTCGGCCTTGAGTGGCCTGTAGATCACTCTGGAAAGGGCTTCCAGAACCCATATGGAGCAGAGGCTGCCTCTTTACCTCGGGGCAGGGAGTGGGGGGGGGGTCCCTCATCCCATGGCAGGCCTTCACCCCATCTCACCTCCTCGTGGTTCTTCTTCATGTAGGCCAGCTCCTCATTCAGACTCTCGATCTGCATCTCCAGGTCGGTCTTAGACAGGGTCAGCTCATCCAGCACCCTGCGCAGTCCGTTGATGTCAGCCTCCACGCTCTGGCACATGGTCAGTTCATTCTCATACCTGAAAGCATCAGAATGGTTTCTCTTTAAAAGCAAGGCATAAAGAATATAAAATATGCCCTGCCCTTTCCCCCTGCTCTAGGTTCTACTACTTCTCCAAGACCTTCTCCTGCTTGTTTTTTAGTATCCCCACCCCCCCCACCCATCAGAAGAGCCTTTGTCTAAAATGAGAGCAATAAACGGGAAAATGGAAACTCACTTGAGTCTGAAGTCATCCGCAGCCAGCCTGGCGTTGTCGATCTCAAGAAGAACCCGGTTGTTGCCAATGGTGGCTGCCAGGATCTACAAAATACAAAAGTCATCTCTGAAGGGCTAGAGAGCAAAGGATGGGCAGGACTTGAGGGGTGGGGCTCAGCTCCTCCAGTACTCTGTGACTTTAGCATTTCCAATCTGACCAGGATGGGAGATATCCAGGATATCGATTTCAGAGGAAAGCACTCCAAAATACACATGTTTGAGTAGCCCATAGCCTCAGACCCTCTACCTCTCTAGCCTGCTGTCTGGAAAGCCTTCTTCTTAAGGTCAGGGGAGATTAATGCATGCTCCAGTAACACCCCTGGAGCCAACCTTCCAGCTGAGACTACATCAAGCAAGTCTTCTCATCCATTTGAATCTCTCCTCCAAACATTTACAGTCCAAAGCACTTAGAGCTGGGACTCAGCCCAGACTGGGGTTTCTCTGTCCTGACAAGCTAATGTCACAGTATGAAAGACAGGCTT
This sequence comes from Dipodomys merriami, assembly GCF_024711535.1. Classification (NCBI taxonomy): domain Eukaryota; kingdom Metazoa; phylum Chordata; class Mammalia; order Rodentia; family Heteromyidae; genus Dipodomys; species Dipodomys merriami. The sequence goes on along the minus strand of NW_027203270.1, from coordinate 26,886,704 downwards.
CATGGAGAAGCTCCAGGCCCCATACTGTCCTCAGCCTCTGCTTCCTCCTACCTTCCATGGCCAATTGAGAATCAGAGGTTACATGGACCCCTTCCAAAGATCAACAGTTTAAGCCCTGGGTTCAATTCCTTGATACCACATAAACAGAAAAAGCCAGAAGTGGTGCTATGGCTCAAGTAGTAGAAAGCTATCCTTGAGCAAAAAAAGCTCAGGGACAGTGCCCAGGCCCTGAGTTCAAGCCCCAGGACTAGAAAAAAAAATCAACAGCTATTTCCAGAACTTTGAATGAAGATGTCTTTCTTTCTCTGTGCATGTCAATCATGCATGATGACTTTCTTTTTAAATGCCATATTTCCAAATATCTCCATGGGGTCTGGATGATATAGATAGAGTCACTAATGAAATAACTACTCAGGAAGCTACACCATTTTTAACAAAATAACATCAAGAAATATGAATCAGAGAGGATGTGTTTGAGAAGTCATGGTATGAGAAAGAAAGTCCATCAGAAGTAGACTCTCGGTAGTTCACGATTAGAATTGTCCCCTCCAAGAAGGGTAAGACTTGCTTCACACCTGTTTCCTGAAACATGGCATGTGCAGGTCTGGCTTTCCAGGCTCCACTCAACACCAAGGAACCCTTCTGGCCATCCAAGGGCTCACCTTTTCCCGGAGCTCTTCGATGGTCTTGTAGTAGTGGCTGTAGTCCCTCTCTGGGCTAGTTGGGCTCTGCTTCAGGTGCCAGTCACGGATCTTCACTTCCAAGTCAGCGTTGGCCTCCTCCAGAGCACGCACCTTTTCCAGGTAGGAGGCCAAGCGATCGTTGAGGTTCTGCATGGTGATCTTCTCATTGCCAGAGATGAGGCTGCCTTCACCGCCAAAGTCACCAAAGCCACCACCAAAACTTCCACCAAAGCCACCTCCAAAGCCACCACCGAAGCCACTACCGGCTCCTCCGCCAAATCCACAGCTCATGCCACCCCCGTAGCCTCCAGCCGATCCTCCAGAGACAAACCGAGAAGAACAGGTAGAAATACTTCGACCTCCTCCAAGCTGGCAAGAGCCACCTCCAAAACCACCTCCATAGCTGGTGGAAGAGCTCTGCAGGCGACAGCTCATGGTAGCAGTAAGACTGAGAGTAGGTGCAGAAGGAAGCGTGGCTTGGCCGGAGCCGAAGACTGTGGCTTCTGCTCTGGTGTGAATGCCTTTTATGCACCTCCGTGGGGGTGGTACATCCTCGATCCTCCCTTCTCCACCCTCTGACTTGGTGCCTGGTGCCAAGATACTTTGTTTCCCATAATCCCAGTTACCCCTGCTCTCCAAGGTGGGCTGTGCCTTTTGGGGGTGGCTTTTTTTTTAATCCTTCACAAAAAGGATGATTCAGAAGGACCAGTGGTTTTGACAACTGAATTCTGTTTCACCTCTTCACAGAAGGAGCTGGCTCCCAGGCTGTCAGCTCCACCCTGTATCAGAATGGGGACTGAGCTGCAACCTTCTTCCAGGGAGCCTTCAGGAGGGAAGGGGTAGCTGCAAAGTAGCCCTGTGCTTTCTGAAGTCTTCACATCCCTGAGACTTCCTTCTTTCCATCTCTAAAGTGTGTGTGTGTGTGTGTGTGTGTGTGTGTGTGTGTGTGTGTGTGTGTGTTGGTAGTGGGGCTTGAACTCAGGGCCTAGAGCTCTTACTTGGCTTTTTCACTCAAGGCTGGCACTCTCCCCCCAATTCTGGCTTCTTGCTGATTAAGTGGAGATAAGAGTTTCAGAGACTTTGCTGCTTTGGGCTGGCTTCAAACCCTGATCCTCAGATCTCAGCCTCTTAAGTGGCTAGAATTACAGACATGAGCCAGCTGCCCTAGCCTTCCAACTCTAAAATTTCTGACTACAAAGCTATAGGTTCCTTCTAGCACCTCAGCCCTCCCAGTTCACCCAACAAATCTGATGACCAGCGGTGTTGATCTTAGAGAATCAACTACCTTGAGCATGTTTACACAGAGAAAGAAATGGCTTCTTAGACATACACAAAATGTAATGGTGACAAGAGTCCTTTGACTCTGAAGAAAATGAAGCCCAGAAAAAGACATACCCCTGTAGATTATACATGCTAATATTTGCTAGTTCTTACCCTATGCAAGGGATGGGCTACGTACATCACACTCTCTGTCTCATTTGATCTTTGCAGAGTCCCTTGAGGCAGGACCTCTTAATATCCTTCACATAAGGAAACTGAACCTTAACGGTGAAGATCTAAACTGAGTTCTGCCTGACAGGGAAGAATCGCTTTTAGACATATTTTTCAGGCACTACAGACTATAAGCCATGAAGTGCTCAGCCCGATGCATCTTTGGCTATGCATACCACTGTGTAAACCACCATCCAGAACTTTCTAGAACCCCATAAAGTTCCTTGTGCTTTTTCCCAATAGTAACCATTCCTCCAATGTCTGTCACCCAGAGATCAATTCTGGGGTTTTCTCTCAGGGGATAGTTTGCTTCCCCAGAGCACATTGTAGAGATATTTCGGCTGTCACAACTGGAAGGTTTTTTCCTCATGGAATGTAGAGGGTGGAGACCAAGAATGCTGCTAAATATACTACAATACACAGGGAAATGCCCCTATAATGAAGAATTATCAAGCCCAAAAGGTCTCAGGTACTGGGGTTGAGAAGTTGTGGATCAATCCAGTGCATGTGTTCAAAATCCCATTGAACCATCTACTTCAGAGACCCCATCCAAAACAGGCTTCCTAGTGCCCGAGCAGAGCCTTCTTGTAAGACGTCACTCTTAGAGTGTGTTTCATTGAGAGGCCACATTGAAGGATAGGACCCAGAAACTGGGTTGAGGTGGTGCAGTATGGCTGAGACTCTCACTCGGGGACTGCATGGGGACACAGCCAGGGAAATTCACACCATTCAAGCTAGAGGCAAAGACCTTGAGTGGGCCTCCCAGAGCCTCGCATAGAATTTTCCAGGGGCTAAGACCCTAATCTGGGGCTCCTAGGCCCCCATGCACCAATGATGGCCTCTCAGAGCAGGGTGGGTGGGGCACAGGCACGAGATTATCCTGGAACCCCTCATCTGATTCAGCAAGACCAGAAGAAAGAGACCTGAGTCAGCACTTGGTTGCCTTTTGTGTTCTGGGGTATAGAAGCCAGCCTGTGTCCACCCAACAAGTAGGTGGCAATGCTGGGAGAACCAAGGCATGCTAGCTAGAGTGCATGCCATAGTGAGGGCAGGATTCAGGCTGACCCCTGACCCTGCCCAGCCCTCCCTCCCCAACATGATGGCTCAGCTCTCTTTCTCTAAAAAGGCATGATTCAGCCCACAATGGGAGCTCTGGCTCTCTCCATGGAGGATCAAAACTGACAAGAAGGTGATTAATGGAACCTGCCAGGCCCGAGGTGACAGTGCCCCAACCGTGCCAGCCTAACAAGCAAGTTGGGACCAACGCCTTTTCACGAAACAATGCTGCAGATCCTTCAAAGCCCCAGCAGAACAAACATGACACGGTCATGACATGCCTGCCCTTGCAGGGTCAGGGCACGGCTACCCACTTCCAAGTAAGGATTCCTGGAGCCCAGCCACAGCAATGCCTTCCTCCCACCCACAGCGATCCCTAGGGTAAATATGGGCCAGATGCTCCTGGAGGGAATTGGGCAGAGCCATCGCAGAAACCCCGATTTCCCTCTCCCTATTCCAGAACTCATGAAAACAGTGTGTGCTTGTTTGTGTTTGCTTTGCTTATGAGCAAAATAAATGTGGAATTTTGTCTCCTATCCAATATACATCTCAAGGTGAAGTGCAGGAAACCACATTCATCACAGTTGCTAGTTAGCACACTGCCATTTAGTCTCACCACAAAAAGAGGGGTTTCAGATGAGGCACCTGAGGTCCAGGGAAGGGAAAGAATTTTCTCATAGATACCCTGAACTCAAGCTTTAAATCTGGCATACTCCCCCCCCCCTCTCTTTCTCTCTCTCTCTCACCTAGTGAGACAACCTTTCATGACCTCTGAGTATGTCATTCTGTGACTTTGTAAATCACGATAGATAGATAGATAGATAGATAGATAGATAGATAGATAGATAGATAGATAGATAGATAGATAGATAGATAGATAGATAGATAGATGTGGGAGATGAATCTTTGTCCTGAAATCCTAAAACAGATCCCTTAGTGATTTCTCGAGGTATTCTAGTGCTATTAGAAGCATCATTGATTCTAATAATTGGTCTTTGGTATCCGTCTCTGACACAGATCATTTGCTCCTTTGGAATTTCCTGGTAATCCGAGCATCATTGGTTCTACCAGAGTGATTCTCAGTGGGCTCATGGATGAAACCTGGTCACCAGAATGATTTTCATCCCTGTCCACCTCAGCCCCCACTCCCTAATCCTCTGGGCAGAGAAAAGGGGCTGGATATTGACTTAATAACTGGTTGAGCTTGCATGCAAAATTCCTACACTATGGGGCTCAGAATGAACCCTGGTTAGTAAATAAGAACACGTCCATGTGCCAGGACGGAACACACCTGCAACTTTATGAGCACAGCAGGTCCTATACTTGGAATCCCTCCAAGCCTCCCCTACGTATCCCTTCAACGGGCTGCTCACTGTTGCCTTTAAGATAACTTGGGGAATAAGAAGTAGATTGTTTTTACTGTGATCTATTCTACTCAAAACTGAGGTCATGGTACCTGTGATGGATAGCCAAGCTGGACAGTAGTCAAGGGACCCACTGCGTGGCATTGACACCTGAAGTGGGGGGAGGGGACAATCTTGTCGGGATGACCCCTAACTTGTGAGGTCTATGCTAACTTGGTTAGCATCAGAATTGAACTGACGTTGTAAGATACAAGAGGTGGTACCAGAGAATTGCTTAAATGTGGTGGTGGTGGTGGGGTGGGGACCCACATGCTGGCTCATACTGTGTTCTGTGTTGAGTAGAGAGAAAAAGGAAAACAGTTTCATTTTGTTCTATCTATGTGAAAAGGTAATAAAAATTAGTAGTACCTAACACTCATCAAAGAGTCTGCATGCATGATCTTACTATGTATATCATGCTTTTATTTTTCAGATGTGGAAACTGAGGCCCAAGCAGGTTAAAAAAAAAAAACACTGCTGGAATTTATAAGCTCAATGATGTCAAAGCCAAGATTTGAACCTCTGGCTCCAGAGTCTGCATCTTGATAAGCCACTTTCAGTCCATTGCCAGCCAATCCCCATTCAGGCAAAAGCATCATCTATTATGTTTTCCATACTTGGGCTTATTCACACCCAGGGCCTGGACAGTGGATGGTCCCACTTCCCATAGTAGCTACATCTGTTCAGCTTACTGCCTGTCCCTGGTCTTAGCTCCAAAGATCAGGAGTTTGTCGATGTATTCACTCAGCACAGGATAGAAGAGATAGGATTGTCATAGGAACTTTCCTATCCAATCCTCTCCTTTTACAAATGGGGAAACTGAGACCCCGGACAGTGAGAAACACGAAGCAATGTGCGGATTTCCAGCTCTGCCACCAGCTCATCATGGGCCTTACACTGAAACTCTTTCTTGGACTCATTACCTTGTTCATATAACTGTAACCCCTCTGTGCAGTATCTTTACAATAAAAAAGATATCTTTAAAATAAAAGTAAATAAACAAATAAATTCCCTCCAGCATGCTGCCTTTCCAAGCCTCTGATTCTCAACAATTTCTCCGTTTTCACCAGGTAGTTCATCTGCAGAACTAAGGCTTAAATCTTGTCCCTCAGTTCCTCTCACAAGAGAGCCTCAGTATCTCCCTAGACTCCAAGGTGGCTAACCCACCTCCAAAAGCATCTCAAAGATCCCCACCAGAACCCCCCAGGACCATCCATCCAGGACTCTGGACAGCTCCTTCTTCTTGGAGACATCTGACAAAGCATGCATGGCTCAGCAGTCATTTGAAATGAGCCTCAATGCCTCAGGCCCTTGGATCCCCACAATCCTCAACCTGAAAATCCTTCTCCTATCACCCAGCCTTTCCAGAAACTCCACACTGTCAGCAAAATCTTTGAATGAGGTGAACCTGAATTTCAATCCTCCCTCGACCACCCACTAGCTGTGTGGCCTTGAGAAAGTTGCTCAACCTTGCAGTGTTTCCATAGCCACATATGCAAAACAGGTATTGGATGAGTTTGTAGTGAAGGCTTCTCAAATACCTGACATGCAGGAGGCACTGGGCAGGTAAAGAGCTGCTATACCTCCCTGTCACACATCAGGAAATGCAACACCGTCATCAGTACTAGATGACCTGTCCAAGAACCTTCTGAGCCTCCACCCTGCCCTGGCATGTGGCTTTGCCCCCTTCCCTCTCTGATCCCTGAAACTGCTTAGCAGAGTACCCACAGTGACCAGACAAATAACAACAGACAAATAACCACTCATCTTAAGTTTCCTGAGGACAGGATCTTTGTGAAATCTGTCTCTAAACACTGTTCAAGGAACATCTGAGAAGCTATTCCAGGGATTCTTTGTCTCGAAATCTCAGGACAAAAGCTATCTTTCTGAACCTATTTTCCCCATATAACCAGCTGCCCATATAGGCTGCCACCAGGTAGACTTCATGCCCAAGACACTAGTGAGTGCCTAAAACTGAACCTGTGACAGGATAAAGCAAGGAGAAGTAAGCATATGTATCCGCTCAACAAACATTGTAGCCCCTACATCGCTGATCTAGTCGGCTGCCCCCAATCCTACAATCTAGGCACCAAGCTGAGGTCTCAGAGTGCAGATGGCCTCGTGGAAAGCTTCATGGTCCTCGTGTCCAACCATACTCCTCAGTCTGAGACCCACAGAGGGACAAGGGCCTGCTCTGGTCCTCAGGAAACCCATGGCAAGCAGCAAATGCCTGCTATGGAAAGCCTAGACATCATCTGATTCCCAAAGCCACCTGCTCTTCTCTTCTGTAGGGATGGGGACCAGGCATTGCCTGCTACCTGCCTCCCAAGTTGGCTGCAAACCAAGCCTGACCAGTTCTGATTCATACACCCTCTTAAGAAGGGTTTACAGCCAGGCACTGGTGGCTCATGCCTGTAATCCTAGCAACTGAGGAGGCTGAGATATGAGGATTAAGGTTCAAAGCCAGCCTTAGCAAAAAGGCCTGTAGAATTCTTTTGCCCAATTAACTAGGTAAAAAGCTGGAAGTGGAGGTGTGGCTCAAGTGGTAGAGTGCCAGCCTTGAGTAAAAAAAAAAAAAAAAGCCAGGTGAAAGCATGAGGGCTGAATTCAAGCCCCAGTTCCAGGAAGGAAGGAAGGAAGGAAGGAAGGAATGAAGGGAGGGAGAGAGGGAGGGAGGGAGGGAGGGAGAGAGGGAAGGAGGGAGGGAGGGAGGGAGGAAGAAGGAAAGAAGAATGATCTTTCAGCTTCTGCCACACGAAGTGTTTGAAAAGCAAGGATCTAGGTCAAAGGAACTTGTTCCCCGCCTGCTGTCACCACTTCTGGCTGGTGATCTATTCAGTAAGTTACTGAATGTCCCCAGGCCTCTGTTTCCTCTTCTAAAACTGATGCCGAAGGCTGATACCCTCTTCACAGAGCTGCTGGGAGAATTAATGAGATGCCATGGAGGAATGCCCTGCTCAGGGCCCAGCACACTATAAACACTCAATAAATCCCTTGTCCTTCTGTCAGCCTGAGAAGTCCTGCCTCTGCATGCTCTGGGAGACATTAAATCTCTCCAGAAAGAGCAGGTGCTCTTTTCTCTCCACCCAGGGTCTGGCCTTGACAGAAGGCTTGTGAATGAGGAAGACGCTTGGCCGGACAGGATTCCGTGATGCATGTGGACCCCAAAAAGATCGGTGTCTCCAAAGAACAGAGGTGTCTCCTCTTCCCAGCAGGACTACAAAACTGGTTCTCCCTCCATGACCCCAGGCCCCAGAGCTGAGCCAACCCAGACTTCTCCATTTCCTCCTTTCCAGCCCTCCCCCCTCTTTCCCTCTCTCTCTTTCTCTCTGCTCAAGGCTATGAATCCTGTAGCTCAGAGTAACACAAAAATGAGTGGGGGTTTCACTGCTCCAAGCCTAAGAAGAAACTCTTGCAGATTTAGATCAGGACACACAACAGTACTGGGCTTGGTGGTGCATGCCTGTAATCCCAGCACACAGCAAAGGGAAGCAAGAAGATCACAAGTTTGGGGGCCAGCATGAGCCGATAAGGACCACCCCCCAGTGTTTTAAAAAAAAATTTAAAAAGGCATCAAGGGCTTGTGCTGCTTTGGGCTTGAGCTTGGGGAAATCAGAATAGGCTTCCGAGAGACGGTGTCTTTTCCTCTGGTCACTTGAAGGCCCTTTAGTGGATGGAGATGAGAACTGATCATCTACCCTGAACATCAATTGTACGTGGCTAGAAAGGAGGCACCCTTCACACCGCAGTGAGAACAGAAGCCACAGTCATGCCCTTCCTTAGGCTGTGTGAGGCTATTGCCCAGATTCCCAGACCAATTCTTGGTCATGAAGTCATGCAAGTAGGGAGCCCAGGCCAACCCTGCTGCTTATTGCCCACCCATGAGGTCACCAGGCAAGTCCCTCATCTGTCTGGTATCAGGAGCCTCATCTTCTCAAGGGGAAGAATTAACCATGACCACCTTACAGTTTTATCATTGAGGCACATGGGCGTGAGGGGGCCTAGCACAAAGCCAGCCATAAGTACAGAACCAGGGTTCACCATGCAATTAGAAACTTGGCAAATAACTATTAGATGAGTTTGTGCTGAGTGCCTAGGGAACTCTTCCCCCCACACACACACACACCACCTCCTCAGTCCCCCATCATGGGGGTAAGCCAGAAGAGCAACTCACACAAACAGCACTCTTTGTCCAGGATACAGCACCCTGCACATTCTAAAGAATGAATTCTGTATGATCACCAGGAATGAGACCAACATGGCAGGGGTGGGAGGGGTGGCAGGCATCAGCATGTAGACCCCAGGCCTCCTCAGAACTCAGAGGCCAACTTAGACCCCACCAAGCAAAACTGGACATACCACTAAGTATTTGCAAAAAGAAGTGGTTCTTTATTACAGGAACAGATACAAGTACCAACAAGCTTGTTATGCCAGACAGCCCCTTCTCGCACTTCCCTGCTCAAAAGGAAGTGGAGAAGAGGAAAGCTAGCGGGGAGAAAGAATGTGCAGAACACCAAACTGGAAGACAGAAGGCCCCTCTTCAGCAAGTTGCTCGCTGCAGCAGGGCCTGGAGTTTACGTTTCCAGCCCCGCTGGGCAGTTCCCTGCTCAGCCAGGGGAAGCCAAGGGGTGGCAAGGTATGTTTCTCCCATGCTGGGTATTCAGATATCTCTCTTGCTGGAAGAAACCAGCTTTCCATCTGAAGACTCCACTACATGGACACGGAAGCTGCTGCTGCTGCTGCTGCTCCCACCACCAGTGCCACCTCCCAGGGAGGCTATAGGAAGAAGAAATCATCTTTAGCATGAGGCAACCTTCCTTTTGTCTCCCCAAAATAGCCAGGATCTGGGCTGAGCTGTGGGAAAATTAGACTCTTTGAGAATGGCCACTGGCCAATCCTGCCAGAGCTACCAGGAGGTCTAGTGTTGAATCACTCATCAGAGATGAGTGACGGGGATGGCAGGTATGCCCAGCAGTGAGCAATAAGGCAGAGCAGGAGTAATTGTGGGCATCTGACCATGCGTGATGAAGGCGGAGCCTAGGAGAGAGACCGATCCAGGACAAAGCCTGCTTAGTCTAGAGTGTTCTTAGGAAATCTCCCATATCAGCCCCATTGGGGCCAAATAAAGACTCCTACTGTAAAGGGGGCATATCCTAGAATAGTTCCATGTCCCAGCTCCATCCATGTTTGGTCTCTTTTTTCTTCCTGTTCCAGTGGCTTCAACAGCTCCATTCCCTACCCTCCACCAGAAGAATTTTAAGCCTCCCTACCTTCCTTGATGCCAATGCCAGCCATCCTAAAACAGAAGAGGCAACAGACGTTAAGTAAAGGGAAAAAGGACACTAGTATCCTTAAGAGATGCTCTGATGAAAAAAGCTCTGGGGACTGGGAAGGTGGCTCAGTGGTAGAGTACTTGTCTCGTGTGCATAAGGCCCTGGGTTCAATTCTTCAGCACCACATAAACAGAAAAGACTGGAAGTGGCACTGTGGCTCAAGTGGTAGAACACTAGCCTTGAGCTGAAGAGCTGAGGGACAGTGCCCAGTATCAGAGTTCAAGCCCCAAGACCAACAAAAAAAAAAAAAGAAAAGAAAAAAAAAGCTCAGGGACAGCACCCAGGCCCTGAGCAGTGCCTTGTGTGCGTGCATACAGAGAAAGAGAGAGAGAGAGAGAGAGAGAGAGGGAGAGGGAGGGAGGGAGGGAAGGAGGGAGGGAGGGAGGGAGGGGCAGAGAGAGGGAGGGAGAGAGGGGGGAGAGAGAGAGAGAGAGAGAGAGAGAGAGAGGATGCTCTGGTGGATGCTAAGCACTCCTTCACAGCCCCCCCCCCACACGCCACCCTCACATCTTTGAAGTGCTGAGACCTTCTGACAGCCCATTGGTCCAGCCACTCTCAGACAAGCTCTGATCTCTATCCATCTCCTGCAGAGAAGGAAGGAGCACTACATCTTCTTCATGATCATTAGTCCAACCTCTGTCATTTACAAGGGAAACATAAATCTAAAGAGGGGAAATGACTTGCCCAAGGCAACAGCCAAAGAGCCAGGTGCCAGGTTCAGATGCTTTACTCCTTGCTCAGCTCTTTTCACTGTACGATACAGGGGCTTGTTTCTTTCAGATGATCCTGCATGCCAGCCATACAAGCAGCCCCTCCTGCCCCCCTGCCTCTCCCACCTCCCACCCCTGCCATGCCCAGGCTCTTACTTGGCATCCTGGCCTTCCAGCAGGCTTCGGTAAGTGGCGATCTCCTGCTCCAGCCGTGTCTTGATGTCCAGCAGCATGTTATACTCCTGGCTCTGAGTCTCCATCTCACAGCGGAGCTCGCTCAGCTGACCCTCCAGACCACTGATGAGCCCTTGGATCTGCTGCAGCTGCGTGGCGTAGCGGCATTCAATCTCCGCCAGTGAGGTCTCCAGCCCGGCTTTCTGATGGAACAACACATCCATAGATACATCATGCTAGAAAGGAATCCATCAACAAAGGGCAAGGAGGTGGGAGGGATGGGTGTGCTCAGAAACCTTAGGGCTTCACCAAACTAGGGAAGATGGAAGCATCTGTTGCTAGAGAGGCCCAGATAAACCATACCATGCTTAGCTGGGATTGCAGCTCAATCTCCAACCCCTGTATGGTGCGTCTCAGATCTGTGATCTCAGTCTTGCTGGTCTGGATCATTTCTGTATTGGAGGCCACCTCCTTATTCAGCTCCTCCGTCTGTAGGTCACATAAAAAGACAATGAGCCCTTGTGGGCCCCTCCACTAGGAGCTATAGGGCAGGGCAAGGCAGGGCAGGACTGGAAGGTCAGACTCACCTTGCTGAAGAACCAAGCCTCGGCATCCTTGCGGTTCTTCTCCGCAATGGCCTCATACTGCTCTCTCATCTCGGCCAACATGCGGGTCAGGTCCAAGCCTGGTGCAGCATCCATCTCCACATTGACCTGGCCAGCCAGCTGGTTGCTGAACTCCTTCATCTCCTGCAGGGTGGGGGAGCCCATTTAGAGAGAGAGGGCAGAAGAGAGTCAAGACAGATCGCTCAGCTCCGCTGAGCCTCCTCCTCCTCTAGAGCCCATCAAGTGAGAACCCCCGCCCTACCCCAAGATCGCAGGTTTCTTGTGTGAATTCATAAATCAATCCAAGACAGTTCCTTCCTGGCCTGGCCTTAGGTCTGAATTACCAGAAGACAGTGCCCCTTCCTGGCCACAGGGACCTCTGTTGGTTTAAGTTAGGAAGGGCCAGTATTTCTGAGCCACCAAACCCCAGTCAACTATGAGAAAATACCAGCCCAGCTCTGCCTCCCCCGACCAAGAGCTGCAGCCCGGCTCCCTGACCTCCTCATGGTTCTTCTTCAGGTAGGCCAGCTCTTCATTCAGGCTCTCGATCTGCATCTCCAGGTCGGTCTTAGACAGGGTCAGTTCATCCAGCACCCTGCGCAGTCCATTGATGTCAGCGTCCACGCTCTGGCGCAGGGCCAGCTCATTCTCATACCTGGGAAGACAGAAGAAACCTAAAGTCAGGAAAGGGGAGGAGTCAGGAAAAGGAGGAGTGAATAACGGGGTACAGAACAGGCCGGGGGGGGGGGGGGGAGGAGTCTTTGCAGGAAGGGAAGACAGCAGTGGAACACACTTGAGTCTGAAGTCATCTGCAGCCAGCCTGGCGTTGTCGATCTCCAGGATGACCCGGGAGTTGTCAATGGTGGCAGCCAGGATCTACAATAGACAAGGATTTGTGTCTGAGGGCTGCTGGTCTGTGCTGTGCTCAAGGTCCCCCTGAATGGCCACCTTCTCCTCTGACACCACCAACGGAAACCTGTAGAGTCGCTGGGGCCCACCATCCAGCCTCACCTCTAGCACCCATGTACTTGCTCTGGTCCATGCCACCCTTCTTGCAATACCCCAGGGACTGCTCTCCAGGGAACAGAAGACTAAGGAGGAGGGAATATTGCCTGGAGTCCCCTGGGGGAACCACCCGCCAGGGTTGCTCTAGGTTAGGGTGTGTGTGGTCAGTTCTGGCGATAGCTTTCTTAAAGGATGGACACTTGATCAGCCTCAGCCTCCTCATCCCAACTCAGGATGGCTGCCTCCTACATATCTTGACCGAGCCCTGGCTCTATAGAACATTCTGGTGAGTAGGAAGCTCTAGGAGCATGGCTAAGCAAGACATTTTACAGATAAGAAAACAGCCTGGGGGCGTGGAAGAGAAAGTAGGGGAGGTGAGAGCCTGTCTACTGAGTTCCCCACAGTGCCTCTGGCACAGAAAGCATCCTTTAAAAGATGAGACAGACAAGAGATCCCAGCGTTTAGAGTTCATGAGTTTACTCTTGCCAATCTTCCAAGAAGGTAAGGGAACACTTCACCCAGCACCCTCAAAGTATTGGGGGACAGAGAAGCCAAGCTAGTCTGCCCCTACCTGTGTCCTAGCGGTCCTAACCAGATTCCCCAGACCCCTCTGTCCCCCAGCCCTGCCAAGTGGAACAGGTGTGTACCTGCAACTGCACAGGCACCCCACGTTTGCCAAGTTACACAGGACACTGTCGTGAGCGGGGCAAGAAGGGATTTCCCAAGGCAGCATGAGGACAGCCAGACACCTGCTCCCTCCACACACACCCTCTCCTTGACATCTGAGAACTTACTTTATCCCGGATCTCTTCCATGGTCTTGAAGTAGTGGCTGTAGTCACGTTCTGGACTGGCCGGACTCTGCTTCTGGTACCAGTCATGAATCTTCACCTCCAGCTCGGTGTTAGCCTCCTCCAGGGCGCGGACCTTGTCCAGGTAGGAGGCCAGGCGGTCGTTGAGGTTTTGCATGGTGATCTTCTCATTACCAGAGAGGAGACCTCCATCGCCACCACCAAAATCACCATAGCCACCACCTAAACCCCCACCAAAACCACCACCTAAACCCCCACCAAAACCACCACCTAAACCCCCACCAAAACCACCACCTAAACCCCCACCAAAACCACCAGCAGCCCCACCACCAAAGCCACAGCTCAGGCCACCCCCATAGCCTCCACCAGAGCTGGAGGAAACAAACCTGGCAGAAGAAGCTGAAATACTGCGGCTTCCACCTCCCCCGTATAGACTTCCTCCACCAAAACCGCCTCCCCCAGCCCGGAGGGAGCCCCCTCTAGTAGAGCCTCCCCCAAAGGTGGAGGAAGAAGTTTGCAGAAATGTAGTAGCCATGGCCAGGCCAGCAAGCGATGGTGAATTCCTAGCAAGCAGGAGAGATGCTCTTAGGAGTTGCAGAGCGGCTCTGAACCCAGAGGGCAGAGCTGCGGGGGACCCCAGCCTAGGACTCTTTATATACCCCTCGGAGGGGGGGGTGGGGCCTTAATCTCCTCCCCCGTGCCAAGCCAACCCCTCTACCAGCCTGACAAACACAGCTGCCTCCACACCTCCACGTGGCTCGTGTGGGGTTTTTTTTCTTGTGTTTTTTTTAAGGCAACAAAAGAGATGATTCAGAATTAATGGTGTTTGGCCCTGGGCTGTGGTTTTAACACTTCAATTACAGGTTCATCTGTCCACTCCAGGAGAAAGAAAGCAACTGAGAGCAAAATGTCTCACCACAGCACAGCTCCTAACGCTTCCGCCTGGCCCATAACTAATGAGACCAATTGTGCCCAAAGCTAAATTCCACTGCCCCTAGCCCATGAACCGCACCCCAAAGCAGTCAGCCCTCCACTCTCCATCCCCCAATCACTGCTGTCTGTTCTCTACTCATATTCCCACACACACACACACACACACACACACACACACACACGAGTCTCCAGATGTAAGGAGAGCAGAGATGTTAAGATCTTAGGAAGGGGATGCAGAACGTATGGGTTCAGGCTGACAGGAGAGGGGGCGGGGGTCGTGAGTCAAGTTCCACCCAAGGTGAGAGGGGTCCATGCCCGTCCTTTCCTTAAAAGTGCTGTAAACCTCCTCCTCTCACCTCTCCCCCTTCCACCACCACCCCACCTGCCATATCTGAAGCCCCCTCTCCCTTTTCTAGTTTCCTTCGGCCTCTAGCCCCATGGTCCTAGCCAGCTTGCCAAAGCCCAGCCAGCTTGGCACTGACAAGGAGCTGATGGATCGTCCTGTCACCTGCCAACTGCACATGTCACTGAATCTTTGCTTATTCCTGGGGCACGTTGGGGCAAACCTCTGCAGATAAGGCTGGAGCAAGTTCCAAGAAGCCCCTGCCTTCTCCAGAGAGAGGCATGTCCCTACTTAGCAGAATCAGATTAACCCCGGTTTGTCCCCTGGAGGCCTGCAGGCTGGGGAGGGGCTGAGCCAAGAGGCTCTGCACGTGTTGTGGGGAGGAGAGAGGGAGTGCCACACATACCCCACCCCCACCCCGCCTGCCCCTCACAAGCAGGTGGAAGGCACCAGAGCTGGTGGACCAAAGCAGCAATCTCTCACAGAAGAAGGCTAGGCCAGAGAGCGCAGTGGCACACTCAGGAAAACCCTTGCCTCTGCCACGGGCTCAGGAACCCCACTTCCCAGAGATATTGGCAGCTGTGGGTAGTGCCACTTGGATATTGGTGAGCCTGAGTCCAAAGCCAGAGTGCAAGACTGATGAGCTAGGGAGGTCGGAGGAGGGGGTCTTGGCCCAAGGCTGCATCACAGAATGGCAGCAGACAGCACTCTGGAATCCCTCAGGTCTAAGTTCAAAACCTGCCTTGAACAATGACATATGTAAGACTTTATAGATAGGTTACTTGTTAAGGCCCAGTGTCCTTGGAACACAGGGTACTCACTCTCAGTGCACTCTCTCTCTCTCTCTCTCTCTCTCTCTCTCTCTCTCTCTCTCTCTCTCTCTCTCTCTCTCTCTCTCTCTCTCTCTCTCTCTCTCTCTGGAAGCTCTGAGATCTAAGGGAGGTATGCAAACACTCTGGAAAGGTTCTGTCCTTGAACTTAAACTTTAACATTTTCTTATGCTTAGCAGCAACCATTGACCACAGCCAGATCCAACTAGTCAATCAGATGGTTTGTATGGGAGGGGGGTGTGGGTGGGTGGGTGGGTGGATGTGGGTGTGTGTTTGCACCAGTCCTGGGGTTTAAAATCTGGTTTAAACACTGTCCCTGAACTCTTTTTGCTCACTGGCACTCTACCACTTGAGCCACAGCTCCACTTCTGGCTTTTTGGTAGGTAATCGAAGGTAAGAGTCTCAGGGACTTTCCTGCCTGGTCTAGCTTTGAACCTCAATCCTTAGGTATCAACCTCTTAAGTAACTAGGATTACAGGAGTGAGCCACCAGCTTCCAGCTATCTTATTTTTGTTGTAATCACAGAATCCCCTACTCCCATCACAAACTTCGTGGCTTACAAAGGACTTTTTCATCTACCATCCTCTCAAATCCTATGACACAAAAGGTAATCCTGTCCACATTTCCAAAGGAATAAAGTAGGAACTCCAAGAGGCAAAGCTGTTACTGCAAGATGGTGTAGCTACACCAGGGCACTGTCAGGACTCTTGAGAGAAAAAAAATTAGTCTTTTCTGTCAAACAAAAGTGTATTGGTATTGTGTACTGATACTTCCTGGAATTATTTGCTTCGTTTACTTCAACTGTAGCTATCATCTGTCCTGCTTGTTACCAGCTAGCCATATTAGGCAGATAAATCCTGTGTTGAAGAAGTTACAAGGGATGTTAGTGGGAGCTTTCCATTGACCCCCATCAGCTTCCTCCAGCCATCCCGACTCCCAGCCAGCCATGCTGGCCCCCTTTCTAATCTCGGTAGTCTATTGTATTTAGACTCTGAACCTAACTCCTTGACAGGAGGAGGAAGAGTTTGGATTGAGATTTAAAAAAAAAAACTAGCAAACTGTCCTGCACAGTGTCTACCTGGCTCTAGGTAGAATAACAGTATTTCACCCTTTTGTACAAAAGTAAATTGCCTTGATGAAATCTCGTGTTATCTCTTGTGTGTCTATTCATTTCTGACACTGGACAGCCATGCATTTCTAACACTCTGACACCCCCTTCCCCCCACACACACACACACACATACACTCAAGCAGGACACAAGAAAGGGAGTTCTTCCTTCCAAATTCCTGCTGGACTCTGAGCTGGGCTGTAGGGGAAACCATACACCCAGGTAGGTAAGATGGGCTCTTCTTGCCTCGCTTCCCAGCAGCCAGGCGGCGTCCAAGTGCCGAGCACAGTGTAGCATTGTCTCATGGGTGGAAGGATATTGTCTTTCCCTCTGAAAGAATAATAATCAGACCTAAATCAGCCAGAGCTCATTAAAGCCTCTGCAGACATGGCGGCCCCAGCAATTAACACAACTGAACAATCACTCGTCCATTACTCCAGGGTGAAGGAGGGCTGGATCCAGGCCAGATCCCCTCCTGCATGCTCACTTTCCTCCAGAAACCCTCACGGTAGCTTTCTCTCCACTCCCTGGTCCACCCCAAGAGCAGCACCTACCCATTATTGGCTGTCCTGGCCACAAATACAAAATTCCTTGACTGTAGCCTGGACCCTCCTGTGAGCTACAGGTTTGGGATGGCTTTACAAGGACTGAACTCTGGCTCCAGTGTGTCTGCCAGTTTCCGTCCTTAACCCACTGTAGCCAGACAAACATCTTTGGCATTTCTGGCATGAGGCTGGCCTTCCTTCAGATGGGGCCCTTGAAGCCCAGTGGAAAGAGCCTGGATGAATTCCATCTCTGCTTATGACTCACCCTTGTGATGCCAGATTCCTGATTGTCAATTGAACCAATCAGATTGACCCCAGCCCCAGGGCTACAGTGAGAGTTTACTGACACTTGTGTAAGACAGCCCCCACAAATGTTAGATCCCATTCACACCTCCCCTGTCCCCCAAAGAGGCGGCAAGGACAGGGAACATCAATGTAAGCCCCTAGAGATTCAACTTCAAGTCCCTTCTTTCCCCTTGACTAGGTGTACAGCTTCAGGAAATGATGCCTCCTCTCTCTGAGCCTCAGTCTACCAATTAGAAAAATGGAAATAACTCCAGTCCAGCCTGATAGAGAGATATAGTAAGATAACTGAGCAGTAATGCGTGACACAAGGAGCAGCCATGGTGGCTAACATCTACCCTCCACCTACCCCATCTTCTACCCCAGGTCTTCTCAGAAACAGTTCCAGGCTAAAACAGAAAAGTATCCCCACCCTTCACACACAAAGAAAGGCCTGGGACACAGTTACCTGCCACACCGGGGGGGGGGGGGGCGGGGAGACCCCACCCTCACCCACATTTTAGGACCCCCTGCAGCAGAGGAAGGGTTTCAGCTGTGGCAATAAAGGCTGTCATGAGCAGGGACAGAACCTCTGAGCAATCTGAACCTGGGAGTGAAGTCTGGTATCTGCCACCAGCTCCCAAATCTTCCTGGGAAGCCAGGGAAGGGCCAAGAAAAAGCTGGGCTCTGAGATCACAGAGAAGGGATTTGGAGCAAGGTAAAGAATCTCTGAGTCCTACAGGAAGAAGCAGGAAATCACATCTCCTTCAGGATCTGGACACAGGGAAGCCCCCGTTCAATGGTATTCCAGACCTCAGCAAGGAACGGCATACCATTACCCACTCCCGCACGGCTCCAACAGGCTTAGCCTGAGCCCTCAGCCAGCAAAGGTCCCTGCTTTATGAGCCTCCTTTACCTTGAATTGACCTCAGTTCTTAGTGGCTGAGCTGTAAATCTCAGAGGCAAGACTAACTATAAACCACAAGGGCAGGACTGTACCCACCCAGGGGCAGATTTGTACCAGGAAGCTGAGACTTTGTCCCTTTGCTGGCCCAGGGCAGCCCAGAACAAGCCAGGTTGGGGGAGTCAGTATGGGAGGTCTGGGTCACAGCTGGGTCCCCTTCCAGGCTCTGGGCCCAGGTATGGGCTAGTGGGTGTAAAAGGCTTTTTATTTTTCAGGACCACCTAGAAATAGATAAAGGTGTTAATGCATGCCCCAAGACATACACAAACAAGGACATGTTCTCCAGTTTTGAGTTACAGAAAATGACACTAAAGCCTGGGTTTGGTTAAGGTGGAGAAATCTGTCAGGAGACCCCTGTGAGGAGATGCCTGGACTGAGCCTTCCTCCGGAGGAAGGCTTGCACAAATGTCAATTGACAGTGTGGGCTAGCATCAGGAAACTTAAGATTCTTATTCTGGCTATGTGGCCCTAGACAAGTACTGGACCTCTCTGAATCCATTTCCTAATCTATAAAAAGCAGCCCAAGCTGGGTGCTGGTGGCTCATGTCTGCAATCCTAGCCACTCAGGAGGCTGAGATCTGAGGATCACCGTTCAAAGCCAGCCCGGGCAGGAAAGTCCATGAGACTCTTCTCTCCAATAAACCACTCGGAAAACTGGAAGTGGCACTGTGGCTCAAGTGGTTGAGCGCCACCTTGAGCTGAAGAGCTCAGCGACAGCACCCAGGCCCAGAGTTCAAGCCCCACGACCAACAACAAAGAAAAAAGCAGCTCCTCATACTACCTTTCAACTGTTTCCATTAAATGGCACAGAGAAGATATTCAATATATGGTCTGCGCACACAGACACACACACACACACACACACACACACACACACACACACACACACACACACACACACACACACACACACACACCAGTGAGCAAGGGCATGCAAAGGAAAGAAAACTCTATCTAGGAAGTTTCACATCCTACTTTGCCATGAGCAGTTACATAGGCAAGGCCCCCTCTCTCAGCTCTTGAAGCCTTAGTTTGACCTCTCTGCGAAATGGGAGCATTGCTTATTTCACAGAGTATTGAACCTGTAAAAAACAGGTTAGATAAAGGAAGACCTGGTACAAATCGAAGTTACTACAGCTTCTGTGTGTGAGATGCCCTCCCTTCTCTCTCCTGAGACAAGATGAAGTCGGGTCCCAATAAAACCTAAACAGGGCCTAGGCCTGACCCATGTCTCCATGGTCTAAAATAACAAACCAAACAACTTCCTGCCTTGGACTACAAAGGTTTATTTGGCAGGTCAGGGGATGAGTCGGGGCTAGGGGTCCCCGAGAACTCTCCCTGCAAGAGGGTAGATGCTCAGGAATCTGCCCAACTCAGAAACCCTTGGAGCCAGGCACGTTGTTGTAGTGGATGTCCTGGCCCTCCAGCAGATTGCGGTAGGTGGCAATCTCCTGCTCCAGCCGAGACTTGATGTCCATGAGCTGCTGGTACTCTTGATTCTGCCTCTCGGTGTCAGCACGCACGTCACTCAGCTGAGCTTCAATGCTGCTGATCTTCCCCTGAATCTGTGCCAGCTGGGCCCCGTAACGGGCCTCTGTCTCTGCCAGCGTGCCTTCCAGGGCTGCTTTCTAAGGGGAGAGAGAAAAGGGGCATGATTTGGCAGAGACTGGTTCCCAAAGAGAACCGGGACATATAGCCACCAATCAGGATGCCCAAGGCTGCAAGGGTACAGGCGTGCAGTCCTTGAAGTTGAACGTACCATGCTGAGCCAGGACTGCAACTCTATCTCAAGACCCTGGAGGGTGCGTCGCAGGTCTGTGACCTCAGATGTGTGAGCCTGGAGCTGCTCGGTGTGGCCAGCAACCTCCCGGTTCAGCTCCTCCGTCTATGACAAAAGCATAGGAAGAGAAAAGGCACTGGAGCCAGGCATCTGGCAGAGCAGGGGAAAGCATCAAGCCCTCTCTCCTTGCCATTCCTCAAAAGGGCTTCGGGGTCCCTTACATACCTGACTGATGAACCGGGTTTCAGCATCCTTCCGGTACTTCTCAGCCATGACCTCATACTGGCTTCTCATGTCACTCAGGATCTTGGCTAGGTCCGTGCCCGGAGTGGAATCCACCTCCACACTGACCTGGCCACCCACTTGGCTCCTCAAGGCACTAATTTCCTGGAAAGACACAGAAGAGGTAGACATGCCAGGGCCCAGAGCCTGTTGGACCTGCCCCAAGTGACTTCCACCTCCCTCAGAGTCAAAGGGGCTGGTTTGTGCGTGCAGGTCTAGGAGCCAGCACTGAGAAGTGGACTGGGTGGTCACTATCCTCTACCAGGCTCCTGGGAACCATGAAGGCCACCCAGGGCCAAGCTGAAGCCACACCAAGTATGGCCATGGCAGAAGGCCTAGCTTGACTCACCTCCTCGTGGTTCTTCTTCAGGTAGGCCAGCTCCTCCTTTAGGCCTTCAATCTGCATCTCCAGGTCAGTCCTGGCCAGGGTCAGCTCATCTAGAACCTTGCGCAGCCCGTTGATGTCGGCCTCCACGCTCATGCGCAGGGCCTGTTCAGTCTCAAACCTTTTGGAGAAAATAGGAGTTAGGCTAGAGCTGGCTCTGTACTTCTAATGATACTCCACTTCCTCAGGATTCAGGAGTCTATGGGAGACTTGCTTCAGGCCTGCTGGGAGTGGGTGAGAGCAGGGTCTAGTTCCCCCATAAAGGCATGAGGCTCCCCACACACATAGCACCCTGGTGCCCTGGGTTCCGCAGCCCCCAAAGCAGACACTTACTTAGTTCGGAAGTCATCTGCAGCCAGACGGGCATTGTCAATCTGCAGGACAATCCTGGAGTTCTCAATGGTGGCACCATGAATCTAGAAGGGAGAGGGTAAGGAGGTTGGCACCATGGGGGCATAGCAGCACTGTCTGCTCACTTTCTTCCCAGAAGATGGAGAAGAAATGAATGCACTCCCTCTCCCTAGCACCGGCTCCTTGGCCTGCTCTCTGGAAGCCCTTAATATCAGCCCATGCCCATGAACTGGAGCAGGAGGGCATGCTCTGGAGGAAGCTGACAGACAGGCAAGCCTGAGGGAAAGGGGGCTGAGGGAGGGGTAGCAGGGTTACAATCATGTCATCCAGCTAGTCACTCATGAGGGTACTTGGGCTCAACATATTTCAAAAGAGTAAGTCTCAAATGATTAGTCACTGTGTCACTGGATGGTAATTTACATATTTTTTAATGAAACAAGGAGAATATAAAACTCAGACAGAGATTACCCTCAGCAGGGTACAAACTGTTTCAAGAAACTTTGTCAGGGGCTGGGAAGGTGGCTCAGTGGTAGAGTGTTTGCCTTGCATGCATGAGGCCCTGGGTTCGATTCCTCAGCACCACATAAGCAGAAAATGCCGGAAGTGGGCTATGGCTCAAGTGGTAGAGCGCTAGCCTTGAGCTGAAGAGCTGAGGGACAGCGCCCAGGCCCAGAGTTCAGGCCCCACGACTGACAAAAAAATAAAAATAATAAAAATAATAAAAAAAATAAAAATTTTGTCAGCCAGGGCACTGGTGGCTCATGCTTATAATCTTAGCTACTCAAGAGGCTGAGATCTGAGGATCTTGGTTCAAAGCTAGCCTAGACAGACAAATCTGGGAGACTCTTAATTTCAGTTAACCAGCAAAACTCCAGAAGTAGGTGTGGCTCAAATGGTAGAGCACCAGCCTTGAGTGAATAAGCCAAGCACAGTATGATACCCTGAGTTCCAGACTCAGTATTGGCACACAGAAAGAAAGAAAGAAAGAAAGAAAGAAAGAAAGAAAGAAAGAAAGAAAGAAAGAAAGAAAGAAAGAAAGAAAGAAAGAAAGAAAGAAAGAGGGAGGAGGGAGGGAGGGAGAGAGAGAGGGAGGGAGAGAGGGAGGGAGAGAGGGAGGGAGGGAGGGAGGGAAGGAAGGAAGGGAAAAATTGTGTGTGTGTGTGTGTGTGTGTGTGTGTGTGTGTGTGTGTGTGTGTAAGGAAGGTCAGAGAACAGGAGAAAGAAAGGTGTGTGACACACAATATTGTCACTATAGGTCACAACTTAAGACTTGCAAAATGCCCAATTCTAGCTGATTACAGACATCACAAGCTTTCCATGGTCTGTGGGTAGGAATCTATAAGCCCACCTCCCCAGGACTCAGGAATCTATGGGAGCTTGCTGCAGGCCTGCTGCGGGTGGGTGAAACCCAGGGTGCATTCCTTTTGTTTCTGATACATTTCTTCATGGGAGAAGTCTTTCCAGCTCCATCCCAGCCTCCTAGGGCTTAAATCTTGTGTGGCTCACCCCCACAAGAAGCTGCTCCAGTACCTGGTTCTCTGTGGCAGAGGTTCACTAAAGCAAACACAGAAGCCCCTGCCTATGTCCCCCCTTTCCCTGACCCTGGAGTCACCCCTAGCTCTCCCTCTCTTTCTAGAACTCCTCTTAAGCCTGTGTAGCCCCTGGACAGGAGAGGAGTGAGAGAAAGCCAGAGCCTGATAAAAACTAGACCTGCTCAGCCAATGAATAGGGGGAAGGAGGGGGAAGGAGGGGGAAGGAGGGGGAAGGAGGGGGAAGGAGGGGGAAGGAGGGGGAAGGAGGGGGAAGGAAGGAGGGGGAAGGAGGGGGAAGGGGGAAGGAGGGCTCCCACAAGGTCACTGCAGGGGCAGATCTGGCCCTGGGTGGACCTTTAAGCTCTGCCCTCCCTCCCCCTCTCCCCCACACACACCTACCCACCCACCAGGCCAAACAGTTGCAGCTCTGGACTGAGGTTGAGCCCAAATCCACACCTCCAGAGCTGTGCATTATCTCCTCCCACTCTGCAAACCCACCTTTCTCCCAGTGCTCCAGCCCAGCCCAGCAGCCTGCACTCCCTCCCAGCTGCTTCTCCAGGCCCTGCCCACTTACCTGCTCCACCCCTTCCCCTCCCCTCCTCTTCCCTCCCCCCCTCCCCTCCCCTCTCCTCCTCGTCTCTGGCTTCTCTTCTGACCTGCGGGCACTCCCAAGCCCTAAGAGGCCACTCGCGGTCTTGTACCCCAACCTCATCTAGTCCCTCCAGGCTGGCGCACCACAGCAACAGGTGCACTGGCACCCGGCCAGCACCTACCTTGTCCCGGAGGTCCTCGATCGTCTTGAAGTAGTGGCTGTAGTCTCGGGAGGGCCCCGGCCCCTGCTTCTGGTACCAGTCCCGGATCTTCACCTCCAGCTCGGTGTTGGCCTGCTCCAGGGCGCGCACTTTGTCCAGATAGGAAGCCAGGCGGTCGTTGAGGTTCTGCATGGTGATCTTCTCATTGCCGGCCAACAGCCCATCGGACACAGCCAGGGAGCCACCATAGCCCCCACCATAACCCCCGGAGACTGATGACACCAAGCGAGCGGAGGACACAGACACCCCTCGGCCGCCTGAGCCCCCGTGGATGCTGGGCGCACGAAAGGCACCCCCGGTCCCAAAGCGCAGCGAGCCGCCGCCCAAGCCCCCGTAGGACGAGGTGGCTGAGGACTGTCGGTAGCTGTAGGTGGTCATGGCAAGGCGGGTGAGGACCGGAGGACACTGGCCTGAGAGTCGATCAAGGTCGGCTGCAGGAGTGAGGAGATTCTCCTCACCTGGGGCCTTTTATGCCTGTGACAGGTGGGGCTGCAGGGCAAGGTCAGGGGTGGATATTTGAGCCCAGATGAGTTTACTGCGCTCTCCCCATTGGTCAGTTCCTGGTAGCTCTGCCCTCAACTGTCCCCTCCCAGGAACCACAGGCCCCTGCCTTCCCCCAGAACCCACCCAGCCCAGCCCACTTGGGAAGCTGGCCCCCATTCTGGCTCTCCACCACCACCAGCCTCCTACCCCCAATCTCCACGCTGACCCTTGCCCTTTAAAGAGAAACACTCCAGGAATCACAGATTCTTGAGATTATACAGGTCCCCACTTGGGATCAAAACTAGATCTTTCCCCAAATATTTGTACTAGATTCCCACACACCCTCAGGACCCACCTCCCTCCCCCACCCCACCCCACCCCCAACTTCCCTTGTGATCCTTATAACAAAGGCAGTTTTCTGGGCCGTGGCTATACAATGCCCCCAAGTCACCATAGACACCTGGAAGCAGCTCTGGGAGCAGTTCCAGCAGCTGCCCTGGCAATAGCACACTCCCATGCTGAGAAACCATCTTGACCTACCACCACCTCCCCACCCCCACCCCCAGGACAGCCCCATCCCTAACAGCCCCAAGAGCTCTATTTGTTTATTCCACTACTTCAATGTTCCCAAGAGGAGGAGCCCAAGCAGGAAAACAGGCAGGGAATCTGCACGTAAGGCATTTAATACCTGCTCCCCACAGACAGAAATGGGATGGAATCTTGAATTCTGATAATGTCTAGGTGTGGAGAGGTTACAGCTTACTCCTTCTCCTCCTCTCTCCTCCTTCTCCAACAAGAAGGAGGGCGCTGGAGAGACAGACAGCAAGCTGAACCAATGAGCTGGTTCCAGCAACACACTAGTACCTGGACACAAAGTGAGTTTCCGTAATACAGGAAGGAGCCCCTCCTTCCACACATAGCAGCCAGTCCTGTGTTCATCCTGTGTGACGCTTTGGCTACTTTTCTTGCCTGGCCAAATGCTCTATACCAGCATCAAGCAAGCTCCCAGTCCTTGACCTCTCCTGAAATTGAAATTATCCCTATGATTCCCTCTTATCATTACATCAGAGCAGTTCCTCAGTCTCAAGACAGAACCCCTGTGCTCCTGAGAGGGCATTAGGGAGATGGGACAATCACTCCTTGTTTCCAGGCCTCAGTTTCCCCCTGTTGAAAGGAGAGATATTCCAGCTCAGTCCTCCTCTGTGAATAAATGAAGAATCGTCCTTGGCCTCCGAAACTCTCCTTGGCCCCAGAAAACTGTCTTCTAGTCACCATTTTCTCCTGGAAGGAGAGCAGGAAACCACATACATTCAAGCCCCAACCTTAACCCACCCAGAAGCAACCCTCAGCCATCCCAGGAGGACACAGAGTTGGTCTGGGGAGCTCCAGGCCCCTCGTGAAAACAGGGTGTGGCTGGGCCTTCAACAAGGTTGTAGCCTCCAGGATTGGTCTGCTGTGAGTCACTCCTTATCTGGCCCAAAGGAAAAGCCTACTCCCTGAGGAGGGGTGAAGGGGGAGGTGGGAAGCCTGGAGGAATGGCCACATGGTTGCTATATACTGAGCACCACTGATTTTCTGGACTGATAGGGCAGATCTGGAAAGTGACTTTGTAGGAAGAAACAAAGAATCACATCTGCTTCAAAGATTAAGGGGATTAAGGGGTTCTGAGTTCCCCCAGGCCCTTTTCAGATCTCCAGAAGCCTCCCTACAACCGTTGGAAAAGGTGCTTTATCTTCATACAGATGAGGAAACAGCACTAGCTGTGACTTGCCACAAAGGGCCACAGCCAGTACCATCAGATTTAGGCTTTCAGCCTCCTGACCCTGAGGTTCTGAATATGACAGAGGCTCTGAAGAAATCTTCAGCCCCCAACTCCACCCCAAACAAATCTTTAGGGTCCTTCTCCTCTCAAATTCTTGTGCCAATTCCAGGAGAATTCCTCCCCAGATTGGACTACAGTATTGTCCTGGGGGGGAAAAAAAAAAAACAGCTCTCGCACTTTCCCTCTCCCCCCCCCCCACCTTCTCTCTCGGCCTAGCTAGGCACTACGTGGCTCTTGGCACTTTCTCTGGCATATCAGTAGCTCAGGAGGACAAACTGCACAATCTGGCAGCTCTTATCTTCCCACAGAGATGGAACTGAAAGTTCCAGCTCTGCTCTCATTCAGTAACCAGACTGCCTACCACAGAGCATCTCTGTACCTCTTCTGGCTTCAAGAAGGCAGAAAGCAGTGGGAGGAGCTCCCTTCCAAAGCCCAGGTCTCCAGGCCTGGGGACTGGGCTGCATCGGAGGGACACACAGGGTAGGCCTCAGGAATCAGAGGATCTGATCTAGGCCAAGGATGTGCCCAAAGCCACCTAGCTCCCAGCTAGGCACAGTTGGTGAAGAGAGAAGGAGCAGAATATTCTTTCCTACAGTCTAGTCTGGGGCTGAATGATAGATTCTACCAGAGCCTAGCACCATGCAATTCCAGAGAAAGAAATCCTTAGCTGGGGACTGGCAGCTCATGCCTATAGTCCTTGCTACTCTGGAGGCTTGCTACCAGAGGATCGTGGTTCAAAGCCAGTCTGAGTGGACATATCTATAAGACTCTTAACTCCAAAAAGCCAGAAGTGGAGCTGTGGCTCAAGTGGTAGAGCCTTGAGCCAAAAACTAAGGGACAGCACCCAGGCCGTAAGTTCAAGCCCAATACCGGCACCAAAAACAAAGAAAGAAAGAAAACCTTGTCCTATAAAGGCAGACACTGCTTCCTGCAACTTCCTTTCTAGGTTTCACAATGCACAGGGCAGGAGGCCATGAAGTCATCCATCTCCCATGAGGACTGCTTCATAGGACTGTGTCTAAGAATAAAATGAGATGGTACTTGTAAAAGGATTGGTCAGAATGCAGGGCAAATAGTTGTCCTCAAGCAACATTGTTATTATGTTACATAATGTTATGGGTGTTAAATAGTACGCGGTTATTACCATTAGGCTTACAAGAATTCTCATTTCACTTTAAGTAGCATTTCCCTCAATGTATGAGATCATAGAATTTTCTATCCCATAAGAACTCTTACTGGTCCCATGCTAGTTACTCACACCTGTAATCCTAGCTACTCAGGAGGCTGAGATCTGAGAATGGTAGTTCAAGAGCAGCACCCACCCAGCAGAAAAATTCCATGAGACTCTTCCAAGGTATGATTCAAATGGTTGAGTGGCAGGCTTTAGTGAAAGAGCCAAGCAAGAACTCCAAACCTGAGTTCAAGTCCCAGGACTGGCAAAAAATAAATAACAAGGGATTTCCTGCTGAAAGAACAGTAGTCATGTGGACAACTTCATGAACTTACTTGTCATTTGTGAGAAGAACCTTCACCTGGATGCCAGGGGCCATCAGCAGGAAGTCCTTAGGGGCCTTTCCATGCTTTCCTCTGTTCACTGACTGTGTCCATGCCAGGTGTGTTGCTAAGTGCTGAGATGCAAAAACAAATACAAGAACTTCCTGTCTCTCAGAGACTGACGGACTATCTGTAGGGGATTACAGAGACACACCAGCTTTTGGCAAAGTGGAGCAGACTCGGTGGCCATCTTAACACTCACTCCTTCCTATCTATAACCCTGCTAAGTGACAGCTAAGGAGTATCTAAAGAGAGTAAAAGATTAGAAGACCAGAAAGGTCATCACCTAGCAGGAGGGAGACAGACAAGAGAACAAGAGCCTAAGGACAGGTAAACCATGAGAAGCACACAAATTCCCAGCCTACCCACCCCCAGAGAAGCTCAGAATTGGGGGAAGCACCAAGTACCTTAAGAGGAGAAGGCAAAATGAGAAGGGTGGCTGGAAGTTTCTGGAAACAGCCACCTCCCAGATGCTCTCTCCAGCTAAGGCAGCAAGATGCCCTCGAAGACAGCAGATTTGCATGTCTCCAGTAACTGCTAACACCGCAGGCAATGAACCCACTCCAGCCCAGGACACTGAGTTGTAGCAGGTACTTTGGAAATTTCCAAGTGTCTTCATTTTTTACTATCATTTTTATTATTATTATGATGATGATGATGATGATGATGATGATGATGATGATGATGATGATGATGATGTTGTCACAGAGTGGTAACCATTTCATAAGTCCGGTAACAAGTATATTTCTTTTTGGACAATTTCCTCCTTCCTTCACCTTCCCCACCTTCTATACCTGCCCACAAAGTTGCATAGTCCATTTTCCACATACAGTCTATTGGGTACCATGACTGCGTTGGGTTCTCCCTTCCTCCCTCCATTTCTGTGCCACCCCCCCCTTGCTGCACTCCAAACAACAAAAGGCAACAACAACAAACTCTGCAAATAACACCTCCACTACTACCAACAACAACAACAACAACAAATGTTCAAGTCTCTTCATTTTGAGAAGTTCACACAGCCACCAGACTCACTCCTCTTTATGTATGGCCCAGAACTCCTGGCAATGTATTCAGGAAAGCATGGGAAAGGATACTCTTTAAAATATAATTTGCAGTAGTGGAAAGACAGAAGCAATCACTGGTTGAGGGATGGTTAAATAAGCTATATAACCTTCTTGCTAGGGAAAAAAAATACCAGACAATGAGTAATGTCAACAGAGGATGTGGAAAACCCTCAGAACCAGTTACTGGGGACAATAAAAGCAGCGAAAGACCAAGGCACATAGATGGTAGGTTTAGATTGGTAAATGGTTAGAAGATGACTCATTTGAACCGGTAGATTTTAATCTGGATGTCAGAGAAGCTGATGGAAAGGTCATCTTCAAAGGGAACCTAAGCTTGATTTGTGTGTCTTCCTTGTTTATACTTCCAAGGCTAGGATTACAGGTGTACCCACCAAGACTGACCTGATTTTTATATTTCTGTTTGTTGTTTGTTTTATGTTTTGTTTTGGTGGCACTGGTGTTGTGTTCAGGTTGCACTTGCTAGGCTGGTGATCTACTGTTGAGATGAGTTTCTGCCACTTCTTTTTTTACATTGGTTATTTTGAAATAGCATCTCTCTCTCTCTCTCTCTCTCTCTCTCTCTCTCTCTCTCTCTCTCTCTCTCTCTCTCTCTCTCTCTCTCTCTCTCTTGCTCTCGCTCTCTCTTGCTCTCGCTCTCTCTTGCTCTCGCTCTCTCTTTAGCCAGGCCCAGGCCTGAAACCAAAAATATCTGTTTTATGCTTCCCAGGATAGTTGGGAACACAGGCACCAGCCACCATATCTAGCTTCTTCTATGAAGATAGAATCTCATGGATTTTTCTGCCTAGGGTGACCTGGAATCATGATCCTCCAGATCCCAGCCTCTCAACATAGCTAGGAGGACAAGGACACGTAGCTAGGAGGACAAGGACACGTCAGGCTATTGGTTGAAAAGTGGTCTCAAATGTATGCCCAAGTTGGCCTCAGACCACAATCCTCCAGATCTCAGCCTCCCACATAGCTAAAAGGACAGGTATGAGCTGTTGGTGTCTGACCTAGTTTAAACATTTAAAACAATGTATGCATTCTTTCTCAAGATATCTTAACTGCTGCATTAGTGATCTCCCCCCCCCCCCGTTTTTTTTTTATTAACTTAGTTGTACAAAGGGATTTCATTGTGACCATTGACTAAACTAGCTGTGGTCAATGGAGTCCTACCTACTTCTCTCCCCACATCCACCACGGACATCCTAGTCTCAACTGGGAGAAACAGGATGCTTTGGAATGGGAAGGAGCAGATGTGAGGAGAGGGGAAAGCTCCAGCTGCAACCCTGGGTCCTGTGGGCTCCATTCACCTGGGAAAACAAAGTAGCAGTTGTCAAAGAGAAAGTTTGAAAGGATCCAGGACAAGGAAGCCTCTTCAGATCTGGGTAACTTAGACCTCGGGGGCGTGGGGGGGGAGGAGGAGCAATTCCTTCCCCCAACCCCCAGAGATCAGAAGTTCTGGGAGCATCTGCAATGTTCCTACCACCCACCCAATGTTTCTACCCCCACCCCCTCCAGACCCACAGCAGTGGGACAGCTAGAGCTGGAGCAGCAGAATGTACCCTGTGTGGGCCTTCAGCCAACAGCCACCTTGGCACTGGGGACGTTCTGCTATAACTTGGGAGAGCATTAGGGGTGTTAGAGCAGATAGCCACTGTGGGCCATCATGTAGAACTCGGGTCAATAGCATTTGGGCATATCAAAGACATAGCCCAAGCCAGGCACCAATGGCTAGTGCCTGAAATACTAGCTGCTCCAGAAGCTGATCTGAGAGGACCATGGTTCAAAGCCAGCCGGGGAAAGGAAAGTCTGTGAGACTCTTTTTTTTTTTTTTTTTAGGGATTTTGAGGGTGTTTTTTTTTTCATTTGAAGGTAATCTTAATGCTATTAAATTCACAAATATGCTAATTTAAATACCCAACCCTATGTATCTAAAAACACACAATGCATACATACAAGTATCTATTCTCTCCACATGTCAGCGCCCATTCGTACCATGGTTTGGAAATGAAGAGAATAGATTCCCCTTAAACTGCAAGTCAGTAGGTGTTTCTTTACAGTTAACTTTAGCAAAATTCATACAAAATAGTGATTAACAATGATCTTTACCTGTTAACTCACAAGGAAACACCTTCAAAACTGCATTTTGTTAAAGTTTCTGTACTAAAATGTAGAAAAACTGAACTACACAAATATTGAAAAGTTAAAAATTCCTTAATTATTTTTTATTTTTTTATTTTTTTGGGTCCAGTCATGGGGTCTGAACTCTGGGCCTGGGCTTTGTCCCTCAGCTCCTCAGCTCAAGGCTAGTGCTCTACCACTTGAGTCATAGCACCACTTCCGGCTTTTTTTTTCTGCTTATGTGGTGCTGAGGAATCGAACCCAGGGCCTCATGCATGCAAGGCAAGCGCTCTACCACTGAGCCACCTTCCCAGCCCCTCCTTAATATTTTTATTCCTGGTACCACTACCACAATTTACAGGGCAATATACCTGATGTAATAAAAAGAAAAAGACAAAGCTACAACAGATAAAAGAACTCAGGAATATACATCTAATTGACATTACATTGCATTAATCAATAGCTGCACTTTTTGCAAACTGTGGCTATGGCAGTCCTGAACAAGAAGGGTTTCCTGTTTAAGCTGCAGTAACTTTTCTGACTATGGATCATCGTTCCTTCTGTGGCAGATTTTTACAGCTCCTCTAATGCATTTGGGACAACTGTCTCAAAGTAAACTACAGCTTTCCTGACAACTCCTTGCTCTCTCTCCTGCTAAGAACTGTAGCCCCTTTTCTATTGTTTTTAAAACCTTCTGCTACCATATCCACCACTTTCACCACCAGATCCATAACCACCGCATATGGACTGCCAGAGCTTCTTCCACAAAAACTGCCCCCCCTTCATGGGTACATAATTTGATTGCTGTTGTCCACTGTAATTTCCAAAATCATTATAGTTATCGCCACCAAAATTTCCTCCTTCATTGTAACCATCATATCCTCCTCCACCACCCCCATATCCTCCACCTTGGTTTCCATAACCTGGTCCTCCACCACCATACCTCCTCTACTACTATAACCAGGACAGCCGCCATAGTTACCACCATCACCTCCAAATCCACTGTATCCACCATCATCACCTCCTCCATAGCTACCTCTGCTGCCACCACCTCCACCACCATAGCCTCCTCTTCCACCAAAGTTTCCACCACGTCCAAAATTACCTCCACTACCTCCAAAGTTTCCTCCACCACCCATAATGTTGCCAGATCCACCTCTACGACCTCTTTGTGATCCAGCAGACTGCATCTCTTGTTTAGAAAGGGCCTTTTTTACTTCACAATTATGCCCATTAATAGTGTGGTATTTCCGAACAACAATTTTATCAACTGTGTCATGATCATCAAAAGTTACAAAAGCAAATCCTCTCTCTTTTCCACTCTGCCAGTCTTCCATAACTTCTATGGTTTCAATCTTGCCATATTTTTCAAAGTAGTCTCTCAAATTATATTCTTCTGAATCTTTTTTAGTACCACCAACAAAAATTTTCTTCACTGTTAGATGGGCTCCTGGCTTCACAGAATCCTCTCTAGAAACTGCTCTCTTTGGTTCCACAACACGTCCATCAACCTTGTGGGGGTCTAGCACACATGGCTGCATCCACCTCTTTAACACAAGAATAAGTCACAAAACCAAAGCCCCTGGAACATTGTTTTTGTTTTTTTTTTCTGAGGATCTCTCATTACCACACAATCTGTGAGTGTGCCCCATTTCTCAAAACGTTCTCTTAAACTATCACCTGTAGTTTCAAAGCTCAGACCACCAATAAACAGCTTCAGCAGCTGCTCTGGTTCCTTTGGATCATGGCCCTCTATTTTGAGACCGGACTTGCCTCTTCCAACTCGAGTTCAATCTCTGTGAGACTCTTATTTCCAACTAACCAGAAAAAAGACAGAAGTGAAGGTGTGTCTCAATTGGTAGAGCACCAGCCCAGGCCCTAATTCAAGCCTCAGTACAGGCACACACACAAATATTTTTAGCCGGGTGCTGGTGGCTCATGCCTGTAATCCTAGCTACTCAGGAGGATCGAGGTTCAAAGCCAGCCCAGGCGGGAAAGTCTGAGATTTTTTTTTTAGTCGGTCGTGGGGTTTGAACTCTGGGACTGGGCACTGTCCCTCAGCTCTTCAGCTCATGGCAAGTGTTCTACCTTCAGCCACAGCACCTCTTCCAGTTTTCTGGTGGTTTATTGGAGATAAGAATGTCACAGAGTTTCCTGCCCAGGCTGGCTTTGAATCCTGATCCTCTGATCTCAGCCTCCTGAGTAGCTAGGATTACAGGCGTGAGCCACTGGTGCCCAGCATCTCTGAGACTCTTATCTCCAATTAACCACCAGAAAAGTGGAAGTGGCGCTGTAGCTCAAGTGGTAGAACACTCACCTTGAGCTGAAGAGCTGAGGGACAGTGCCTAGGCCCAGAGTTCAAACCCCATAACTGACAAAAACATTTTTTAAAAATGTAAAAAAAATAAAATTTAAAAAAAAAGACATACCCCTTGAGTAAGAAGCTGAAAGTAAGGTGGGTACTTATGTGGCAGAGAGGCAAAGAGAAAGCAGGCATTTCAGCAGGGGGTAGGGGGTAGGTTTGACTTAGGGACTACAGGGGAGGGTGTCAGGGAGAGTCAGCCAAGAGCTAGACTTGGCCCTGAAGATGATGGAAAGTTAAGAGATGTGAGATGATCAGATTTACATCTGAGAAATAACCATGGGTCTGGGGTAGGGCAGGATGATGGAAGTGGGTAGGACTTAGGGGAAGGAGATCAGTTTGGGATCTATAAAAGGAGACAAGAGGGTGTGGAGGTAATTAATGGAAGGTAGGGGTACTTCCCAAATGCCTTATATGGCAAACTGGAGGGATAAGAAGAACAGAAGCACAATGCACAGAGTGCTGCCAGGTGCCAGAAAACCCAGCCAAGTCCTGGGCATCTCAAATGAGCCAGACCCCTGCATTCCCACACTGTCGTGAGACCATGCCTTCTCTTAACAGCCTTACGTGCTCCCTAACTAGGAAGAATCCAATTCTTCCAATTCTTCCTAGTTGGCTTGAAGTCTGGCAGCAGGGCAGGGCAAAGCTGTCCATGCTGTGTGAGCAGCTCAAGGCCACAGACAGACACAAGCCAGGCAGGGATCCATGGCCACTCCAACAGTGGCTCAAGAGCTCAGGCCTTTCTCACCAATAGAAAGCCAGGAGAGGGGGCAGGGCAGTCAGGTTGAGTCGGGATGACCCCTGGTCATCAGGAGAGGAAAAACCAGCCTGACCAGAACCAGGGCAAGCTGTAAGGGAGGAAAAGAGCTTCATCTTCTCCCGTGGGGATGGGCCCCTGTCCAAGCTGAGGGGAAGGGAGCAAAAGTGGACCAGTTCCCCCTCGGGTGCCACATTCCACACCCTGGGAAAGCTAGGCTGAGTAGACTTAGACGTGAGAAGGCTCAGGTCTCTCCCTACACAGGGAGGGGCCAGCTGGCCCTAGCCTTAGCTACCTCTGCCTTCACTCTGCCATAGTCTATATGAACCCCATTTGGGGACCCAGGCCAAGGCCCATATTGCCCGAACTAGAGCGCAGAGAGTGTCAGGTCCACTGAAGAGCAGAAAAAGAGCCTGGCTAGCCAACCAAAGCAAAGGCTCCCTCCCATAGAGGTTCTGCTTCTCACACCCATGGCCTTGAGCAATCCCATATGTGGACCCTCAGACATCACATCACATGGCCTTGATCAGTTGCCCATGCTGCCCTTGGGCAAGACATCATTGCCCTGGCCCCTGGAAGACATGTATGTGAACAGTGAGCTGATTGGACCCCAGAGATGTACACCAGAACAAGCACCCAATCAGAGAGGCTGAAAGACTCATGGAGAACTCCTACAGACTGTGTGGAGCCGATGATTGGGCCCAAATACTGATATGGCCCACAGGCTGCCCAATGAACTTCCGAGTCATGTAGCTTTCTCCTAGAGACATCTATGAATCCCTGTACAAAGTATCCCAACATACCAGGCAGTGCCCTCCTTTGGGACCCCCTCCTGTCTCCCAGGAGTTCTGTTTAACATTTTTTTTCTTCAGTAAATCTTTGCCATTTTACTTCTCCTTATATGACTGTGGACTCATTCTTCAAGACCATAAAAACAAAGGACCTGGTCCAAGGTTGGCTCTTTGTCTGTTTGTTTTCAGTATCACCAGGATAAAAAGAAGGCTGCCCCAGGGCTTCCATGATTGCTTGGAGCCCTAGAGGAGCACCTGGGCCTCTCAGGCAGAAACTGTTCTCTCCTGCCCTGACACACATCCCACTTTTGTCCAACATGGCCTCCCTGGCTAGGTCTGGAGCTCAGGTTACACCTAGCCCCAGCAACTCCAGCATGGGTATTGTTTAATGGTTAGTTTCTGGAAAAGAAGAAGAAAGAGAGAAAGTCGCTTTTGGGGTTTCTTTCTTTCTCTCTTTCTTTCTTTCTTTCTTTCTTCCTTTCTTTCTTTCTTTCTTTCTTTCTTTCTTTGTCAATCATGGGGCTTGGGTGCTGTCCCTGAGCTCTTTTACTCAACTATAGCACTCTACCACTTTGAGTTACTGCTCCACTTCCAATTTTTAGTGGTTAATTGAAGATAAGAGTCTTACGGACTTTCCTGCCCTGGCTGGCTTTGAACCACAATCCTCAAATCTCAGCCTCCTGAGTAGCTAGAATTACAGGCTTGAGCCACTGGTGCCCAGCTCAGAAGCCCACCTTTTGAAATTAATTTAATACATGATTATGGACTACTTTCTATATACCAGCACCTTCTAGACTCCAGACTTCTAGAAGAGGACAAAACTCTCTGTCCTGTTTGGGCTGCCATTCCTGGGGTGGTAGGTAAGTGCCACTGAGGGGAGAGGGGGTCAAGAAAAAGTCTCAGGAGGGGCCTCTGGATCTCCAGGGAGCATGCAGGCAGGAACCCAATGGAGGGACGCCCCTCCTGCTTGGGGTGTTTCAGAGGAGGCTGAGTGCACAGAGCCGGATGTTCTTCTTCTGATAAGGAGCGTCAAGCAGTGATGTTCAGGGTGGGATCCCTCCACCGCTCTCTAGAGAGCAGAGAGGGAAGCTGGAGATGCACTAAGAGGCCAGAAGCTCTGGGAGCTTGTTCTTGAGAAGCATCTGAGTCCTGGGGGTGCAGTAGCACAATGTGTGGGACGCCAGGAAAGCAGAGTCTACAGGTCAAGCAATGGATTTGCATGGGACACAAGAGATGGAGAAGAATCTGGAAGGACCTAGTTTGACAGCTGAGACCAGCATTTTAACTGCAGTCATGATGCAGTTCGGAGTACAGGTCCGTTCCTCTACCCAGCAAAGAATTAAGAGATAGAGGAGTCGCGAAGTACTAAAGCAGCACATTCATTGAAAACAAATTAGAGTACAGAGGCTCCTCTCCCTAGAGAGAGGTCCCAGAGCCTGGAATCGGGTGAAGTCCTCCAGGGAAGTGGCCTTTATGCTTTATTAATTCTCCTCCTGCCCCCATACTTGGTTAGTGAGAGCCCACAGTTTGATTTTGGTCCTCCATTGGTTTCTGCCACTGAGCATGAGTGTGGAAATATTCTCCTTACAGCATTCCCTCAAGTCCCAAGCCCAGACTTACTGCCTTATGGTACATGACAGGCAGAAATCCTCTAGGCCTGATGGGAAAAAAGACTAGTGTTTGTGCAGTATCATGCTTCCATCTTGAGGTTGCCATCTTTTTATTCCTTACTACTTACCCAGCCCTCTAGCTTTCCTTCAGTCCTAGGACTGATCTGTGGCCTGGCCTAACGGATCAGTAGTGGAACAGGAAAGTGACTTCTGATCAGAATTTGCCAATTTCCATCAAGGCAACATTGCTTCTGTAGCACCTCTGATATTGAGCTGAGGGATGAGTTCCATGTCTTCACTTCTGACTGGGTGTGCTGTGCGAGGCTCCAGGGAAAGAAAACCATCCTGCACTGGCTTCAGGCTGTCCAGTGGTGCCTTATAGGCTCAGGGGGGAGCAGGGGAGAAGGGACATTCCTAAGGGTAGCTAGAAGGAGTTTCAAGGCTGGGGAGATAGATGGCTGGGTCCCAGCACCCCTTCTAGCCCTTCCTGCCTTCTCCTGGCTGAAGATAAACATTCATCAGGCAGGAATCTCACATCCAAGAGCTAGGAATGTCAGAAATGCTGAAGCCTAGAGATTGAGGGAGGAGAAAGGATATCGGATGTCTAACTCCCTGACTGGGGCCTAGTCTCCAAGGAAGATTTTGATCAGTGGACAATAATTAATAGGAAACAGGTGCTCAAAACCTCATGGACAACTCTAGCCACCTCACACCTACTCCAAGCAAGATTTCCAATCTACAAGGCCAGTCCCAGCCCTTCCCAGGTATCCAAGCAGCAGCCCCTTGTACCAGCCAAGCCAGCACCAGAGTGGAACAAGAACTAGCCATGGAACCCCATTTCCAGGAAGCCTTTCCTGCCCTGCCTTCACTCCCTCCTGCCCAGGCCCCGCCCTCTCTGATGGAACTCACTGGCCTGTGGAAGGAGATTTCTCGGTAGGACTCATCTGGGATTCAGACAGAGGCCTAGGAGGATGGGAAACGGCTTCAATGCTGCTTACCTATCCTAGCTCAGGACTCACCCAGCTCAGCCTTGGCAAACGCACACACCCAACACAGCACTTCCCGATGGAAGACCTGTGCCTGGAAATCAGAAGGGAAGCTTACAGGATGAGAGGCAAGAGAAGACTTAGATATCCTGAGTTTCCCACACCTACCAGATGCCTATATTCCTTGTCTCTTATCATTCCTCCCCTTGACCATTAAGAAACATGTCAAAGTGGATGTGATGGCACAGACCTGTAATCCCAGCACTCAGGAGGCTGAGGCAGGAGAATTGAAGAGGATTGAGAGTTCAAAGCCAACCTGGACATAGAGATGCATAACAGTAATCTAAGCCTTTTGGTAGTCAACATGAAAGAATAAAGTTAGAACCTAGGGGCATCTTGGCCTTCCTTAGCCCCTCTCATTCCCATTGCCTTCCCATGACCCCAGGGAAAAGATTTGCAGAAGGGACCTGGTTAGGAATTAACAACCAATCAATATGTTGTAGGACCCAACCAATAAAAGTGTCACCTTCTAAAACACCTAATCATAATAAGGACAAGCAAGGACATCTGGACAGAGAGAGCCACTTAGGAATAAGAGAGAATGGACAACTAACTGATGGAGTAGGCAGGGTCATGGTGGCAGCCTTTAAGCAAGATATTTGTCTTCTGAATCAAGTTCTTCCCACTCATCCTCCACCGTCTTGGACTTCATCAAATTCCTGAAACAAGAACCCAAGGAGAGCTGGTGAAGTGGCTTGAGTGGAAAAGCACCTGCCTACCAAGTACAAGGCCCTGAGTTCAATCCCCAGTAACTGCCAAAAAGCAAACAAAGAACCTGAGGAAGCGGCAGCAGGGCAGGCAGTGGAACTGCAATCCTGGCAGGCATTATCTACTGCTGAGCAGAAACACTAAGCAGGCATCGCCCACTACAAGGTTGTAGCCCTAGTGAGTCCGAAGGGCTGTGTGAACCCTGCCCACCATAGACAACAGCAGAAAAGTCTGTATCTTTGCAGGGAAGGGGAGAGAATCACTTTAGAGTACTCAGGTAGGCCCAGAGATGTCTCCATGTTTTAGAATAAGAAACTCTCTCCCCCTCCCTCCCTCCCTCCCTTCCTACCTCTCTCTCTCTCTCTCCCCCTCTCTCCCTCTCCCCCCCCCTCTCTCTCACATACACACACACACACACACACACACACACACACACACACACACACACACACACACACAGAACCATTGCCTAATGGCCAGAGGTTGCTAGAGAACATAACCACATGTATTCCCCAAGCTCAGAAAGAATAAAGGCAGCAGGCAGCCATGCACTGCCCATTTGAATCTTTAACTCCTCTATTTCCTACATGGGGAGCAGGAACTGCTTCTCTTTCTTCATCCCCCACCCCGCCTTAGCTTGCAATATAAAATAAATCCTTGCTACACTCTCACCTTGTGTGGCGCTCCTTCTTTTGGGGGGGAGACACCCTGAAATGCTCTTCATGAATGGATTGCAAGGACCTGCTGT
Organism: Dipodomys merriami; assembly: GCF_024711535.1. Lineage (NCBI taxonomy): Eukaryota > Metazoa > Chordata > Mammalia > Rodentia > Heteromyidae > Dipodomys > Dipodomys merriami. Next base: position 26,848,216 of record NW_027203270.1, on the reverse strand, counting down.
GATCTTGTGTGTTCACTGGGAAGCGGAGGGAAGCCCACATCCTTTCTCTGGCGATAGATGCTCATGCATCTCACACTCCTTACACACATACACACGTCTGCACATCTGCATGTCCTGGTACACACAGGCACACACCTACACCCAAGCAACTCATTCGTTTCACATGCAACACATTTGTTTCCCATAACTTTTGTGAGAATTAGTTTCAGCCTACTGCTTTAGCCCGGCTCTGTGGGTTTGTAGGTTGCAAAACAGAACAGGAAGAAGAGAGACCCTGGGTGCCTGAGGGCCCGCAGCTGGTTTCCTGCAAAGAGAGACATCACGTAGGCCCTCTATAAACAGGCCACCTGCCCACAGGGGACAATCAGATCATCCATCATTCATCCAGGGGTTAGGGGGAAGAGAAAAAGGCAAGCAAACACTGTAGGCTTCTGAGTGACAGGCCAGGATTCAAGGAGGGGCACAGATGATAACAGGGCTACAGGAGCTCCAAGAGCAATTTGAGCAGAAGAGCCAGGAAAGGGGTGGGAGTGGGGGGCAGGTCAAGAAGCAGGGACACTGCGCTGCAAGGGGCAGACCTTGCCAGGAGTAACAACATAGACATGACGGCTGGACATTCCAGTTCATTCTCCTATCTCAAAAACAAAAACAATAACGCCCTCCCAGACTCCAAGAATGGACTTGGAAGTCGGGTACTGGTGGTTCATACCTATCATCCTCGCTACTCAGGAGGCTGAGATCTGAGCAGCGAGACTCAAAGCCAGCCTACGTAGAAGAGTCCCATTGACTCTTATCTCCAATTAACCGGTAAAAAGCCAGAGGAGGAGGCATGGCTCACGCCGTAGAGCACCCGGCTTGAACAACAAAGCCAAGAAAGAACGCAAGGCCCTGAGTTCAAGCCCTGGTATTCAGCATCAAATTTTAAAGGTATTTTTAAAAGACTTTGGCCTCAACAAGAAGCACAGCAAAAGCAAGTCTTTAACAGTTTCATAAGGTGGGGTGTCTGGTGGGCAGAGGTACCCAGAGAGTGACAATCAGCAGTTCCTCCCCTTAGCTCCTCACTGGCTGAGTACCTCATGGTATACTATCTTCCCAAATGTTGCCTAAATTTCAGTGGTAGAATTTAAGATCAAAGCAGGCTTGAGTTGTCTCCACCTTTGTTCTCTTGGGGTGGAAAGGCTTTTAGGGTGTGTACTTTCCGACATGTATGCCATTAGTTTTTTTTTTTCTTTTTATGGTGGTCTACGCTTCTTTCTGCTAGCTGATTCCCTTCTAATATCCTGTTCTCCTTGGGACTTTCCAGATGCATGGACTTTCACAATTACCACATAAGCAAGCCTTTAAGTTAATTGTATGAACCAGTCCTAGCAACTTTCCACTCAGGGTCAGATGCTGTATCTTAAAAAGAGGACATCACTGACTTAATTTCCCATGTTCTGTTGCCTTTTCTTATCAGGCAGCCCTTGACCTTGGGATGCTCTTGCCTTCCCAATGTTGAGATTACAGGTGTACATCACCATGCCCAGCCAATAACTCTGAATTTTTTTGATCATTTCCCCCAGCTGATTCTGAACCTCCTTAAAATTGGCAAACCAAAACATAAGATTCATTGAACACCTGTGCTGAATCTCTGCAAGAGGCATGGGAAAGACACAAAAATACAGCAGCCAGGAAGTAGGGTAATCAAGCAGAAGAAGGGCACACTAGCATGGCCAAAACTTGGGGGATAAAGTAAGAGGCTCAGTTCCAGACCCAGTTTTGTTGCTTCTTATCTGGGTGACCTTTGGCTCAATCTAAACCTCCAGCTGCCAAATTGTCACAGTCTACAAGGGTCTGAGATTTCAGGTGAGTCAGCCAGCCAGGTGCAGGGTGCCCCGAAGCTGAGAACACAATTTATTTGCAAGCTAACAAGTTTCTTCCCAATGTTTTAAGGAAGACCAGAAACTTTCAGGTCAGGGAACAAAAGAAGAAAAAGACTTCAGCCGGGCACTGGTGGTTCATGCCTGTAGTCCTAGTTATTCAGGAAGCTGTGATCTAAAGATCACAGTTCAAAGCCAGTCCAAGCAGGAAAGTCCATGAGACCCTTAGATCCAATTAACCACTAGAAAACTGGAAGTGGAGCTATGGCTCAAAGTGGTAGAGTGCTAGCCTGGAGCAAAGGGAGCTCAGAGACAGCACCCAGGTCCTGAGTTCAAGCCCACGACGAACAAAAAAACTCTATTACTCACTACACAAAAAGCAACTTGAGCTTCATGCTGGCACCAAATCTTCCTTCCCCTCAAGCACAATGAGTACAACACAAAGCTTGACCTCCTTGGTCGCTACACACATGACCCACTTTGTATCCCCGATTTGGGAAATCAAGTCTCTTACAATGAGCCTCAGGCAAACCTACAAACCTATCTGATCTGTACTCCAGAAATACTTTCATTATTCCAGTAAGCCCACCTTGTTCATAGAATAATTAAACCAAGTTTTAACCAAGTAGGGAGTTTAATTAATTAATTAAAATTCCCATGTACAGATTATGCAGTTTATTTGATGTGGGGAAGCCTTTGGTCAGTCCCTAATATTCTCATCAATTGGGTTTAACTCATTGTGTGATCAGCCCTTAATTTTGTAAATTAATGCCTTCCCCACAAAAAAAGAAAAAGAAAAAAGAAAAATGGTAACCTGGCACTGGTGGTTCATCCCTGTAATCCTAATTACTCAGGAGGCTGAAATCTGAGGATCACAGTACAAAGCCAGCTGGGGAAGGAAAGTTCATTTATTTCCAAATAACTATCAAAAAGCCAGAAGTGGAGCTGTTGTTTAAGTGGTAAAGCACCAACCTTAGGGAGGAGAAGGGACAGAAAGCCAAGTAAGAGTACAAAGCCCTGAGTTCATGCTCCAGTGTACGCGTGCACGTGCACAACACACACACACACACACACACACACACACACACACACACACACACACACACACACACACACACACACACACACACACACACACAGGTGCCCCTAAAAGCAAGGTAAAAGTTGATGTGCTTAATTTGCGATAAAGTGAAATGTTTAACCTCGTTGAAAAGCAGCATAGCTGCTTTTAATGGGCAGCATTACAGGGGTTGGGGGGGGTGGAAGGGGGGGACCGGGAAGGGGAAGGGGGGGATGAATCAGGCATCTGCAGTTCCATGGCTTTTCCTCAAGGTTGGTCTTGCAAAGGACTGTAAGAGTCCACAGTAGGAAACACTATCTCTATCTTTCAGTGCAGATGGCTAGTAACACCTCCCTTAAGGAGACAGCACAGAAGAAAAGTCCTTCCAAAGTGTATATACAGGCATGCAAGAGACCCAAGGAGGGAGAATTGTCTCCCAACACACATGGGAGTGTCACCACTCATCTCCAAAGGAGGTCATAAAGTTTAAATCTGATAGCTGGAGGGCGAGTTCCTAGGATTATGAGGGGTTATTATAGAGGAGATAAGACAAGGAGGCAAATAGTCCTGCCTACGATAGAAAGTGAAAAATGAGACACCTCTTATAACCCAACTTGTAGTCCACAAACAGGCAAGTAAGAACCTACTACCCCTATCATGGAGAGGGTGGACAAATGGAGAGAGGAAGGATGGTGAATAATATAGTCAATGTGCATAGAACATGGAACTAGGTAGCTTGAGGTGATGAGTAAGGAACATGATAGGAGGGGTAACATTTGTTAAGATAGAGTGTACTAATAAGCTAATAAGATAGAGTATGCTAATAAGCTAATAAGATAGAGTATGCTAATAAGCTAATAAGATAGAGTATGGTAATGAGCTGATGTGTTGGACTGAAATTCCTTTATACAACTAAAGGTAATAATTAAAAAAAAAAACAAAAAACCTTAGCATGGATCCAAAGCTGCAACTCCCAAGACATGTGAAGAGTTTCTTCAGATAACTAAGATAGTCACAACCTTGGAACAAAAGGGGCAAAGAATACAAGCAACCAATTCTCAATGTAGGATATACAGAACTCACTGAGACAAAGAACGTGTTCTGCTTCACTCACAGAGAGAGAAATGCAAAATAAGATTCACAAGCCTATAATCCTAGCTACTCAGGAGGCTGAGATCTGAGGATCGCGGTTCAAAGCCAGCCCAGGCAGGAAAGTCCATGAGACTCGTATCTCCAATAAACCACTAGAAAACCGGAAGTGATGCTGTGGCTCAAGTGGTAGAGTGCTCAACTTGAGCTGAAGAGCACAAGGACAGCGCCCAAGCCCAGAGTTCAAGCCCCATGACCAACAACAACAAAAAAAAGATTCCCATAAAATGTCTTCTTTCACACATCATATTGATAAGGGTGAAAAGGGTCACTAACTTAGGATTCATTGAAAATATAGGGAACTAGCACCTCATACATTGCTGGTTAGAATAAAATCAGTGTAAGTCTAGGTATCCCAGTAGGTATCACAGTTTTAAATGTAATTCTTGTTTTTGTTGTTGTTGGTTGTGGGACCTGGGCACTGTCCCTCAGCTCTTCAGCTCAAGGATAGCACTCTACCACTTGAGCCACAGCACCACTTCCGGCTTTTTTTTCTTTTTGCTTATATGGTGCTGAGGAATCGAACCCAGGGCCTCATTCATGCAAGGCAAGTGCTCTACCACTGAGCCACCTTCCTAGCCCAAGTTACAGGAATTTTTAAAAGGACATACAAGACTGGGGGCAGAGGATCCTTCTAGAAGGGGGCCTGGGAGACTGGCATGAGGCTGTTTTATTGTGTATTCTTTGGACTTTTTAAATTTTTGAACTGTATGATGCATGTATAGTCTCTTCCAGATATACATAATACTTTTGTAACAATAAACATGACAACTTGAATCTTCAGATTTTTGTTTGGGGTTGTATTGAGGCAGGGTCTCCCTAGATAGCCCAGGCTGGACTCAAACTCTTGCTCCTCCTGTTCTCAGCCTCCTCCTACGTGCTGGGATGGCAGGGGTACACTACCACACCCAGCTCAAATGTTCAGTTCTGACAAGAAGCTTGCATCAGGTGTCTCTCCAAGCTCCCAGCTTTGCATCTGGTGGCTTCTGGTGACCTTTTGAGTACAGCTTTCTACTTTGCCCAAAGCTATGCCCAGGAAGTGTGTGTGTGTGTGTGTGTGTGTGTGTGTGTGTGTGTGTGTGTGTGTGTGTGTGTGTGTTTCACTTCTGTGACAGCCATGTTCTCTGACTCCGGCTCTGTGCCAGGTGCCTCATCTAGAGGCCCAGCCCTGAGGGAGTGCCTCACAGAGTGGGAGAGGTAGGCAAAGATCTCTACAAATACCCATAAACCAGAGGCTAAGGCAGAATAGTATGGAGTTAAGATTAATAAATAAGTGACCATGTGGCCAGCTTGTGTTTGAATGAGCCACACCTGGGCTGGAGAGCCACACCTTAGCCAGGCCCAGTTATTTAATCTTCCCAGAGCTTTTGTTCCCTCCCCCCATCACACACTATGCTGATCAGACTCAGCACAGCATAGGCAGAACTCAGACCTTATACCCAGGTGGCCCCGGCATGACTCACAGACAGCATTGATTTTTATTTATGTTAATTTTATTTTATTGGTGTTGGTCCTGGGGCTTGAATTTAGGTCCTAGGGCACTGTCCTTGAGCTCTTTCGCTCAAGACTGGCATCATTTGAGCTACAGCTCCACTTTGGGGAGGGGGGTTGCTGATTAATTGGAGATAAGAATCTCATGGACTTCCCTGCCCAGGCTGGCTTCAAACCACAGTCCTCAGATCTCAGCATGGGCTTTTGCCACTTTCCTCTGTGTGTGTGTGTGTGTGTGTGTGTGTGTGTGTGTGTGTGTGTGTGTGTGTGTGTGTGTGTGTGTGCGCGCACATGTGCATGCCAATCCTGGGGCTTGAACCACCAGAGCCTGGCTTTTGCCACCACTGATTTTTTGTTGTTGTTGCCTGTCCTGGGACTTGAACTCAGGGCCTGAGCACTGTCCCTGAGCTTCTTTTGCTCAAGCCACAGCACCACTTCTGGCCTTTTCTGTGTATGTGGTACTGAGGAATCGAACCCAGGGCTTCACGCATACTAGGCAAGCACTCTACCACTAAGCCACATTCCCAGCCCCTACCACCACTGATTTTTTTTTAAAGCCCTATCAAGCAAGGTCAGTACTTGGCCTCAGAGCCTTTGCTTCTTCCCATCTGCAGAGGGACTAAGGAGACTAAGCTCAGAAGATTTGTGGTGGATGGTGGGAAACTTTTTTCCTTTAAACCCAGTACCTGGCACACTTTCAGCCGTCTCTAGTGGACAACTGATCTCACCAATCAGAGGAGTGGAGGCCAGATGCCCATCGTCCCCACATGGGACAGCCAGTCGGGTTTTCATGAAAGGTCTTCATGAAAGCCGCTCACTCTGTAACCTGTGCCACGCGAGGAAGAAGGAAGGGGAACACACTCTTCTCAAGAGCTGAAAAGGAATCTGGGGGAAGGAGATTCCTAGCACAAAGAAAGCTACCGGAAATGGCCTGGCTGGAGAAAGCATGTAGGCCAGGCATTCATGAGCAGCCCAGACAGAGAGGTCATAAATCTGGGAGAGAGTTGCAGGCCCAGAGCTGGAAAAGGCAGGGGCTCTCGTAATGCGCCATTCCCGAATGGTGCCTGCCGTGAGCCTATTAGCCAGGAAAGTTCTGGAAGAATTTGACAGAGTTGCCTGGAGGACCCCCTGAGGTAACAGTGACAAGAGTCACCCAGGTCCTGGTCAGGTCTTGGAAAAGAGGGAGCACAAAGGACACTGAGCAACAGCGTTCGGTACACACCCAGCAGCTGGCCCCAGCCAGTCTCGATTTTATGGCTAAAATCAAGGTGTTGGTAGAAATGCATTGCTTGTGGAGGCTTGAAGGTGGGCGGCCCACTTGCCTTTCCAAATTCTACAGTCCCCTGTGGTCCTTGGCCTTCCACACACTGTTTCTATGGTCATATCTCCTCTCTCTGACCTTGACCAGCTAACCCTAACCCTCTTCCTCAGAACCAACTCTCCCCAGACAACCTGGAAGCCAACTGGAGTGGAAATGGAGCAAGGCACTGGCCATGTCCTATAGGCTTTCCAGCGCTCTGCCCTAAGGACACACTTCCCTGCAACCATACTCTGGAGATGACAGGCACTACTACTATGCCCTAGGACCCCTGCCTCTGTCCAGGCTGTCCCCTCTACCTGCAGCACACTCCCCCTTAGCTATCATACATCTTAACCCCGCCCCTTCTCCAATGCCACCTGCAGAGAAATAGCTAGCTAAAGATACGCACCTCCTGTACCCCAGAGCCTGTAAATAGGTACCTTCCATGGCAAAAAGGCTTTTAAGATGGGAGGTAGATTCTTCTATTGAGTGCAATGTCTTTGCAAGGAGGAAAGGGCAGTCCAAGATCAAAGAAAAGGGACGAGACCATGGAAACGCATTGATACACAGTGACAAGGAAGAGACCACAAGCCAAGGAATGCAGCCAACTCTCTCTGAGTTGGGAAAGCAAGGAAGTGAATTCTCCCTCTTCCCTCACCCTCTTGTGAGTTTTCAGGAGGATCACAGGTCTACCAACACCTGGATTTTAGTCATACGCCTCCTTTCGTACTTGGGACTTCCCAAACTCTAAGAGAGTCAATTTGTTGAAGTTGGTAACCTCTTAGTCCTGCAGGCCTCTTTGTCTTCCTTGCCCAATACCCACCCCAGCCCCCTCCTTCCTCTGAGCCCCTCCGGTGCTTTACCTGAGCCTCTCCTGTGTGGGAAGGATGCTGCCTCTCCTTTACCATACCCTGCCCACAACCTGCTGGAAGTCCAGCAACTTGTGAGCGCTCTGTCTTGAGGTCTGTCTTAGATAGTTAGGGGAGGGAGGAACTTTTGGGAGGGGTGGGGGAGTCTGGGATTCTCCTCTATCCCCATCATTCCAGCAGGGAGAAAGGCTTTAGCCTGGGAGGGGGGAGCAGGGCAGGGAGGACAGGAGAAAGAAGCAACCAGGCTTGACCCAGGCTCCTCACAGAGACTTCACTCCTCACACAGGCCCACACATGGAGAGGCCCAGAACTCATTTGCCTTTGGTCCACCACTGGTTTGTGGGTTGCACAGGGCAGGATGGAGGCTGGCCAGAGGGTGTGGCTGGCAGGACCGCCCCCCTCGCTGGTATGTTTGTGTGCCTGGTACTGCCCCCACAGTTCTTCCTCATCCCACCTGGCTGAGCTGGCTGTGAGTCATCCCACATTCTTCCCTCTCCGCCTTGTCCCTCACTCCAACAGACCCTGGCCCGGCTCAGCTCCAGCTCCACACTGCTCTGGCTCCCGGCAGTCTAAGCACTAAGCAGGGCCCACCTTTAGGGTGATCAGGGCAGCTCTCATCCCCATGGTTCTCCACAAACAGCAGCAGCAGGCTCTGATGGTCCCAGCCCAGATCTCCAGAGGCTAGCCTGACCTGCTCACTGTCTCTTTACAATCATTTTTGCACTCCTTATTAAATTCTTCTAAGGGAGATTGTTTACCACGCAGTGTCCAAATGAGGAGACTGAGGATCAGAGAGGTGAAGTGCTGGGCCACACGGGCAGGTGGCCATCGAACTGATTCCAAAGGCTGCTGCTGCAGCTTACCCTCACATCCTCCCTGAGTCAAACTCAGGGAAAGCAAACGGCTGTGTAGAACTCTCTGCATGCAGAGTCCAAAGCCCTGCTGCTTTTATCAGCTGGCTAGTCTTGAGCAAGCCCCTCAGCCTCTCAGACTCAGCTGAGTCAGAGGCCCAGCACTTCAGCCCAGGAAATAAGTGTTGATTTTCCACTGAGCTTGAGCTCTGGGCAGGGCTGGCTGTTAACCACAAGGCCCTATCTTTGCAAACTTCCCAGGCCAACTCTGCTGACCCACCCTGTGAGCCCCTGAGAACTCTGAAAACTGGGTGAGGCAGGCAGGACAGGATTATCCCTAATGAGGACTGAGAATTGGTTGCAGAGAGGCTTTGAGCCTTGCCCAAGGCCAGCCAGATGATAAAACACCAAGCCCTTTGTCCTCTACCTGCAGAGCTCTATCTACTGTCTTGCAAGAATGAGACCAGGGCCAAGGCAACTCAGCACCACGGCGCCCCCTGGAGGCGGTACCAGAATCCACCGGATGAGCTCTTTTCCTCTTACCTGGTCCTTTCTGCACTCCACTCCAATGAACCATTAGATAGGGCCTGTCCAGGCAGGAGTTAATCCTGCTCCATAACGTTTGTGGCCACCCTACAGCAGAGAAAGAGGACTGAACTAGGAGTATTGAGCTAAGGGAAGAGTCAGGGAGAGTTAGAAATCCAAAGACCTAAATTCTACCTATGTGAGCCTAGACATGAGTCTTTCCTCCTCTGGTCAACAAAGGCAGGTGATCTCTCCAAGGAAAAGATACCTCCCTTCCCTTCTAACACACTGTTTCCTGGCTGTGCAATGTGGCCACAAGGGGTCGCTGTACCCACATTTATGAAGAATTACCCTAAGCCATCCACACTTGGCCTGGCTTCTGAGTACTGGACCTGGGAAGAGTACGGTGGATCCCCAAATGTTTTTTAAAAAACCTTTCAGAATATGACAATTCCTTCACTTCACGGCTCTATGGTGGGTAGGACTTAGTGGGACTCTTGGAAGACAAAGCTGTAATTACCTGGGCAAACCAAGAGCATAAATTCAGTGAGATCTAGACGTTTCCCTAAGCCTTCTGAATGGAGATAGAACAGAACACCTAAAGCAAAATCCCACCAGATAAGAATGACATGCATGTGAGCGTGCATACAAATACAAACACAATGACGTGTGTGCATATTCACACACATACACATACACACAACCCATTAGCTTCTTAGTCTTGGACAAGTCAGTGAAGCTCTAAAAGCATCAGCTTCCTGGGGTCCACCTTCTGAAAAGAGGCATGCTGAAGCACCAAGCCTGCCCCTCTTCCTACAGCAGCCTAGTAGATAGTAAATGAGAAAACAGGGGCAAAAGGGCCACAGGAGCCTGGAGCAACCTGCAACAATACTCCAGAATTTTGACAGAATAAAAAGTACTCCAGAGCAAAGATGGAAGTAGTTACAGAGCTGACAGGCAGTTCTTGGCCAACACTACAGGCCTAGACAAAAGGGCAGAGAGGATGTGGATTAGTTTGAGACCCACGAGATAGAGTTCAGGTTCCTTGGCATGTCTCAGCCAGTAAACCCTCCATGAGGTGGCCTCCTACTGCCTCCAACCTGCCCTTGTCTCTCGCCAGCCCCTCCTCACTCCAGAAAATAGCTCCAAGAAGCAAGTCCCAGACCCTTCAGGGTGCCACATTGTCCCCACCAGGCCTTACAGATTCAGTTCCTCCTGCCCCCAAACACTGTCCCCGTTCAGGGTACAAACAAATCTAGCCCATCACCAGGCCTTGCTCTGGCACTTTCTCCATGGGACTGAAAAGAGTACCTGTTGAGGAAACCCAATTTGTTGAGCTATCTCTGCATGTGTCAGCTGGGGTCATTGTATTCACCCTGACAAATAGCCCCAGCCTGGCCCAGAGCAGCCCCACCAGGAGGAGATACTGAACAAAGGAGCCAATGGCTTGATAAAAGTGTACCTGGGCACTGCTTGTAACCAACCAGCAGGGGGCGCTCCCAGGAGCCAACCCAGGGCCTCTCACCCCTACCCCACCTGCACGTCTGCAGACTTGACTCTTCCACTTCTTGCTCCACTGTCCTGATGTTTCCCTGCCTTGACTACCGTTCCTCTGACAACCTCCAGCCGGTCTCTATCATGCTAACGGGAGCAGATCAAAGAACTCCTGGTTTGCCTGGGTGGAGGTAAGAACAGTGTGTTCCTGTGGCTGAGATGCTGTGCCTAGCAGGCAGGGCTTGGGAAGATCAAAGCCATCAGCACAACTGATTGTCACGTCCAAAGGGATTGTAAGGAATTGCCTGACCCAACACCCTCGTTCCATTAGAAGCATTCTGGGGTAAACTAAGGCCAAAGCTCTGATCTTAGAAAATCTATTTAAAACATAATGCCAGGTGTCAGCATCTCAAGCCTGTAATCCTAGCTACTCAGGAGGCTGAGATCTGAGAATCACAGTTCAAAGTCAGCCTATGTAGTCTGTGAGACTTATATCCCTAATTATCCACCAAAAAGTGGCAAGTGGAGGTCTGACAAGTGGTAGAGCACCAGTCTTAAGCCAAAAAGCTCATGGGCAGCACCTAGGACCTGAGTTCAAGCCCCAATACTGCACAAAGTAGGAATGAGAGAGTGAGGGGGAAGGGAGGGAGGGAAGGAAGATAGCTTCCTTTTGTCTTGTTGGTTCCTTTATCTGCTTTTGGGAGGGGGGCACAGAAATGTTAGGGGGCACAGAAATGGTGGGACAAAGGGTGAATATGTGTAGCAGTGATACTCACTAGACTGCTGAAAATGGACTGTACAACTTATGGATGCAGACAGGAGGGAAAAACGGAGACAGCAAGGGAAAGGTAATATTATTTTAAAAAGAAATATATTCTTTATCTGACTTAGGTAACTGTAAACCCTCTGTGCATTACCTTTACAATAACAATTTTAAATGCATGAAAAGAAGAAAACATACAGGATTATATGCACATATACGCAAACAAATTGACTAAAGTATGGTATATCCAGGAGGAGATTCCAGTGGTATAACTCCTCTGAACAACTAACCAGCACATTAACAAAGCAAATACCCAGAAGTTGAAGCATGTTTTGTTAGGGGAGGTCAAGGGAAGTGGGGACAAAGGAATTGGGAGAGAGAGCGTGGGTGGAAAAATTCATGATATTCAATATACATGTGAAAGTGGACCCCAGGTAATGAGGGATGGAGAGAGAAGGATGTAAAGGGTGACTCTGATCAAGATGCAATGAGCTCATAAACAAGCTGACACGTCCACTCAAACCCCCTTTGTACTATGACTGAATATAACAGAAATAAAACCAAAGAGAAAGAAAGAAGAAAAGAAAAAAGAAAGAGAGGAAGGAAGGAAGGAAAGGAGGGAGGAAGGGAAGGGAAAGGAGAGAGAAAGAGTAAAAGGAAGGAAAGAAAGAAAGAAAGAAAGAAAGAAAGAAAGAAAGAAAGAAAGAGGGAGGGTGGGAGAGAGGGAGGAAGGGAGGGAGAAATGAAGGAAAGAAGAGAGGGGGAGGGAGGGAGGAAGGAAGGAAAGAAGCAAGGGAGAAAGAAAAGAAGGAAGGAAGGGAAGGAGGGAGGGAAGAAGGAAAGAAGCAAGGAAGGAAGGAAGGGAAGGGAAGGGAAAGGAGAGAGAAAGAAAGGAAAAGGAAGAAGGAAAGAAAGAAGCAAGGGAGGGAGAGAGAAAAGAAGGAAGGAAGGGAGAGAGGGAAGGAGGGAAGAAGGAAAGAAGGGAGGGAAGGAGAGGAAGGAAGAGAGAAAGAAAGGAAAAGGAAGGAAGGAAAGAAATGAAGGAAGGAAGAAAGAGAGAGGGAGGGAGAGAGGGAGGAAGGAAGGAAGAAAGGAAGGGAGGAAGTTAAAAATCATTAGAGTCCTAAGGTGCTAAGAGGGTGAATCTGATGTCAGATCAACTGCCCTGGGCATGATTTGGGCAAGTGACTTTGTTCCTGTGAGCCTCATTTCCTGCCCTGCAAATGGAAACAATGCCTACCTCCCTCACGTGGTGGCTGTGAGAAACAGGAATGGGACACCCCTGCCCTGTGCCTGTCACAGAGAGCCTCGTTGACAGCCCGGTCAGGGGAGGCTTCATCTGCCCCTTCTTCAGGAGGACTGGCGGTCTGGGTCTGCACCTGCTGACCTGCACAGCTGCCTCCAGCACTGGACTGTGAGCCCAGAAGGACAAAGATGTCCCCCTGTTCTGTGCACAATTAAGTTTCTAGCCACTGATGGAGAAGAGGCTTGTTAATTAATTAATTGATGATTTTTTTTTCATCAGTGGCTGCCAGAGGGTCTGAAGAAGGAATGAAAACAGAAAGGGACTTCACTCAATTTGAGATTTTTCATAGTTATTTTCTTATTTTTAATCGTTATTATCAAGATGATATACAGAGGGGTTACAGTTACATAAGTCAGGTAAAGAGTACGTTACATTTTGGACAATGCCATCCCCTTCCCTCGCTCTCTCCCAGTTTTTCCTTCACATCCCCACCCACAATTTGTAAAATTCATTTTCAACATAGTATCTGGAGAGTATCATTGCTGCATTTGTTCACCCTTTGTCCTTCCATTTCTGTGCCTATCCTTACCCGACCCCTCCCACCAAAGACTTACCAATGAACAAACAGAAAAGAAAAACAGAAATAAAGAAAAAAACCCTCTTGTTTCCATTTCCTGGAGTTCATGTCAGTAAGTATAATTTTATATGATCAGAAGCACATAGGCATTTTTTTGTGCCTTTCTGTTCCTCTAAGAGTATCTTCCTTTGGTCTCATTGTGTGTGAATGCCTAGAGACCTGTATAAGTTACTATGTCCCCATGTAGTTTAGATCTAGCTTCCCTGTAGGGGAGAAAACATGTGCCATTTGTCTCCATGAGCTTGGCTTACCTCACTTAACATGATTTGTTCTAGATCCATCCATAATATTCTTTGTAATGGCTGGTAAAATTCCATTGTGTATAGGTATCACATTTTTTTTCATCCACTTATCTACTGTAGAGCATCTGGACTGTGTCCACAACTTAGCTATTGTGAAGAATGCAGCAACCAACATGGATGTGCAAGTGTCTTCATGGTATTCTGGCTTGTGATGTTCTGGGTAGATGCCGAAGAGTGGTAATGACCGTGTCATTAGGAAGCTCTATGAAAAACAGCTATTTTTAATGACTTGCCTTTCCTTTCTTGCCCTTTCTACTTTGCTCTGCTCTCCTCCTCCTGGACTTTCTATCTGTTGCTTCGTCTTTGAATTTGCCATTGCGTTTCCTAAGAATTCTCTCAGACAGCCTCCATCTGGTAGCCGGAACAGAGAAGGAGATTGATTTCATTCCTGTTTGGACTTGAGATACAAAGACAGCATCAGAGCCGGAGGCCAAGGGAGCCAGCACAGCGTCGGCCTAGACAAGTAGAAGACTCTAAGGGGAGGAGCCCTGGAGATCAAAGCTCTGAAGATTTATGAGTGTCAGAATAATAGGATGGTGGAGTCCAGAGGTCTTTCAGAGACCCTCCAGCTGTCACCTTCATTCCTCTACAATTTTATTCACCCATCCTACTTTTGGCAAGTGCAGAAACTTCTGGAGAAACTGGGGTCCCAAGAAAGAATCTAGCTATGCAAGGTCATCCACATCATTGCTTGTCACGCAAGACGGTTTGGGCAAGCTTCTGCTTATGGCAGTAGCTGGCTTCTGTGTTTATTCGGGAGCTCAATCATAGTTTCAGACCATGGAGGATGGGCAGAAAAAGAGCAGAAGCTTTGAGACCAGGCCAAACTGGATTTCATCCTGTGCTTGATCACTGCTACACTGTGCGATCTCAGCTGAGTTACTTCGCTTTTCTAAGCTAGTGCTTCCTGACCTGTAAAATAGGTATAAGGGTCCTAGCTCCAGTGGGTCCAAATTCCTAGATTCAAATCCCTGGCCCCACAGCCTGAGTATCTAGGAATGAATCTAAATGGTCACTAAGGTGGGTGACAGAAACTGAATTCCATGATGACCTACTCAAAATAAAGCTATTTGCAGAAAATTCTCATTGAAACCAATACAACCACTTAACAGCCTTTCTAAGTGACTTAGGAAGTCAGGAATGTCACAATGGAATTACTTTATGGTACCTGTTTTCTCATTTCTCCAGCATGAAGGCCCAGCAGACATTATCTTGACCCTAGCTATTAACAAATATATAGACAAAAGGCTGGGAATATAGGGCTGGGAACATGCGCTGAGCCCTGTTTGATCTCTAGCACTGTGGGAAAGGGAGAAAGGAAGAAAAAGAAGAAAGGGAGAGGGAGGGAGGAAGAAAAGGAGGGAGAGAGGTGAAGAGGGAGGTGTGTTTCCTACACAGGATGGAGTTCGTGTGTGCTAGAGATGAGGTCTGTATATGCTCTTTAATTCTGCTTAAAAATGTATTTCTAATTTAACTGTTTAAGATAGTTTTTTCCCTGTTAATTGGCAGTTGTGTTGATGTTACTGGGTTTTCTACAGAGTGCCAAGAGGCCAAAATTTAAAGCTTAGTAATCGTAGCAGTAGTAGTAGTAATTTGGACCAGTCCTGGGGCCTGGGTGCTGTCCCTGAGCTTATTTTGCTTAAAGCTAGCACTCTATCACTTGAGCCACAGCTGCTCCACTTTTGGTTTGGGTTTTTTATTTTTTAGTAGTTTATTGAAGATAAAAGTCTCATAGAGGAGCTGGGAAGGTGACTCAGTGGTAGAGGGCTTGCCTTGCATGCATGA
The DNA here is from genome assembly GCF_024711535.1 of Dipodomys merriami. Classification (NCBI taxonomy): domain Eukaryota; kingdom Metazoa; phylum Chordata; class Mammalia; order Rodentia; family Heteromyidae; genus Dipodomys; species Dipodomys merriami. Next base: position 26,832,885 of record NW_027203270.1, on the reverse strand, counting down.
GGCCCTGGGTTCGATTCCTCAGCACCACATAAGCAAAAAGAAAAAAGCCAGAAGTGGCGTTGTGGCTCAAGTGGTAGAGCGCTAGCCATTAGTTGAAGAGCTGAGGGACAGTGCCCAGGCCCAGAGTTCAGGCCTAACGACTGGACTCCAAAAAAAAAAATTTTTTTTTAAAGTCTCATAGACTTTTCTGCCTGGGCTGGCTTTGAATCATAATCCTCAGATTTCAGCCTCCTAAGAAGCTAAGATTACAGAGATAAGCTACCAGCACCCAGCTAGGCTGATTATTTTAAACCACAAAACTATAGATGGCTTTGTTACAAACAAAAGATGGCTGATAGAAAAAAAACTAACCAATACTTTTTTTTGCCCATTGGTTCTCCATTCCCACTTGCTAGTTAGCTTTCTTGTCACTATGACAGAACACCTGACATCCACAACCTGAAAGGAGGAAAGAGCTGTTTTTACTCATGGCTTCAGAGGTTTCAATCCATCCAGGCAGGGAGAATGTGATGGAAGAGAGCAACTCACCTCATGGCAGCCAGGAAGCAGAGAGAGACACAGACAGAGACAGAAATTCAAATAGCTGACTTTCTTCTTTTTCCCCTTTCATCCTCCCTGGGGCCTCCCCCTAAGAGACTATGCTTTCTGCATTCAGGGTGTGTATTGCCTCTTAGTAAATACACTCTGGAAACAGACAACGGTATGCTTTACTAACCTCCCAGGTACCTCCTAATCCAATCAAGTTGACTATCAAGATTAACTATCACACTGCCTAATCTCAGAGGACAAAAAAGGTCAAAGTCCAAGTCTAATTTGTATCTGGAAAACTTTATTAGGAAGTCAGGATCAGGAAATGAGTAAGGTTACCCCAGGTCACACAGAAGAAGAGAGAGAGGTCTTCTCAATCCAGAGGTCATCAAAGCCCAGAAGGAAAAGAAGCTGATAAATGGCCAGAGACACAATGCCAAGTCAATCCAGTCCCCAATGAGTACCAGGATATGTTGCCAGCTAGCTCTGATATCAGGATACACTGCGTAGGATCCTTCCAGGATTTGCCCACCTGGAGGATGCTCACCTGGAGCTGGGCAATGAAAGTTGTCGGGAGTTCTAATACCGAATTTTGTGGCCTGGGGAGAGATAAAAAGGAGGAGAGGACTTCAAGTGGGAGCTTGGAGAAAGCTGGGGAAACTGGGCACACAGAATCTGAAGCTAAAAGAGCTAAGAAACTCAAAGAGCTGAGGTGGAATTAGTAGGAGTTCAACCAACCTGTGGCCTCCTCTAATTCCACATCTCTCCTACAACAACTAGGACAGATGCTTCCATCTCTGAGGATGGGAAGTTCCCAGGTCAGGCTTCCCCACCTGCCCATGGCTGTGTTAGTAAAGTCTTTAGACAGTGAGGGAAAAGATGGGCCAACCTCTCCACTAGATGAACACGCGTGCCCCTGAAGTACCGTTTGAGACATAAGACCTAAAATGGAATGTCCACAGCTACTGCAAGGCCCTCTGAACTAAACACCTATTGTTTTACTGTAATTTCACAGTAAGTCTTCATAAAGGTCCATGTATAAAAAGGGAAATTTTTCCCATGGATCATACCTGCATGTTCCTTACATTTAGATGAGCATGTTCATTATAAACTTCCTCTGGAAGTTGTGTCAGGTAACACAATGACATTATTAAGTACTGGCTGTGAAGCCACACAGGGCTCCACATAGGATTTGTATGATCTTGAGTAAATTAGTTACTTTTCTGAACTGCATTTTCCTTCCATGGACCCTACCTCATAGAGTATAGTGGGAAATGTAGCTGACAATGCACAATTTTCAGTCAATTGCCTCTATTGCTAAGACTTGGGCCTATGAGGAGATTTGGTCCTAACTTTATCCAAAGTTGTTGAAAACAATGGTCAACCCTACATCAAAGGCTGGTCTATGGTATCTCACTGAAGATCTTCCTAAAATCCAATTCTGCTTAGAATGTGTATCCTTCCCCCAAAGAAATTCAAAGATATACAACAACAAAAAAAGAGTGGTTGTTGAGCATTCATGAGGCCCTGGATTCAATCCCCAATGCTACAAAAAAATAAATAAGCAAGATAAAATAAAACCACTTGATTCTTCCCCCAGAATTACCCCTTACCTTGTGAATGATCATCACAGTCTTCCGATTTTGAGGAAGAAGACTGAGACTGGGATGGCCTTCTACCTCCTCCCATGGATCCGCTTCCTCCTCCAGAACTACTTCCTCCTCCATAGCAGCCCCCACTTCCTCCTCCAGAACTACTTCCTCCTCCATAGCAGCCCCCACTTCCTCCTCCAGAACTACTTTCTCTACCATATTGGCCTCCACTTCCTCCTCCAGAACTGCTTCCTCCACCACACTGGCCTCCACTTCCTCTTCCAGAACTGCTTCCTCCACCATACTGGCCTCCACTTCCTCCTCCAGAACTGCTTCCTCCACCATACTGGCCTCCACTTCCTCCTCCAGAACTGCTTCCTCCACCATACTGGCCTCCACTTCCTCCTCCAGAACTGCTTCCTCCTCCATAGCTGCCCCCACTTCCTCCTCCAGAACTGCTTCCTCCACCATACTGGCCCCCACTTCCTCTTCCAGAACTGCTTCCTCCACCATACTGGCCTCCAATTCCTCTTCCAGAACTGCTTCCTCCTCCATACTGGCCTCCACTTCCTCCTCCAGAACTGCTTCCTCCACCATACTGGCCTCCACTTCCTCTTCCAGAACTGCTTCCTCCACCATACTGGCCTCCACTTCCTCCTCCAGAACTGCTTCCTCCACCATACTGGCCTCCACTTCCTCCTCCAGAACTGCTTCCTCCTCCATAGCTGCCCCCACTTCCTCCTCCAGAACTGCTTCCTCCACCATACTGGCCTCCACTTCCTCCTCCAGAACTGCTTCCTCCACCATACTGGCCTCCACTTCCTCCTCCAGAACTGCTTCCTCCACCATACTGGCCTCCACTTCCTCCTCCAGAACTACTTCCTCCTCCATACTGGCCTCCAATTCCTCCTCCAGAACTACTTCCTCCTCCATACTGGCCTCCACTTCCTCCTCCAGAACTACTTCCTCCTCCATACTGGCCTCCACTTCCTCCTCCAGAACTGCTTCCTCCACCATGGCTCCCTCCACTTCCTCCACCATAGCTCCCTCCACTTCCTCCACCATAGCTGCCTCCACTTCCTCCACCATAGCTGCCTCCACTTCCTCCACCATAGCTGCCTCCACTTCCTCCTCCATGGCTTCCTCCACTTCCTCCTCCATGGCTCCCTCCACTTCCTCCACCATAGCTGCCTCCACTTCCTCCACCATAGCTGCCTCCACTTCCCCCTCCATGGCTTCCTCCACTTCCTCCTCCATGGCTTCCTCCACTTCCTCCACCATAGCTGCCTCCACTTCCTCCTCCGTGGCTTCCTCCACTTCCCCCTCCGTGGCTGCCTCCACTTCCTCCTCCGTGGCTGCCTCCACTTCCTCCTCTCCTTCCTTTGCCACTTCCAAAGCCACTTTGTCCAGCTCCACTAGAGTCACTGCCAAAAAAAGAAGAGATAAAATGAGTGAACTTCATATACTATACAAGAATAAACCTGCACTGAGTCAAGACTCAAATACAAATCTTGTTTCCTTCCTAGGAAGCAGAGGACCAAAAGCTGCAGTGGCAGCAGAGCTGGGAAGCGGGCCCTGCTGCTGGAGAACCCTCCCCTCTCTGGCACGGGGCTGGGCAGCCCTTACACTTATTGTCATTACCTTTCCTGAGCTCAAATGTCCTAGGTTTCCACCCATCCCACCACAGGATAAAGTCCTGGATCCATCAGACCCTTGCATACAACATCTTCTCTAGCTGCCCCTTCAGATGGGCAGACAGGCCTAGGAAGTCCCAACGGGGCTCCACGGTACACCAAAGACTTACAAGTCTTCCTGGCCTCCCTCAAGGAGGCGGCGGTAGGTCTGAATTTCCTGCTCCAGCTTCATCTTGATGCAGAGCAGAGTGCTGTATTCCTGATTCTGGCACTCTATCTCTGCCCGAATCTGTACAAGCTGGCATTCAAGTTCACTGATTTGCCCCTGGATCTGCTGTAGCTGGCCACAGTAGTTGTTCTTGGTGTCTTCCAAAGCCTTTTCCAGGGCTGATTTCTAAGAGGGGGGGCGGCAAAAGGAGATCAGTCAAGGCCTTTTATGCCCATCCCCACCCTGGCAGAAAATCCACAGTGGCTCCACCAACCGTGCTGAGCTGACCCTGCAGCTCAATCTCCAGCTCCTGGGCGCTGCACCGAAGCTGGGCCAGCTCCCTCTGGTTGCTCTCCATCTCTTGGCCACTAGTTGTCACTTCTTGTTCAATCTGAGTCATCTGCAAACCCAAAGGCTCAGTTAGGACCAAGCAAGGCCAGGCGCTTCAACGGACAAGACTCTGCCTCACCTACCAAGATCTTCCCTGTGAAGACCAAGGCTGAGCCTAGCCAAAGATACTTTGAGTTCTGGGTTCCTCAGACTGGCAGAGTTGTCCAGGTCACACGACAGGATATATTCCTTCTCCTCCTTGGCAAAGTTTCAAAGCCATTCATACTGTCCCCAATCTCTCTCTCTCTCTCTCTCTCTCTCTCTCTCTCTCTCTCTCTCTCTCCCCCTTTCTTTTTCTCCCTCTCTCCCCCCTTCTCTCTCTCTTTCTCTCTCTCATACACACACACACACAAATTAACAAAGTCTTAAATAATATAACATTATAGTAAGTTGTTCATGTTCTAGTTTTGTTCACACACACACCCTGAACTATGTATTTCTTTTTGTTTTGTTTTGTGCCAGTATTAGGGCTTGAACTCAGAAGCAGGGTACTGTTCCTTTTTTACTCAAGGCTGATGCTTGACCCACAGCACCAACTTCTAGGTTTTTTTGGTGGTCAGATAAGAGATAAAGAGTCTCATGGACTTTTCCTGCTCAAGCTGGCTTTGAACTGTGATCTTCAGACATTAGCCTCCTGAGTAACTGAGTAACTAGCATGACAATCGTGAGCCCCTGGCATCCACCTAAACTATGAGCTTCTTCAGGGTAACAAACTTGTTTAGCTCGTCTCTGAGATACCTGCACTTTCTCCCAAGAAAGTGGCACTGAGAAGTTACTCTACAGTTGTGTCTGGGTGCAGTGATGGAAGAGAGGTGAGTGGAAGATCGTTGGATGTAGCCATACCAAGAGGTGGACAGGTGGGAGGATGAGGGGTGGGAGAAAGAAGGCAAGGAGGGCAGGGACACATGGATAGAGGGACAGGAGATTGAAGGGGCAGCACACGCTGCTCACCTGGGACTCATATTGTTGTTCGATCTCCTTCCGGTTCCTAGCAATGATCTGCTCATACTTCTCACGCATCTCATTGAGAGTCCGAGTGAGATCTTTGCTAGGAGCAACGTTTATCTCCACGTTGACATCCCCGTCATTCTGGCCAGTCAGCTGGCTCATCTCCTGCCAGAGAAGAAGGAGACATGAGGTCAGGTGCAAGATCCCCCTCACCCTTTTTTCAGATCTTGCTCACATGTCCCTCAGAGTACAAAGAAAGGACATAGCTGAGAAATCAAGGCTCAACCACCACCCCAACTGGTGTCCTCTTCAGGAGGACATTGCTCTATAGCGCCTCCTGCTGTTTGTGCCCTTCTGTACCCAATAGGCCACAGTAGTAGACTCCTACTTCCTGGTGGTTCTTCTTGAGGGCCTTTAGTTCCTCTTGTAGGGACTCATACTGTATCTCCAGGTCAGCCCTTGCCATGTTCAGAGTATCCAGCACCTTCTTCAAGCCATTGATGTCAGCCTCCACTGATTGCTCCAAGGTCTGCTCCATCTCAAATCTGTAGGCCAGCCAAAAGTACGGCATGATCAAAAGGATGACTGGTCCTACAAGGATCTCTAGAGCACTCGGAGAAGAGGAAGGACAGACTGCAGCAGAGGGAGAAGAGGGCAAAGCTCACTTAATCCTAAAGTCATCCATCATCATTCGAGTGTTGTCAATGTCCAAGAGGGTTTTGCTACCACGCTGTGTCAGGTCCAGAATCTGAAATAAATAAATAAATAGAAGATGGCATGAAAACCATGACTCCTTGTTCCCAAACTCACTGCTTGAAGAGAAGGAGGCCAGATAAAACCATAGGAGGGAAGAAACCCATCCAGGAAGAGATTCAAGAAGCAAAAGGAGCTTTCCAACAGGTTGCTTTCATTGAGCAACTATTTGAAGAGCTCCTGCAGAGGACACTACAGGACTTAAAGATCCATGAGAGACTGCTCTTCAAGCAGCCTACCATCAATTATAAAATCCAAGGTAATACAAAAAGGAGAAATTGTTTATGGTTATGAAAAGTTAAGAAAGACATCAGGAAGGTGGTGGTGATTGATTGAATTAAGCCCTCTAGAAACATCACATTCAAGGCATGAAGATAGAAAAGCAAGAGGACAAGGTGAAGAACCAGACTGTGAGTTTCCTGGGGTTGAGGGCTAAGTCTGGTACACCAAAGGAATGGAGTAAATGAATAGACAAGTAGATAGACATAAGGATAGATGGAGGGAGAGAAGGAGATAGGGAGGGATTCCATGCCCAGATCTCAAGATCCTCTCCATCAGTTGAATAAATATCTATCTAGTTCCAAAAGATGAAGATGACAAGATGAAGATAAGCATCTTCTAGGAACCCAAGAGAAGGAAGAAGGAAGAAGCAGGATTGAATTTAAGACCAGGCCCCAGCCTTACTCATATTAATCGAAGCTTCTTCTCTGCTTTTATACCCTGAAAGTAAGAAGAGTTTGAAAAACAGACAAACAAACAAACAAAAACAGAACATAAGCCAAAGCCTCAGCCTTTGAGCCTTCAGGAGACCAACACGGATTTGTTTCTAATGAAAGTTTAAAGTGTCTGCCTATTGTCTAGGTTTAGCTTCAAATCTACTATCCTATGGAGTAGGGGAAGACTGAAAGAGTGACAGAGGCAGAGACATAGAGAGACAGAGACACAGAAAGAGATAGAGAGAGACAGGTAGAAAAGCAGAGAAACTGAGACCAAGAGAGAGAGATCTCTAGGAAAGTCCCGGGACCTACCTGGTCCTTGAGGTCTTCAATAGTATCATAGTAAGGGGAGTAGTCCTTCTGGAAGATTCTGGGCCCCTTGTACTGATACCACTCCTGGATCTGCTTCTCCAGGTGAGTGTTGGCCTCTTCTAGTGCCTGTACCTTATCCAAGTAGTTAGCCAGCCGGGAATTGAGGTTCTGCATGGTGACCTTCTCATTGATGGCCAGAATGCCACCATTACTGCCTCCAGCTCCACCTCCAAAGCCTCCTCCAAGACCCCCAGATCCACCAAAGCCTCCAGCACCGCTACCTAAACTCCCTGAACTAAAGCCCCCACCAAATCCTCCACCATAGCTGGACCCAAAACTTCCACCACCTCCCCTCCCACAGGCCCCAAAGCTGCCTCCACCATTGAAGCTACTGAAAGAGCTGAACCCTCCTCCTCCTCCTCCTCCTCCTCTGGCCCCTGTGGAGCTGAAGCGGCTGAAGGAAGAGCTCATACTGCCCCCACTGCCCCCGCCACCCCCACAGCTGCTGCCACCGCTCCACAAGGATGATTGTCTGCAACTCATGGCCCTGCCTGCCGTTCACGGGATCGCTGCTGTCCCCACGGCCGTCTACTTATAACCCCCCACCACTGAAGGTGGCCTGCCTAGGTGTGCCCTGGTCTGTGTGTGCCAGCCTTCCACCCACCCCACCCCCTCCCCAGACTCAGCAAAGGTCTGGGATACAGGACAGACAGGCAGCCCCAGGCTCTGCGTCCCTTGGACTGCCCCACAGGGGGCCCAGCCTCTCTCCATTGTGTAGGATAATTTGATGACATTAGGCTGTCAAAGGCTCCATAAATCAAGTCTCTTGCCAAGGGGGGTTGACCTATATCCCACAGTCTAGTCGCCAGGTGACCTTGACGGCAGGCCTGAGACTTTGTCCCTCTCAGGAGCCAAGAGAAAAACTCCCAGAGGGAAAGTCATCTGCTGAGGGATGACCATCACTGGGCATAACCCTCTCCTTCCATCTCCCCCTCCGCACCTGGGCCCTCAGGAGAGCCCACCTGCGCTGAGTCAGGACTGGGGTACAAGGAGATTAAGGGAGGCTGAGGGAGACACAGCTCCTGCCCTCTTGGAGTCCCCCCTCCCCCCCCCCATCCCCCGCCACTGAACAGAAACTCAATTCCTTCTCCCAGGATCTCCCTATTGACAGGGAAGACAGGAGCTCTGCCTTTAGGAGCCCCTAGATGGCTGAGGAGACAGGAGGCATGGCCAAAGATGGAGGGACGTGTGAAGCAGCATGTCTGCCAAGCTCCAGAACAGCCCACAGAGGACTGGGTGGATAAAGAAAGCCAACCCAAGCCGGGCAGGCGCCACTGGCTCATGCCTGTAATCCTACCTGCTAAGGAGGCTGAGATCTGAGGATCAGAGTTCAAAGCCAGCCCAGGAAGGAAAGTCCATGAGACTCATCTCCAATAAACCACTCAGAAAACCGGAAGTGGTGCCGTGGCTCAAGTGGTAGAGCGCTCACCTTGAGCTGAAACGCTGAGGGACAGCGCCCAGGCCCAGAGTTCAAGCCCCACAACCGAAAAAAAGAAAAAAGGAAAGAAAACGAAAGCCAACCCAATCAATAAAGTGCTGCTGATGCTGGCTGGACACATCTTGTATAGGGCCCAGTGGTGGGCATGAATTTGGTTGAATACCCGTCTGTACTGAGCCATAGAGGTTGCAGATACAAACATGGGCTCTATTTTTGCTCCTGGAAGAAATTCCCATACAGATCCTGGTTCCCAGAGCCAGAAAAAAAGGAATACAAGAAGTCTGTGGGGGGCTGGGAAGGTGGCTCAGTGGTAGAGTGCTTGTTGCATGCCTGAGGCCCTGGGTTCGATTCCTCAGCACCACATAAGCAAAAAAAAAAAAAAAGAAAAAAGCCCAAAGTGGCGCTGTGGCTCAAGTGGTAGAGCACTAACCTTGAGCTGAAGAGCTGAGGGACAGCTCCCAGGCCCAGAGTTCAGGCCCCACGACCGGACCCAAAAAAAAAAAAAAAAAGAAGTCTGTGGGCACTGATGTCCACCTAACCTCAGCACCCAGGCTCACTAGCTGGGAGACGTTGACCCCTTAATCATGCTCCAGTGTTTTGCTCGATTCCTCCTCTATAAAATGGTGAGACCACATGAGAAAGGCTCAAGATACATCAAACTGCTTCTAATTTGACCCCCTACGTCCCTCACAGCTCTGTGCTGTCCTACCCATCCTTCTCTATTCCTTCCCCTTCTCTTCCCGTTTACCAGATGTCCTCCCAACTCATACAGGGATCCAGGCCTGTAAAGCCAGCTACTTTAGAGGCCAGCCTGGGCAAAAATTGGCAAGACTCCATCTCAATCAAAATAGCTGATCATGGTTCCAGTTATACAGGAAGCATGAATTGCCTTGGATCATGGTCCAAGACAATTCTAAGAAAATATAAAAGACCTCATCTGAAACATAACAACAACAAAAACAAAAACCTTGAAAGGAAGAGACCAAAAGGATCAAGAGGGACCTGAAAGAGGACCTGTGGATGGCATTACAAAGGACAGCATTTCTGGAAGTGTTTCTGGATGAGACTATGTTCAATAATACAATGCTGAGTCAGGCGTGGTAGTACAGGTCTATAATCTTAGCACTCAGGAAGATCAACAATTTGAGGCCGGCCTGGATGACATATAGAAACAAAGCTTTGTCCCAAAGGAATATATATGTATATATATAATCGATTTTTGGAGCTGGGAGGTGGAATAGGAGCTTGGTGCATCCACTCCACGCATCAGCCTGGTATTGACGTACCTCAGGAATGGTGCACCCCTCCTACAGTTGTGGTACTTAAAGACAGATGTGCTAGTTATTGGAGCTCTGCCTTTGCAACCCAATAGCCTCCTGTTGCACCAAAATGTCCTAGTCCTGTTTTCTGGGCTAGTGACATCTTTGCCTATTCAATGGACATCCATCCTCCCTAGATCTCTGCTCTGGAGGCCTTGCTTCCTTCCCGCCCTCATCAGTCATGTCCACTTCCTCCCTACTTCCCCCATCACCCAGGATGGGGCCGGGGGGGAGGGGAGGGAGAAGGTAATAAATCACATCATAGAAAATATATTTCCTTTTCTATTTTTCAATCTTTTTTTTAAAGACAACCTATCAACAGGACTTCATGTTCTTGCTTCTGAGAGTTTGCATTCAAGGCTGAAGATAAGAGTGTCTTGCAGCCGGGCACCAGTGGCTCATGCCTGTAATCCTAGCTACTCAGGAGTCTGAGACCTGAGGATTGCAGTTCAAACCCAGCCCAGGCAGAAAAGTCTATGAGACTCTTATCTCCAATAAACTACTCAGAAAGAGCCAGAAGTGGTGCTGTGGCTCAAGTGGTAGAGTGCTTGAGCACAAAGAGGCTGAGGGACAGTGCCCAGGCCCAGGCCCTGAGTTCGAGCCCCAGCACTGGCAAAAAAAAAAAAAGTGTCTTGGATTTATCTGTCCAGGATAGTTTTGAACAGGGGTCCTAAGATACCAGCCTCTTGAGTAGCTAGGATTACATGCATGAGCTACTGGCACTCTACTCAAAGATTTTTTTTAGTTGGCATACATTTGTTATCAAGGGGGAGTTATGGTGACATTTACACACATACACGCACACACACATACACACACACACACACACAAATATACAATGTATTCTGATCAGACTCACCTTCTCCATCACTCTTCTGGGTTCTTTTGTTTCTTTTTTTTTTTTCAATAAGTTTTTTTATTGTGAAAATACAGAGGGGTTACAATTACATGAGCAAGGTAATGAGTACATTTCTTTTTTCTTTTTTTTTTTTTTGTCAGAGGTGGGGCCTGAACAGCTCTGGGCCTGGGCACTGTCCCTCAGCATTTCAGCTCATTGTTAGTACCCTACCACATGAGCCACAGAGCCACTTCCAGCTTTTTTCTGCTTATGTGGTGCTGAGGAATCGAACCCAGGGCCTTATGCATGCAAGGCAAGCACTCTACCACTGAGCCACCTTCCCAGCCCATGAGTACATTTCTTATCAAGCATGGTTGCCTCCTCCTTTGTTTTTCCCCTACCATCCCTGCCCTCCCATCTCCACAACTACACTCCTCCACCCTATCGCTCTTCTTTACCCCCGGGCCTGTCAATCACCAAAATATGTTCAATAAATATTTAAATGAGTGGCACGGAGTATGTTAATTACTAAATTAGATTGAACAGAGCAAGTTGGAGGCCTTTGGTGAGTGTCTAAAACATGGGAAACTCCCCAGCCAAGGCTGGTGGAGGATGTGGCTGCCTAGTTCCTGGGGTTCCAAGCCTCCTTCCTACCAGCCTCTACTGAAAAAGCCAACACCAGGCTGCCAAGTGGTCTGAGGCCTGGGCTAGGCCTGGGCTAGGCCTGGGCTAGGCCTGGACTGGTTTCTCTTGTCCTTTCTTCTGCTTTGTCATCCTGACTCTGAAGTCACCTCTTCGGGTAGGATTCATACCCCCACATCCTGGTTCCTATGCTGAGCAGAAGAGAGGTTGGCAGAGCTCTGGGGACAGCGCACAGCATTTGTGTTCTGTCCTCAGCAATCTTAGTAGGCCCTGTCTGACAACTGGTCGGGAGCTCCAAGCCGTAGCACACTGTCCTGCTCCTTCTGGTCACCAGCCGTGGTGTTGAACTCGCCCATGCCCTCACCCCCACCTCCACTTCCCACCCTCCAGCACTCTGTCTCCAGAGCCCCTCCCCGATGCCCAGGACATTGAGCTGCCCTAGAGGACACTGAGCATCGACTCTCTCCCACACTAATCACCCAGGGCCAGCTAGGAAGGACTTGCCCCATTTTCATGGGGTGGGCTGTGAAGCTCGCCATCCCTCTGCATTGACTATAACCTCATTATGAAAATGAAAGTCCCCTCTCTGGCCAGCCCTCTGCCTGGACTGCAGGATTCCCTAACCACTTTCCTCCCTTCTGAGTAAGAACATGCCACAGGCCTTTCTACCGGATCATGTTGGCTCTCTGCCCTCATCCCCCAGTCCTCTCCACTGGGTCTCTAGGAACAGTACAGTAGGGTGAGCAACAATTCTCCAGTCAGGTACCACTCCACCATCTGCTGGCCTCACCTTCTCTACCCTTGTGGGCCTGGCTTCATTAACCTCATGGGAAGCCTCTGAATATTGTGCTGCCACGGGGTATAAATACAGTTCAGAAGAGATGGAGGAACCTCCCGATAAACGTTCAACTACTGCCTGTGTGTAGGCAGCCCCCTCCCCCATCCACACTCCCTCCCTCCCACTCTTCCTTCTCCTTCTCTCCCCTCCACATCTACCAGTCCTTCCCATGTCTGGCTCTGCTTTCCATGCAAAGAGGAGCTGGCCACGTGGGCACCTCCTTCCCTCCAGGCATAAGGTGTTCAGGTGGTTGGAGCTGGTCTCCCCCTTCTCTCAAGCTCTCTACCTGGCATGAGGAGCTAGGTAGACTAGGCAAAAAGGAGGCAGGACGAGGAGGCTTGGCCCGAGTGGAGGACCTCTTCTCTCTGCTGTGTACCGTGGCTCGCTCTTCCCTCGGGGCTCAGCATCTGCCAGCAGAACCCCATCTCACCCCCATCCTGGGGTGGGGGAAAACCCTCCAAAATCTGAACCAAGAATGGAGTCCCTGTAGCTCAGGAACACCCCATCGTATGAGTTCCAGGGAGAATGAATGCTGTTGCCTATAGCCGAGGTCAAGGCTGCAGTTCCTACCCCCAGAAGGGGGGTGGAGACGGACAGAAGAAACTGAGAGGCCGAGGAAGGACCAGAGAGGAAATCAATGGCGGATTCCACCTGTACGCTGTCCCCCACGGGGAACAGGGTCCTCCTCAGAGGGAGGGCAAGGCCCTGGAAGCCCTCTCTCTTGCCTGCACACAGCTTTCCACATCCCCACTTGCTCACCATTGTTGAGCCTCAGGTGGGGGCTGGGGAGACCCTGAGTCATCATGTGGCTGGCTGCTTGGGGGAAGGAGGGAGAGGGGGCAGGGGTGAGTCACAGCTCCTCTCCCGATGCACGGGCCCTCCCCTGCATGAGCCATCTAGGCAGGTGTGCACTGCCAGGGCTGGAGGTGCTGGAGATGCCTTCAACGCTGATTCTTTCTCATTCCATCGCCACCTGCCACCCCCACCTAGCCAGACCCCACCAGACCAAGGCAGCGAGGCCTTGTCAGACCAAGGCCTAGGCAGACCAAGGCCTTGTCCCCTGCCTCCACTAGACAGTGCTATTGAGCTGCTTTTCTGGCCTACTGTTTTGAGGGAGGGGTCTGGGCCCAGCTCTTGAGTCCAGGCCCTCTAGACAAGAGTACTGATTGGCATCAGAGCTCAAACAATGGCTGTCCCCTACTGGATGTGGGTAAGGTAGAGGAGATCTGGAAGGAAGGAGAGCTCACATGAGACCCTGGGACAGTCGCTTTGTCTATCCTTCTACTCTCCGTACAGAGTGGCACCCCCTCTGAGCCCACCAGTTTAATTTCCTCCCATCCCATTGTGGAGCCTGGTTCCAGTCAGATAGCCTGTGGCACCTTCTTTCCCCCCAAGGGAGCCCACTTTTCCCAGTAAACAGCAAGGGCGATCACCTGAACAGAGAGAATGCTGGCCCACCACAGCCAAGTCTAAGAAAGCCCATATTTGCACACCAGACCTCCTATAGGGGGTGCAAACTTGAATGGGACACCACCTCGAACAAAATATGGTGGAGAATTCTTAAACTTCCATCCCCACTGGTGACTGCATCTGCTTTGCTCTCTGTCTAGGCCAAGCAACCACTGAAATGTGACTACTCCCCCCAACCCAGATTCCATGACACAATTGAACAGGAGGTCCACCTTGGAGCCCTAGGACCCAGATCCCAGGACCCCTGGAAGGATCCTGAAGCCCTGCCTCCAGTAGGGTCCCTTCCCAGACTCTAAGGAAGCTCTTACAAATCTCTCTCCTCCCTGAGCTGTCCCCTTGTACCTCAAAATCCCCAATCCTCCAGCTCTGGGTCACTCACTCTCACTTTGCTTGCCACAGTCCAGGTAAAAAGATAATAAGGAGCCAGGCACCAGTGGCTCATGCTTAGAATCCTTGCTACTCGAGGTTGAGATCTGAGGGTCATTGTTCCAAGCCAGCCCAAGCAGGAAAGTCTGTGAGGTGCTTATCTCCAATTAACCAGCAAAAAAAGAGGCAGAAGTGGAGCTTCTGTGTCTCTTGAGTGGCTCGAGAGGTAGAGTGCTATCCTTGAGCAAAAAAAAAAAATCTCTGAGACAGTGCCCAGGCCCTGAGTTCTAGCCCCAGGACCAGAACAAAACAAAAAAATGAGGGAAAGGCAGAAAGGACAAATCTAGGCAGATAAGGAGAGACTGAGGCCCAGTGGAAATGAAATCCCTTCCTCTTCCTGAAGAGTCTGAAAAATAGAGACAGGGAGCAGGGGGGGCCAGTGGGGAGAGTTCCCCCTTTATCTTCTAAAGAGCCTGTCAGAACGATAGGCCTGAACAGAAGCAATATCCCTGACAACACCAGAGGAGGACGTGACCGGACCAGATAGATGCCAGAACAGCTGAGACTTGCCCAAAAGGATATTAAAGGGAAATCTCATGAGTGCTACAACAGGCTACCAATTTCCAGCTCCCCTTCTCACTCTTGCACAAAGTCTGTTCACTTCTCCTCCTCACCTTCCTCTTCTTCCTTTTCCCCCTCCTTCTCCTCCTCCTCCTCCTCTTCTTTTCCTTCTTCTCTTCCTCCTCTGCCTTGCCCAGAAAACCAATAAACAGGACCTTATATGTGGCATAAGGTGGTCCTGCCAAATAGGAGTCCTAGTTGGGGGCTTAGATCCATCTGCTAGTAGCCAAGAGACTTTGCTCAACTTCCCTGATGCCTTACTCTCACTTTTTTGTTGTTATTGTTGTTCATGGTGTTTGAGCTCAGGGCCTAAGCACTGTCCCTGAGCTCTTTTTGCTTAAGGATAACACTCTACCGCTTTGAGCCACAGTGCCACTTCCAGTTTTCTGGTGATTTAATTGGAGATAAGAGTCTCACAGATGTTCCTGCCTGGTCTGGCTTTGAACCACGATCCTCAGATCTCAGCCTCCTGAGTAGCTAGGATTACAGGTGTGAGCCCCCAGAGCTCGGCTACTCTCATTTTCAAATAAACTTTGCCTCTGCTTCCTGAAACCTAATTCTTTATGTGTTGGAGGAAAAAAAAATGTTTTAAGGACCCAAGACTTCTAAATGGGATCAATAACCCAGAGTTTTGGAGATGTAGAGCCACCCTATCTTTGCTGGGGTGTATATCAGAACAAGATTAACCAGTAACATTTCATTGCGTTGGCTAGTTACCTCATCCTGCTAATGCTAACATGTACGGAGGGCAGCCTATGCACCAAACTTAAGGCTACACTCATTGTTTCCATGAGGTCATGAAATCCTCTAGCAGCCCTATAGAGTACAGCTGGTCATTTCCCAGCTTGTAAAGGAATATGGTTTCAATGATATGGCCAGGCTCTTCAACCAGCCTGACTTCAGCACCTTTCCAATCCCAAAACCCGAGTTTTGGTCCAGATTCTTCCTGCAGTCCCACCCGTACTCTTGATTCACCCTAACAGGCATCCACACACAGCCAAATGAATGAACTGTGGAAATTGGCCCAGGTCTAATCAACTCTTTCCTCGCCCAGGGCACTGAGCCCCTCCTACCTCTGGAATCTCCAATGGCTCACTCAGGTAAGGCCCCTCCCCTTTCTGCTCCTCATCCAGATCCACTCCCCCACCCCTCCCCCCAACACTCCCAAAGAGAGCATAAGACACTCCTCCACCAAGAGGACTCATCACAACCCTGGCTCCTACGAACCGATACATTAATTCATTGGATTTTTTATGAACCCCAAGAAGCCTGGGTTTCATAGTCATTATTGTACAAGTGAGGAAACTGAGGCTGAGGCACTCCCAAGGTCACAGAGCTAGTGTAGAAACAGGGCTAGAAACCTGGCAATCTATTCCCAACATCTCAAAAAGCACCCTCATCATGAATGGTGCCACTAACACAGTGGTGCCTTGAGCCTGCAGTAGGCCAGGCACTCTGCTAGAGGTCTAGCAACCTGCTACTCCAGTGATGTTCATAAGCCTATAAGGTAGGTAATATTACTCATCCCACCATACCTTTGTAGACACTGAGGCTTGGAGATGGAAAGCAACCTATCTTTGGTCAGCTAACTATAGGGAGAGTTGGACTCAGCTCTGGAGGATGTGTCCCAGCTCAAGAAGACAAGACTTGCCAAGCACTAGTGGCTCACCCTATAATCCTATCTACTCAGAAGGCCGAGATCTGATGGTTGAGGTTCTGAGCCAGGCCAGGCAGACAGAGCAGTGAGGCTGTTTATGTCTGACTAACTAGCAAAAAAGTCAGAAGTAGATATGTGGCTCAAATGGTAGAGTGTCAGCATTGAACAGAACAAGCTAAGCAAGAGCCATAAGGCCCTGAGTTCAAGCCCCAGTACTGGAACACACACACACACACACACACACACACACACACACACACACACTCACATGACTCACTAGAACATAAAGTTAGGTTCATAAGCCTTCATTGAGGAGTTCTGAGGAGACCCGTGTACCCCATGAAATTGTATGCAAATGCAAGTGTCTAGGAATCGGGGAACAAATACATATATGTATATGTGTATGAGTGTGTGTGTGTGTGTGTGTGTGTGTGTGTGTGTATAAAGCTTCCAATACATTTCCAAAGGGATCCTTGATCACAAAAATGTGTGGATGGAGGGAAAAACAGGAGTAATCAAGGGAAGGAGGCTAGTGTCCAAAAAGAAATGTCCTCATTACCTGACTTACATAACTGTAACTCCTCTCTATATCATCTTTATAATAACAATTAATTTTTTAAAAAAAATTCTTAACCTAACATACCACCTGGCACCTAAAGGCATTCATTGTCTGATTAGTACATGAACAAGTGAGTGAGAGACTATCTCTGCGTGCCCTAGGCAAACCACTTACAGCCTGGGACACACAGCTATCGATCTCTTTGGAGATGGTGAAAGCTATCCTGGGACCTGAGCCCAGCCGCCCTCAAGTCCTGTCTCCCAGTCCAAGAGGCCATTGCCAGGTATTACAACAAGCTCAGTGCAATATATCCACCACCTTCTTCCCACCCCCATTCTTGACAATGACTGGGCAGACCGCGGAATTGTGCAACTCAGATAAAGACACTTTATTGATTGCCAGGAGGGGTAAAGGTAGAGTGTGAAGTGTTTGGGGGTGGAGGAGGGGCTCTTCCACGAGAACTGTGTCCACACATCTGTGTCCACACAGGAGCCACCAAGGCCTGAGCAGAGCTGAACAGCCTTAGTTCTTGGTGCGAAGGACCTGCTCGTGGGTGGACACCACTTTGCCATCGTGCACATCCACAACCTTGGTGCGGATCTGGCGGCTGGAGGAGGTCACTGTGCAAGAGAAGATGGAAGAGAAGAGGTTACCAGAGGTGGACAGGCAATGGAGAAACCGGGAATGGAGCGGCCAAGAAACTGAGGAGGCATCCGTGAACTATCTCCCGACTACCTTCCTAATCATTGCTAATACCAAAGCACTGACACCACCAACATATTCAGACTAGGGCTCTTTAAGGTCAGGAATAAGAAGCTATGCCCTCAGACTGGAGCTTGCAGAAGCCATCAGACCCAACTAGTTCTCCTATCCAAACAGACCCAAATGGACTGGGGTTGGCCAGAACCCTGGGGTGCGCTGTCCATGGTCCTGACCACCATTACTAAGAAGTCTATCCAGATCCTTCCTGGGAGAAGTACAAAGGCAGGGATCATCATTCTTAGGCCCAAGAAGAGTTAAAAAATGGCTTCCACCCTAGGAGCTTCATAAGGGAGAGTGCATATGAATGTTCAACTCTTAAAGAAGTTTCTGATCTCTGGCCTAATCCTGCTGGGGACCCCCAGGTACCCTCAATCCCAGGTTTGATGAGAGGAGTTGCCTTACCATCTCTGGATGACTGAGAGCCAGAGGAGAACTGGGCAGAGGAGAGGCTGTAAAGACAGAAAATGGCAGGATTGTGAAGCGCATAAGGACTCATCAGTAAACAATTCAGGCATGGACTACATGGGAGGGCCCCACTCACTGGGCATCCTCGCCCTCCAGCAGGCGGCGGTAGGTGGCGATCTCTTGCTCCAGCCTGGTCTTCACGTCCAGCAGCATCTTATATTCCTGGCTCTGCTGCTCCATCTCACAGCGCAGCTGAGCCAGCTGCTCCTCCACGCTGCCGATCATCTCCTGCATCTGGGCCAACTGCATGCAGTAGCGGCCTTTAGTCTCCTCCAGGCTGTTCTCCAGGGATGCTTTCTGTAAGGGAGAGAAAGGAAAGCAGAGGTCACTGTGGTTATTCATCTCTTCAGTTACCCTCCCTGAGCCCACTCTCATGCCTGATGGTTGTTCCTACCATGCTGAGCTGGGACTGCAGCTCAATCTCCAGGTTCTGCACTGAGCGGCGGAGCTCAGAGATCTCGCTCTTGCCACTCTGTAACAGCTCACTGTTGGTGGTCACCTCGCGGTTCAGCTCTTCTGTCTGCAGAGGAAAAAGTACCATTCATACCAGAAAGCCCCAGAAGGCAGATGACCTGGGTTCCTTCCCTTCCAAAAGACACCCACCTTGCTGAAGAACCAGTCCTCTGCGTCCTTGCGGTTCTTCTCCGCTATCTTCTCATATTGGTCCCGCATCTCATTGAGGATGCGGCTCAGGTCCACGCCGGGAGCCGCGTCCATCTCCACGTTGACATCACCGCCTACCTGGCCTCTCATGGAATTCATCTCCTGCACAACCAGAGAAGAATCCACAATAAAGACCTTCATGATGGCAGCTGATGGGGGCGGGGAAGGGAGAGCTTCCTTGCCAGAGGTACTGGGCCCATCATCTCCATTCCATTGCATTCTTTTAAGCTGGAGACAGCTCTTACCTCCTCGTGGTTCTTCTTCAGGTAGGCCAGCTCCTCCTTCAGGCTCTCGATCTGCATCTCCAGGTCGGCTCTGGCCAGGGTCAGCTCATCCAGCACCCTGCGCAGCCCATTGATGTCAGCCTCCACGCTCATGCGCAGGTTCAACTCCGTCTCATACCTGAAATGACCCAAGAGAAAAGGAATCAGATGCTCATCTCGGCCATACCAAAAGCTTTGTTTTCTTCTGCCATAGCTTCTCCCCAGAGTTGGCATGCAGTAGGTGGTTTCAGACACTGTGTCCATTGATTGCTCAGATCTGAATGTTTCTGGAATCTTGGAAATAAGACAGCTAGCTCATCCTGCTGCAGAACTCAGGGGAGAGTGCACTTCCAGCTTCTGCCAGCCAATCAGATTCAAGGCCTCCAAATATGACTATTCATTGTACTCTAGTGGCAGGTGAGGGAGTAGGGCGATGCCTCTCCCTAAAGTTGTCAAACCTGGCTGCAGGTCAGAATCACCCAGGTAACTGTTCCAAATAACTGAATCAAAACCCCAAGGGTGGGGCTCAAGCGTCTTATATTTTTACAAGTAGCCCAAGGGGTTTTCCTAGAACAATTCAGCTCTGTTTGGAAAACTCATACTCCAAAAGGAAAAAAAAAAGTCTTCCACCCTAGGGAGACTGCAAACTTACTTGGTACGGAAGTCATCAGCAGCTAGACGGGCATTGTCAATCTGCAAGAGGACATTGGCATTGTCCACGGTGGCTGTGAGGATCTGGAAAATGCAAAAGCCACAAGTCCTTGTCAAATGGATAAGTTAGGTGTTTCTGCAGCCTGTTATCCCTTCTTCATCCCCCCAACCCCCCACCTAATCCTTCACCACAAAAGCCTAAAGAATAAGCCTAAGCTGTGCCCAGCTTCGAAGGAGGAATGTGAGCGATGACTAATGGTCAGCTGAAGTGGTAGAAAAAGAAGTGGATCTAGAATTGAAAAGCCTGAGGTTCTGCTCCTAGCAACTGCCAGAGGCTTGCTACAGAACCTGAGATGGGTGTCGGGGGTTCAAGTCCACCTCCTGCACAGATAAAAGGAGCGACTTAAAGTTCCTTAGATCCCTTTCATGCTCTCGATTCTTTTCACTCAATGTGAGGCAGCCCTGCCCAGCGCTCTGCAGACACACTCAATTCAAGCCTACAAGGCCTGGAACCTCATTGAGATTTTTCCAAGAGGGGATTAGAAAAGAGGAAGCAGGCAACGGAGGGGGGAGGGGAGGAGGGAAGAAGACGCATACAAGCTTGAGCCTGGCTCTCATCTCCCCCTGACTGTCTAATGGCCCTAATCTATGCAAGAATCAGAGCCCAGCAGGTTCAGCAGGAGGGTTCTAAGGGGTGACACGGGAGCAAATGAGGGGTGCTGGAGACACCATCCTCTCTCTTCCACAGGGTACCTTGAGTGTGGCTGTGGGTTCTCCATGCTTGCCTGCCTGGAGGGAGAGACCAGCCAGTGCCAAGGCTCATGGGCGGCGGCAGCCACAGCCCAGACTAATGAGCTAATGAGCGGTTTGGGCGTCTAGCCTCGTCCCGTTACAGCCTTGCTCCTCCCTTGTGCCAAAGAACAGGTAGCTGCCTCCCGTATTAGAAGGTGAGACAAGAAAGCTTTCCCTTTTGCTGTGTGACCTTTAGCAGGTCAAAGCATCCCTCAAAGTTTCAACTTCCTCTATAAGATGTAAAGGTAGGAATCATCAGTCTCGGGTGATCTGAGGCTGGGAGTCCAGAGGGAAAAGGGTCTTCTCACTGATGAGCTTTGCTTGGCATAACCATAATCTCAGACAAAGGGATCTGGAATTGGAGTCTGTCTCATGAGGAAATCTGAAGCAGCCTGAAGCATCTATTGTCTTCAAGAGAAGCTCCCTGGGATGGCACCGTGGTCTACTCACCTTGTTTCTCAGGTCCTCGATGGTCTTGAAGTAGGGACTGTAGTCTTTGGTCTCAGCTGGCCTCTGCTTCTGGTACCAGTCTCGGATCTTTACTTCCAGGTCAGTGTTGGCCTCCTCCAGGGCGCGCACCTTGTCCAGGTACGTGGCCAGCCGGTCATTGAGGTTCTGCATGGTCACCTTCTCACTGCCCACCAAGAGCCCATCGCCACCACCCAAACCACCACCAAGGCCACTGCCAAAACCAAAACCACCACCAAAGCCGGCACCGTATCCTCCACCAAAGCTGCTACCTAGAGCCCCTCCAAAGCTGCTGCTGCTGCTGAAGCCACCGCCATAGCCGCCCCCCATCCCGCAGGCTCCCCCGGAGGAGAAGCGGGAGGAGGTGACCGACAGACCCCCGTAGGTGCTGGGGGCCCTGCAGGAGCCTCCAGTCAGGACAGAGGAGATGCGGCTGGAGCCGCCACCGATGCCACAGGAGCCCTTCATGGAGCTGGAGGAGGTGAACTGGCGGCTGCAGGTGGTCATGGTCCCGAGGAGGAAGGAGAGTGAGTGAGTGAGTATGTGAGCAAGTCGGCAGACAGAAGCAAATGGTGCTCCGGGAGGCTGGGAACCAATGCCTGTGCTTTATACTTATGAGTAGGGGAGGGGGCGGGCCTGGCATTTTCCATTCCCCTTGGCTTTCACCACCCTCAGGCGAAAGCCAACTCCCACTGAGATCCCTCCTCCCCTCCCGCTTCATCATGTCTATCATATTTTACTGGAAACGCATTGTTTGAGGTGTTTGGGGCTTTCTTGTCCCGCCAGGTGTGATTCACCAGGGGGGAGGTGTGGACCTGCAGGCTACACTTTCCCTGTGGGGCCTCTGGGAGTCCCATGCCGGCCCCAGCCAGGGTGACAGAGGAGCCACTCTGCATATAAACCTGGTGACATATTAGCTCCCAACTAACTGGAGGGGACGTTCCGCTTCTCCTGACCCTGGTGGGAACACCAGCACAGATCATCTGGAGCCCAGACGTACCACCTTCCACAGTACTACCTACTAATGGAGACAAGATGAGTCTGCCCTCCTAGCTGGACATCCTAAAGTGCCTGTCATATCCTCGGCCAGGCAGGCAGCTCAGACTCCAGACACCTCCACGAGAGGAACACCAGGTTGATCTCCCCTCCCAGTGCACAGACCTTCTCATCCACCCCGAAAGAGGAGCTCACATGGGCCACATACCTGGGGACAGACCCACAGCATGAGGCTGCTCCATTCGGCCACCACAAACAAGCAGGTGGCCTCTGAGGCCGAGCCACAGATGTTGGGAAAGAGCCCAGGGTCAGCTGAGTCCTGGATCTGCCATTGGCACCTGTGTGACCCAGAACCTGACCTTTCTCTGAGCCTTAGTTTGCTCATCTGGAAAGTGGGAATGAATAGCACCCCTGTTCCTATTACAGCCAGCTCTTCAAATCCAACATGACTAAGTAGGCCAAAAGGTTTTATAAACTGAGTGTGGCACAAAGCCCACTGTTGTAGCCTATCTTGGCTCCCCAAAGGGGTGAGGCAGTACCCCTGAAGCAGGCCCGGAGGAGGACATTTTAAATCTAGTTCAGATATCTTCTCAGCCACCTCCCTGACCTCCTCCCAAAGAGGGGGGTAAGCCCTGCTGGGGGGTCCAGGGACTGGCTCAGGCTCCCTCCCTTTGTCCTCTGTGGAGCTGTCAGGGAGGAATGCAGGCCTCTGTGAGGACAACAGGACTGGGTGTGATCATAGTGGATCATAGATGTGGGAGTCCCAAAGGTGGGTCCATAGGTCAAGAGACAATTCCAGGGATCCCATTGATTCTGCATTGGATGTCTGTGCATGGAAACCTTGGCTACTCCCCACACAACCTCCCAAACACACCCTCTTCCGGCCCCCAGCCACCCTCCTGCCAGCCCCTCAGTCCCCTGGACCCTGGCAGGCATGTTGGGAGGAATGTGGTCGTGTCTGGGGCTGCCTGACACGTCCCATCTCCCCAGACAGGCCCTGACAACCCCCGCTGAAGGCTTCGGTGTTCCTCCTAGGATCAACCGCTTCCAGAAAGGAAGCCGAGCCGCTGGCCACCCCACTCCACCCGACTCCACCCCTCCCTGACTGCCACCAAAGCAGAAGTGCTCCCCCTCCCACCCACCACCAGCCCCAACAGGGCTTAGGAGATCAGGCAGGAACAATGCTGAGGCAGACTCTTGAGGCTGAGGGCACCCCAAATCTACCTCACCAAGAAGTCCCAAGGGTGTGAGTAAGCGAGGGCCCCACCCTGCTCCACCCACCCCTGACAGAGATTCCTAATCTCCTTCCACAGAAGCGTTCCCCTCCCCCTTCCTACCCTGGTCCAGCCCTGCCATTTCCCCCACTGAGGAGGCCGCAAGGATTTGGGCTGAGGGACAGAGGTGTTGGTGGGAAAGGGTATTGTTGTTGATGGAGAGGAGGAAGAGGGGTGGTATTCTCACTGGAGACAAGCATCCAGAGAGATGAAGGGATGGGAGCCAGGTGCAGAGATCAATACGCTGCCTCCCCACTGCAGGAAAGCAGGAGAGAACCCCTGGAGCCCAGAACCAAGAAAGGTAGCCAAAGAAAAGGCTCCCTTCTGGAATAACACAATGTTGAAACAAGGACACACGATGACCCATTGCAAGAATGATACTCACCAGACACTATGTTGGAAATGAACTTGACAACTTGGCGGGGGGGGGGGGGGGGGGGGGGAGTGAAGGAGGTGAGGGAGGGAAGGGATAATAAGAGAAAAACAAAGGAGAGGTAACAATGCTCGACAGGAAATATATTCACCTAACTCGTGTAACTGTAACCCCTGGGTTCCTCCCTCCTCCCACTGTTCCTCCTCCAAGGGGAACCCAAAAGATAAAGGCAGGAGGGAGCCAACATCTCAGGATGGGACCCACTCTCTCCATCCTGAACTCTGGACTCCTAGGTGAAATACACTGAGGCTAGCAGGCAAGGGGCTTGGTGATCAAGATGCTGCCAGGGGCTCGGCCCAGCAGGACTTCTAAAGCAGTTTTCTTTTATTTTCTTTCTTCCTTTCTTTCTTTTTTGGTCGGTCATGGGGCTTGAACTCAGGACTTGGGCACTATCCCTAAGCTTTTCTGTTCAAGGCTAGCACTCTACTACTTTGAGCCACAGCTCCACTTCCAGTTTTCTGGTGGTTAATTGAAGATAACAGTCTCACAGCCTTCCCTGCCTAGAATGGCTTTTGAACTGTGATCCTCAGATCTCAGCCTCCTGAATAGCTAGGATTACAGGCTTAAGCCACCAGCGCCTAGCTTCCTTCTTTCCTTCCTTCCTTCTTTCTTCCTTCCTTCCTTTCTCATTAAGCTTTCTTTTAATGAGTCTTAAAGTTTTTTTGTGACAGATTTTCTTTGGTTATGTTGTTTAAAAAGTAAGTGATTAAAAAGTACCTATTTTTAGAAATGAATAAGTGAGGTTAACAAGGTTAACAAGTAAGGATCAGATTGGCAACTCTGTCCACTTGAAGCCCTGGAGTAGCCCCACTTCTAGATTTCTAGGCAGGCTGCCCCTCCCTCCAGCTTACCCAGAAAGAAGCAGGTAAAAGAGGAGGAGCCTGGGGCCGTGCCTCTGCGGTTAGCAAGTCTCTGTACCACCCTGCGGAGGGAGACCCATGCCAACCCAAACACATGAAGGTAGGGCCCAACAACCCCCACACACAGCCACCTTGTCTGCTGATACCAAGGCAGGGCACTAGGGGGTGATAGCCCAAGGAAGAAGGAACCCAGACTGAGGAGGGAGGCCCAGCCCCCACCCTCAGAGCCCACAGCACTGTGGCAGAGACTGCCCCTACCTGTAAGAAGCCCTTGGCCTGAACATGGAAAGATATACCCGAGGATGATATACCCAGAAGTTACAGAGCAGGAAGACAGTTGCATACCATAGGTGTGTCACGTAGACCAAATTATTACAAACAGTAGGAAGTATTCTCTCCATACTGGAGTATTGTGGGGACTACATTCCTCCCAGGGAGGAACCATCCTGGCCTCTGAGGCTGGCTTCTGGTGGCTTCTTGAGTTCCCGTGTTTGTGACAGCTGACTCAAAGCTCTGCCTCTACTTTCCACGGATCTCTGCGTGTATCTCTGTGTCCTTTTCTGTCTATTCCAACTGCACTCATTGGAATGAGTGTCTCCCTTCACTCAATGTCCACTTGAGAGAGTCCTGTACCCCTGTCTTGACTTCTCTACCAGTCCCTTTCACCTTGCCCCTCCCCCTCCCCACCAAGCCTCAGCCTTCTGTGTGTAGAGAGAGAAATCTGCTAGTACCCAGGACTGTCACTTGCAGGGACAGACAGTGGGCTGGAACCTGAGCAACCTCTGCCATTAGAGGGCAGGACTAGTGTGAAGGCTAGAACAGGCCAGCCTGAAGGATTGTGGGTACAGGAGACAATCAGAAGTCTTGGAGCACCTCCCAAGGCCCCGGGGGTAGATACCCTTTTACCCAGTTCACTCTGCCACCCGCTGGTTTCCCAGGCCAACTTGCCTATCTGGGCCAAGCGTCCTTGTGAAAACCTGGCCTGACAACAGATGGGCGGGGCATGTCCATGTGTGTGGGCCGGTCTGCAGCCCCTTGCTGAACTGCAAGACTGACAGGATGGACTGATCATCTCATGTCACTGATGAAGAAGGGCCAGGGGCTTCTTCCATCAGGAGGAAGCTCTTCATTCAGGCAGAATCCAGCCCCTGATCTGTCTGGCATCAAGCCCCACTTTCCAATGAAAGGTTCTCTCCTGCTAGAAAAATCCACAAACTTCAGGGGTCCCCGCATAAGAGTCCCAGCAGTTATCTAAACCAACCACTTAAATATTAAGGTGGGAATGTGAAGCCTACTTTAAAAGTGAAAAATATCACCGGGCACCAGTGGTTCACGCCTGTAATCCTAGCTACTCAGGAGGCTGAGTTCTGAGGATCACAGTTCAAAGCCAGCCCAGGCAGGAAAGTCTGTGAGACTTTTTTTGGGGGGGCGGGGGTCGGTCATGGGGCCTGAACTCTGGGCCTGAGCGCTATCCCTCAGCTCTTCAGCTCAAGGCTAGTGCTCTACCACTTGAGCCACAGTGCCACTTCCGGCTTTTTTCTTTTTGCTATGTGGTGCTGAGGAATCGAACCCAGGGCCTCAGGCATGCAAGGCAAGCACTCTACCATTGAGCCGCCTTCCCAGCCCCTGTGAGACTCTTATCTCCAATTAACCACCAGAAAACAGGAAGTGGTGCTGGGGCTCAAAAGGTAGAGCACTCACCTTGAGCTGAAGAGCTCAGGGACAGCGCCCAGGTCCAGAGTTCAAGCCCCACGACTGACAAAAAATAAAAGTGAAAAATATCTAACAGGATCACCCAGGGTCCTGAGCTAGGTGAGGTAAGAATATGTATGGGGTGCTGTGTGTGTGCACCCCTGAGTCACAGTCAGAATGTTAAGAACAAAGATGGTCAGGCGGTAACAGGCTGGAAGTCAATCAATTCACAAGCCCTTCACTAGCTTCCAGGACAGGGAACATACAGCTTTGATTCTACAGCTGTTACGCATGAGGCTCTGCTGTAAACCAAGCCCCAACAGACCGCTCTGTAACTCTGAATGTCCATCCATCCCCCTGCCACTGCTGAATTACCACATCTGATCTCTCTCCTTCTCTAAATCCCTCACATTCCTTAGAATCAAGACCGTTCAACACAACTTTAAGATAGGATTTCTACAGATGGTGTGGCATAACCCAGAGGCCCAATAAAGGAGGAAACGGGAGGGCAAGGAGTGAAGGACATAGAGGGAAGGAGAAGAGACTGAAGGAATGTGGAAGAGGAAATGGATAAACCAATGATGGACGGTGAGTGGATAGAAGGATGGAAGTAGAGAGGGAGGGCTATGGCTGGATGGATGGAGGGATGGATGGGAGAAACAAGGACAAATGGTAGAGAAATGGGGGTAGATGAATCATGAGCTGGAGGATAGATGAAGGGAAGATGGGAAATGGATAGCTGAATGAGAAGACAGGAGGAGGAAGAAAATGGAGGGATAGAAGACTGGATGATGGAAGAATGGATGGATGAGTGGATGGATGGAAAAAAGTGGAGGGAAGATAAATGGATAATGTATGGATGGATGGATGGCAGATGAATGGATGAATGAAAGGAAGAAAAGTGAAGGAAGAATGGTTAAATGGATAATGGATAAGTGGATGGATGGATGGATGGATGGATGGAATGTGAGAAGTACGTAAAAGATAGACAGCCCAGACAGAAGGCAGTCAGCCCAGCCAGAGGCAGGAAGGACAAGCATTCAAGATCTCTTCCCACCTGCACTCTGGTGATGAGAGAATGCCGAGCAAGCCAAAGGAAGCAAAGAAGAACATCCATGTGCTCCTGGAAACAGCTGAGCAGAGACATGGGAAAGTGCTCTGAGAGACCCACACAAATAAGCTAGACCTGCTGGAAGGAACTGAGAGCAGAGACCTGGGATGGGCGTGGCACTGAGACCCTGGAGCTCCACCCTGAGCACATGAGGACCTGAGGATGAAGGGTCTAAGCTGGGGAAGTGGCCACACTTGGATGTGTTCTCTCTGATGTCCTCATGGAACAGGCTTGGGGGGAGAGACAGAAAGAGGAAAACTCATAAGGAAGATTTGCCATTATGTAGACACAGGAGGGTGTTGACTCAGACTTCTCAGCCTCTCTACTATAGCTCCCTAAGGTGCCTGGGGGAGGAGAGAGGGAGGCTAATCAGTGTCTCTCACAGGTGTCTGGCAGGTTAATTTGTACTCTTCTCTGGAGGGAGGGGCGGGGTGGAGGACAATCAAACCAAGAGCTTTTCCTGTCCCATAGGCTGAGGGGAACCTGCGGCAGGGGAGCTGCCTGGGGAGGGGGTGGCATGAAGAGGCTTCTAGGAAGGGCACACTGACTCAGGGTTCGGAGCAGGAAGAGCTCTAGAGGGTGGGGTGGGGAGGGCCTTCCCAGGCAGGGGCGTGGCTGTGAGAACTCCACACCAGCAGGTGAGTCGCTGGAGAGTCAGCACCTGGGTCCGAACAAATGGCTGTGTCAGAGAATCCCAAGCAGCTATGACCCAGGGACAGAGACAGAGGGAGAGAAACCAGCCCCAGTCGTAGTTCTTAGCTTCAAAGGGAGATCCAACCTCTAACAGCTCATCCACTCTCCCAGACTGAGGGCTGTTAATGCAGGATCAGGGAAGAAGCAGGAGCCTCCCCAGCCAGAAAAGTCCAGGGTTCAAGTCTGGGCCCCACCCACCATGGACCAAGCCAAAAGATCTTGACAAGACACTGAAGTCCCCAAGCTTTGGCTTCCTAACAAGCAAAGGACAGACAGTTCCTCCCTGGCAGGATTCTTGAGAGGAAGGGATGGCATTGGTGATGGTAGTGATGGTGATTGTGAGCATACTGTGTGGGGTGTGGTGGGGTAGTGGGCAGTGGGGTAGTGGGGGTACATGGAGGGATGGCAGGATCAGAGGTACTGGGGTGGGGAGATGGGGGAGGTGACAGAAAAGGCAGATGTAAAACTGACATCCATCTCTGTGGACTAAGCCCTTCCAACAATTAATAGACTGTTTGACACAATGAATTGGAGGAAGCTGAAATGGGATTGTAAAGGGGGAGGGGAGTAGGGGGGAGGCAGGCAGCAGGGAGAATGAATGAAAAAGGGAACGGGAGACAAATACAGCCAGAAAGGATGACTCTGATCAGGAACCACTTGCACTGGGGCTTGGAATGTGGCCTAGTGGTAGAGTGCTTGACTAGCATCCATAAAGCCCTGGGTTTAATTCCTCAGTTCCCTATAAACAGAAAACACCACAAGTGGTGTTTGCTCAAGGTGCTAACCTTGAGCAAAAGCCCAGGGATGGTGTCCAGGCCCTGAGTTCAAGCCCCAGGACTGGCAAGAGAAGAAGAAGAATAGGAAGAAGCAGCAGCAGCATTAGACAAACACTTTGATGGACATGTTAAATTGTGGCTTCCCTGCAACCTTTTCAAGCTCAGAAAAATAAATCAAAGGAAAAGGTACTGACCCTGAGCATGGAGTCTTCCTGTGGACAGTCAACGCAGCCTTCTCCAAGGACTAGCATCGAAGCAAAGCTGCTCTATTTGAGTCTTTCTCTATGCTAAACAAGTTCAAGAGCTTTTTTTTCCTTTTCCTTTTCCCTTTCCCTAGTACTAGGGGTAAAAGCCAGGGCTGTGGGCATGCTAGACAAGTGCTCTATCACTAAGTTACAACTCCAGCCCTTTGGGGTTTTTTGGGGGGGTGGGGAGGAGGAAAGGGGAAAGTGTCATTACTAGAGCTTGAATTCAGGGTCAGTGCCCTGTCCCTTAGCTCTTACACCCAAGGATGGCACTCTACTGCTTGAACCACATCTCCACTTCTGGCTTTTCAGTGACAACACCAAACAGTTTCCTCCAAGGAAACTTTTGTTCCTTCCTCCACTACAAAGCCAAGTCCTCTTGTGGCCGGCAGAGGAGCGGAAGCCCACGCTATTTAGTTCTTTGTAAGTTCCAGCACCCAGAGGAAGCAGAGGGAAGGGAAGACATCAGCCAGTGCCAGGCTGTTGGGAAAGAGCTTTGCCCTTGTGGGCATGGATCACCTCCACACTGGAGATGCCAGGAGGAGAAATAGGACTAAGAGCACCTCTCCTTTGTGACTGCTGCAAGGATACACGTTGCTAAGACTGCAGGTGGCTTCTAGTTATTGCTCCAAACCCAGCACACCTGGGACATAGCTGCCTTAAGCAAACCTGAGCTGAAATGGACTGTTAATGCTATCATTCTTTTTGTTTCTTTTCTTTTTCCTGGGCCCATGCTCTCCTTGGCTCTTTTTTTTTTTTTTTTAACTCAAAGCTGACACTCTACCATTTGAGCCACACCTCCACTTGCTGCTTTTTTGGGTGTTGGTTAATTAGAAATCAGAGTTTCCTGGAATTTCCTGCCTGGGCTGGCTTCAAACTGCATCTTCAGATCTCATCCTCCCAAGGAGCTGGGATTACAGGTGTGAGCCACCAGCTCCCGGCTTAGAACTCAAACAAGAGCAAGGGTCTGTTGCCCAGGGGTCATTCTCACAGCCCATCTACAAGTCATGTACCCAACAGTCAGTTGCTGAGACTTGCTGGACCTCAGTTTCCTTACTTGTAAAAATGGGGTGAATCAGGTGCCTGTGTTGGTGAGGAGGCTTTGCAGAGAACAGACAGCTGCCCCTCTGTGGTCTTGCTGCCAGAATCCAGTGAGGGGAGGGAAGGGTGTCTACCCAGGTGCTGGTTCAATCCCTACGAAACAAAACCCACCAGAGTCAAATAATAGGTTGAGGCATTTTGAGAACTGTCAGAGGGGGAGGGAGAGAGGAGGAGAGCAAGCATTTAGTGGATACCTACTGCGTGCTTTTCCACCCTTTATTCCCTTCAACCCTCCCATGAATCCCTCTCAATAAATGCTAATACCTGGAACTTACAGTTGAGTCTCAGACTTACATGAGGCTCAGACTCATGAGGGATCCCAGGTTGGTCTTAACCTTCCCTCCACTGTTGTCACACCATCCTCTTTTTGTTTCTTTTTGGTTACCATTTGCATATTCATACTATTATCAGGGCACAAAGCAAATTAAAGATCTATGGTTCAAATGTTTTTTTTCTTTCATGCAATTGTTTCTAACACATTTATAAGATTATTTCTTTGTTGCTTTGTATGTCCCTCCCCCACAGTATAACCCCTGCTTTCACTATATTTGATGTTGTTATAATTTGTGGAGGGGAAGGGGAAAAACAAATAAATAAATAGGGATACAGTGGACCCATTGCAACAATGAGATGTACAAGTCCTTATGTCAAAAAACGATCTTTACAACTTTGGTGCGGCGGGGTGCGGGGGGGGAGGGGAGGAATGGGAAGGGATGGGAAGGGGAAACAAAGGAGGAGGCTACAATGCTTGATAAGAAATGTACCCATTACCTTGCCCGTGTAATTGTAACCCCTCTGTACAGTGTTTTCACAATAAAAAAGAAGAAAAAAAATAAAGATCTATGTTATGGTAACATAAAAATCCATAGGGGGGAGAAGGGGAGGAAGATGGGAAGGGATGGAAGGGGAAACAAAGGAGGAGGCAACAATGCTTGATAAGAAATGTACTCATTATCTTTTTTTTTTTAAGATGTTACAAGGCAATGTAATTTTTTTATTTTTTTTATTTTTTTTGTCAGTTGTGGGGCCTGAACTCTGAGCCTGGGCGCTGTCCCTCAGCTCTTCAGCTCAAGGCTAGTGCTCTACCACTTGAACCACTTCTGGCTTTTCTGCTTATGTGGTGCTGAGGAATCAAACCCAGGGCCTCATGCATGCAAGGCAAGCACTCTACCACTGAGCCACCTTCCCAACCCTGTACTCATTATCTTACCCATGTAATTATAACCCCTCTGTACGGTATTTTCACAATTAAAAAAAAGAATCCATAGGCCAGCCAAGCATGGTGGCTCATGCCTGGAATCTCAGCTAATGGGGAGGCAAAGAGAAAGCAAAAAGAGCTAAGGATGTGGTTCAACTAGTACAGAGCTTTGCCAGTAAGAAACTCTGAGTTCAAATTCAGAAACTGGAAAAAAAAGGGGGGGCCAGGTCAGAATATTAGTGCATGCAGCTAAGATTTTTATGAGATTTGTTGTTTTTCTGTTTTCTTGCTTGGTATTTTTGAAAGAGGCTCAGTCTACAGTCCACGCTGGTCTCAAGCTTCCCAGAATTACAGAATTCCCAGAATTTTTCTAACCCCTAAAATTATAGGTGTGTGTCACCACACCCAGCCCTACCATCTACAATCTGTTTTTAATTAAGACGTCCATGTGGTTTTCAACACATTAATTAACTGATTCTTTGGTGATTAAACTTCTTATTTGATTCTTTTTTGTTTTCTTCCTTTCCTCCCCCTCCATTTGTTTTTTTCAGTGCTTGGCAGCAAATCCAGAATCTCACACAAGGTCAAGTATTCTACCAAGCCCAATTAATGTGTGTTTACTCATAAACACACACCCATACACAATTTTATACCTGTGAAGATGAATGGATGCACTGTTTTTTTTTAACCCTTCCTCTGTTGCTTGAATTCACCCTCATCTTCTTTATCTTCTCCCTACATTTACGTCATCCCCCATCCCAGTGTGTGTGTCTCTGTGTGTGTGCGTGTGTGCGTGTGTGTGTACGTGTGTGTGTGTGTGTGTGTGTGTGTGTGTGTGTGTGTGTCCTGGGGCCTGGGAGCTACCTCTGAGCTTTTGCTCAATGCTAGTTCTCTACCATTTGAGCCACAGCCACATTTCTGGCTTTTCTTGGTGGTCCATAGAAGATAGTCTTGTGAACTTTCCTACCAGGGCTGGCTTTGAACCACAGCCTCAGGTCTCAGCCTTCTGAGTAGCCACCAGTACCCAGGCCCCACACATACACATTTTGGGGTGCTTATGTTATCACACACCCACACACTATATGCATTTGCATGAAGGAAGAGATTGGCTACTGCTTGTTAGGCACAAGCGAAATCAACATATTACGTGTGTTGTTCTACAATTTGCATTATTCTCTCCAGCATCCACAGACATCTCTCCTGGCCATCTGACAAATGTCCAACTTTTTATTTCAACAGCTGCTCAGTCCTCCATCAAATGAATAGATCATTATTTATATATGCCGCTATTACCAATAGAAAAAGTTGTTTTCTATTTTCTACCTACACAAATATAATGTAGCAATAAATATTCCTTTACATGTGCCCTTTTTCTGTTGTGTTTTTTTTTTGTTTGTTTGTCTTTGTTGGTCGTGGGGCTTGAACTCTGGGCCTGGGCTCTGTCCCTCAGCTCTTCAGCTCAAGGCTAGCGCTCTACCACTTAAGCCACAGCACCACTTCTGGCCTTTTCTGTTTATGCAGTGCTGAGGAATCAAACCCAGGGCCTCATGCATGTGATGCAAGCACTCTACTACTGAGCCTTCTTCCCAGGAAAGAAGGCTTGTTCTTTTATACAGGGGTTCACTGTTGTCCAGGCAAACTTGTTAGCATAAGAGATCTTCCTGCCACAGCCCTCAAATACCTGGAACTACAGGTGTCTGCTACCATACCTGACTCATCTGTCTTTTTATGCTGATCTTTTGTTCTATTAATTTAAATTTGAATTAAGTCCCATAAATAATTTGAAAACCATCATTGCTATATATTCACACATAATAATGAGGCCCAAAAGTCTGAGAGAATAAAAACTATAGGGGCAGA
Source organism: Dipodomys merriami (assembly GCF_024711535.1). Lineage (NCBI taxonomy): Eukaryota > Metazoa > Chordata > Mammalia > Rodentia > Heteromyidae > Dipodomys > Dipodomys merriami. Next base: position 26,799,693 of record NW_027203270.1, on the reverse strand, counting down.
ACAGTGAGTGAAATGTGTTTCATTTTCCACATTTCTTTTATGTTCTTACACTATTTGATAGATAAAAGCTGAAGGAGGGAAAAGTATCTCTTTTTTAATGTGTAACAATCATATAATTGGAGGAAGAAAAGGACTCTTGTGGCTGGGCAGTGTGTTAAACAGGGAGGTGAAAGCAGAAATGGAACCTCTTCTGTCGGGAATGGAGTCTCTGAGCCAGGCATGGTAGTATATGCCTATAATCCCAGCACCAGGGAGGCCAAAATAGGAGTAATTTGAGTTTGAGGGCAATCCAGGCTACATATTGAGACCTTATAAGAGGAAGGAAGGAAGCAAGGGAGGAAAGAAGGAAGGAAGGAAGGAAGGAAGGAAGGAAGGAAGGAAGGAAGGAAGGAAGGAAGGAAGGAAGGAGGGAGGGAGGGAGGGAGGGAGGGAGGGAGGGAGGGAAGAGAATCCCCTGAATAGCTTCCATCTTAGGCATAGCACCCCTTGATCTGCACAAGACCCCTTTCAGGGATCTTACTCAGTTGGGGAAGGGTAAGCAGAGCTCCATCTCTCCACAGTACTGACCCACAAAGTCCACTGAAGGACCAGGCCCGGCCCAGAGCTCCACTCCCTTGATGCCTGTGATAAAAGGGACTCCAGCCCTCCAGGGCTCACAAAGTTCTTTGCATTTGCTTCTACAGCTGTTCAGGCATAGCCACCAATGGAGGCTGCCTAGTGCTCACGAGATGAGAAGCTCGCTTCCCAGGGCCTCTAGGAGCAGAGGCTTCTAAACCCCAGCTCTATCCTGAACGTCCCTGTGAGCTGGGCACTGGGGGGTGTTGTTGACTAGCAAAACCACAAGCTTCCTTTGTGTTTGTGTTTCAAGGAGCCTTCAGAAGGGCTGGCCACTGGCAGTCAGAGAGAGGAACTACAGGCCTAAGGAATTGCATCTCTCTACCACCCGCCACCCAGAGACACACTGGGCTTGTTATAGCTGTCAGAAACAATGCACCCAAAGAAAGCAAAACCTTATGAGCTCGCCACTAATTCATTCACATCACTGGCTGCGCTTACAGGCTATCATTAATTTTTACTCCAGTTATTGTCTTAGCACTTTGTGTAATTATCTAAAACAGTATTTCCCAAACCTTAACACTAACTCAAGCCTAAAGAATCTGAGGGTGCATTCCAAACACACCAGGCCCAGCCTCCTCCTCCCACTCCTCCCGTCTGGGACTTCAACATTGAGTCAGGCAGCCAGGAACAAAATGCAGTCTGACTGAGGACTTCATTTGAGAAATGTCAGCAAACAGGCACATCTAGGTAGAAAAGTTGGCTTCCTTATTGAAAAGAAAACACCTTTTTTTCTGCCTTTAAACTGATGTTTCATTAAAAGGGCAAAACCAGCTACCAGCTGGGTACTGGTAGCTCATGCCTATAATCTTAGTTACTCAGGAGGCTAAAGTCTAAAGATCATGGTTCAAAGCCAGCCCAGGGAAGGAAAATCTGTGAGACTTTTATCTCCAATTAACCACCAAAATAAAACCAGAAGTAGAAGTGTGGCTCAAGTGGTAGAATGCCAGGCTTGAGTGAAAAAAAGCTAAGGGACAATGCCTAGGTCCTGAATTCAAGCCATAGTACTGGCGCGCGCGCACACACACACACACACACACACACACACACACACACACACACACACACACACACACACACACACACACACACACAAAGTAAAATTTGTGTCTGCACTACACAGCAATGAATAAGTGAAATGTGGTTCTCTTGCTCTCAGGGAGCTTTATTAACTAGCTTCCAGACCCCAAAGAACATGTCTTGCATTTTTGTTCCTAATCAATTTAGACCTTGCTGTTTGTGGTTTAAATATGGTCTCTGCCACCACTACCTCCCAAAACTCATACAGAAACTCAAACCCTAAAGTCCTTTGCTAATGGTTTTACAAGAGTGAAACTTTGGCAGGGGAAACTGCCACTGGTAATCCTAGCTACTCAGGAGGCTGAGATCTGAGAATTGAAGTTCAAAGCCAGCCCAGGCAATAGAGTGCATGAGACTCCTATCTCCAATTCAGCACCAAAAATTACAGAAGTAAAGCTATGACTCAAGTAGTAGAATGCTAGCCTTGAGCAAAAAAAGCTCAGGGACAACAAACACACAGGCCCTAAGTTCAAGCCCTAGGACTGGCACCAAAATAAGTAAATAAATAGAAGCATTTAAAAGACACACCTTTGGTACACATGTCTTGAAACAGGCACTGCCATCCTTTGCCAACAGATAAGAAAAGTGGCACAACTTATCTTTAAATCAATTTGACAGTACAAACTTGGCCATACAAATGTAAACATTTGTGTCAACCTGGGACCAGTGGGCTCTGCCTCTAGTAACACTAGCTACTCAAGAAGTGGAGGATTCAGATCCCAAAGATCAAGGATCAAAATCAGCCTAGGTAGAAAAGTACATGAGATTCTGTATCCAAAATAACCAGAAAACATTAAAAAAAAAAAAAAAAAAAAAAACACAGGCTGGAGGTGTGGCTTAAGTGGTAGAGAACCAGCCAAGTAAGTGTGAGGCCTTGAATTTGAACCTGAGTACTTCCAAAAACTTAGTAACTACATTTCTAGGAATCTAGCCTAAGAGAACAAAGCAAAATATTTGTGACAGTGGTGCATAGAAAGATGCTCAATGCTGTGCTCCTTTCTATGGCAACAAGAACAAACAGCAGAAACAATTAAAATACCTAATACTTTTTTTTTTCTGATCGTGGGGCCTGAACTCTGGGCCTGGGCACTGTCCCTCAGCTTCAGCTCAAGGCTAGCGCTCTATCACTTGAGCCTCAGTGCCACTTCCAGCTTTTTCTGCTTATGTGGTGCTGCAGAATTGAACCCAGGGCTTCATGCATGTGAGGCAAGCACTCTTCTACTGAGCCACCTTCCCAGCCCCCATCTAACACTTTTAATAACATGGGAAAGTATGATTTCTCTTATAACAGTCATCAAAACCAAGGCTCAGACTGGGAACTGGTGACTCACACCTGTAATCTTAGCCACTGAAACCAGTCATCTTAGGCAGTTTGAAGCCAGCTTGGACAGAAAAGTCTGCAGGACTCCTATCTCTAAGGAACAAGCAAAAGGCTATGTATGGCTGAAGTAGTAGAGCACAAGCCTTGATAGAAAAGACCAAAATGCAAAGCCCTGAGTTATACCCCAGTACCTACACTAAATAAATGAAGGAAGGAAGGAAGGAAGGAAGGAAGAGAGAAAGAGAGAGAAAGAAAGAGAGAAAGAAAGAAAGAAATCAAGGCTCACTGTAGCTCAGTTGAGGAGCACTTGCCTAGTATGTGTGAGGTCCCAGATTCAATCCCCAGACTACAAAAGGATTTTTAAATGAAAAATGGTGTAGACATCCTCTGTTAACTATAGTTATTACAAAATACATAAGCATATTTTGTATATGCACGAGAATAAAAATCTTGTTACCACTGGTTACCTTCAGTGTGAGACTTGGGGTTCAGTCTGAGTGAGTCATAGATGTACCCTATAATCTGGAGGACCCAGTCAATGATGATAAAAAGAAAGGCCAAACAACTAACAATGATCATTCATTGTCAAGTCATGAATCAGGCTCAGCGACCTTAAAGGAGGAACTTGGAGTTTAAGTGGTTTGTCTTCACCTGCTAGGCACCGCGAAAGTTACTGCGTGTGGATATAATTCATAGGGACAAAGAGCAAGAAGATGATTATAGCAGCCAAGTGCTGGAATCTGGAAGAGACACAAAGTAAACTTGGTGCTTGCCCAGGCAGAGCCAGAGAATCAAACAGATCCCACACCCCAGAAAGTCGTTGGACTACACGCTCCCAGGCTGCTTGGGAAGTAGAGGGCTCACGGAGCAGGAGCAGTATAGGCAGAGAGATGGTGGTCACCATGGGGATGGAGAAGAGATCATAGCTGGCAGCTATTTCCTCCTCAGTTAGCAGCTAGGAGCAAAGGAAGAGGAAGGAGTTGCTGGGGAAGGGGAAGGACAGGCTGGAAGAGGGAGATTCCACCATCCACCCTCCATGGCCAAGGGTGCCAATGTGAGGAGGGAAAGGATGGAGTTCAGAGCTCAAGCTTTGGAGTCCTTGGGGTAACACACCTAAACAGACTCTGTAGCCAGGCAGACTTGAATTGGAAGTGGATAAATGCCACTTCTGGTCTGGATGATTTTTTTTGAGCAATTGAAGTGAACTTCTCTGAATCTCTGAGGTTGTCAATCCCAAAATTAAGCCTCACCACACCTGCCACATGGGGTCTCTAAGAACAGATAGTAAAAGAACATGTATAGGTAGGAGGTCTCATGTGGTTGCCTACACCTGTAAGCACCCTCCTTTCTTGGATTCCCTGCTACTCCTACCCACCCCACCCCCACAGTATAGAAGGCTCCTGCAAGACCTGTAAGCTTGTGTGTGTGTGTGTGTGTGTGTGTGTGTGTGTGTGTGTGTGTGTGTGTGTGTGTGTTTTATTTTGTTTTGCTTTGTTCTTACCAGTCCTGTGGCTTGAACTTAGGGCCTGGGCACTGTCCCTGGGCTTCTTTTGTTCAAGGCTAGCACTCTACCACTTGAGCTACAGCACCACTTCTGGCTTTGTTCTGTGTATATGGCACTGAGGAATCAAACCCAGGGTTTCATGAATGCTAGGCAAGCACTCTACCACTAAGCCACCTTCCCACCCCAGATCTGGCTTTTGAATTAGGGTCTTGAGCTCTACTTTAATTTTTTTCACTAAAAGTTGAAGCTTTACCACTTGAGCCACTTCTGGCTTTCTGCTGGTTAATGAATTTTCTGGCTCATGGATTTGTCTGCCTAGTCTGGTTTTGAACCTTGATCCTCAGATCTCAGCCTCCTGAGTAGCTAGGGTTGTAGTGAAATCCACCATTGCCCAGCCCCTGCTAACTTTTCTGTTTCCTGTGTTTCTCGGGAGCATGGGTGGCGCTTTCAACTTTCTTCCCATCAGTTCAAACATGGAGATCACACAGGTTTGCATCAACCAGAAAAATCAGCTTTATTCGCCCATCACCAGCAGAGGGGAGGGGAGACAGCTAGGGGCCGCGCTGGGAGAACAGGGTCCTGGGCCAAGGCCTCAAGGAGGTGAGGCTGGCAGAAGGGCAGGAGGCTCTGGGAGAGGCCATCAGTTCCTGAAGCTCTGGCTCTGGCTTGGGCTCTGGCTCTGGCTGAAGCTGGATGAGGCCTGCTCCTTTAGGATGGGCCGGGACTGGCGAGAGGATGAAGATGAGGACGAGGAGAAGACTGCAGGAAGGAGAAACAGAGGTGAGCAGAACTCTGGGAGCTGAGTTGGCCACCAGAAGAGGAGACCAGAGGTTCTGAAGAAAGGGACTCTGCATAGACCCACAGAAACAGGTGGCAGGGTGTCATCCCGAATCCCCCAGGAGACTTACCTTCGCGGGAAGAATAGGATTGACCAGAATGCTGGGAGGAGGAGATGCTGTAGGAGAAAAAGGTGATGGTTACAGGTGCTGGGGGCCTCTGGGGGCTGGGGGAGAAGGCAGGTTATGAGTCTGGATGGAGGGCCCCCACTCACTGGGCATCCTCGCCCTCCAGCAGGCGGCGGTAGGTGGCGATCTCCTGCTCCAGCCGGGTCTTCACGTCCAGCAGGATTTTGTATTCCTGGCTCTGCTGCTCCATCTCGCAGCGCAGCTGAGCCAGCTGCTCCTCCACGCTGCCTATCAGGCCCTGGATCTGGGACAGCTGCATGCAGTAGCGGCCTTTCGTCTCCTCCAGGCTGTTCTCCAGGGATGCTTTCTGTCAATAGAAAAGAAAAAGAAAAAAAATCAGTGGAAATGAACACTTCTCTCCCTCCAGAGATGTTTCCTGAGAAGAGTATGGCTGATGACCCATGCACGTGAAATGCTGATTAGAATGATGGAGAAAAGTTATCCCACTATTCAGGGTCTTAATTTCTCCATCTCTGTTTGGGTATTGTGATCCCTCAATCCCACTCTAGAGAAAAGAAAGGTGAGATTGCATGGTGGCCATGTGGACCAGGGATGGTGGCCATGGCTGGTGATTTGGGGGCTGCCGCGGGGGTAGATCCTTCCTACCATGCTGAGCTGGGACTGCAGCTCGATCTCCAGGCCCTGGAACACTCTGCGGAGCTCAGTCACCTCACTGCGGCCACTCTGAATGAGCTCGCTGTTAGAGGCCACTTCTTTGTTCAGCTCCTCGGTCTGAGAGAAGAGAGAAAAGCAACAGGTGTGAGGCTCTCCAGAGCCTCCCTTGCTGGGAGTCCTGCAGGATTGGGGGACAGAGGCCGGGGAGAGGCTGTGGGAGAGTATGGAGGCCACACCTTGCTCAGGAACCAGGCCTCAGCATCTCTGCGGTTCTTCTCTGCCATCTGCTCATACTGATCACGCATCTCATTCAGGATTCGGCTCAGATCCACACCAGGGGCCGCATCCATCTCCACACTGACATCGCCGCCTGTCTGACCCCTCAGGGCAAGCATCTCCTAGGCAGGAATAAGAAGGGGGTGATCAGATCAACTGAACCCTCTCCTGGCTCAAACCAGTCTGCCAACCCAAAGCCAGCAGCCACCTCACCTCCTCGTGGTTCTTCTTCAGGTAAGCCAGCTCCTCCTTCAGGCTCTCGATCTGCATCTCCAGGTCGGCTCTGGCCAGAGTCAGATCGTCCAGCACCCTGCGCAGCCCATTGATGTCGGCCTCCACGCTCTGCCGCATGGCCAACTCATGTTCATACCTGGGAAGACAAAGGTAAGAGTCTCAGGTGCCATGCTTGAAGCTTCCAAAAATTAAAGTCTGTTGACCCTCCTGGATGGACAGCCCCGATCCTTTGTCCCCTGCCCTGTGCCCTCAGCTCAGGATGCTGGCTGCTTACTTGCTCCTGAAGTCATCCGCCGCCAGCCTGGCATTGTCGATTTGCAGAATGGGCTGTGCATTCTCAATAGTGGCTGCAATGATCTAGAGTGGGAACAAACGGACAAGGGATCTAATTAGCCAAGGACTCTGCTGCTTGAGGGTGAGGACAGAGGGGGCAAGTCCGGGGGTCTTCTGATTCACAGGTCAGCTCAACTATTGTAAGACACCCTCTCCACCTATCTCAGGGTGGATAAGGATGTAGCCATCTCCCACCTCCCCCAATCTATCCCAAGGCTAGGAGCTGAGCATGCGTGCAAAGAACCCTCACAGGAAGGGACTTGGAGCTCCAGTTTCAGCCTAGAAAGAGATGTTGAGCCAGGGCTGTCTGCCCAAGTCACCCTGGCCACTCCCCCAAGGCCTCTCAGTCTTCCTGTTTGTAAAATAGTATATCTAGAAAGAGATTACCTAAGGTCCATGGCAGACCCTGCCTCTCTCAACGCTCTGTCCAGCAGAGCCACCTACCCACCTTGCTTCTCAGATCTTCAATGGTCCTGAAGTAGGGGCTGTAGTCTTTGATCTCATTGGGCCGTTGCCTCTGGTACCAGTCTCGGATCTTCACTTCCAGATCAGCGTTGGCCTCCTCCAGGGCGCGCACCTTGTCCAGGTACGTGGCCAGCCGGTCATTAAGGTTCTGCATGGTCACCTTCTCATTGCCAGAGAGGAGGCCGCCATCACCAACACCAAATCCACTGCCAAAGCCAGCACCAAGGCCACCAACGTATCCACCACCAAGAGCCCCTCCAAAGCCGCAGCTGCTGCTGCTGAAGCCACCGCCATAGCCGCCCCCCATCCCGCAGGCTCCCCCGGAGGAGAAGCGGGAGGAGGTGACCGACAGACCCCCGTAGGTGCTGGGGGCCCTGCAGGAGCCTCCAGTCAGGACAGAGGAGATGCGGCTGGAGCCGCCACCGATGCCACAGGAGCCCTTCATGGAGCTGGAGGAGGTGAACTGGCGGCTGCAGGTGGACATGGTCCCGAGGAGGAAGGAGAGTGAGCGAGCGAGTTTGCAGACAGAAGCAAAAGGTGCTCAGGGAGACAGAGAGAGGATGCTGTGGCTGCCTGGAGCCCGAGATCCTTTATATACACCTGGGGAAGGCGGGGCCCTCCCGCTGCTGACTCCAGCATTTCATCACTCTGGTCCCGCACAGACGACTCTGGCTTATTCAGCCCAGGGTGGACTCCGTTCGCTGTATGCTGGCTCAGAGTTCCCACCCAGATTTTGGGGGTGTGGGCCGAGAGAAAAACACACATACCATAGAGTCTGTTAGTGACTCAGGCTAGGTGACCAGGAATCATTTCTCATTCCTGGAACTGGAGGGAACAGTGGAACCTTGGTGCTAGCAGCCCGATGGCAGTCACATCCCCAGGCAGTGAGTCAGTCTGTCCAAGGGACAGCTTGCCCCATGCTCAGAACGTTGCCTGAAAGAAGCCTCAGGGATGTCATCCTGGGCTATGAGGTCCCACCTGCCTCTATTCTCTGAGGGTCCTGTGCCCCCATGCTCCCAAGGAGGCACAGCTCCTCCACCCTCCCCCCCCCAACACCCTTACTGGATCAGGGCACCCAGATGGGGTGGGAAAAAGTCCCTACCATCCTGCTCTGAATATTATACATGAGCCTTGGTCTCTCCATGAGCCACAGAACTTTAGTCCTGACCTGTGTTCCCAATAGCTTTCTCTCATGCTCACAGAGTCTAGGTGGGCTTGATAACTTCATACGTTCAGTTGAAGTGACCCGGCTCAGGCATCGCACTGAGTTCCTGTACTGTGTTTGTGACACAGTTCTGTAAGGTGGGTACGCGGTGAGCATCATTCCTACCACTGATTCACGGATGACAGTGGGGATAAAGGAGAGCAGGTGGGCTTCCAAACACACCTGCCTCTGCCTGTACCTGTCCTCCATCCTGAACCTCCCTCTGCGCCTCTCAAATTCACATGCTTTTCTTGATCCTTCAATTACCCTGCAAGTGTAGGAGAAACCAGAACGAGGTGGTGGTTGGATCAAAAACACTAGCCTTTAAGCTGCCACTGTGGGACTCTTTGGGCTCCCAGGGGGCCTTGCAGTAGGTGCCAAGTTTGTCTAATTCCCCACCACTTCCCCTCAGAGCATGGGACTAGCTCTGCCAACAATGAGTTCGGCCTCCATATTGGGCCTGAAAGCCCACCCAGCACTGACAGCTAGAAGGAGAATTGGGAGATGTAGGCCCAGTGGCTTCTTTGGGTACCGCAGGATGGTCCACAGTGCCAGCCTCTATCCTTGTCCTGTGGAGCCTCTATGGAGGTTGGAAGAGTTCAGACAGCTTTGTCTGAGCTCTGCTGAGGATCTGTCTTCATGTCACCTTCCTGCCTGGCACATCTCATACAGTCCTATCAGCACTCAGCCCAGAGGTAATAGCAGAGTAGAAGCATGTGATTTTGGTCTCAGACCTGAGAGAGCGCAAATGATACTCCCCACCCCGGAGCCCAAATATGGGCAGAGGGACCCTAGCATCTGGGACAAATAGTCCAGTCTCCAGTTATCAGGATGTGTCTAGAGTTCAGATCTACCCATGGATCAGTCACCCTCAGGACTGGAAATGGCCCTCAAGGCTACCAATGCCACTAGACCCCAACCAGAGAGTGTGAAAGACTTGCCCAAGGTTGGATAGGACAGATGTACACGAGTAGAAACTAGAACTTGGGCTGGGAATATGGCTTAGTGGTCGAGTGCTTGCCTAGAGTGCATGAAGACCTGGGTTCAATTCCTCAGTACCACATAAACAGAAAAAGCCAGAAATGGATCTATGGCTCAAGTGGTAGAGAGCTAGCCTTGAGCAAAAAAAGCTCAATGACAGTGCTCAGACCCTGAGATCAAACCCCAGGACTGGCAAAAAAAGAAAAAGACAAAAAGAACTTGACTCTATCTGCCTAGCCATTGTTCATGCCAACTCTCACCCTGGGGTCTCTGGGACTATTCATCCTCTGTCCCAGTATACACACATACACTTGAAGAGGAGGGGAACCACAGGTACGTACATATGTACATATGCACGCACGTGCACACACATACACACACACACATACACATATACACACCTCCATTCTAGGGCAAGTTTGGAGGATCATGCACAGCCCAGCTGGGAAGGCTTGTGGTGGGGAGGGGTTTGCATGGCCTGAGAAGGCAGGAAGTTGCTCACCAACCCCTCAAACTCCTCAGCCACCTAGATCAACCTAGATCACCATGTGCCTAGCACTATGGGTGAGGTGAGGGAGACCATGACAGAGTCGAACCTTAGAAAAACTTATTTGTCCCCGGAGAGAACCTCGTGGCCAGGAAGACAGACTGTTGAAGTGCTTGCCGCCACCACCCCCAGTCCTCACCACAAGAGGCTGCTGGAAAGGTGTTACCCGCTAAGTCTCCTCTGCACAAGGACAGACTGCCCTCTTCCTCCTGGAATAGGAAGCTACAGCTGGACCCCAGGCAGAGAAAGAGTGTGGGACAAGTCCTCGGTGACTGTGACATGTATCTGTCCTGAGATTGTCAGGACCAGGGCCACAAAGCCAAGGCGGGCAGGGGGCACAGACTCCTTGCCAAAGAGCTGGCGCCCCTCCCTGCAGTGGAGTCTTCCTCCATCCCTCCCCCAACCCCCTGAGCCCCGCCCCTCCTCAGGCATGAGGTCATGTCACACTCGAGTTGGCTGGGAAATATCATTGGCCAACACCAGGCATCAATGCACACACAGTGATTCTCAAACCTGCCCTGCATCAGCATTGCCCAGGACAAGCCTGGTCGTGGGGCTGTTTTACAAGCTCCCTAGGGGATTCCCAGGCTGGGGAGGCTAGAGGCAGCTCAGGAAGGCTGAGAGATAGAGGACTATGACAGAGCCATGAGTGCACACACACACACCTGGCAGGAGACCCACAGGCTCCTGGGTAACAGGGAGGAAGAAGAAAACTGTTGAGCCAGAACAAAGCCACCTAGAGCTTTTGCGTGCAGAGCTGTTACTGTCCCTGGCACCGGTCAACAAGAGCCCCTCAAAGGAGGCCCAAGGTTCTATCAAGCTCTGTTTTGGGGGACAGAACAGCCCTGCCTCTGGTCTCTCTGTTTCCCTTAGGTCTCCAAGGAATCCCTGCTTGCTGCCACATCCATCTTCCTGTAGAAACACTTCCAGGTCAGCCCCTACCAGGGTGGGTTAATGGTAGAGAAAATGTCCAGGGCCAGCCGAGAAGGGAGTCAGAGCTATCTCTGTCACAGGGGAGTGAATGACGCAGTTGAAGGGTAACATTAACCAGGCTGTCCGACGTGGATGTGAGCAGAGTACGCATGGATGGACAGCAACGCCCCCTGCATGGAATCCCACCACTGATTCCCCAATCCAGGCACAAGCACAGGTCCCAGTAGCCTAGGGCTGCTTGTAATGCCAGAACAGAGCCATCTGAGTTCCTAACAGTGTGCCTTGAGGATCCCTGGGCCTGGTAGACGCTTTCTTCTGGCACACTTTATGGAGAAGAACTTCAGTCCCAGCCGAAGAGCTCAGCTAAGACATTCTGACCCCCTCTTCATGCTCCTCTATTTTATTTTATTTTGCCTGTTGTAGGGCATGAACTGGGGGCCTGGGCACTGTCCCTAAGCTCTTTGTCCTCAGGGCTACTGCTCTACCACTTAAACCACAGCACCACTTCTGGTTTTGAGTGGTTAATTGGAGATAAGAGTCTCACGGAGGCTTTTCTGCCCAGCTGACTTTGAACCATGATCTTCACATCTCAGTCTCCTGAGTAGCTAGGATTATAAGCAGATGCTACTGGCACCTGATGCCCCTATTATTAAGAGTGGGTCCCCACAATGTCGCCAGAAGACAGCCCTCCCTGCAAATAACAGCAACCATGGCAGAAGTTAGAGTTTGGGTAGCTTTTGTCAGTTCAGAGTGGGATCCACTGTCCGCCCTCCCTCGCTCCACCCTCCTGATGCCCGGCCTCCAAGAGAAGGATTGACTCATGGTTCCTCATAGCCTCAGTGTCCCCATCCACACAATGGGGTGCCTCTCCCCAGACTCTCCCTGCTTCCTAGGACCATGGTTCAGATAAATGAGCTCACCCTCCTCCAGGATGAGCCATCCTAGCCTAGGGCTGGTTCTTCAGGTTGGGGCCGGATGTGCCAAGGGGGCTGGGGGAACCTGACTCCTTCCTGCCCCCATGCGAGCTACAGAACCATCCTCGCTGCCAGGCAACTGAGGGGCCCCAGCACTGATAGTACAATGCTTGCCCAGCTCTCTCAGCTGCAGCCAGCCCCCCAAGTGGAAGTCACCCTTCCAACATCAGTGTCTCTACTTCTCATCCTATACTGTGCCTTTCAAGGTCCAGTGTGGGCCTGGGACCCCCTGAAGTCCCCATATCTCCACTACAGCTTCCCCAGGTCCCCAGACTCCACCATGCCAGGAGCTCAGGGAACTCAGGCATTCCTGCCCCCCCTCCCTCCAGGCACATGAAAGGCAGGTGTGTGTAGTAGGGCACAGATCTGAATTCACACACACACACACACACACACACACACACACACACACACACACACACACACACACACACACACCACGCCCTGCAATGCTTTGGGATGGGAGCACCCTACTCTCATTTATCAGTTTCCTCAACCCTTCTCCTTGAAGAAAACCAGGAAGGAAGCTGCCCTGCCCACTGGCTTGCCGATTTACTAGAAGGAAGATGTCTGGGCACCAAACTCCTCCCTGACTGTTCCCTGCAGCTCCCCCTCGCCTGGCACCAGTATGACGTGGAGCTCCTACTCCAAGGGTTCTGTGTGTGGTTGGGACAGGAGACCCCTTCTCCTCCACTTCCCCGCCACGCCGTTCCCCACCTCCTCTGAGGAGCCCTACCCCCAGACAGGACGCCCAGGGAGGCCAGCTGGCCGGGAAAGGGACTCTGCTCCCTGGCATGGCCACTTCACAGGGTCCCCATTTCTCCCCCATCCTCAGAGACCACACACACACACACCTTGTCTCCCACACCTGCTAAGCTACATCCTTCCCAGGAGCACAAGCTTTGTTTCCTGCTCCTGGGGATGGGGGCCATAGGAAATCCTGAGACCCCTTGCAGAAACTAGGCTTTTGACTCTGCCTACCTCCCCCACCTACTCAAACTCCCCTCTTCTCCCCATCTCAATCCACCTCGCCCCTCTGGGGAAGAAGCAAGGGATCACATGAGTCATCGCTCCTGCACCTCAGATCTTCCTCTCCATTTACGGATGAGAAATGAGGCCCCACAAGGAAAAGAGACCATGCATCTGCCAGAGGCCACTGTGCGACTTAGGGGACAAGAACACACTACCTAGGACCACCGCAAGGCTTGGACCATCCTTAGGACCGCCTCCCATGACTTACTCTTTATGTCATGTAAGCTGACCCCTGACCTTGTGTCAGTGCTAGTGAGTGTCCAAGTTTTGGCTCCCCTCACCCCTGCTCCATCCCAGTCCGCCCAAGGCCACTAACAACTTCTGTATTCAAGACAGGGAGGGAGTTCGCATTGAGTCAAACAAGCTTTATTGGAGTTGAGCAGGGGAGTGTGGGGAAGGGACTGAAACAGAGGGCTGAGGCTAGAGAGGCCAGAGGCTGCAGGGCAGAGGAGGGCAGCCGCGTCCCTGCCACCTGGGGGTGGGGGATAGCCAAGGGGAGCCGAGTCCTCAGCGGGTGGTCTGGTGGACCTGCTCTCTGGAGGAGATGACCTTGCCATCCTGGACCTCTTCCACAATGGTGCGCACCTGGCGGGTGGTCACGGCTGCAGGAGAAATAGATGCATGGAGGAGGGCAGACCCCAAGAGAGCCGTGCTCAGTCCCCAGGCCCCTGGGTAGAGGACCACTACCTCTCCCAGTCTCTCAAAGCCGCTGTTATCTCTCTGATGGCCCTCAGCATTGCATCCACATCCCTGCTGCCTTTGGCCCCCTCCTTCCCCTGGAGTTTCATGGATCTTGCTGCCCCCAGATGGTTTATTTGCTTTGGACCCACTCAATGTTGCATCAAATGGATTCTATCTTCTTCTCTCTGCAGTCTCCCAGTCTCCCCCCACCCTCAATCATAACTAGGATTTAAAGACAAAAGACCATATCCCCTTTCTCTTATCAGGATAGCTTCCCAGAAATAAAATCACTTTTGGCAATCTGGCTCAAGAACAAAGACTATAAAGCCAGGTCCCTGTCTCCTCTTCAGATGAGAGTCTCCAGAGCTGGGACCATGTCTCCTCCATTGAACTAAGATCTGCAGGGTAAGGGCCAGTTTTCAACCCCACCCCCTCATCAAACCAGACAGTCTCTCTCCTTTGATCCTTTCTCTGAGCCTCAGCCCCTAGTCCCTCACAGGTCCATTCCCTGACCACTGCGTAGGACCAACCATCACTGCCTGGAACTTCTTGGAGACTGGTGTCCCAGCAAATGGGAAGATGGGCTTCCCACCCCCAGGCCTCAGCCTCCATGATACTTACGTTCTTTGGGCTTGTACTGCAGGCTGCAAAATAAAGGAAAGGAAAGAGAAAAGAATGGAGAGGTTAAATATGGGTCTGAGGGTCCCTCCCTTTACTCCAAACCATGTCCCCCTCCCCCCAACCTTGGCCCCAGGCCCCAACTCACTGGGCATCCTCGCCCTCCAGCAGGCGGCGGTAGGTGGCGATCTCCTGCTCCAGTCTGGTCTTCACATCCAGCAAGATCTTGTATTCCTGGTTCTGCTGCTCCATCTCGCAGCGCAGCTGAGCCAACTGTTCCTCCACACTGCCAATCAGGCCCTGGATCTGGGACAGCTGCACGCAGTAACGGTTCTCTGTCTCTGCCAGGCTGCCTTCCAGGGATGCTTTCTATGGAAGAGCAGAAGGGGTGGTCAGTGGGGGTGTCAGTGGCCTTCCCGGGTGCTGGACTCACCTCTGAGCGTAGCAGCATCCCTACCATGCTGAGCTGGGACTGCAGCTCGATCTCGAGGGCCTGCATGGTGCGCCTGAGCTCGGAGATCTCGCTCTTGCCACTCTGTACCAGCTCGCTGTTGGTGGCTACTTCGCGGTTTAGCTCCTCAGTCTGCAGACAGGACACAGGACAGGGGGGTGCATGAGCCTGGATCCCTCTCCCCAATTCAGATGCCCACTCAGCATCCAGGTAAGCATCTTGGCTGTCTCCCCAGGCCACTGCTACCTTCCTGACCTCCCCTGGGCCTATCCTGCCCTCTCACCAACTTGCCACAACCCAGGCCAGGAATTCATCCTTTGAAAGGTTATGCTTAATCTCTACCAGTGGGAGGCATAAAACCAGCCAGCCCAGGACGTGTAGCCTGACCCTGATGCTAGTTCCTGACTTCTCGAGAGAAGTGGGAAGTCCCGGAAGTTTCGTCCTTCTGCCTCTATTTCCTTTCTCCCTACCCATCCTCAAATCACAGCTTTGGCTTAGTCCCAGGTCTGGTGATACAATAAACAACTCTGACCCCTGGGGTTCCATGGGGCTCACTGAGAATGGAGAGTCCCCAGGCTGCTAGGCAAGGGGTAAGGTTGGAGCTCAGACCCCTGCATCCTATCTCTGTGGCCTGCAACAGACAACCCTCACCTTGCTGAAGAACCAATCCTCGGCATCCTTGCGGTTCTTCTCTGCCATCTTCTCGTACTGGTCACGCATCTCAGAAAGAATGCGGCTCAGGTCCACGCCAGGGGCTGCATCCATCTCCACATTGATCTCACCACCCATTTGGCCTCTCAGCGCATTCATTTCCTGTGGCAAGGGACACATGGTGTGGATAACCTGGGCTTGTCATGACCTCTCACTCCCAAGCCTCCCCACATCACACACACACACACACACACACACACACACACACACACACACACACACACACACACACACACACACACACACACACCTCTTGTTCCGCCCAGCCTCTTCCTTGACCTTCCTAAGGATTTTTGTTCATATTCCCTACATGGACCCTGACAGCACCATCAGACTGTGCATCCATCAGTAGATTGAGGTCTCTCCAAAGACACAAAAAATCAAATTCCTAGGTTTTTGTCCCTGAAATTTCTGCCCAGTCTTGAAACTTCTATGTAAAGCCCAGATTGGAGGGTTGCATTTGACCTCTTCAACTATCTGCTGTCATTGTGAGGGAGGCCCAGACCGGTAAGGAGGCCTTCAAGGGCCCTGGGACATCCCCTGGATGCAGGGTGTATGTGTGCAATGGTTGAGCCCGCCCTGCACACCAGCTCTGGATCACAGGGTCAGGGCACTGCAGACAGGCTAGCCTTGTCAGCATGACTAATGCCAGCCTGCCTTCTCTGCTCTCTCCAACTGCATCCTAGCCCCAGGGACTTGCCACCCACTCCTCAAACTCTTTGACCTGCTGTCCCAGCAGCTCACCTCCTCATGGTTCTTCCTCAAGTAGGCCAGCTCCTCCTTGAGATTCTCGATCTGCATCTCCAGGTCGGCTCTGGCCAGGGTCAGCTCATCCAGCACCCTGCGCAGCCCGTTGATGTCGGCCTCCACACTCACACGCAGAGCCTGTTCTGTCTCAAACCTGCAAAGGGAGCCAGAAGCTTCAGTCTGGCCTGCTTGGATTTACAGGTCCAGATCATGGCTCCTAAGTCAGTGTTTCATGCCTATAATCCTAGCTACTCAGGAGGCTGAGGTCTTAGGATCATAGTTCAAAGCCAGTCTGAGCAGAGAAGTAGGTGAGAATCTTATCTCCAATTAACTAGCAAAAAAGTCCCAAGTGGAGCTGTGGCTCAAGTGATAGAGCAACTAGCCTTGAGCAACAAAGCTAAGAGACCGAGCCCCAGCCCTGAATTTAACCCCCAGGACTGGTGTCCTCGTTTCCTGCCTGCTTTACTTTTCTCCAGGGCTCTAAGGACTCATGAGGGAGGATGCAAAGGCAAGTTTCAGCCCTTGACTGTGGAACCATCACAAGACAGGATCTCACCATTGGCTTCCTGACCTCTCTCCTCTCTGCCTCCTCTCCCTTCCCCCTCCTACCAGCTCCCTAAACCCAATGACCTCTAAAACCACTGTGTCTGCTCATCCTGGAATAAGGGATGGGCTCTTAGTTCCCAGGATTCTTCCCACTCCTCAGACTTGGATCTGTACACATGCAACCAGAAGTCCTGGGCTAAAGAAGGATGTCCCTAGCTCCTCCTCCTCCCTGAGCTGGCCCAGTCACTCAAGCCTGCTAGCTGGCACTCACTTGGTACGGAAGTCATCAGCCGCCAGACGGGCATTATCGATCTGCAACAGGATGCTGGCATTGTCCACAGTAGCCACAAGGATCTGGAATTGGGGGGGAGGGGCACATGAGTGAGCAATCAGATCATTGGATGAGGGGCAGGTTCTGAGTTGTTCTTCCTGACTGGGGACTGGGATGCCACCCTCTCAAGTCCCTCTGCCCGTCCAATCTACACCGTACCACCACTGTTTCCAGAGGCAGACAAGCTGTATGTAGTCTGACAAGCTGTCGCCTCTCCTACTGTTCCCACGCGCACACATACATACCAGCCCTTGTCTCTCCACAAAGACCTCCACCACAAGCCAGACTCATTCTGAAAATTGAGGAGGCAGGGGCTAGGAGAACCAGAGGAGAATGAGAGAATATCCTCAGGGCAGAAGCTATACCAGAATCCCAGAGAGCAAAGGAGAAATAGGGCATTCCTGCTGATGTGTGTGTGTGTGTGTGTGTGTGTGTGTGTGTGTGTGTGTGTGTGTGTGTGTGTGTGTGTGTGTGTGTGTGTGTGTGTGTGTGTGTGTTACAACCCACTGGAGTTTCCCCTGCGAAAGGTAGTTAGAGAAGCCTTCACCAGCAGTAGTTTCGTGTCGGGAGTCATAACCCCTGGGCTCAGGCAGGCAGCCCCACCCTCCAGGGTTTGCCAAGCCCCAAGCAAAGAAAGGTCTGGGGACCCCTGAGATTACCACACACACACCCTCCTTCCTCACCTATAGCAGTACCTTTCAGCCCACTCAAACCTCACCATTCCCCCTCCAAAGCCCATTCAGCTGACCCTGCTCCAAAGGAGAGATATCCAGTAGCTAGCCCTGCTGTGAGGCCCCGCCCTCCACACGCATCCTCCTGTCCTCTCTGATACCCCCAGAGGAGGAAGCATAATTCCAAAGGGCCCCAGGGGGCTTGTTTGTCCCCACCAGAGGAGGTTGTAGACTCCTGAAGGTCAGGCCAGAGCCAAACTGCCTTTGGCTCCCCTAAAGCACTCAAATAGGGAGTCCAGGACTCCATAGAGGGCAGGGGATGGCAGAGAAGTTATGCCTCCATCATGCCCCTCCAGCCAGCATCCCAGGGCTGGTCCTACCTTGTTCTTCAGGTCCTCGATGGTCTGGTAGTAATGGCTGTAGTCTCGGGCAGGCCCCGGGGCTTGCTTCTGGTACCAGTCCCGAATCTTGATCTCCAGCTCGGTGTTGGCCTCCTCCAGGGCACGGACCTTGTCCAGGTACGTGGCCAGACGGTCGTTGAGGTTCTGCATGGTGGCCTTCTCACCCCCCGCCAGCAGCCCATCAACCCCCCCAAAGCTGCCTCCATAGCCACTGCCAGAGCCGAAGCTGTAGCAGCTGGAGTAGCTACTGCCTCCCAGGGCGCTGGCCAGACCACTGGCCGACCCCAACCTGCAGGAGCCAGCGCCTAGGCTGCCCGAGAGCCGGCAGGAGGCACGCGACGAGCTGCCCCCCAGGCCCGAGGAGCCCTTGATGGAGCTGGAGGAGGTGAACTGGCGGATGGTGGTGGTCATGGTAGGCAGAGGGCCTCAGGCACAGAGCAAGAGGGCTCGGGAGGAAGAGAGAGGTGCCAAGAAGCGTGTTGCTGTCGGGGCTAGTCTGCTTCCTTTATAAGTCGGCAAGTGGGCGTTGCGATTTCAACAGGCTTGCTGCTCTGTTTCCATTCCCCTGGGCTTTCATCACCCCCTGGCCGCTGGCCAGCTCCCAGGTAGCTCTGGGCCCCCTCCCCTCCCACCATCAGGGCTCTGCCTCATTTCTCCAAACCCCCGATGCTAGGTGCCCTATGCGTGTGCGTGTGTGTCTCTGGTCTCAGGCCCCGTCACCTGTGATTCAGGGAGGCCCTCCAGCTACGCTTTCCCATGACCTAATACGGAGAAGAAGAGAAGGCGACGTCACCACTGCCACCCAGCTCTCCCAGGAAGCTGCCACCCCAGCCCAGCTACCTGGATGCTGGATCTGATGGGGAAAGAGGGTGGGGAGCGAGACACCCCAGCTCTTACGCCATTCCACACCACCTACGTGGCAGGAAAGGACTAGGTGCTGGGGAGATCGGAAGGACCAGGGAGGGGCCCGTCCTGCCTTAGAATCTGGACCTGAGGCCAATGGGCTGGACTCTACCACACTCAGACTCCTCAGGCCTCAGGCAGGACACTGAGACTCAGGGAGGAATGGACTGGGCACAACAGCGCCTTCTCACTCCTCAACTGGACTGGACTAGCTACCCGCTTTGTTCTTCTTCTTCTTCACCAAACCACAGCACCCATCCCTCCAGCAGTCCTGATACTCAGGGACCCTTCCTGAGACTGCAGCTCTATCTGGTCAGTTTTCTGACCCTGCTCCCAGCCCTAGATCCCCTTGGAGCTCAGCCTCCTCTTCTAAACCTTATCCTACAGGTGGAGCATCCAAAGAGGAAAAAGGGGAGGTGGGCTGTAGGAGGGATGTCCTATGAAGAAGGGATTGTGTGGAGAATGCGAGGGGCTTGTCTCCCATTTCCTTCACCCCTCTGCACCCCCAGACACCTCAGGGCAAGGGGAGAAGTCGAGATCTCAGATCCCGGCCAGGTGGCAAACATCCCTCTCCAGCACTGCACTCCCACCCCCTTGCCCAGGATCCCCACCATACAGCTCCTGGGGTGGGTCTTGGGCCCCACCCCACCCCTACAACTCCACCTTGCCCTGCCCATCACACAGAGCCAGCCCTCCATCCCAGGGTCCCAGCAGGCTTGCTGGGCAGAATGTGGTCTTGTTTCAGACTGCCAATGGGTTCCACCTCCCAGACAGGCCCAGACAGACCCTGCCAGCAGGTAAAAGAGATTCCCCAATAGCTCACAGCTGCCAAGTCACCAAAGCAAACAGGACGCCCCCCACACTCACATGCACAATGGCCACCCCGTCCTCCCCCCCCCCACAAACACACCCAGCTGAGCCGGGAAGAGCCGGTCTGGCTTCCTAGACAATACCCCACTACTGCCACCTGATCACCCAGCAGTGTTCTGGACCATTGCTGCAAAAAGGCCCTGCCTGTCCCTCCTGACTCTGCTCTGACCCAGGTAATATTCTAGAACATGTATACAACGCCACCACCACCACCCCCGAAAATCTGAGGGCCGTCCTAGGAACCAGCCACAGGAGACAGGGCCCAGAGACTGACTCTTAGAAACATTCCCACCCCGGCAGACTGTCTCAGGCCTCCACCCCCAATCCTTCCACCTCCTCCCTTCCCATCTTCCCAGGAGCCCCAGGCTGGGATGGAGTGGGCAGAACAGGTGGGCAGGTGACAAGCGATACCAAACGCTCTGTGAATTCTCCTCCTTCCTAGTCTGCCCAACCAGATAGATCACAAGTTCAAGGACTGTGCTTCAGCAAAGCTTTATTAGCAACCACTGGGGTAAACCCAGCAGGTCCCTGGATCAGGAACCGGGGAGGGGGATGGGAGAGGGAGAGAGGAGGGGAGCAGGTGCAGAGCGGCAGCAGATCATGAAAGAGGGCCCCGATGGACACTCCAACATGAGAGCAGGTTCTAGGAGTTGGAGGCACGGACTGCTCCAGCACTGGGCTGTCACCTGGAGCTGGGGGCCTCAGTGGGTAGAGCGGTGGACCTGCTCTCTGGAAGAGACCACTTTGCCGTCCTGGATTTCCTCCATGATGGTTCTCACCTGGCGGCTGGTCACGGTGCCTACAGGGGGATGATGGGGGGAGGGGTAGTGTAGGAGTCTCAGACAGGAGTCTTCACCCCAAACTCAGCACAGAAGGGTCCTTCTCTTTTCTTCTCCCTCCCTCTCCATCCCTCCCCTGGACAAGGCAGCTCTTACCTTCCCGAGTGGACTGGGAGGCCATGGAAGAAGAGGAGTACTGAGTGGCTAGGCTATAGGAAGAGAGAACACCTGTCAGCTCACTGGTGCCAGCTTGCCGGCAGGACCCCTCCCCCCCAACCCTTCTGGGGAGCTGCAACACCTGGGAAGGCCCGAAAGAGAGGAGAGGAGTTCTCACACCCTGGGAAACCATAGCTAGGCATGCGTGGAGAAAGATCAACTAACACAGGCTCCCAGCCGGCCTGCCACGGGAGGAAGGAAAGGAGCAGCCCAAGGCATTTTGTGACTACTCTGTGGCCACTAACCCCAGATTTACAAGGAGAAGCTGAGCAAGCGGGGTTTTGTTTTTCCATATCCTAGAGGGCTCAACAAAATACTCCATTAAAGCAAGAGAGATTGTGGTTAGACTACCAATGGACTTTACCATTGGCAGAAAGCAAAAAAAAAAAAAGCCTGGAATGTATCATTAAAAATGGGAATGAGCACCAGTGGCTCACGCCTGTAATCCTAGCTACTCAGGAGGCTGAGATCTGAGGATCACAGTTCAAAGCCAGCCCGGGTAGGAAAGTCCAGGAGACTCTGATCTCCAATAATCCACTCATTAAAGGCCAGGAGTGGCACTGTGGCTCAAGTGGTAGAGTGCTAACCTTGAGTACAGACAAGTGCAGGGACAGAGCCCAAGCCCTGAGTACAAGCCTCAGGACTGGCAAAAAAAAGGAGATCCCGGAGCTGGGTCACCATACTGGCCGCGTCTATGATCGCTCCGAGACCATATACAGCCGGCTGGTGCTATTTCATCAGGGAGAGCTGTATTCCATGGCAGGGAACTTTTGGCAGAGCTCCCATTATTTACAATGGATTCTGGATAAATAAGATCTATTGAAGAAGCACCAAAAGGACTTAAAATTTCTCTCAGAAGAAGAGTATTGGAAGGTACAAATATTTTTTATCAAATGTTATCCAAGCATTAGGTGAACATCTTAAATTAAGACATCAAGTTATCGCTACTGCTACCGTTTATTTCAAGAGATTCCATGCCAGGTATTCTCTGAAAAGTATAGATCCTGTATTATTGGCTCCTACATGTGTGTTTTTGGCATCCAAAGTAGAGAATTTAGAGTGGTTTCTAATATGAGGTTGATTGCTGCTGCTACTTCTGTATTGAAAACTAGATTTTCATTTGCCTTCCCAAAAGAATTCCATTATAAGATGAATCATATATTAGAATGTGAATTCTATCTACTAGAACTAATGGATTGTTGCTTGATCGTGTATCATCCTTACAGACCTTTGCTCCAGTATGTGCAGGACATGGACCAAGAAGACACGTTGCTTCCCCTTGCATGGAGAATAGTGAATGATACCTACAGAACGGACTTTCATGATCGCTCTAGCTTGCCTACGTGTGGCCTGTGTTGTACAGCAGAAAGATGCCAGACAGTGGTTTGCTGAACTTTCTGTAGACATGGAGACGATTTTGGAAATAATCAGGGTTATTTTTAAACTGTATGAGCACTGGAAGAATTTCGATGAGAAAAAAGAAATGGCTACTATTCTTAGTAAGATGCCAAAACCAAAACCACCTCCAAACAGAAATCCCCAGAGTGATTCTCTACTAGTGGCAGGGCCTGGAGCTACAAGATGATGGTGGAGAAGATAAGGCAATAATTCCATTGCCACAGTCACTGGTACTTTCAGCTTTAGGAAATTACCGTGTTTTTCTGACTTAAAGATTTGCTGCAATTACATATGATTTTATTATGCCATTAGACAACAGTTTGGTTTGTATGCTTGCTTTTTTGGAAGAATACTTTTGGTTTCCCTAAATAGTAGAAATAGAATTTTATATGTTAAGATTTAATTTTATAGGAAATTTGTTCAGAAAAAAAGGTGTACTCTCTATGTTGAGTGATACCTATAATAATAATGAAACCCCATACACTAATTTAAACTTTTTGAGTGTAAATGGACACTAACTTTTAGGCTGCTTGTTGTGTGTTAGGGCAAAAAGTTACAGAAGAATAAAAGCATAAAACCAAAAAGAAAAGGAATGGGGACATTCTCTGCCCTTTACATTGGGGCTTTGACCCATAGTCCCAACTCCAAACAAGATTGTCACATGCCCCACTCCTCAGCTCATCCTGACTAATGACATTGCCAGTCACTGAAGCCAGAAACCCCGGGTCATCATCAGCATCCACTCCTCCAGGTGATTACTCGGCGTTTTCTAAGCTCTGATGGAGCCACGCTCACTCCCGTGCCTGGGCGTACAGTCCTGCTGTTTTTAACTCAGGTCTATCCCCTGCCTGTTCTCTCTGCTCCCGGCCTCTGCTAACCCCACACCCTGCCCCAGGCTCCTGATAGACCCCTCTAAACCCTCCTCATCCCTCTCACCCATTCACCCCTGTACAGCCAGATCACACCCCTCCCCTCCAGATCCTTCCACAATCCCTTTATTGCCATCATCTAGTCTAGACCCTGAATGGTTCTCTTGCACTCCTGCAACTCTCCTCACTCACACCTCCTGTCTGTCACTGGGGTCCCAACACGTCTCCCTGGGCCAAGCTAGTCACCAGCCTACCCCCATAACTAGTGTTTTGGCACCCCCAACTCACTGGGCATCCTCGCCCTCCAGCAGGCGGCGGTAGGTGGCGATCTCCTGCTCCAGCCGGGTCTTCACATCCAGCAGGATCTGGTACTCATGGTTCTGCCGTTCCATGTCACAGCGCAGCTCGCACAGCTGCTGCTCGATGCTGCTGATCAGGCCCTGCAGCTGGGCCAGCTGGGCCCCGTAGCGGGCCTCCGTCTCCGCCAGGCTGTTCTCCAGCGATGCTTTCTGCAAGCCAAGGGATAGGATGGATGGAGGGATGGATGGATGGATGGATGGATGGATAGATAGATAGACAGATAGATGGTAGATGGATGGAGAGATTATAAAGGACCCTTCCCTACAGCGGACGCCCAGAAAAGGGATCCCATTTGGGTGCATTGTGGGTGCTTCCAGGACAGAGAGGGGCAGGACCCCTGAGCATGAAGTAACATGATAAGAGAGGGGCGTTTCTGGTTCTCTGAGTTGAGGTTAGTGGGAGGGGGGGCAGTCCATGCAGCAGGGCCCACCCCAAGGTAACAGATACAAGGCAGGGCATGGGATGTGGGTCATACCATGCTCAGCTGCGACTGCAGCTCAATCTCCAGGTTCTGCACAGAGCGACGGAGCTCGGTGATCTCCGTTCTGTTACTCTGCAGTGCCTCCGTATTGGTGGCCACCTCTCGATTCAGCTCCTCAGTCTGGAAGAGAATACCTTCAGCAGGGGGCTTAAGGCTGTCCCCAAGCCTTTCCCTCTTTGAGCTGTACCTGGGTCTCTTATGCGTTGCTAAAGCATTGGCACCAGCCTGTAAAGAACTTAGTCGAACTCAGTACACTCTGCAGAATGAGCACTTGTCCCCCTAACTGACCCCAAAGAGAGATACCCCTATCCCCCATCAGCTGTCCTTTGTGAGCCAGTTGCTGCTTTCCCGGAGCATGAGTTTACACATCAAAGACACATCCTGTAAGTGTCACGGGTGGATGGAAAACCCTGGGCTGGGTTGTGAACACCTGGACCCATTTAGGCCCTGGAGGAGTGCTGTGTGAGGCTGAAATATCTCTGGGCCTCCCATCTGACATGAAAGCATGAGTGTTGATCCCAGTGGTTTCCAAAGATGCTTCCAGCTGGGACAGTCTGAGGATCTGCAGTAGCTGTGGCTTGCTGCGGCACGCCAGGGCTGGTGTGGGTACCTAAGTGCACACCTGCTCCCACACGGCCACCCACCTTGCTGAAGAACCAGTCCTCCGCGTCCTTGCGGTTCTTCTCCGCCATCTTCTCGTATTGGTCCCGCATCTCATTGAGGATGCGGCTCAGGTCCACGCCGGGAGCCGCATCCATCTCCACATTGACATCGCCTCCCACCTGGCCACGCAGGGCATTCATTTCCTGGGCAGGGGGGAACAAAGTAGGAACTTAAGCAGAACTACCCTGAGAACAGATTCTGGGATGCCAGTGAGATACAAGCAGGTGACAGCTAGGCAAACAGACAGCTAGCTCCTCACCCTCAAGATAGAGGGACATGCCACATCTCAAACACACAGGATTCTGGGTACCAGCCACCTCCCCTGACCACTTCTGAACATCCCAAGACTGCACTGGGGCAGAGAGGGAAGGCAACTGCCAGTGTATGGAAAAGAGAAGGCAGCCCCCGCTCACCACCCTGATCCTCTGATGCATCCCCCCCCACCAACCCCACAGGCTGAGGCCAACATCTCCACATCCAGGGGATGAGTGAGACAGACCTAAAGGTAGGTGTGTGTCTGTACAACCTTGAACAAATCCCTTAACCTCTCTGAGCCTATTCCTTTAAGGCAAAGAAAAAAAGAAGCTCTTTCTCCTATTGTCCATATCAGCTGAAATAATGCCTGTGAATCTGTGCTGGCCAAATGTTCCTGGTTATTAAGACTATTATAGTTAATTGTACTAATTAGCATTGTGTGTTAGACTGATTTGCTCATTCGTAAGTTAACTGTCACCATGCAGTAGGCCATGCCTAAGGGGGACAAGAGCAGGATGTCTGGAGAAGGGTTAGAAGTCCCAGGGCCTCAGGTCCCGGCCAGGCACCCACCAAAGAAGAGACTGGGCCCTCGTAGTTGGCTCCCAGACAGATTGTGCAGCCCAGGCTGACTGTTCCCAGCCTTTGCCAGTCCACCCTCACCTCCTCGTGGTTCTTCTTCAGGTAGGCCAGCTCCTCCTTCAGGCTCTCGATCTGCATCTCCAGGTCGGCTCTGGCCAGGGTCAGCTCATCCAGCACCCTGCGCAGCCCATTGATGTCGGCCTCCACGCTCATGCGCAGGTTGAGCTCCGTCTCGTACCTGGCAGAGTTGGAGGTATAGGCTGTGGAGTGTCCCCCAGGACACCCTGAAACCCCCCCCCAGAGTGCTCCAAGGGATGCAGGGCTGGAGGACCACCCCTAGGCCCCCGGCAACCAGCCAGGGACACCTGGACTCACTTGGTGCGGAAGTCATCAGCTGCCAGGCGGGCATTGTCGATCTGCAGCACAAAGCTGGCATTGTCGATGGTCGCTGCCAGGATCTGGGAGGGACAGTGGGCTCCCTGAGCAAACATCCCTGACACCCCAGGTTGCAATATCCCTTCTGCAATCTTTTAGGGAGTGGTCCAGGACAGGAAGGAAAGGGGGCCCATTGTACCTTCCTCTGAACACCTGGCTGTGAACCCTTCATGGAGGCCTGATCCCCTAGCACAGGTAAACAGGGATACCAGGACCTCGCTCCTCCAACTCAATTTGCCTCCAGGCTTACTTGCCACCTCCTCTAGGAAGCCTTCTTGGGTCACTTCTCCCTGCTCATCTCTCTTTCCCAGCACTTCAGATCAGGGCCAACCTCATCCATGTTTCCACCGTTTGCCCTCGCTTCCCCCTCTGAGCTTGCAGGGGAATGAGGCCACTTCAGAGCTGCTCTTTTTTGGAATTCCCTGACCTGGGCACCATGCCTGACTCAGAACCTGCCTCTGGGGTACGGTTGTCTAATTAAGTGATTAATTAATTGATTGATGAGGTTCTAACTGGTCCCACCTCAAATCCTGGGCAAGGCTTTCTTTTCCCACAAGGCATCTGGGTGGTTGAAATGAGAAGGTGAAAGGGTAGGGCCCAGGAAGGAGCCTAGAAGACTCCTTATTACTGCTGCTACTACAAATGTGAGAAATGTCCAAGAAATGCCCGGATTAAAGGCCACAGGGTACAGAAGAGAAGAGGTTCTTGCATGCAGCCAGAAGGGAGCAGAGGAGAGAAGAGTTTTCCAGTGGCTAGGTAGAATTTGACATGTTACCAGGCTGGGGGCTGCAGCATAGAAGAGCCAAAAGGGAGAAAACACATATTTCTAGGGTCCTTCCCAACCCCCCCACTCCCAGAGACCCCCCTCCCCCAAGGCCCTATGTTCTTTAAGGACCCTGGGTCAGGCTGAGGAGTCTGGGGGAGGGGGGGAGGCATTTGTTCTCATGTGAATTCTGTGGAGACCCCATTCCCGCTCTCCTCGCTCTCCTCATTCTCCTCGGTGGTACTGAGAGCCCCAGCAGTGGGAGGGGGTTCAGAGGCCTAGTAAGGCACTGCTGGCTGACCCCCCGCCCCCCCACACACACACAGCCCAGAGTGCTGACTCACCAGGGATCCCCTGGCTTCTCTGCCACCCAGACCAAGCAGAGTATCTGATCTGGCACTGCCAGGAGCTTGGCTTCCAAGGGGGAAATTACAGGAATTCCCCTATCTGGTGGAGGTCCCAGGCCGCGAGGCAGGCAAAAGTCCTCACAAGGCAGGGCAGAGCAGCACCAGACCCAGCTGTCTACCCCAGAGTCTGGGCAGGCCTCAAGGTCCAGATTCAGATCAGGCCCAGCCTGCTTTATCCATCACTGCTGGCCTGGGGGCTGCAGTACTACGGTCCCTTCCAGATCAGGTGTGTGCCAAGATGGGAGCAGCCAAGTTTTCAGAATGCCAAGACCATGTTCTTAGAGATCATGAGGGGAGGGGTGTCTCCTCCATCTGACTAGCTTCCAGTCTAATGGGAAAGCACAGCTCTCAATTTCAGAGAACCCCTGCCTCACTCCCCCACCAGAGTGATCACTCCAGAGAGAATGAGAAAGATTCAACACACACACACACACACACACACACACACACACACACACACACTTAACACGATCAGTAGGGCATGTACTGCACCCCAAAGTGTTGTGGAGACTGGATCCTAAGATCTGGGGATAGAAGACAAATAAACATCTATCTGGGAAGGCTGCTGGAGGAGGTGAGGCAGACAAGAGGGCAGCCACAGAGAAGAAGAGAATAACCAGAAGGCGAGGTGAAGCCTCATATCCCGCTCCCACCATCAAAGACTTGAAGCTGACCCCACCCCAGACAAACTCCTCATAGGAATAGAGGAGCTCTCCTACCCCAAGAACTCAAAACAACTTCATGGCACAGAGTATCTCCCAGGCCCAAGACCCAAGGATGGCATGGGGCTGGCCCCCCAAGAAGAGAGTGAACGAATGAGGGAGGTCTGGGATGGGAAGAGTTGTTTGCAAAATCTGAAACAGGTCCACAGCACTGGTGGCTCAAGCCTGTCATCTTAGCTACTCAGGAGGCTGAAATCTGAAGATCATGGTTCAAAGCCAGTCGGGAAAGAAAAGTCTGTAAGACTCTTATCTCTAAGTAATCCACAAAAAGCTAGCAGTGGAGCTATGGCTCAAGTGGTAGAGCACTTGAGCAAAAAAGCTCAGGGACAGTACCCAGGCCCTGAGTCCAAGCCCCTGTACTAGCACAATTTAAAAAAATAAAGGGCTGGGAATGTGGCTTCGTGGTAGAGGCTTGCCTCACATGCATGAAGCCTTGGGTTCTATTCCTCAGTACCACATATGCAGAAAAAAAACAGAAGTGGTCAAAGGAGGAGGCAACAATGCTTGATAAGAAATGTATTCATTATCTTGCCCAGGTAATTGTAACTCCTCTGTACAGTATTTTCACAATAAAAAAAGAAAAAAACAGAAGTGGTGCTATGGCTCAAGTGGTAGAGTACTAGCCTTGAGCAAAAGAAGCTGACAGTGCTCAGGCCCTGCGTTCAAGCCCAGGACTGGCAAAAGAAAGAAAGAAAGACAAAGGTAGGCACTCAAGCAGAGGGCAAGGAACAGGGGCTTCCTACCTTGCTCCGCAGTTCCTCAATGGTCTTGAAGTAATGGCTGTAGTCTGGTGCAGGCCCAGGCCCCTGCTTCTTGTACCATTCACGGATCTTCCCCTCCAGGTCCGCGTTGGCCTCCTCCAGGGCACGCACCTTGTCCAAGTAGGAGGCCAGGCGGTCGTTGAGGTTCTGCATGGTCTCCTTCTCGCCACCCCCCAGCAGGGCATCGGACACACCAAAGGCAGAGCCAAAGCTGGAGCCAAAGCCCCCTCCCAGGCTGCAGGTGTACCCACCGCCGTAGCCACCCCCCAGGCCCGCTGAGAAGCGAGAGGAGGCGGCCGACATGGTGCCACAGCTGCCACCTCCTAGGAGGCTGGGGGCCCGGCATGCGCCCCCAACCCGGACAGTCGACATCCGGGACAAGCCCCCACCAGGTGTGCACAGGCCCTTGATGGAACCAGAGGTGGAGAACTGGCGGATACTGGTGGTGGTGGCGGCCATGGTGTCCACAGGATCAGGCACAGGGTCTGTCTGGGGTGGCTGGAGACCCCGGTCCACCCTTTATACTCAAGGCTGACAGGAAGGCTGGGTCCCTGGCCCCTTGAAGTCCGAGCCAAAACTTCACCTATGCAATTTGCCTCTGAACCAGCTAGCTAGGCCCTGAGGCCTGGGCTGGACAGGCCGGGTGTATCCCTGGGCCCAGTCCTGTCCTGGGCTCAGCCCTGGCCTGGCCATCTCTAAGTGGTCCATTGTTTGTTCCAAAACAAAGGTAGTGCTGGTATTGCAGCCCTGAGGCTAGGATGATCCTCCATCCTCGGCTACAATTAGGCGCTGAGCTCATTTTGGGGGGAGGTTGTGGGGAGGTGGGGAGAAGTCAGAGAATCCAGCCTGGGAGCCAGGAAGAGCCTGGAACAAGGCTCTACAGGTCTGGGAGCCTAGAGGCTGGCCTGTCCCTCCCCACACCTCCATATTCCAGGGCCCCAGGGAGCCCCACAGGTTTCCCCTGGTATAACGCACCCCTCACAGAGCCCCCTGGACTGACCTAAGGACGTCCCCAGCTCTCTCAGGACTCTCTGAAGTCTTGGAAAGGAGACAGCCCAAGCTCCAGGTGGGGGAGGGAGGGGGACGGGTCCCTAAGTCTCAGCGGACACACTTGGTGATGGATCCTCACCTAGAAATCAGTGCAGGGGCCTCTGTCCTTGCTTATGAAATGGGACCGTTTATCTCCTGAGGGCTTAGAGGGAATCTGGGAAGATAGTGACATCAGTCAGGCTCAGAAAACAAGGGGGCAGGTGTGAAGTTTGAGGGTAGAGGGTCCAAGAGCAGCACGGTAAGGGTGGCCTCATTCCTCCCCCGCCCCACCCCCATCTGAGGAGGGCTCCCAAAAGAGGCACCATGGTTGCCAGGGTACCTCGCAGTCAGCACGCTGCACCCCACTACCACCACCACCCAGGAAGAAGCCCATCTGGGCAGCCCACAGCCACCCCTACCGGGGAGTGACCCAACCTCACATTCTGGCACCCACTGAACCCAACAAGGAGATTAGCAGCCTAATCTCGGCCGTGCTAATGATTTAGGAGCTGCCAGGACACTGGCGGCTGCGCAGGGCCTGTCTGAAAGTGGAGCCTCCGGGGCAAACCAGGGCCCCAGGGATGGGACAGGGACAGGAGGAGCATGGTGGCCTAGGCTCGCTGCCCGCATTGAACCCGGGGACAGGAAGGTGTGGTGTCAGCAATTCCACCTGACTCAGAGCTCCCAGGGATGAGGCTGATAGCAGGAGGAACTTCCTGCTTCAAAGCAGGTGGTCTCTCCTTTTACCTAGACAGGATGGAGAGCTATCTGCCTCGCAGCACCAAATCTGGAGGGAGCCAGGGCCTGAGGGGACAGCAGCCCCTCACACCCCTCCCTGTGCCCAGCTTTGTGCCTCCCAGCCCCCCACCCCCGCCTGAATTCCCACAGGGCTCGGACCCAACCCCAAGCCCACTGCCGAAGTCACTCTCTTCAGAGTCACTCAAAGGCCTTGGGAGACAGAAATGAATCTTATTTTCTACCTTCAGAGACCCCAGCCTTAGCCTTGAGACCCGGTATCGTGTAGCCCCCCCCCCCCCCCCCGCTTCTCCCTTCCTTCTGCAAGCGATTCATCTACCTACCCCTCTCTGCCACTGTTTACCATCCCAACCCGCAGGCAAGGGAGGACCATCCTTAAGCCAGGACTAAGGAAACCTGGCTGTTCTTCTCCACTCTTCACAAGAACACTCTGGGGAAACTGAGGCACCAGGATTTAAGTGGCCACAGTTGGGTCAGCCCCCCCCCCCCAGTGTCAGGGTCAGGGTCAGAGCTGGGCCTGGAGCCAGTGCCTCCAGCATCAGCTCCCACTCTCCCAGCCCGGGGGAGGAGGCCTGGCAGGGCAGCCAGAGGGCCGCACAGAGGTCCTTGGAGCTGGAGCCGGGAGTCTCATGCCTGGGCCTGTCCTCCACCCCCGGCAGGGAGAGGCCCCAGCAACCCCCATGCTTGTCAGCAGCTCAGCCTACGTGAAGAAGGCTAAGAGGAAAAGGGCTTCTTTAGCCCAGCCCTAGTTTGCTAGAGCCCAGACAGATAGGAGACAGGGATGGGAGGAGACCCCCCCCAGACCCCAGGGGTGGGAGGAGACCCCTCCCCAGTTGGCCCAGGAGAGATGAGCCAACTCAAAGAGGCCCCCCACAGAACTCTACAATGGGAGCCTAGGCTTGGCCACCCCCCTCCCCCCAGAGGCCCTGAGTCTCCTCTGCAGAGATTTCTGTAAAGGAAGAAGTTTCCAGTGTGAACTACTGTCCAGATTGACTGAGTTTGAGTAGGACCAGGCACTGGGGAAGATATTGACACACTCAACCCACTTTGTTTGAGGGTACACAGTGAGTAAAATGGCCTGGAAGCCCTGTATACAGTACGTGCTTAATAGATGCATAGTTGGCTAAGGTCACGCCAGGCCTGGGCCCAGCTGACCTGGGATCCTATAGGCCACTGCTGGCTGGAGTGCAGACAGAGTCCCAGGAAGGGAACGTGGCTATTTACGTCCCCCTCCCAAGGAAAAGAAACAGATCAAGCTGGGGACAGGAGAGGCCACACAGCCTGAGGTGGGCTCCCAGCTGGAACATTGGCTTGGATGATGACAGGCCCACATTCAACCCCAGCTTCCTGCAGCCAGGGCCCCCTCCTCCCCCTCCCCAGCCCCATCAGTTCCTTTCCAGTCACCCTATCATCTGTAGGCACCTTGTAGGGGGACAGGATGGACATGGTCTAGCCCTCTGCCTCACAGCCCCTCACCCAGGCCAGGTAGCCCTGAAAAAGTATGCCACCACCCCCAGCACCCCCAGCCCCACCTGGCAGCCCCACCCTCTGGTGGAATCCTCTGTTTCCTCCACACCTCCCTCCAGTTTCCTGGCCTCTGTTCTGAGGCTGGATGCCCCACCCGGATCCACCCACTAATGATTTGTCTGCGGCCCGCACCTGAGATGCCACCTAGCAACACCTTGCCGGCAGAACCCTCCCCCCCACCCAGTGCCAAGTCTCCATCCTAAACAATGACCCCAAGACCAGAAAGCCCTGGAGGAGGCCCAGGCCTGGGGGAAGGGGCCAGGGAAAGCAAGGAGAACTGGGAACCAAAGCGAACCCAGGCTCAGGGAGTCATGGGGAAATCTAGAGATTTCCCACAGAGCACAAATTCCATCAGACCACTTCTGCCCTCTGCTCTTCCTCCCTCTGCCCCCTTACACACACACACACACACACACACACACACACACACACACACACACACACACACACACACACACACACACACACACACACCTTTGTCCTGCAGTCTGGCTGAGGAGATCCTGGGACCTCCAGGGGTTCAGGCTCCATCCCACATCCAGCCCCCATCCTCACAGCCTCCTAGGGTCCCCTCCTGCCCAGTCTGCCTTTGCCTCTCCCCTCTGGCCACAGATGCTCACGGAGTTGTTAATTCGGTCAGTGGTTTGTACCTGTGCATTAGCGCTGTGAGTCCTCCAGGGCACTCATGTCCAGGCTCCCCTAAAAGGAGCAGTCTCTCCCCGTTGGATTGGACCCTTCCTCACCATAGCAAATGGGCCCCCCTTAGACTGGGAGCTCCCTTAGCATGAGGACTGCTTCTGCTTCTCCCCCTGTGCTAGCTTTGGGGTGCTCTGGGCATGGCATGCCTTCTCCTTCAGCTAACCCAGCCTGCAGGAAGTGGGGTATCCTGGCTCCTTCTGGAGCTGGGTGGGCTGACCACCCAGCCCACCATGCTATGAAACCACCACCGAACCAGGGCAGAGAGGACCAAGGGATCGCCCAGAGGACCTAGGAGGAGGGCTAGGGGGAAATCTGAGGAAGTGAACCAGCAAGTGGGGTGGGGGAGTCAGGGAAAGGGGAGTCAGGAGGTGAAGGAGGGGGAGCATGAGAGAGAGAGCAAGGGATGAGCAGGTGAGGAGGAGTGATAATGAGGGGTAATGAGGCAGGAGGACCAGAGGAGAATCAGCAATAACGGTCCATCCTTTTTCTTTCTTCTTCTTCTTCTTTTTTTTTTTTTTTGGTGCCAGTCTTAAGTCCTTGAACTCAGAACTTGAGAACTGTCCCTGTATTTATTCTATTTATTTTTGCTCAAGGCTGGTGCTCTACCACTCTAGCCACAGCTCTACTTCTGGCTTGGGCTGCCTTCAAACCTCAGATGTCAGCCTCCTAAGCAGTTTAGGATTACAGGCATGAGCCACCAGTGCCTGGCTTGTCCATCTTTTTAGAAGACAGAACAAGAGGCATTGGTGGGAGGATTCTTCTGCAGGAACTGGGCTCTGTGGGAGCATTGTGCGCCATACTTCCTCCTCTACCCCAGCTCTGTCCCTCCATCTTTGGAGCCATGCCTTCCCAGCCAGTCAGAAACTGGCTCCCTTGCACAAAACTCCCCTGCTGTCCCTGTTGCCTCTGCCTCAGAGCGCTAGGACCCAGGGAGCCTGATCAGCAGCATGCCAAGCCCATGGATGTCTTCTTTAACTAGGATGCTGCCACAGGCCTGACCTTCACAAACCCAAGGTCAGACCTCACTCTAGTTAATGACCACCACCACCCTAAGTTATGAAAAGAGCTCTGAACCCCAAGTCCAAGAACATGGATGCTTCAGGGCCATAGCCAAATTACTACCCTTAGCCTTGGCCCTCTTACCCCGCAAAATGAGAGCACTAGGCTTGCATGATTAACTCTACGTGAGGATTTAACGAAGGAACATGGAAATGTATGATGAAGCTCCCCTCAATGAGGGGGAACCTTCTACACCTGTGAATCCCAAGTATGTCCCTATCCTCATCCCCTGGGAGTGCACATCTTAAAAGGCAAAAGGGACTTGGCAGACACATTCTGGTGCAATCGCAAGGTTCTTAAGAGGAAGAAAACAAAGGGCTGGGAGTTGCAGCTCATGCCTGTAACCCAGAAGCAAGACATTAGGCAAATCTAGCTACTCTGGAGGCAGAGACAGGAAAATCTCAGAAGCTAGCCCAGACAGAAGCACAAGACCTTATCTAAATAACGAACTGAAAGCAAAAGCATTAGGGTCATGGCTCAGGTGGTAGCACCTTTGCCTGGCCAGTGGGAAGGATCCTGAGTTCAATCCCCAGGACTATATCTGAAGTAAGGAGGCTGAGCCTAAATAATTTCTTGCAGCCATCCTGGTGCTTAGGCAGGAGACAGGGTCCTGTCCACCCCATCTCCAAGGCCTAGAGGTGAGAAGCCATTCACTGAATGCAGGTACCTAGCTCAAGGTGAGCTAGGAAAAATGCAGAGGTTATCTTGTTTTCCTGGTAGGGGAGGGTGACACCCCCACCCCTACCCCCCTCAGGTGATGGACATATCTGGATCCCTGAAGACAGGGGTGGGCAGTTGGCTGATAGGTTGCTGGACCTATCAGTCTAACGTGTGGGATTAGGAATTTCCTGTGACCCTGCCAGCTGTCCGGCCCCTATTTAGGCCTGGACCAGCATAGGTGCCTGGACACCATGCCACAGGTGTCTCTGTGATCGTGTCCTGTGTCCTGGCTCCCGGCTCGTCTCCAGTCATCATGCCATCCCAATTCAGCTCTCCATCGGAACTGAATTGGTTTGTTGGTGTTCTTTTTGTTCTTCCTTTCCTCTCTGGCCTGTTTTCTAGCTGTGTTAAGTGTATTTGTGGGCCTTTGTTACAGTGGGCAGCCTGCAGACTGCTAGTGCTGTAATAAAAACTCCAAGATTCCATCCTTCAAAATGTGGCTTCTCTGATCATTTACCTTACAACACACCAATAAAAAAAATAAGAAGAGGGAGCTGGGAAGGTGGCTCAGTGGTAGAGCGCTTGCCTTGCATGCCTGAGGCCCTGGTTCGATTCCTCAGCACCACATAAGCAAAAAGAAAAAAGCCGGAAGTGGCGCTGTGGCTCAAGTGGTAGAGCGCTAGCCTTGAGCTGAAGAGCTGAGGGACAGCGCCCAGGCCCAGAGTTCAGGCCCCATGACCGGACCCCAAAAAGAATAATTAAATAAGAAGAGCTTGGGCTTGTGGCTTAGTGGTAGAGCGCTTGCCTCACATGCATGAAGCCCTGGGTTTGATTCCTCAGCACCACATATACAGTAAAGGCCAGAAGTGGTGCTGTGCCTCAAGTGGTAGAGTGCTAGCCTTGAGCATAAAAAAGCTCAAGGACAGTGCACAGGCCCTGAGTTCAAGCCCCAGGACTGACAAAAAGAAATAGGAAGGAGATCTAGTCAGGTGATGTGACCACAGGAGCAGAGGTCATAGTAGTTTGGGCCTTACCTCAAGGCCTGCAGCAGCCTTTGGATACTGCAGAAAGCAGAGAACAGATTCTCTCTAGAGCCCCCAGAAGCAACTCCACCCTACCAACACCTTGATTGAGGCCCTTGGAAGATACAATTCAGATATGTGACTTCCAGAACTGTATTGAATAACTAAACGCCCATCCAGCTTTAAACCCCAAAGTTTGTGGTTGTGACAGCACTGAGTAGGAAACAAATACCACACACCTAGCCCATTCTACTCCTAGACTGGCTAGATGCTAGCCAGTCTTATTTGTGTTAAAATATACCGAGTGGCAGATCTGCTCTTCTTCTAAGAGTGTGTTCCTTAGCAACCAAAAGAGAGCTTTCCATTCATATGTAGACCCACCAGGAAGTCTAACTCAGTGCTGTGTGCACAGTCAGTGTCCCATCGGTGCCTGTTCTAAGAGCTGGATGACGTTGGGCTTCCTTCAGCACTCATTCATTGCATTCATGGGCCGAGTCCCAGGGCTGAGTGCTTAGAATGCAGAACTGAGTCATCCCAGCCCTGCCCTTAATGAGAGCAGTGAGCTCGAGACAGACAGACGCAAGCTTCATCCCCAGCACAATGGGATTGTGTGGGTCATGAGGAATGTGTGTACAGCACCTGGGGAGGAGCAAGGGAAGAGAACCCATTCAGATCCAGCTGCCAAGAACAGTTTCTGAGGGAGGGACAACAAAGCTGGGTTTCAAAGCCAGGGCAGGGCTTGGTCAGACTGGGAAGACCAGGCAGGCAGGGGTCCAGGTAGAGGTGAGGACATGCCTGGTGCGTGTGGAGCACACGGGAAAGCTGCAGCTGGCTTGGCACCTGTAGAATCATTAAAGAGTACTTCTTTGAGGAATAGATCTTGAGCACCTACTATGTGCTGGACACCAAACCTGATCTGAGAACACCACAGATACAACAGACATTATCACTGCTCTTAGGAAGCAGTTGAACCATTGGGTAATCAACCACCCTGAGAATTAGGCGTCTCCAAGGAAACACAAAGCGATCCATGAATGGTTTGAGAAACCAGGGAAGGTCTCTTCTAGCAGGAGCCGAGGGCCAAATTGAATGAAAGAGCCAGCCATGCAGGAAAAGGCATTCCAGGCCAAGGAAGCAGTAAGCACCAAGGCCCTGAGGCTGTAGCAAGGTACTGCTCTTTAGGAAAAGAGGAAGGAAGGCGTCTGTGGTTTGGGGAAGAGGCTGTAAAACATCAGGACTGAAGACAGAGGCCAGAGGCCGGTGGCTCGAGCCTGTAATCCTAGCTGCTCAGGAGACGAAGATCTGAGGATTGTGGTTTGAAGCCAGTCCCCAGTAGAAAAGTTTATGAGACTCATCTCCAATTAACTGCAAAAAGTCAGAAGTGGAGCTGTGATTCAAATGGTAGTGTGCCAGCCTTAAGCAGAAAAGTCCAAGGAAGAATGTAAATCCCTAAGTTCAAGCCCCAGTATTGACACAACAGAAAAAGGAAGTAGGTAATTTTTTTTTTTTAAGTTGGCGTCTTACTGTATTGCCCATATGCTGGCCTTGAGTTCCTGGGCCCACCAATCATCCCACATCAGCTTCTTAAGCAGCAGGGACTACAAGTACACACCACTGTACCCCGCCAGCAAATCCATTGTTTACTTTGATTGTCACTGCTAAATTTTCTTCCAGAGTAAAATGAAGGGAGGTCTGGGACTTGCTGTTAAAACATTCTAAAATCCGGGCACTGGTGGCTCACACCTGTGATCCTAGCTACTCAGCAAGCTGAGATGTGAGGATCATGGTTGAAAGCCAGCCCTGGCAGGAAAGTCTGTGAGACTCTTCCCCACTACCACTGGGGGGAGGGGGGGTTGGAACTCTGGGCTTGGGCACTGTCCCTCAGCTCTTCAGCTCAAGGTGAGCACTCTACCACTTAAGCCACAGCACCACTTCCAGTTTTCTAGTGGTTTATTGGCGATAAGAGTCTCACGGACTTTCGTTCCCCGGGCTAGCTTTGAACCACAATCCTCAGATCTCAGCCTCCTAAGTAGCTAGGATTACAGGCGTGAGCCACAGGTGCCTGGCCCATGAGATTCTTATCTCCAATTAACCACTGGAAAACTGGAAATGGCGCTGTGGCTCAAGTGGTAGAGAGCTTGCCTTGAGCTGAAGAGCACAGAGACAGCGCCCAGGCCCAGAGTTCAAGCCCCAAGACCAACAAAAAAAAAAAAAATTCTAAATCCCCACCATAAAAGATGGATTGGAGGGCTGGGAAGGTGGCTCAGTGGTAGAGCGCTTGCCTTGCATGCCTGAGGCCCTGGGTTCAATTCCTGAGCACCACATAAAAAAAAAAGAAAAAAGCCGGAAGTGGCGCTGTGGCTCAAGTGGTAGAGCACTAGCCTTGAGCTGAAGAGCTGAGGGACAGCGCCCAGGCCCAGAGTTCAGGCCCCACGACCCGACCCAAAACAAAAAAAAGATGGATTGGAGAGGCAGAGACAGAAAGAGCAAACCAGAAGGACAGCAGGTTTAGACCATCCTCAAAAGATGGCAGGTGCGTGAGGGTTTGTTTTTCCTCTTCTCTCTACTTTCTGTTTGAAATTTTCCACAGTAAAAACATGTGCCTGAAAAGTCTTACAGAGACAGGCGTGATGCCATGCTTTGTCATCTCCCAGCACTGAGGAGGTTGAGGCAGTGGGTCACAAGTTCAAGAAGGAAGGGAGAAGGCGGTAAGGGGAGGGCAAATGGGCAGGAGAGAAAGAGAAAAGAAAAAAAGGGAGGGTGGGGAGGGGAGTCAAGTCCTATAGATTGGGATATATGCGATTGGGCATATATCCAAGGAAAAGTAAATCAACATAAGAAAGAGACCACCACTTTCGTATTTAGGGCAATGCTATTCACAGTAGCCAAGTTCTGGAACCAGCCTATGTGCCCAACAACCAATGAGTCGATAAAGAGAATGTCAAGCTGAGCCGGGCACCAGTGGCTCACACCTGTAATCCTAGCTACTCAGGAGGCTGAGATCTGAGGATCGCGGTTCAAAACCAGCCTGGGCAGGAAAGTTGGGGAGACTACTATCTCCAATAAACCACTCAGAAAACTGGAAGTGGCACTGTGGCTCAAGTGGTAGAGTGCTTGCCTTGAGCTAAAGAGCTGAGGGACAGCGCCCAAGCCCAGAGTTCAAGCCCTACAACCAACAAAGAGAATGTCAGACTGGAGGTGTGGCTCAGCAGTAGATCACCTGCCTAGCAATGCAATGCCCTGAGTTTAAACTCCAAATAAATAAAGTCTAAATTGTTTCTTTAATTTTTGTTCAAATGTGATACCATGGAGATCTACTCAGCCATAAAAAAAAATGTGAAAATGCATCCTACATCATGAGAAAGGATGGAAACGGGAGAGCATCCTGTGAAAAAGCCAGTCAAGCTCATAGAGACAAATATCACACACCTTTACTTGTATGCCAAACTTAGACTAAATTTTAAAAACTAGTAATAATATGATATGATTGTAAAAGAGGGCTGTTTGGAAGGGAAACCAGCGGGTGGAATAGATGGCAGGAGATGAATTTTGTAGAAATTATATATGTGTACACATATATGTGTGTACATGTATCCTTTTCTCCCACATGTATATATGTATGTACATGCATACACACATATATACAAAATAGAATAATGAAATCCATCAAAAATTGTTTAACAGAGGCAGAGAATGTGGCTTAGTGGTAGAGTGTTTGCCTAACATGTATGAAGCCCTGAGTTCAATTCCTTAGTACCACATAAACCGAAAAAACCAGAAGTGGTGCTATGGCTCAAGTGGCAGAGTACTAGCCTTGAGCAAAAAGCAGCTTAGGGACAGTGCCCCAGGCCCTGAGTTCAAGCCCCAGGATTGGCACTAAAAATAAAAGTGTTTAACAGAAGTGGGGAGAAGGGAGAAGGGTTAAAAAAGAGTAATAGATAGCCAGGCGCCGGTGGTCCACACCTGATATCTTAGCTATTCAGGAGGCTGAGATCTGAGGATCACCGTTCAAAGCCAGCTTGGGGAAAAAAGTCTGTGAGACTCTTATCTTCAATAAACCACTAGAAAACCGGAAGTGGAGCTGTGGCTCAAGCAGTAGAGCACTCGCCTTGAGCTGAAGAGGGCAGAGACAGCGCCCAAGCCCAGAGTTCAAGCCCCACTACCGACCAAAAAATAAAAGAGTAATAGAGATTAGAGTTCATTTGATCAAACTATCTTACATATGAGTTGTAAATATCACAATGAAACTCATTTGTACAATGTTTATGCTAATAATAATAATTAAAAAAACAGAACCAGATGCTGGTAGTTTATGCTTGCAATCCTACTTTCCCAGGAGTCTGAAATCTGAGGATCAGGGATAAAAGCCATCCCAGGCCGGAAAGCCCATGACATTTTTTTTTTTTTTTTTGTCGGTTGTGGGGCCTGAACTCTGGGCCTGGGCACTGTCCCTCAGCTCTTCAGCTCAAGGCTAGCACTCTACCACTTGAGCCACAGCGCCACTTCTGGCTTTTTTCTGCTTATGTGGTGCTGAGGAATCAAACCCAGGGCCTCATTCATGCAAGGCAAGCACTCTAGCACTGAGCCACCTTCCCAGCCCTGCCCATGACATTCTTAACTCTAATCATCAAAAAGCCAGAAGTGGAGCTGTGGCTCAAAGTGGTAAATAGCTAGCGCCTTGAGCAAAAGAGCTCAGGGACAGTGCCCAGGACCTGAGTTCAAGCCTCATGACCGAGCAGGAGGAGCAAATGTCCACTCGCACTAACCTCCTCAAACTTTCACTAACCACTGAAGCCTGGCTGCTATCGCTATTGCTATTCTCCATTATTTATGTTTGCTGATGGCTGAAAAGGCCTTTCTCTTGCCTCCATTTCCATTCTTTTTGTTCCAGGATTTAAAATCAGGGCCTTGTGCTCTTGCTCAGCTGTTGTTGTTTTATACTTATGGCTGGCTCTCTGCCATTGAGCCATGCCTCCCGTCCAGCTTTTAAGCTGGTTTCTTTATAGATAAGAGCCTTCTGGGCTTCTCTGCCCAAGCTGGCTTCAAACCAGGACCCTCAGACCTCAGCCTCTTTAGTAGCTGGCTCCCCTTTGCCTGATTTTTTTCTTTTTCTTTGTTTTTTACCATGGGGTTTTTCTTGGCGCTGAGAATAGGTTTTTTCCTTGGTGCTATTTGGTTTCCTGACTTCACTTATGGGACTTTTCCATGGGTTGCATCCCCTCTGGTTGTGTTACATCTTTCTTTCCTGTCCAGCCTCCTGAAAGGGACCCCCTTGGCTGGGAACATGAACCAGAGCAGCTGGGAGGGAGGGAAGGAGCTGAAGTGACAGCCTGGGAGGGAGGTTGGAGGGTCCGTTCAGGACTGGGCGGCCAGCAGGGAAGGGGGAGAGGCAGTACTGTGACTGTACTCTCTGGACTGAGTAGGCTGATGGCTACTGATGCCAGCCAGGTAGGAGACAGCGAAGCCAGAAGGAGTTCAGAGCACACAGACAGTGCACCTTTCCCAGCACATTACCCAGCATCATCGCAGCCGGGTTAGCATGGGGAAGGGGCCCTGCCACCGCCTCCTCTATCTCCAGAATTGGAACTTCCAAAAGAGCAACTCAACAACTATAGAATAAAAGGATGGAAACTGGCCGGACAGGTGTCTGAGGAAGGAGGAGGAAGGGAGAGGAGCCCCGCCACGCTTCACAAGGTCAGAAGCCACCACATATGCTTCTACTGGGTCCAGGCCCCATCTACCTCCTGACAATGAGCAGGCAGCCAGCTAGAGCCCAGGCAGCCGGTCCCAACTCTGTGACCATGGCTCCCTCTGCTGGCCACCCTGGGTCCTGCACCCCTGTGCACCAGCTGGGGCTGGTGGAGGGATGCAGGGGTGCTGGGTGCTTCTCCTTCAACTGTGCTCTTCAAGCCCCTTCTTCTCCAAGGACTTGGCTCTGCTCATCCTTCTCAGCTCCTCCTTATCCCTGTGACCACACACACACACACACACACACACACACACACACACACACACACACACACACAGCACTAGGCCAACCTGGGCCATCTTGTCCCATTCTCCTGCCTCTGGGCCTGAAACTGGCTGTGCATGAAGTCATGCCTCCCCCATGTGAATCCTCCCTGAATCTGAGGGCTCCTGGGGCAGGACTCTCCTCCTCCACATAGGGACCACCCTCTACCTACCATGAAATCCTCAGGAAGAGCAGCTGATGCAGGAAGCACCCACACAAGAGGTATGGCACCCCCACCCCCTGGGGACCAGATACAAACCAGCAACAGAGGTATCTACATGCACACTTCTGCATGTGCCCTGGTTGCAAATCCATGTCCAGGTGGGTCCCGCACCTGTATGTGAAGAACAGAGAGTGGTGGCATCCAACTCGGGGTGTGTTAACCACCAGAGATGAGCTGGGCAAATTCTTTACCTAGCCTGAGGAATGAGCAGGAGGAAGCCTAGGTTCTCAACCACCAGAGGGCAGCACAGAGCTGCTTTAGGCGGCATACACAGAGGTAAGGGCCTTTGTTTCCCATGAGCCTTCAGTTCCCGGAAGAAAAGCCAGGGGAAAGGCAAGTCCAAATCTAGGCCAACAATGATCCCATGGACTGAGGGGTCTAAAACTGAGTAATGGACTCACAGATTGTCTTATACCTTTATTCTTACATCCTACACATATTTTGTCAATGTTGCTTGACTCTGTCCCATATTTGCCTTTTAAAAATAAAGCATGGTGGCTCATACTTGTGGTCCCAGCTACTTGGGAAATAGAAGGTCCATTCAAGGCCAGCAAGACCCTATTTCCAAAGTAGCCAGTTGTGGTGGTGCACACTCATTGTCCCAGATACTCAGATGGCAAAAGTAGGAGGGGCTGGAGTCCAAGGGCAAAAGTGTGAGGCCCCAACAAACAAAAGCAAAATGAGCCCTCTCCCAGGGTATAACCCCTGTTTTCACTGTATTTGATGTTGGTATAATTTGTGGAGGGGAAGGGAAAAAAACAAATTGTTTAAGTAGGGATACAGGTGGACCCCTTGCAACAATGAGATGTACAAGACATTATGTGGAAAAGTGAACTTTACAACTTTGGCAGGTAGTGGGGGTTGGGCGGGGGGAGATGGGAGGGCAGGGATAGTAAGGGGAAACGGAGGAGGCAACAATGCTTGATAAGAAATGTACTCATTACCTTGCTCATGTAATTGTAACCCCTCTGTACGGTATTTTCACAATAAAAAAACTTATTAATATTTTTAAAAGTCTATGATAAAAAAAAAAGCAAAAAAGACTAAGGGGATGTAATTCAAGTGTTAGAGTGCTCACCCCACAGAGCATAGTTTCTGAGTTCAATCCCCAGTGCTGCCAGAAAGATAGAGAGGCCCTGAGGCCAACACCCAGTCTCACCAAAGGGAGGCAGAGAGATGGAAGGAGGGAGGAAGGCAAAAGGAGGCATCGTGGAGGGCTGAGTGAGCACTTTGGGAGAACTCCAGAGAGGCCTGCTAGAAGGACATGATGATACACACCTGTAATCCCAGCGCTGGGAAGGCTAGGAGACAGGAGAAGCATCCATTTGAGACCAGCCCAACCTACAGAGTGAGACTTTGTGTCAGACAAAAATAGGCTAGCATGGCCTGAGAGGCAAGACATCTGGGGAGGGAGTCTACAGAGGGTCCCCTGCACACCGGAGTCACAGGCAGGACACCTGGCACCCATAAAGGCTGGTGGTACACAAGGGCCGGGCCCCCAGACACACACAACACACTGGATGAACGGAGATGGCTAAGAGGCAGACAGGAACGGAGCATGGAAAGGCAGCAGAACCAACCTGTGAGAAGCCCTAAACCCCAGGCTAAGGAGAGCAGCTTTGGGCCTAAAGATCATGTGTCAGGACAGGACAGGATGAAGCCACTGGCAGATATGAGCCACATAGACCCAGAATCTTCAGAAATGGTGCACTGCCTTCAGCTCCTAACCCCGGAACAGAGCCAGTCTACAAAGTCACTCACGGAGCTTGGCACCAGCGGCTCACGCCTATAATCCTAGCTACTCAGGAGACTGAGGATCTCAATTCAAAGACAGCTGGGCCAGGAAACTCCATGAGGCTCTTACAAATGACCAAAAAGCCCAAAGTGGAACTCTGGTTCAAGTGAGTAGAATGCCAGCCTCGAGTTAAAAAAAAAAGGGGCATGGGGCTAGGAAGGTGGCTCAGTGGTAGAGTGCTTGTCTTGCATGCATGAGGCCCTGGGTTCGATTACTGTACACCACATAAGCAGAAAAAGCCGGAAGTGGCACTGTGGCTCAAGTGGTAGAGTGCACGCCTTGAGCTGAAGAGCTGAGGGACAGTGCCCAGGCCCAGCATTCAGGCCCCATGACTGGCAAAAAAAAAAAAAAAAAAAAAAAGCTAAGATACAGAGCTCAGGGCCTGAGTTCAAGCCCCAGTACCAGCACACACACACCAAAAATGTCACCCTGGTTCAGACAAATCTTCCCACGGGTACACCCATGTCTTTCCTCAACCAAGCAGAAGTAAGTGATGGAGGGCCAGAGCACACCGCACCAAAAATCTAGGTGCCTAGATAGGGCAGCTGGCTCAGGCCCAGCAAAAAAAAATAGTCACAGAGAGAGAGAGAGACAGAGACAGAGACAGAGAGACAGAGAGAGACAGACAGACAGAGACAGAGACAGAGACAGAGAGACAGAGAGAGACAGAGAGAGAGAGAGAGAGAGAGAGAGAGAGAGAAAGAGAGAGAGAGGAGGAGGAGGAGGAGGAGGAGAAGAAGGAGGAGGAAGTAGGGATTGGGATATCCGGCAGCCTAACCCTGGGAACATGCAGAGGAGTGCACAGGTGCAGGCTCCCAGGCTAGGACCCATTCCTGAAGGAGGAGGGGTGGGCCCCAAAGGCCCACACATTCCAGCTGCTGCCACTCCCAGCCTGATCTCACCGTTCTCATAGGTTCCAGACTGCTCTGGGCCTGCAGCTGTCAGGGCTAGTTCCCAGAATCCTTCAGGGTTCAGAAACTCAACACAGGGCCCACAGTCCAAATATGCAGCAAGCCTGCCTGCCCTACAGACACAAGCCCCAGGGTGCATGCGCATGCTCACACCCCAGCCTGGACCTCAGGATTGCCTGTGTGCTCAGGGTGCTCACGCACGCACAGCTCAGCATTTCCCTCCCTGCCAGAGGTACCACCACGATAGAGTGACGGCAGCTGAAGTCCCTGGTAACCGGCACAGTTGTTGTGACATTCTGGGTCACCACCACAGTGCCAGCCCTAGGGCTCAGCCAAAGGAAAGGTGAAGAGGGGATGCTGGAAGGAGGAACTCGGGGGACCAGGAGCTGCACCTTCACTGCCCCCCCTTCCTACCCAGGCTCAGAGGGACAGCCTGTAATCTAGCGCAGCGCTAGACACCAGTGTCCCCACGTCCCGAGGCCTCTCCTCCCATTGTCCCACTGTCGCCATTCCTGACCTCCTGCGCAG
This sequence comes from Dipodomys merriami, assembly GCF_024711535.1. Taxonomy (NCBI): domain Eukaryota; kingdom Metazoa; phylum Chordata; class Mammalia; order Rodentia; family Heteromyidae; genus Dipodomys; species Dipodomys merriami. The sequence goes on along the minus strand of NW_027203270.1, from coordinate 26,754,774 downwards.
GACAGAATTCCCACGCCCACCCTGGGCCCTGGGCCAGCGCGCCATCGTTTCCCACCAAGGCCTGGGAAGTACTAGCTGTAGCCCTAGCCACCCTGGGCCCTCCCTGGGCCCCACAGAGTTCCCAGAAAACAGCCCGGCCCTGTCTGCATAAGGACATGACATGACACAGAAGCACCCAGCCCTAGATCCCATGGGCTGTGCCCAAAACTGCTGAGGCTCTGGAAGAGAGATCAGGGCTGCAGGAGGGAATGCCCATGGCTGAGGGCAGGGAGATTGCAGTGCAAGCGCCCACAGAAGCCCTCAAGGAAACGCTGGGAGATCAACAGGGTCCCCCAAAATCCACACTTGAAGTTCGCCCACTCAGGAGCCCAGCCTGAGCACAGAGGGTGTGAGGGAGCTGCGGAGGAGCAGTTTGGTGGGAGAAGGGGGACACAGCCCCGCACATGCCAGGTGCTTCTTCGAAGATTGCGTTCGATCCGATCATATAAAATAATGTCTATCCAACTGAACTCCAGGAGATGGAAACAAGAGGGGGTTTTTTTCTTCCCTTTGTTGCTGTTTTCTTTTCTTTTTGTCTTGTTTGTTCCTTTCTCTGCCTTTGGGAGCGTAAGGAGGGGCACCGAAATGGAGGGACAAAGGGTGAACAAATGCAACAATGGTACTCACTGGACACTGCAGGGAACATGAACTATACAACTTGTGGGTGAGGACAGGAGGGGGAAACTGGAAGAGAGCAGCAGGGAAGGGGTGACATTGTCCTCAAAGAAATGTACTCTTCACCTGACTTACATAACTCCTCTGTACCTCACCTTTATAATTGCAATAAAAAATTTGAAATCTTAAAACAGATTACATGGGAACTGAGTGCTGGTGGCTCATATCTGTCACCCTACCTACTCCGAAGGCTGAGATCTGAGGAACCCGGTTCCAAGTCAGCCTGGGCAGGACTTTTTTGGGTCCGGCTGTGGGGCCTGAACTCTGGGCCTGGGCGCTGTCCCTCAGCTCTTCAGCTCAAGGCTAGTGCTCTACCACTTGAGCCACAGCGCTACTTCTGACTTTTTTCTTTTTCTGCTTATGTGGTGCTGAGGAATCCAACCCAGGGCCTCATGCATGCAAGGCAAGTGCTCTACCACTGAGCCACCTTCCCAGCCCCAAGTCTGAGACTTTTAGCTCTAGTTAACCAGCAAAAAGCAGAAAGTGGCACTGTGGCTCAAGCAGTACAGTGCCAGCCTTGTGTGCAGCCACATTCTGGGCTGGCTAAGGACGTGTCTTGGTGGCAGGAGGCTGGACTAGCTCTGGCTTGGCACCATCGACTAGAATTGGCTCCCCACTAGCCATGCTGTCAGGATAAGAATAAGGGGGCTCCTGTGCCCATTTTGCAGGAGAGGAAACTGAGGTCAAGAAAGAGGAAGTCGATCATAGGGAGAATTCACCACAAATGAGTGGTAAAGATGGATGTTGGCTGATACCAATGCAGATGGCCCAGCTGGAGCATGGGGGAAGCAGGGACATCTTTTCCACACTCCAGATGTGCATGGCAGGCAGCTCCCTCCACCCCCAGACGTGGAGCTTCACATGGACGCAGGCTTCTGCTTAGAACCTCTGTCCCAGGACTCCACTTGGCACTCAGAACTGCCAGCTTGGTTGACACAAAGGCCTGCCAGAGAGAGGGGACAAGGAAATGTCCCCCCACCTCTGCAGACCCCACCCCCCTGGCTCTCAGACCCCTGCCTTCTGCCATCAGTATTTTCTTGAACAAGGCCAAGGGCCCTCACCAACTCGGGGAAAGGATGGGATGTGAACAGGGGCTAAGGGTGGTCACCCCCATTTTCTGGGTCACTGTGGGAGCTGGGGGGGGAGAGGAGGGGGTCCAGCAAGGCTTTCTCCTTCTGCATCTCCAACCTGCCTCCCACCCAGCAAGGACATGCAAGGCAAGCAGTTCCCACACCCAGTTTCAGCAGCTGTCAGCCGCGTCTTCCTCCCTCCCCAGGCCCTGAGCCGCCTCAGCCAGGCCGGCAGGCGGGCGGGGAGCCTGGGCAGCGCCCCACACACCTGGCTCAGCCAAGCCCAGACGCTTGCTCGCTTGGGAGGAATGCAGACCGCCGCCCAGGCTGGCCCTGGGAAAGCTGCCACCCCACCACCCCCCACTCTTGCCTGCCAGCCTGCCAGGGTGCTGACTCAGCCCGGGTGGGCCCCAGAAGCTGCAGCTTCAGCAAGAAGAATCTCCACTGCACCCTCCCCGCCTGCCCATCTACAGCCTACTGGGGCCAGGGCCTGGGGAAAGGGACTGAGAAGCTGGCAGACCCTACAGACCCCAGGACCCTGATGCAGGGATGTCCTGGTGTGTGTGTGTGTGTGTGTGTGTGTGTGTGTGTGTGTGTGTGTGTGTGTGTGTGTGTGTGTGTGTGTGTGTGTGTGTGTGTGTGTGTGTGTGTGTGCCATCTCCTTCTCTATCATAGAGGGTCATAACAGCTGGGAATCAAGCAGAACACATACCTCGCTTGCTCTAGACCACAAAATAATAATAACCACAGTATTCCACTCCAGAAGATACTATCCATATCAGTAGGACAGGAATTCCCCTCCCTGTGTGGCAGAAGAGGAAACTGAGCCTGAGAGAGAGGAAGTGAAAGGCTGGAAATTTTGATGAATGCCTGGTACAAAACCATCCTTGACCAACGGGTCCCACATGCCAGTGCCCACCGTGCAGGGCTGAGTTGTTTGGGAAGATGGGTCTCGACCAGGAAGCATTTGACTGGCTGCAGCAAGCTACCATCAGGCCATCCCCAGACCAGGTCCCTTGGGGGAAGAGGCCACCACCAGCTCAGGGACAGTGGAGCTCCCTCCTTAGACCCTGCCTGAGATCCATTTGTGAGGTCTCTCTTTCTCCCACCCACCGGGGACAACGCGCTGGTGGCTCCCCCTTGGGCCAGGTGCTTCCTGAAGGCCAGGGCCATGGTTCTGCCCCCGTTAAGGACATCCCAAAGACAGAGACTCTGACAGCCTGTCTCCGTCACTCTACAACTCTGAGCAAGTCCTGGCTCATGGAAACAACAGACCAGGCAAAGCCAGAACCACTGTCCTTCCTTACCCGTGTCTCCTCAGCCAGCCTCCAACATGGTGCTAGTATAGCCAAGAACAAGCCCTGGGAGTCAGGAAGCAAAGGCCTGCAACGGGGGCGGTTTTGTGTTTCTCCCCCTCGCAGCCCCATACTAGGGAGATCTCCACCCTTCTCTACCCTCTACTTCTCTACTGAAGTTTGACTCCAGACCCACTCACCCTAGGCCTGATTCTTCCAGGGCCCTATCAAGGGCAGGAAGCAGCGACTGAGGCCACCTCCCTGTCTATCTAAGCTTCTGGAGAGCTAGGATGGGAGAGGAAGGGTCTCCAAGAGGGTCCAGGGCCCTGGGCACCACTGCCTCACACTCACACACACACACACACACACACACACACACACACACACACACACACACACACACACCATCCAGGTTTCACCCTCTCCCCCCCCCCCAGCCCAGCAAGGTGCAGGCCCCAGGCCGTGGGGTGCGGTATGTTGGCAGGACAAACAGTCTCCAGTATTGGGTGTTGTTCGCTGGTTACCAAGGCCAGAGGGTGAGGGCCCAGCTCCCAGGCTCCCTGGCTCCCTGCCATGTTTGGGCCCCTGGCAAAATGTGTGGGTGGGGAGAGAAGGTGGAGGATTTGGGGTGTGGACTATACTTCCCGCTCCCAGGGCCCCAGGGCGGGCAGGGCCAGCCAGGACTCGCAGCGTCTAGGGCTGACTCAGACTTGCTCCTGACCTACCTTTCTGCTGGCTTGGGAAAGACAGTGGGGCCAGGTGGAACCCTGGGAGCAAGAGTGAGATCCCCTGCTGCTTAAGATGGGGGTGGGGAACCCAGTGGAGAAGCTGGAGAGGCTGGGGCCCAATAAGTTCCCCCATTATCATGCGGATGGACCATTGTGCAGGACTGACTTGGTGCCTCTCAGGGACTCAGTTTCCCCATTGTGGAAGTATCAAGAGCTGGCCCGGGTTGACCCTGAGGGGGCTCTTCCCTTGCTCTGCTCTGTTCTACCATGGGCCCATCGAGCTTCAGGTAAGGTCCGTGTTAAGAGTAAATTAGACTTTGCCAGAAAACCACGTGGACATCCAGGTACAAAGAACAAAGGAAAGGTTTACTGCCAGCAAAGGGACCTGCAAGACCCCTTCTCACAAGAGAGACGTGCTGGCTATTGTCTCAGGTGACCTTTATAATCCTCAAGGTTTTAGGAATCTTGCTGCCTGATGTGGTTATAGTTGCCCCAAAGGAGAGCCCTCTCAGGTGACCCATACAACCTGTGAGGTGTAGGGGATCTGCTGCCTTCTATGGTGGTAGCTATCCCAAAGGAAAGCTCTCTCAGGGAAAGGGGGTAGGGGCTGATCATGTACTGCCTTTACTGAATGGGCCAAGTGTTGCCTAGGGAAACAGTGTGCTAAGTTATGAGAGACGAGTCTTTTGGGCTAACAGTCAGGCTCATCCTGTCCAGCCTTGGAAGCCCACTGCCCAGCCTGAGCTCTGAGTGAGATGCCCACTGAGTGCAGGGTTCTGGGGCTGCCAGGCAGAGCCACGGGGGGGGGGGGCCTCCAGCAGCACTGGCCCTGAGGCCAGAGGCTCCCCTAACTGCCCTCACAGAGCTGGTGTCTCGGGCCACCAGGCCCTGTCAAAGCCCCAGCCTTGCTGACAAAGGCCAGCCACTACTTATTCCATGGTTCCTGAGCCCCAAGGGTTGCTAGTGATGAGCTGGAGGCTGGAGGTGGGGGTGTCAGGATGGACTAGGGTCCAACCCCAGGGAGCACTCCCCCGCCCCCCCTAGTGCAGGAAGTTAGCAGCCAGCTGACCGCACACAGCCGCCCCACCCTGATAGGGAGAGCTGGGACAGCTGTGGCTGGAAAGAGGGGAAGAGAAGGAGGGGACTTGTGGGCTGAGGGGCTGGGAATGAGGGGTCACTGCAAGGGGGAAGGTAAGCGAAAGAGATCTTCCCTCCCCCCACAGGTGTGTCCCTGGACCCCCACCCCCAGGAATGGCCAAGATCTACCCCTGAGCTCTGTGGGTAAGCATATGAGCTAATGCCAGTCCGATCCAGACCTGCCCCTCCAAAGCCTCGTGTTGGCAAAATAAGAAAGAAGGAAGCCTGCCAGGGCATGTGTGCCAGGGGTGGAGAGAGCTGGGCACAGCACAGGGCTGGCTGGGGGCCTGGGCTCCGGTGATGGAACAGAGGCTCGTGGACAGGGGCAACCCCAGGCCAGAGGAAGACCAGCAGGCAGCCACCAAATGCTTCCAGGGCCCGACTCCCCGACGGGGTATGGGCTGTGGGAAGGGGCCTGTGCCCAGCTGCAGGAAATGAAGTCCCTTCCTGGGCAGTTGGCATGGAATCCAGAGCACTGGGCGACCATTTACACTCAGAGAGCTGGAACTCATACCTAGCTACTCAGGAGGCTGAGATCTGAGGATTCAAAGCCAGCCTGGGCAAGAAAGTCTATGAGACTCTTATCTCCAATTAACTACCAAAACACCAGAAGTGCAGCTGTGGCAGAGAAGAAGAGAGGGAGATGGAGAGGGAGGGAGAGAAAGAGAAAAAGAACTCAACTTGCAGGAGAAGCCCAATGTCCAAAGTACAGAATCAATCCCAAAGCAACACCCTGTGCTGGCCAAACAAATGCAGCGTACACGGTAGACCAGCCTCAGAGTCAGGACGGTACAGGGGATATTTTAACCCAGCTTTCAGAAAGGGTAAACTGAGGCCAAAAGGAGCGACACATTGGCAGCTTGTTAAAACCAAGTTGTTCTGAGATCAGGCCTCCAACTCGCCCATGCTCTCCCCAGCACCCCAGCCAGAGGGAGCCCTGGGACAGAGACCTGGAAAACCATCCCCCCCCCTCCGCCAGCCCTGCCTCTTCCCCCACCCCCAACCCCACCCCCCCAGCTCATCCTGAGCAGACCCCAGCTGGTTGAAGAGACCTGCCTGGGCCTGGGCTAGCCAACCTCCCAGCAGCCTCTGCCCACACTTCTGGGTCCCAAGGTGTCTATCCATACACGCCAACTTGTCTGACCTCATAGCTGTCAGGATTGTTTTCCCACTTACAGAGAAAGGAAACTGAGGCCAGAAAACGAGCCATTAGACAGTCTCTGGAGATCTCTAGATGGCAAAGGGGGCTGTGTGCCTGTCCCTGGGGCAGTGAGCAGCCTCTGACTTGCAGGGTAGGGAAGTTCAGGGCCGAGGCAGGCACTAACAGGAAAGCCCAAAGCAGCCAGGATCTGCCTCCCCAAGATTAACTAGGGGGACCCCTAGGGAACCCAAGCAACCTCACCAGCAAGAGGAGGTATGGCCCAGGCTAGGCAGAGCAAGGCAAGGAGCCCCGGCACCAGCACAGGGAAGAGCCGCCTGCTAAGGACCCGGATGTCAGGATCCCCCACTCCATAGCCCTTGAACCCAACCCCATCTCTCTCCCTCTCGTGACTTCGGCTAGTCCAGCCTTGGATCACAAGGGAGGTATTTCCATCCTAACCTTCCAGAATCTGGGAGGTACACACCCCTCTAGGTGGCTGGGAACCCCAGGAGTGTTGAGGATTCTATGTGTTTTGCTCCTAGTCTGAGCCTGGTTCCCTGGAAGGGGACACAGGAATGGACAAGCCGGGCCTGCCTTTGGGGATCCACAATGCAGCAGGAGAGCAGAGCAAACACACAGCCCAGCCCCTAACTGTATAGCCTGCCAAATAACACAAAAGGCGAGCAGCCTCCCAGAGCCCCCCTTGACCTCCCTTGTGTCCCCCAAAGGTGATTTCTACTTCTAATAGCATAATCCGTGCCTCTTGCTTTTGCACTTGACATCACCAGACTGGGGGCTGGGAAGGTGACTCAGTGGTAGAGTGCTTGCCTTGCATGCATGAGGCCCTGGGTTCGATTCCTTAGTACCACATAAGCAGAAAAAGCCAGAAGTGGCTCTGTGGCTCAAGTGGTAGAGTGCTCACCTTGAGCTGAAGAGCTAAGGGACAGCGCCCAGGCCCAGAGTTCAGGCCCCACGACTGACAAAAAAAAAAAAAAAAAGGCATCACCAGACTGGCATAATGGTTGTTGAGTCATAAAGAAACAAGCCTGGTGGTTCTGACTGGGAGAAGTCTGAATATACACCTGGCAGACAGTAAGTGCCTAATTAGTGGTGGAGCCACGGGGACACAGGGATCCTTGAATCCATTCCCCAGTGTCTCCTGCAGTGGCTAGGATGCCATCTTCCCAACCTTGACCCCTGCTGTCTGTGCTCTGTGCTCCGGGTCACAGGTCAAGGTCACTGGGTCATGGGTCAGAGTCAGTGGCCTTGGCTGCTGCCTCCCTAGTCCTCAGGCCCAGTCCTTTTCAGTTCCCCCTGCTAGGAAGCCGCTTTCTTTTTTATCTTCCCAGGTTCACTTGTAATCATTTGAAATGTGTATATATATATATGTATATACTCAAATTAACTGCTCACCAGTGGCTCACACCTGTAATCCTAGCTACTCAAGAGGTTGAGATCTGAGGATTAGGGCTCGAGGCCAGCCCAGGCCGAAAAGCCCATGAGACTCTTTTTTGTTGTTGTTGTTGTTGTTCCGGTCGCGGGGCCTGAACTCTGGGCCTGGGCGCTGTCCCTCAGCTCTTCAGCTCAAGGCTAGCACTCTGCCATGTGAGCCACAGCGCCACTTCTGGCTTTTTGCTGGCTAATTGGAAATAAGAGTCTCATGGGGGCTGGGAAGGTGGCTCAGTGGTAGAGCTACCACTGAGACTCTTATTTCCAATTAGCCAGCAGAAAGCCAGAAGTGGGCGCTGTGGCTCAAGTGGTAGAGTCTGAGTCTTGAGCAAATAAGCTAAAAGACAGCACCCAGGCCGTGAGTTCAAGTCCCAGTACTGGCACCCACTCACAAAAAAATTCAAATTGGTCGAAGTGTTAAATTACATAAAATTAAAGGCACCCATTTTAAGCATAGAGTTCATGAGCTTTGAGCTTCCTTCTGTCCACCCTGCCTACCCACACCGGACTTGCAATGTGTCAGGTCCTTGGAAGGCCCCAGACAGCTCTGCCCGCATCATGAAGTCTGAGGCCCCTGCTGAAGTGGGAAGTTAGCCAGGACCCCAGGGGCAGGACAGGCAGTAAGGGATGGGAGGTATAGGTTGGGAGCACTCTGTGAGTCCAGCAGAGCTGAGCCTACAATCCTGGTCACTGGCTCCCAAGTGTACTGGTTCCCTGCCTGTCCCCAGCCCGTTTGTGTCCCACGGGCTGTTGTGTGTACCTGCTCCTCCCCTGGCCACTCCACCGCAGTGTCTGTGTCCCCTGATCACGGGCCAGAGAGAGACCCAGGCCCCACCCACCACTGCAAAGCCAGCACCTCAGCATGGAGGCTGACAAACTCTGTGCTAAGCTGGTGTCGTCTTCCATGCTGGACTGGGGGCTCCTGTTGGGTTGTGTGTCCACTTCAGGGTCCAGCTCCCTCAGTTCTTTTTTTTTTATTATTTGTGTTTTGTTTGTTTGTTTTTGAGATGGAGGTCTTCCCATTTTGCCCAAGCTGGGCTCAAACTCTTGGGCTCAAGCAACCCTCCCGGCTAAGATTCTCAAGTGCTAGGACTGTAAGTAAAATTGCCTCCGAATCCAGCAATAGGTAGCTCTGGTTGAATGTCAAAAGAACAATGTGTTTGTCATGTGAAAATGAAAATACAAAATAATTCAAATTTCACTGTCCAGAAATAAGGCTTTATTGAACCAGAGCCACACCCTTCACCCCTGGGTTAGCTCATACTGGAAAGGCCAAATAGTAGGCCTTAGAGCCGGCAAAGCCTAGAAGTTACCACCTGACCCTTCAATTTGCCTGTAAGGCCTCTTAAGTAGAGGTTAACCACTCATTGTACAATTGAGCAAAGTAAGTGGGGGGACCCACAGCCCTCCTCTCCCAAGCCCAGGTCCCAGGTGACGGGGTGGGGGTGAAGGAATAGCCTCCCTTAGGGAAGCAAGTAAAACTGGCCAGCCTCACCTAGTAGAGTAGAGCAGCAGTGCCCCCTGCTGGTGGACGGGGCTGGCTGGAATGTGCTCAACTCCAATTCCTGTTGTCTTCTGCCACCTGGTGCTCATTATGGACGGTGTCGTTTGCAGCCCAGAAATAAAATTCACCTGGGATGGGAGACCACACCAAAGGGTGTTATTGCCAGGTACTAAGGAGAGACCAAAGCTCCAAGTATTCTAGACAGAGTTTAAAACCTCCAAACTTAGTGTCCACTAAGACTCTTTCACGTCCTTCCAGTACTGGGGCTTGAACTCAGAGCCTAAAGCACTATACCAATACCTGAAAAAAAAAATGTTAGCTAGCAAAGCAGTAGGGAGAGAGGACAACATGTTCAAAAGCCCAGAGGAAGCCAGGCTCCAACGGCTCATGCCTATAATCCTAGCTACTCAGGAAGCTGAGATCTGAGGATCGTGGTTCCAAGTCATCCCAGGCAGGAAAGTCCATGAAACTCTTACCTCCAGATAACCACTCAAAAACCGGAAGTGGAGCTGTGGCTCAAAGAAGTAGAGCCCTAATTTTGAGTACAAAAGTTCAGGAGCAGTGCTCAGGCCTTGAGTTCAAATTCCACGCCTGACCAACCCTTTCCTGATTGGCTCCTCTCAGTCAGCATCCTGCCTCATGAAATGTGCCACCAAGAACTCGGGAAGCCAGCTGCTCTTCCTCCATGAGTGTCAGCTTCTCTATCCATAAGAGGATAGAACCAGAGATGTGACCCCAGATCTCCTGACACATAGGGCCACCTTCACCTCCCCAAGCAGGACACCCTCCTCTTCATCATGGCATCCCAATTCTGTGTGTCCATGTGTGTGCGTGCACAGGCATGCATGCATGTGTGTGATGTGCATGCATACACATGCATGTGTGTTGCAAGGGATAGAATCCATGGCCTTCTCCATGCTAGGCAAGTGCTTTACCACTGAGCCACATTCCCTGACTTAACAGGTTCAGAGACCCCATGCAGTCCTTGACACCTGCACTATTGACCCGCCTTGTACTCTGCTGCCAGCCCTTTCTCTGTCCCCTCTTTCCTTTCTCTGACCATTCCTGCATGCTGGAAGATGCCTACCAGCTGCCTTTTTGTAAACGGCCTTGAGACAGGGCTCTGCAGTCCTAGGTACAGCCACTGAATCCCAGAAATGGAGGAAATGTGGCTAGACCTCAGATTCCCCCATCATTGTCTTGGGGAAGAGCAGGTGGGGGCATGGGTCTCACCTCTGTGACAGGCCCTTCCCTGGTACACAGACATTTGCGGGGTGGGGGGGAGAGGGAGGAGAGGTGGGGGGAGCAGCAGGGGGCCACATTGTAGACACAGGACCCAAACCTGCCCTTGGAGCCAGCACCTCAACCCTAAGCTCCCTCCCAGAGACAGGACCCTAATGCACAACACCTTGTTGGGGAAGTGGTTTGCCATTATGTTTGGGGGAAGGCTGGGGTGCAGATGACATTTGTCCCCAAACCTGGTCTGTGCTGTCACCGTGTGGCCACTTCAGGAAGTGCACCATTCAGTCAGCTATGGCCTTGAAATTCTGATGCCCTGGAATTGAGCAAAACAGGTTTACTGGGCTGGGACTGAGGGTAGTGGGGGGAGGGAGGGGAGTTGAAGCACAGTCTGTGCCCCAAAAGAGATAACAGCTGGACAAGCTGGTCACGAAATGACACAATCCAGAATTGAACTCGGAGCCAGGTACCCTGAGAACACAAGGTCAAAAGATGGACAGAGCAAATCCTGGATGGGGAATCAGTAAGGCTCCCGGCAAGCAAAAGCTGAAACTGGGCCTTACAGGATAGGAAAAAAATATCTACGTAGCCAAGAAAAATAATAATAATAAGAGCCAGGGGTGATGATGCACACCTCTGCGGGCAAAGAAATTTACCAGCTCAAAGCCAATGTTGGCTTGGACACATAAGTTTGTTAGCACAGTAAGAAACTCAGAACAAGCTTGGGTACCGGTGGCTCACACCTGTGATCCTAGCTATTCAGGAAGCTGAGATCTGAGGACCGTGGTTCAAAGCCAGCCCTGGACTCATATCTCCAATAAACTACTAATGAAAAAGACAGCAGTGGCTCTGTGGCTCAAGTGGTAGAAAGCTAGTCTTAAGTAAAAAGGAGCTCAAGAACAGTGCCCAGGCCCTGAGTTCAAGCCCCACCACCAGCCAAAAGAAAAAAGAGCCAGGCACTGATGGCTCACGCCTGTAATCCTAGCTACTCAGAAGGCTGAAATCTGAGGGTCATGGTTCAAAGCCAGCCTGGACAGGAAAGTCATGAGACTCTTATCCCCAATTAACCAGAACACTGGAAGTGGCACTGTGGCTCAAGTGGTAGAGTGTTAGCCCTCAGCTAAAGACCTGAAGGACAGCGCCCAGGCCCAGAGTTAAAGCCCCAGGGCAGAAAGGAAGAAAGGAAGAAAGGAAGGAAGGAAGGAAGGAAGGAAGGAAGGAAGGAAGGAAGGAAGGAAGGAAGGAAGGAAGGAAGGAAGGAAGAAAGGAAGAAAGAAAGAAAGAAAGAAAGAAAGAGAGAAGGAAAGGGGAGGGAAGGAAGAAAGGAAGGAAGGAAGGAAGGAAGGAAGGAAGGAAGGAAGGAAGGAAGGAAGGAAGGAAGGAAGGAAGGGAGGGAGGGAGGGAGGAAGGGAGGGACAGAGGAAGGGAGGGACAGAGGAAGGGAGGGGAGGAAGGGAGGGGAGGAAGGGAGGAAGAAAAGAAAAGAAAAAAGAGCCGGGCGCTGGTGGCTCACGCCTGTAATCCTAGCTACTCAGGAGGCTGAGATCTGAGGATCGCGGTTCAAAGCCAGCCCGGGCAGGAGAGACCCTGAGACTCCTATCTCCAATAAACCACCAGAAAATCGGAAGTGGCGCTGTAGCTCAAGTGGTAGAGCGCTCGCCTTGAGCTGAAGAGCTGAGGGACAGCGCCCAGGCCCAGAGTTCAAGCCCCACGACCGACAAAAAAAAAAAAAAAAAAGAAAAAAAAAAGAAAAAAGAAACTACTAGTAATGATTTTTAGGGGTGACAGTGTGACATGTGGCTATATTAACAAGCATTTCTTATCTGCCAGTCACATATTGAAATATGTATGGATTCAGTGACAGACTGACTGCTTGGGACTTGTTTGACAAGGCATGGGAGAATTGAGGAGGTAGCAGGCCCGTCCCTGAGCCCTTTGTACTCAAGGCTGGCACTCTACCACTTTGAGGCACAACTCCACTTCCAGTTTTTGTGTGGTTAATTGGAGATAAAAGTCTCATGGGGACCCTTCTGCCCCAGTTGGTTTTGAACCACAATCCTTAGATCTCAGCCAGCCTCTTGAGAAGCTGGGATTACAGGTGGGAGCCACAAGCGCCCAGGTTATTAGTAGTTTCTTCCTACAATCAAACACCTAAACTGAATTTCTAACTCTGTCAAAGACAACAATTCTGGGTTTTGTCTTTATTCGGGATCTGAAATAAAGTCTATGCAAACCTCTTTGGCGTCATGAACCTGACTTTTTTTTTTTTTTTTTTTTTTTTGGTCGTGGGGCTTGAACTCTGGGCCTGAGCACTGTCCAGCTCTTCAGCTCAAGGCAAGGGCTCTACCACTTGAGCCACTGCACCACTTCCTGTTTTCTGGTCCTTAATTGGAGATAAGAGTCTCATGGACATTCCTGCCCCGGCTGGCTTTGAAGCGCGATCATCCGATCTCAGCCTCCTGAGAACTTGACATCTTTCAATCTTCAGGAGCTGACTTCCTTCATTGCTTTTCCTTCCTCCTTAGCATTCTCTTAGAGAAACCAGTCAAACTCTCTACTGTTTCCGAAGTCTGGAGCCTGCATTTGATACTCTTTTTTTCCTGAGCTCCTGATCCCCCATCCTACCCATAAATTGCTAGTGTCACCTGAAGGTTTTGTCAGATCCAGAATCTCCTCCTTTTGCTCCCTCTTGCTTGGAAGATTCAGATGTGGAGATAGAGGACCAATTTTTTTCTCTCAGGGACATCAGTCATTGCTGACAAAGCCTAGCTCCACTGATTCTTCAGATTGCAGAATGGTGATATTCTAGATTATGTCATCCCTTCATCATTTATTATCTGTGTTTAAATAATTTGCTAGGGGCGGGGTGGGGAACACTGAACGGAGACAGGCCCCCATGCCCTGGGTTCCTGTGGAAGCAAATCAAACTCCACTTCAGTAAATGATGTAAAGCAATCCGAAGCCACCAACTTCTTCTCCCTGGGGACTTTCTACTGGAGAAATCCAAGCATTCCCTCGGTCTGCTTCTTCATTCACTCCACAAAGGCTTTTCTCTCAAGCTCCTGCAGCAGAGCCTAGACCACTAGCTGGGAACTGCTTGACTCAGGAATGACTCATAGTCTACCCAGATACACCGTAACACCTGAGCCATGTTCCCAGTCCTTTGGCTTTTTCTTTTTCCAGATAGGGACTCTCACTTTTGCCCCAGCTGACTTCAAACAGGGATCCTACTGTCTCTACTCCCTGAGTATCTAGGATTACAGGTATGTTCCACCCAGCCTGGCCACACTACAACATTCTAATGTACAGTTTAATCTCTTAACAGTTGGAATGCTTCTATATAGAAAAATCACACCCCTCCCTCCCTGCACTTTAGGCATGTGATAGCTAGGAAGGAGTAACTGAGATAGAATGACCACCCCTGAATGTGACAGTACCAAGGTAGAGTGGATAAGACTGTAGATGCAGTACATACGACTGCTCGAATGCAAAGGGAAAAGGAGACACCAGCCAGGTGCTTCCTCTCTTTCTCTCTCTCTCTCTCTCTGCTCCCTGGCTGTCAGTAGATGAGCTGCTCTGCTTGACCACATCCTTCTGGCCAAGGCTATGTGCCAAAATAAGTCTTTCCTTTCTTCAGGTGTTTATAACTGCCCAGACATTTCACTAACACATACCATTAGACTTTTACAATAGCTCAGAGTTCTGAGCAAATCTAATTTACAGGTTCCTGTACTCCTGTTTTGTTTGAGAATCTGATTCTCTTTTTTTATTTTAAGTAGTTGTGCAAACGGACTTCAATTCCACGAGTCAGATTGTAACTGTAATGCATCTTTTTTGTTGTTGGTGGCGGTCATGGGGCTTGAAATCAAGACCTCGGTACTGTCCCTGAGCTCTTTTTGCTCAAGGCTAGTACTCTACTACTTTTAGCCACAGCTCCAATTCTGGGTTTCTAGTAGTTAATTGGAAATAAGAGTCTCATGGACTTTTCTGCCTGGGCTGGTTTTGAACCATGCTCCTCAGATCTCAGCTTCCTGAGCAGCTAGGATTATAGACGAGAGCCACCGGCGCCTAGCAGTAATATATCTTAATCAATGTCTCCTTCCACGGCTCTCCTTTATCTTTCCCAATTCCATGTTAGTAGGGGGGCTTGAACTCAAGGTCTGGGTGCTATCCCTTAGCTTATTCATTCAAGGCTAGCACTCTACCACTTCAGCCACACCTCCTCTGCCTGCTTTTTGCTTGTTTAAATTGGAGGATAGAAGTATTACACATAGACTTTCCCGGCTGGGTTAGCTTGTCACTATGATTCTCAGATCTCACCTCCTGAGTAGCCAGGATTACAGACATGAGCTACCAGTACCCAGCAAGGATCTGATTCTTAGAGGAAGTTGGTGTTGACAAGGTTCAGATGTGAAAGGTAAGAGATGAAAGAAGTGGGGGGGAGGGGGGAGGCTGGGAAGGGAGGTGAAGGGTAAACAAAGGAGAAGGCTGCAATGCTTGGTAAGAAATGTATGCATTATCCTGCCCATGTAATTGTAACCCCTCTGTACAGTATGTTCTCAAATAAAATAAAATAAAATTAAAAAAAAAAGAGATGAAAGAAGGCAGTAAGTTCAAATAATATTTATATTTATTAGCCTGGGACAAAGATTCCTCCAAAGAGGCCATTTTGTTATTTTAGTTTTTGTTTTTTTTTTTTGGGGGGGGGTGGGGTGGGGATTGGTACTGTACTCGTTGGAAGACCTTATCTATTAATCAACAAAAGTCTCTTGACCAAGCAATGGTGGCTCATGCCTGTAGTCCTAGCTACTCAGGAGGCTGAGAGCTGAGTATGGTGGTTTGAAGCCAGCCTGGGCCCCACCTGACCAATTCTGAGATAGCACAACTTTGACTACCACCAAGATTGTGTCATGATTTTACACACCTCTCTCCCTTTGCCCAAATTCCCCCTCTACTTAAACTTTTTTGTTGGTGGTGGTGGTTATGAGGCTTGAACTCTGGGCCTGGGTGCTGTCCCTGAGCTCTTCAGCAAAAGGCTAGTGCTCTACCATTTGAGCCACAGCACCACTTCCAGTTTTCTGATGGTTAATTGGAGATAAGAGTCTCATGGACTCTCCTGCCTGGGCGAGCTGTGAACCACAATCCTCAGATCTCAGCCTCCAGAGTAACAAGGATTACAGGGGTAAGCCACTGGCACCCAGCTTCTATTTAAACTTATTAAAAGTCATGTTTGTTCACTGAAGATGGGCTGAAATGTATTCCATGACTGGAGGCCAGTCTGGGCAGAAAAATTCACTGTACTCCATCTTCAAAATAACCAGTAAAAGGCAGAATTGGAAGCATAGCTCCAGAGGTAGAGCACCAGCCTAGCAATCCCATCTACCACCAAAAAGAAAAAAAAATAATAATTATTGCCTAGGGGGTAACTTCAACTCATGCTACAAGATGTTTATACATTGGTCTTGTCCCTCTAGAACAAGTATTTAGAAACCAACTCCTCGAAGGACATTGGCAGCTCATGCCTGAGCTAGCTATTCAAGAGGCTGAGTTCTGAGGATTCCAGTTCAAAGCCAGCCCTGGGCAGGAAGTTCTATGAGACTCTTATCTCCACGTAACAACCAAAAATCTAGAAGTGGAGCTGTGGCTCAAGTGGTAGAGTGAAATGGGCTTGGGATAGGGCCCAGTTCTTGGCACATAATCTGTAAAATAGTAACAATAAATACTTGATCCAGCCAGTTACTCAAAAAGCAAGGAGCAATGAAGTGAAAGGAACATCTTTTGTTATTGAGAACAAGCCCTTCAGGCCACACCCAACTTTATGTTAATGAGGTCACTTTTAGAAAGTCCTGAATGGGAGGTGCTGGTTGCCAGGGGAACCAAACAAATGATTTGAGAGTTGGATCTTTCATCCCCACTTTCTGAGCTCTGGGAGCCCAGAAAGGTTGAAGATGAAGCTTAATCACCAGTGACCAGTGACCAGCGATTTAATCAAGCATGCCTACAGGAGGGCTGGGATGGGGCTCAGTGGTAAAGCGCTTGCCAAGCATGCATGGTAGGTTCTGTTCATCCCCAATATGGCAAGAAGAAAAACTGAAGGATAATGAGCTAGGGAGATAATGCACTCTGAGTAAACACAGAAGCTCCCCAGAACCTCCGAAGCTTGCCATAATGTGTCTCTCCCATTCAGCTATCCCTCAAATTATATCCTTTTAGAAGAAACTAGAAATCTACTAAGCAAATGAGTCTCACTGCGTTCTTCCAGCCACTTGGGCAAATGATCAAACCCAGAGAGAGGGCTGTGAGGACTTCTAATTTGTAGCCAGTTGGCCAGAAATATGGAAGGCCTGTATTTACAATTGGCATGGGGAAAAAATGGTGGTCTTCTAGGCCTGAACCCTTAACCTGAGGAGTCTGAAGCTAAATATGAGCAGACGGTGATTAGGATTCAATATAGATCATGCAGCTGGTATCCAAACTGTTGGAAAATTGATTTAGGGTGTGGGGTGGGGGAAATTTTGATGTCAGAGTAAATTATTAACAGAGAAAACACTTTGGTTTGGGGTGGGTAAGGGGAGAAGGTGATACCTGACCATTATTTTAAACTAAAATAAGATGATGTGAAAAGATTTGTTTTTTAATCTGGGTTCAGGCAGGACCATTGCTCAATTTTGAAATGAAAGGTAAGACTAGTGACCCCACCACTCTGGTATGTGCTTCAGTGGCAATAAACCTGGCTGGGAAGAGGGTTGGCTTTAGCAGAGTGAGTCAGGAACTTCATCTTCTTGGTCCAAGCTGGGACACAGTTTGGAGATGGTGGTGAATATGCAGAATGCACTTAGAGAGAAAAGCTCCCTTCCACCTGATCCTCCCCCACCCCCACCCCCAGCCAGCTTCTGTGAAGGCATGACTGCCACATGACCATCCTGGAGCTAGCTGGCTTCTAAACTGGGAGTGAGGAACAATCAGCTACAAGGACTCTGTGTTTGCTATAGAGTCAAAGTGTTTGGAAGGAGAGAGGGTGGAGGAAGAAGCAGGAGGTAGGGACTGAGGCAAAGGGAGCTCATCTGTGCTCTGACTGTGGGATGGCCAGGGGACTGTCCAGTCTAGATCTTAAGCAAGACCAGTCAATAAAAGTCATAAAAAACAATGTTTGGGGGTTTGGGGAGTTTTGTTATTTTTCTTTGTCAGTTAGTTCTTTTCTTTTCTTTTTTTTTTTGGGTCCGGTCGTGGGGCCTGAACTCGGGGCCTGGGCTCTGTCCCTCAGCTCTTCAGCTCAAGGCTAGCGCTCTACCACTTGAGCCACAGCACCACTTCCGGCTTTTTTCTTTTTGCTTATGTGGTGCTGAGGAATCGAACCCAGGGCCTCAGGCATGCAAGGCAAGCGCTCCACCACTGAGCCACCTTCCCAGCCCTTTTCTTTTCTTTGTTGTTGTTTTATTTTGTTTTGCAATGCTGCACTTTAAAACCAGGGCCTCGGAGGCTGGGGAGGTGGCTCAAGTGGTAGAGCGCTAGCCTTGAGCTGAAGAGCTGAGGGACAGCACCCAGGCCCAGAGTTCAGGCCCCATGACCGGACCCAAAAAAATAAAATAAAATAAAACCAGGGCCTTGGGCTAGGAGTGTGGCTTAGTGGTAGAGTGCTTGCCTAGCATGCATGAAGCCCTGAGTTTGATTCCTCCATACCACATAAACAGAAAGTGGTGCTATAGATCAAGTAGTAGAGTGCTTGCCTTGAGCAAAAAGAAGCTCAGAGGATAGCACCCAGGCTCTGAATTCAATCCCCAAGACTGTGCAAGCTAGGTAGGCAGGTGGGATTTTTTTGTTTGTTTTGTTTTTCTTTTCTTTTCTTTTCTTTTTTTTGGGGGGGGTTCCAGTGGTGGGGCCTGAACTCTGGGCCTGGGCGCTGTCCCTCAGCTCTTCAGCTCAAGGCTAGCGCTCTACCACTTGAGCCACAATGCCACTTCCAGCTTTTTTTCTTTTTGCTTATGTGGTGCTGAGGAATCGAACCCAGGGCCTCAGGCATGCAAGGCAAGCGCTCCACCACTGAGCCACCTTCCCAGCCCTTGTTTTGTTTTTCTAGGCAGGTGTTTTACCATTGAGTTACATTCCCCAGCCCACAAATGTAACATCTAATTTCCTACTAACCACTTTTTTTTTTTTTTTTTGTCAGTCCTGGGGCTTGAACTCTGGACCTGGGCACTGTCCCTGAGCTATTCAGCTCAAGGTGAGAGCTCTGCCACTTTAAGCCAGAGCACCACTTCTGCTTTTCTGGTGGTTAATTGGAGATAAGAGTCTCACAGGGTCTGGGAAGGTGGCTCAGAGGTAGAGTGCTTGCCCCTCATGCATGAGGCTTTGGGTTCAATTCCTCAGCACCACATAAACAGAAAATGCCAGAAGTGGCACTGTGTCTCAAGTGGTAAAGTGCCAGCCTTGAGCTGAAGAGCTGAGCAACAGCACTCAGAGATCAAGCCCCACGACAGATTTAAAAAAAAAGTCTCACAGACTTTCTTGCCCAGACTGGCTCTGAACTGTGATCCTCAGATCTAAGCTAGGATTACAGGCATGAGGCACCAGTAACCAGCTCCATGTTTTTTTTAAGAAAAATGAAATGGCCAGGAGCTAGTGGCTCACATCTATAATCCTAACTACTCTGAAGGCTGAGATCTGAGGATCACGGTTCAAAGCCAGCCCAGGCAGGAACATCCCTGAAACTCTTATCTCCAAAAGTTGTGTTATGAAAGTGGTAGAGCACTAGCCTTGAGTGCAAAAGCTCAGGGACCTCAACCAGGCCCTGAGTTTAAGCCCTACAACTGACAAAAAATAAAAGTAAAATGAAATGTGTGAAATGAACTGTAGTAATATCTTTTCCTTAACTCAATATATCCAAATTAATATTTTTCAATAAGTAATAAATATACACCATTGAGATACTTTCTGGCTGGGAATGTGGCTTAGTGGTAGAGTGCTTGCCTAGCATACATGAAGCCTTGGATTCAATTCCTCAGTACCACATAAATAGAAAAAGCAAGAAGTAGCACTGTGGCTTAAGTGATAAAGTGCTAGCCTTGAACAAAAGAAGCTCAGGGACAGTCATCAGGCCCTGAGTTCAAACCCCAAGACTGGCAAAAATAAAATTAAAATTAAAATTATATATATATATATATATATGGGGGGGGGGGCTGTAGGTGGCTCAGTGGTAGAGTGCTTGCCTTGCATGCAGGAGGCCCTGGGTTCGATTCCTCAGCACCACATAAGCAGAAAAAGCTGGAAGTGGAACTGTGGATCAAGTGGTAGAGCGCTAGCCTTGAGCTGAAGAGCTGAGAGACAGTGCCCAGGCCCAGAGTTCAGGCCCCACCACCAACAAAAATAAATAAATAAATGTGTGTGTGTGTGTGTGTGTGTGTGTGTGTGTGTGTGTGTGTGTGTGTGTGTGTGTGTGTGTGTGTGTGTGTGTGTATGTGTATCAGGCAAAGGGAAGGAACTGAATCAACTCTCTGTTACTGTTGTGTAAACACAGTGCCCTTTACTAAAAAGGACAGCAGATGCTTCCCTAAAAAGAATCCTCTTTTAGCCATGCCCTAGTGGCTCAAGCCTGTAATCCCAGCTACTCAGAAGAAGGCTGAGATCTAAGGATCATGATTGCAACTCAGCCCGGGCAGGAAAATCTGTGAGACTCCTAACTCCATTAAACCAGCAAAAACCTAGAAGTAGAGCTATGGTTCTATGGTAGATCATCACTTTTGATTAAAAAAAAAAAAAACACCAAGCAAGAATATGAAGCCCTGGGGCTGGGAAGGGTGGCTCAGTGGTAGAGTGCTTGCCTTGCATGCATGAGGCCCTGGGTTCGATTCCTCAGCACCACATAAGCAGAAAAAGCTAGAAGTGGTGCTATGGCTCAAGTGGTAGAGCGCTAGCCTTGAGCTGAAGAGCTGAGGGACAGTGCCCAGGCCTAGAGTTCAGGCACCATGACTGGCAAAAAAAAAAAAAAAAGAATATGAAGCCCTGCGTTCAAGCCCACCACTACTGATACCAAAAACAATAGCTATTATTATCATTATTATTATTATAGTGGGGCCAGAGGCATTTTGGTCTCAGTGCCAGGCAGAATGCTGAGCCCATTTCTATTCAACGCGGCTGGTTCTCTTCCTTCCACCTGAAGGGTCTATCCACCCACAGCTGGGAGATTCCTCCTCCTCATCAGAATGCAGAATACAGGATCTTTCTATGCCCAGGGGCCTGGCACCTCTTCTCTGATCCTTATAGTAACATCTGAGCCTGTGCTACCCAATCTGTGAGCTTCCTGAGTCCAGATGGCCAGCCTAGCCCTCCTCCAATACCACAAGCCCCCACACAACCCAGGCTGCACTTTACGCCCACCCTTGCTCAGAACAATTGAACCTGTAGTTCAGCCACTCCAGTGACCCAGGGAAGAAGAGAAACCAGAGGCTCTGGCCTTTGTCTCTTTCTAAATGAGGCTTCTCCTTCACTCCCATCCCTGCCCCACTTCACCCCCACCATCTGATCCATAGGCTGGGAGAGGAGGACAAGGAGGCGTGGGTCCCAGGAGGGGGCAGGCAGCTGTCCTGGCAGCAAAGCAGGCACTGAGCTGAGTGCTCCAGTGAGGGGGTGGAAGTGAGCCTTGCACCAGGGCAGAGAAAGTAACAACAGGAGGTCTGGAGCGGAGGAGAAAGTAGGGGCAAAATATGACTGATATGCATGCACACATCCAGGGTACAGCATGATGAGAGGTTTCTTTGTTTTTTTTGTTTTTTCTGGTTTTTTGTCAGTCTTGGGACCTGAACTCTGGGCCTGAGCACTGTCCCTGAGCTCTTCAGCTCAAGGCTAGCACTCTACCATTTGAGCCACAGCGCCATTTCCAGCTTTTTCTGCTTATGTGATGCTGAGGAATCAAACCCCAGGCCTCATATATGCAAGGCAAACACTCTGCCACTGAACCACCTTCCCACTCCTGTTTTTTTGTTTGTTTGTTTGTTTGTTTGTTACTAGTCCTTGGCTTGCACTCAGGGCCTGAGTACTGTCCTTGAGCTTCTTTTGCTCAAGGCTAGTAGCACTCTACCACTTGAGCCACAGTGCCACTTCCTGCCTCTTCTGCTTATGTGGTACCCAGGGCTTCATGCATGCTAGGCAAGCACTCTACCACTAAGCCACATTCCCAGCCTGAGGATTTTTGTTGTTGCTGTTGGTTTTACTTTTTTTTTTTTCCACATGCCAAACCTGGGGCTTGAACTCAGGGCCTAGATGCTGTCCCTGAGCCTCTTGTGCACAAAGTTAGCACTCTACCTCTTGAGCCACAGCTCTATTTCTGGCTATTTTGGTGATTAATTAGAGCTTAAAAGTCTCACAGACTTTCCTGCCCAGGCTGGCTTTGAACCTCAACGATCCTCAGATGTCAGTTGGGCTGAGTAGCTAGGATTACAGGCGTGAGCCACCAGGACCCAGACATCACTCCAAGTGTTTCAATGAACGCCGGGATAAAGAGGGAAATTGTGTCTAACACCCCCTAAGGTTCCCTCTGTCCCTTTCTGGTAGCTGTTGGAAGCGGTGGTACACTGCCTGTAGATTCCCTGGGGATGTGCTCAACTGTCAGTAACCCTGCAGGTCTTCCAGATCTGGGTCAGCGCTGTCGTGAGCCCAGGTTCCCCCTCCCTTTCTAAGTAGTAAGAATAGCAGCATTCATTCCCAGGAACCTTCTAGGAGGGGGCTGGGAAGGGAACTATTCCAGTCATTTACATATGTGGGTGGTTAAGTCTCAAATAAGGAATGCAAGAAACAGAGCAATAATTGCATTTTCTTTCAATCCAGTGGCATTCTTACCAATTAACAACAGCCCCAAGGGCTGCTATGAAATCCAATCACAGTTATGACAGTCTCTAGAAGCCCCCCCCCCCCCCCCCCCCCCCCCCCCGCCTGCTCCACACACACACCCACGCACCTCTCCCTCCAGTCTCAAGAAGCTTTCTCAGTCACCTGGTTTTTGTAGCATATCAGCTCAGGGAGGTCCCAAAGACAAGATTATCCATCTGCCCTGGTTACCATGGAGACACTTATTTCCCTAGAGGATGCCATCCCTTCCTGGTGGGAGATTCTGCTGCTTTCCATGTCACATTAGGAGCCCTGGGGAATGTTCCACCCAGTTATGCCCTTGCCCCCAAGAGATCACCAAGGAGAGGTACCAACTTCTCCCCTCCCCCCCAACCTGCCCCACCCCGGCGCCCCACCCAATTTCTATTTGGGGAGAGGGAGGGTCTTCTCCTGTTCTCATGCTCTCTCGCTCTCTCTCCTCTGGAAACTTAGCAGAGTTCATTTAGTAAATTTCATAAGTTTTTATCTAGTATTTTTGGGGGGGAGGAAGTCAGTCGTGGGTCTTGAGCTCTGGGCCTGGGCACTGTCCCTCAGCTCTTCAGCTCAAGGCTAGTACTCTACCACTTGGGCCCACAGCACATTTCCACTTTTCTGGTGGTTAATTGGAGATGAGTCTCAAAGACTTTCCTGTCCAGGCTGGCTTTGAAGCACGATCCTCAGATCTCGTCTCCTGAGTAGCTAGCATGAGCCACTGGCACCTAGCTCATATAATTTTTTACCCAATGTACATATTCTTCCCTTTTTAAAGCCCCTCAATGGTCTGAGTGAGGAGGCACCACCATCCCTTCGCATAGAGGAGAAAACAAAGGCTGGTGGGGCTGTATCTCCGAGGCAGGAGGAGGAGGCAGAGTCAGTGCTCAGACTCTCTAAGTGCCCTTGCCCTTGGCTGCCCAGCTGATGGCACAACAAGCAATGCAGTCGTGAAGAAGCCAGCACTGACAGGGGATATTGGGTCACTTGTGGACCAGTCAGTCCTGGCGTGTGATGACACCACCATCTCCTAAATCTGGACAAGCTCTGACTCTGGGAGGCAGGATTTAGAGAGACCCTTCATGGAAACACTGCCAACCTCCACTCATGGCGCTTCAGACTTCACACATGGGGAAAACTCAGCCAGTCCTCCTTCTAGTGGGGGTAGAATTCAAGTCCTGGGGTGCGTACCATGATTCACACTTGTTATCTCAGCCTCTCAGGAAGCTGAGATCTGATAATCATGGTTCAAAGCCATACCAAACAGGAAAGTCCATGAGATTCTTTTGTTTTTATTTTGCCAGCTATGGGGCTTGAACTCAGGGCCTGGGTGCTGTCCCTGAGCTCTTTGTGCACAAGGCTAGTGTTCTGCTTTGAGCCATAGCACCTTTTGTGTTAATTGGAGATAAGAGTCCCATATACTTTCTTGCCCAGGCTGGCTTTGAACCACAATTCTCAGATTTTCAACCTCCTGATTAGCTAGGATTACTGTTGTCAGCCACCAGAGCCTGGCATCTGTGAGGCACTTACCTCCAGTAAACTACCAAAACACTAGAAGTGGAGCTGTGGCTCAAGTGGTATAGCACCAACCTTGAGCAGAAAAGCTAAGGGACAATACCAAGGTTCTGAGTTCAAGCCCTAGTACTAGCACGCGCACACAAACACACACACACACACACACACACACACACACACACACACACACACACACACACACACACACACACACACACACACACAGGAATGCTTATAGACATCTCAGTGATATATAGGAAAAAGAAACAAAGGCAAAGTTTTGGAGATATCCACAGTTCCGGGGCTCCCTAGTCTGGCCCTTTGTCCTTTGATCATGATTGGCCCATTAACTCAAGAAGTTTGATTATGAAGGAGGAGCAGTTTCAGTCATTCTTCTTAAGATGTCCACAAATGAGGCTCGTTGTTGCTAGGATCCGAGGTAAGCAAGAGAGAATGACTCAGACAAAAGGCTAGACAGAAATACAAGATGGAGTCAGTTAGGCCGCAGATTTAGGGCAATGCCTAGAAACTTCTAGGCACTGCTCAGAGCTCTGGAACAGAACATGGTAAAAAGCTGTCAGTTGACAATCTGTTGATTGTGATTTAGACAAATGCAGACTGAAGGCAGAGACGACAAATGTTTCGCTGACTTTTAGTTACCCATCAGCCATCTGCAAGCCCCAATAAAGAGTCGGTGCTTTTTAGCCAAAGCAGTCTCGGCATCCCAGGCCCCCTGTCCTCTCACCTACAGCCCAGCAGATGCAAAGTGTGTGTGTTTGTGGCACTGTTTACAAAGTGCTGAGGGCAGACCTGGCCGCATGCACCAGACACACATGCCAGCTCTGGCTGGCCAAGTGCCCACAGGAGGAGCTGGGCAAAGGGCTTAGCATGGGCCGCCGTCACTGCTCTGCACCAATGTGGTCAACTCAGAGGGTGACAGAGGTCACAGTCGGGAGGCAGGGATACCTCATTTCTAGACACTCAGCCCGACATGTCCATCAACTCTCTTGCATCTAGAGTACAGCAGACAAGCCTGGGCCTGTTCTTTAAGCAAACAGTCCAGCAGGAGAGACAAGGTAGAGAAAAGGCAGGAGCAGATGGGAGTGAATAATCACACAGCATCTCACACAGTAAGGGTACTTGCTTTAATGCTCCCCTTTTACCGTCTGGAAACTTCTAGCCATGTTTTCACTTTAATACTGTGTCTGGACAATTATGTAGCTATTCCAGCAGACAGCTGAGCAACAGACAGGCTGATAAATACTAAAATGAGTGATGTGTGGACATAAAGACTCAAATCAAGCTTCTCAGCAAAACGATAATCCCAGCTGAACCTGGGAGTTTGAGTGGGCAGGGCCAAATCAGAAGGGGAGGAAACTTTATTGTAAGCAAGAGCAAGTAAAAACCACCCAAGGACCAGAAAATTTGGGGTGATTTTAGATCTGGAGTATAAAGAATGTAAGGGAAAACAACCACTGATTGGTGGCTCAGGCCTGTAATCCTAGCTACTCAGGAGGCTGAGATCTGAGGATTAAAGTCTGAAACTAGCCCAGGCAAGAAAGTCCCTGAGACTATCTCAATTAAACATTAAAAGCCAGAAGTGGTGCCAGGTACGGGTGGCTCATACCTGTAATCCTAACTATTCAGAAGGCTGAGATTTGAGGATAGTGGTTCAAAGCCAGCCCAGGCAGGAAAGTCCATGAGACTCTTACCTCTACTTAACCACCAGAAAACTAGAAGTGGAGGTGAGGGTTAAAGTGGTAGATTGTTAGCCTGGAGCAAAAAGAGCTCAGGGCAGCACCCAGGCCTTGAGTTCAAGCCCCACAACTACCAATTTTTATTTTTATTTTTGCCAACCTTGGGGCTCGAACTCTGGGCCTGGGCATGTTCCTGAGCTTCTTTTCCTCAAGGCTAGCACTCTACAACTTGAGCCACAGCACCACTTCCAGTATTTTCTGTGTATGTGGTACTGAGGAACTGAACCCAGGGCTTCATGCATCCTAGACAAGCACACTAACCACTAGGCCACATTCCCAGCCCCACACCAAATTTTGTTTTTGTTTTTGTTTTTGTTTTTTGTAGGTTGAGGATCTTGAACTCTGGGCCTGGGCACTGTCCCTCAGTTCTTCAGCTCAAGGCGAGTGCTCTACAACTTGAGCCAAAGTGCCACTTCCAGTTTTCTGAGTGGTTTATTGGAGATAAGAGTCACAGACTCTCCTGCCCAGGCTGGCTTTGAAGTGTGATCCTCAGATCTCAGCCTCCTGAGTATCTAGAATTATAGGCAGAAGCCACCAGCACCTGGCTACCAAAATTTTTTAAAGCCAGAAATGGGGAGGCTGGGAAGGTGGCTCAGTGGTAGAGTGCTTGCCTTGCATGCATGAGGCCCTAGGTTCAATTCCTCAGCACCATATAAACAGAAAAAGCCAGAAGTGGCTCTGTGGCTTAAGGGGTAGAATGCTAGCCTTGAGCTGAAGAGCTGAGGGACAGTGCCCAGGCCCAGAGTTCAGGCCCCATGATAGACAAAAATAAAAGCCAGATAGCACTGTGACTCACGCAGCAAAACTCCAGCCTTGAATGAAAAAGCTGAGGGAGAACACGAGGCCCTGAGTTCAAGCCCCGGTACCCATATACCAAAAAAGTGTAGGGATATGTTATGTAACACTCAAAAGGAAACTAGGACCATCAATAGCCAAGAAAATTCTGAAAAACAAAACAGAGGAAGTCATTCTATTGGACATCAAAACTTTCCAGGGATGAACAGACAAGAACAGAACCTATACACATATGCAAACATGACTTGTAAAGACTTGGAAGACATAAGGAGTGCATGAGGAAAAGATACATTTTATTCACTAAATGATGCTGAGACAATTGACTGTCCATAGAAGGGGGAAAAAATTAGACCCTGTTCTCATACATCACATGAACACAAAATTCCAGGTAGCTTTTTCCCCTAAACCCTTTCCAACAGGGCCACATCTCTGAGTGCAGAAGTTCCCAGCTTGCAAGTTGGGGCCTTTAAGGGCTGGGAAGGTGGCTCAGTGGTAGAGCGCTTGCCTTGCATGCATAAGGCCCTGGGTTCGATTCCTCAGCACCACATAAGCAGAAAAAAAAGCCGGAAGTGGCATTGTGGCTCAAGTGGTAGAGCGCTAGCCTTGAGCTGAAGAGCTGAGGGACAGGGCTCAGGACCAGAGTTCAGGCCCCACGACCGGACCAAAAAAAAACAAAAAAGTTGGGGCCTTTAACTTTTCAAACTGAAATGAATATGTGACTGAGATGACATCCCTTATAGCCATGGCTCCCTTTCCTGATGTCAAAGAAGCCAAATTATTCATCTAAAGATTGTTTAGAGAACCGGTGCACTGGTGGCTCACACCTATAATCCTAGTTATTCAGGAGGCTGAGATCTGAGGATCATAGTTCAAAGGAAAGTCTGTGTTTTTTTTCTTTTCTTCTTTCTTTTCTCTCTTTTTCTTTCTTTCATTTTGACAGTCCTGGGGCTTGAACTCAGGGCCTTGGCACTGTCCCTGAGCTTCTTTTTGCTCAGGGCTAGCACTCTACCACTTGAGCCACAGGGCCACTTAAGGCTTTTTCTGTTTATGTGGTACTGAGGAATCAAACCCAGGGCTTCATGCAGGCTAGCAAGCACTCTACCACTAAGCCACATTCTCAACCCCATAAGACTCTTTTTTTTTTTTTTTTTTTTTGTCGGTCATGGGGCTTGAACTCTGGGCCTGGGCGCTGTCCCTCAGCTCTTCAGCTCAAGGCGAGCGCTCTACCACTTGAGCTACAGTGCCACTTCCGGTTTTCTGGTGGTTATTGGAGATAGGAGTCTCACAGTCTTTCCTGCCCGGGCTGTCTTTGAACTGTGATCCTCAGATCTCAGCCTCCTGAGTAGCTAGGATTACAGGCGTGAGCCACCAGCACCCGGCTCAACCCCATAAGACTCTTATCTCCAATTAATCACCAGAAAGTCAGACGTGGTGCTGTGGCTCAAAGTGGTAGAGCACTAGCCTTAAGCACAAAAGCTCAGGGATAACACCCCAGCCCTGATTTCAAGCCCCAGGACCAACCAGAAAAAAAAAAAAAAGAAAAGAAAAGAAAAAATTCTTTAGAGCCAGTGCTATGGCTCACACCTATAATGCCGCGGACCGGGTTCTGTTGGGACGACGGAGGATACCTAGGGGAGGAACCTGGAATAGGATGGGGAGATGGCAAACAGACAACTCACACACATTAGGAGTGGATGCTGAGTGCTGAGTGCGATTTAATGCAGAGGATAACAAACTTTTATAACAGAAGTCTCCATGAGAAAGGGCAAAAGGTTACACAATCTTGCTGCATGGCTTCTTTCTTGGGTGGTCACCAGCTGGGCACCTGATAGGCATTTGTCTCCGGCTTATCTCTAAGGAATACAATGGGTTTGGGTTTCGATGTTTGTCACCAATTAACCATTACCTATTTTTATAGAGGCCTTAACTTTCCCATAAGATCTTTCCTGTCTCTTCTTTAATAGTAAACTTTAAGGAGACCTAGCAATTCTCTTAGTAAATAGCAGGAAATTCTCTCTCCTAAATAATTATTTCAGCAATTGCCATACATTCTTTCTGTTTTAGCTGAGCCTACTGCTTCTTGTAAGTCCCTTACAAACAATTCCTTCTGCTGAAGTGACTTTGTGAAACCCCCAATACTTTTATATTTACTTATAACTTGTCTACTAGCCTCCATAAGAGGGGTTTCAGGTTAGCACTTAACTCTGGTGAGTTAGTCATATTTTTTAAGACACTCATCAGATATTGGAGTCGTCAACACTCTTAAGAAAGAGCTTTGAATAAGGGAACGTTGACAATGAGCAAGTACAAAGAGCAGTAGAAACAGTAAAAGATCAATAGGCAGTCTTATGAGGGAAAGAAAGACAGAAACACATCTTTCCCAGGGGTTTTTCCAGCCTTTTCCCAGGAGTAGGCCTCTTAGAAGCCCTATTCTCCGAGGTAGACTTCGGTGAAGTCCCAAAACTTGGAGATAGGTTTCTGTAAAGCCCCATTCTCTGAGGTAGACTTCAGTGAAGTCCCAAAACTCAGAGATAGGTCTGGAAGCCCCTATCATGGTCTGATAGATGGTTTCCCATGCTAAGCAGACTCTACTGGGGTCGGCGTGGCACTATAATCCTAACTATTTTGGAGGCTTAGGGTGTGAAGACTTGGGTTTGAGGCCAGTCAGGGCAGAAAGGTTTGAGAAATCCTGTCTAAAAGTTAAGGGCAGAAGGGCTGGGAATATGGCTTAATGGTAGAGTGCTTGCCTCGCATGCATGAAGCCCTGGGTTCACTATGGCTCAAGTGGTAGAGTGCTAGAGTGCTAGCCTTAAGCAAAAAAGAAACTTAAGGACAGTGCCCAGGCCCAGAGTTCAAGCTCTAGGACTGGAAAAAAAAAAAGTGCAACAAGATTAGAAGACTGCTGGGAGCTGGTGGTTTAAGCCTGTAATCCTAGCTACTCAAGAAGCTGAGATCTGAGGATCGCAGTTCAAAGCCAGCCAGGGCAGACTCTTATCTCCAATAAACTACTCAAAAAAAAAAAAAAAAAGTGGTGCTGTGGCCAAGAGCTAGAGTGCTAGCCTGGATCACAAGAAGACACAGGATGGGTGCTCAGGCCCTGAGTTCATGCCCCAGTACCAGCATAAATAAACAAACCAACCTGCTAGGTGCTGATGGTTCACACCTGTAATTATAGCTCTTCAGGAGATTGAGATCTGAGGATCAAGTTTCAAATGAGTTTGAACCTTTAAAAAAAAAAAACAAAAACCTCAAGGACAGCACCCAACATGAGTTTAAGCTCCAGAACCATCACCCAAAAAGGGGAGCATTCCTTAGTTCAAATCTCAGTACCGCAAAAAAAAAAAAAAAAAAAAAAAAAAAAGTTTAATACATTATCAAAACAGTCATGTACACCCAGTTTTTCCCCCCTCAGGTCTACCTCTGCTTCAGTGTTTTCCTTCCTACCCTCTAAGTGCAGGCTGGGGTGTGACCTCTTCAGAAACTTCACTGACTACCCCATCTGAAGGAGCCTGGCAGTCACTCTGTAATATCTGCTTATCTGCTTCTAAAAACCTCTCACAATCTCTCCTTATCTTCACGGTTTCATTTTTTTGTTTTGTTTTGGTTGTTTTTGCCCATACTTAAGGCCCATACTCAGGGCCTCACATTTACTTGGCTTACTTGTTCACAGCACTCTACCACTTGAGTTATGCCGCCAGTCAAAGACTTTTCTGCCTGGGCTGGCCTTGAATCTCAATCCTCCAGGTCTTAGCCTACTGAGTTACTAGGATTATAGGCATGAGCCACCAGTGCCAGACTCCTTATTTTTTTTTCTCTCTCTCTTCCACTAGCCTTCATCCCCAGAAGGGCAGTAACCTTAACTGTCAAGGGTAGAAATTGACAGTCCAAAGAGTTGGTTCTCATTTTTTTTTTTTTGGTCAAGATTGCACAGTGGGTGGTTGTTGTTTTCATAGTGCAATCTATCAACAATATTTTAAAATTTAAGATACACACCTGACTTTCCATGCACACTTAAAGATGTCCTAGCACAGTAGGGGCTAGGGTTCACCCCCCCATCCCACTGCACCCCATTACATCACACTTGCTTTCCTAAAACCCCTATCTCTTGCCATCATTCAAACCAGCAACTTTTATTTCAATAAACAAACTGCTAAATGAACTTAGTATACTTGCCTAGGGTGAGGCCCTGGGTTCAATTCCCCAGCACTCCAAAAAAAAAAAAAAAAAGCATAAATAAGCTGAGAAAGCAAGAAAGGTGGACTGTTTATTTGGTAAACATTTTCCCCCTAAGTTCTCGGGAAGGCTGAATTCCACACAAATCCTGTAACACAAAGGGCCACCTTTAGTACCTGAATTCTGGGAGGGGCTCCCCTAACTAGTCTCCCCTGAACTCATACGAATGACCTGGCACATTCCTTGGATGGGTTAATCTAATCTAACGAGAATGTTTAGGTTAAGTTAATCCATTTCCAGACTACCAGAAATGATTAACCCAACTATAAGGTTAAAGTTTTGGTTATTTTATGTTGGTTGAAGAGACGCCCTAAACCATTCATTCTGTGTAGACGGGTGGATTTTTCGTCTGTGGAAGGATAGGCATCTAAATCCCCTTCCCTGAAGAATGCCAACCGAACCCCACGAAAGGAACAAAACAAAACAAAAACCCTCATCAATCAGGTAGGACTGCAACAAGAGTCAACAGGGAGGACCACACCAGAGAACACAATGCGCAAGCGCGCCCCAAACCTCCACAGTGTCTCGAGACTTCGTCTCCCCCTCCCCCCCGCACTGCGCAGGCGCCTAAATGGATTAAGCGCTCCCTCCCCCTCCCTTCCCTCAGGGAGTCGGAAGAGTACGCATGCGCCGCCCTGCGTCCCTGTCCGCGGACCAATAGGAAGCGACGGCGCCCTGGGCGCTCGGGAGCACGACGCCGTAGGCGGGGCCGGGACGTGAGGGCAGCGCGCTGGCGTCACAGGGGCGGCTATATAAGTGAACACAGGCGCCGCCCCTCGGCCCCAGTCACTGAGCCGCCGCCGAGGACTCAGCTGCCTCCCCCTTGAGCCCCCTCGCTTCCCGACGCTCCGTCCCCCCCGCCCGCCTTCTCCCGCAGCCGCCTTCCGCAGGCCGTTTCCACCGAGGAAAAGGAATCGTATCGTATGTCCGCTATCCAGAACCTCCACTCTTTCGGTGAGCCAGGGCAAGGTCGCGAGCCCGGACGGGCCGGCGGGGCGTTTCGGGCCTGGAGATTTGTGTGTGGTGGGGGGGGGGGGCAGACAGTCGTCAGCTCGGGCTGGGGAGAGGTGTCCGGGTTCAGGAGGTGGGGGGGAGGGGTTCGAGCTGCGGGGCCCCGGGGACGGCGGCGGAGGGCGACCGGAAGAAGCGGGCGGGAGGTCAGCCCCGGGGCGGGCCCGCAGCGCGGGTGGCGCATTTTCTAAATGGCTCCCGGCCTTCGTCGGGCCACACCCGCCCCCCCCCCTCCGCCGCCCCGACGTCACATCCGGTGCGTCACCGCCGTTAGCCAGGAGGGGGAGGCGGTGCCAAGCCCAAGGGACGAATGCGTTCGCCAATGAGGGCTGGGAGGCTTGGCCACGCCTTGGGCGAGAGGGTTCCGGCAGGTTGCATCAGCCGATTGGGGCGCTGCCCTTCCAGCCCGGGCTCTCTGACACGTGATCGGCGGCTGCGGAGGGGCGGAGGGAGGACGGGCGGGCCGAGGGCGGAAGACGCTGGCTTTCTCTCCAGGCCTGGGGAATCCGGCCGTCCCAGACAGACCTGTTCGAGTACAGTAACAAAAGAACCAGTCCGTCCTGACCACCCTCACACCCCTCTCCTAAGCCCCTGACGACTTAGGGTCGCGCCGAAAAGATGCAGTGTGGAGTTTTTGCCCCTGATCACGACAGCACAGCTCTGAGCAAACCTTTTTAACGTTTCTCTTCTCAGACCCCTTTGCTGATGCAAGTAAGGGTGATGACCTGCTTCCTGCTGGCACTGAGGATTATATCCATATAAGAATTCAACAGAGAAACGGCAGGAAGACCCTTACTACTGTCCAAGGGATCGCTGATGATTACGATAAAAAGAAACTAGTGAAGGCGTTTAAGAAGGTAAGCCTAACACGACATCGCAGTGTCCACCAGGGGGCGCACACCCAAAGTGATTATTAGGTGCATTTATGCTGCTGTTGATCCTAACATGATTTTCCTACCCTGCGCTTACAGAAATTTGCCTGCAATGGTACTGTAATTGAGCATCCAGAATATGGAGAAGTAATTCAGCTACAGGGTGACCAGCGCAAGAACATATGCCAGTTCCTGGTAGAGGTGAGTTCAAGCCTGTCCTTGGGTTTTTTTTATGAGGTTTAGATTTCAGGGGCTGTTCCAGAGAGCAGTTGACTTGCGTGTTCTCCGTTGAGCTATAGTGCTTACAGGAATTGGCCTGTGTGCTCAAATTGTTGAAGAGGAGACTTTTACCTCTTGTTCTCTACTTAAAACTTTGCCCTTTTTCTCTTTGCAGATTGGACTGGCTAAGGACGATCAGCTGAAGGTTCATGGGTTTTAAGTGCTTGTGGCTCACTGAAGCTTAAGTGAGGATTTCCTTGCAATGAGTAGAATGTCCCTTCTGTCCCTTGTCACAAGTTTAAAAACCTCACAGCTTGTATAATGTAACCATTTGGGGTCCGCTTTTAACTTGGACTAGTGTAACTCCTTCATGCAATAAACTGAAAAGAGCCATGCTGTCTAGTCTTGAAGTCCCTCATTTAAACCGAGGTCAAGCAGTAGGCGCCTGGCAGTGTCCAGCCTGCAACAAAGCAATAATGTGAAGTTTCAGTTAAGCCCAGAGCCCCAGGATCACAGGTGGCTATGTCTGGCCAGAAGCTCCCTCTGCAGCTTACCCTGCCCTAAGAGAATGTCACTATTTGAACCACCCATGGTACTTCAGAGAAAATGGGGTAAGGCAGCAAGCAACAGCAGCTGTGCCACTAGGGGGAGCCTTGAGTTGGCCAGACATAGCCTAAGGGGGGGGGTGTCCAAAAAAAGAAAGGATATGAGACCAGCCTAATAACAGTTAAACTTTTGACAAGGGAACAAACATCAGACTGGAGTCATCTGTCATATAGCTAGCTGTAGAGTTTGCAACTTAAGTAACAGCTACCCAGTGCCATGTGAAGTAACGGACTGGTTTTTGGTTTTCTCCCAGTTTTAATGTTATGTAATGTATTTAAACCCTTATTTAAATAAAACTTGTTTTCAGAAATACCTGATTTGCAGATTCTACTTCATATATATACATACGTATAGTCAAGCAAATGTATATGAAGGAACCTCAAATGGTCAGTAAAGGATGTGTCTACAAGTTCAAACATTTGGCCTTTCGTGAACTTATCCCCTCTGGGTGGTAGTTCTGCAAGCATATGAGCCGGTTGTGTTGTCCCCATTAATCCATGTGATGAAGGACTTGCTCAGCAGCCTGAGGAGGGATAGTGGTCCTTGGCTGTCATTTATCAGCAACTGTGGAACTTCGTTTTACAAGATGTTAGAGTAAGGCTTGAGCACATCTAAATCTTTGCTTAAGGGCTGTATTAAAGGGAGCCTTAATCTTAAGATCTATAACCTCCCAGGTAGTCAAAAGTATATTAGACAGTAAGTGGGTTGGAAGGTACTTTGCGGAGCTTCAAGGTTGAGGGGCCACTCCAGATGGAAGATATATCATGATCTTATCCCTTGAAAACAGAATATTTTCCCTGCATATAAATCTAGTTAGTACATTTTATTTCTTGCCAGTGTGGTGAGGGTAAAGGTCAGTATCAAAGGAGGCAGCAGGGGCCTATGTTGGTGTGAGGGTTGCCTTGGACCAACCTCTAGGCAGGTACTATACCAGCAAGATTCTGCAAAAGAAGAGGCTCCAAGGAAGAAGAGCACTGTTGAGAATATTTGCTCCTTACAAAATTTGAACAAGTAGTTCACTGGTTGAACCATGTTCCTAACCCAATATGGCCATCAGCAACTTGAGGTCTCCCTAGTTTTTTGCGTAGACTGGCCTTCAACTAAAATCCTCATCTCTAGCTCCTGGAGTAGCTGGCTCATTAAAGGGATTCTTAGCTAAGCTACAGAAAACCACCACTTGGGCTCTGCAGTAGGGTGGTGAGAAGGCCTATTCTGAGCTAAGCTAGCAACATCAGATGCCTATGAGAGCTGTTAGTCAAAAGTTGAGAACACCTGACCCAGTGGAAATTAAGGATTGATAGCTGTCAGGACCTAGGACTTCATGTGTACTGTGCTTTCCAGAACATAGGAGTCCATTTTAGAAGTGACTTTAGAAAATGACAGTGCATGTGGCTCATGCCTGAAATCCTAACTATTCAGAAGCGCAGACAGGAAAGTCCATGAGACCCACCTCCAATAAACTCGGAAAAAGCCAAAATTGGTACTGTGGCTTAAGTGGTAGAGTGCTAGCCTTGAGCAAAAGGAGCTCAAGGACGGTGCCCAGGACCAAGAAAAAAAAATGGCTTGGTGTGGAGGGTACTGTGCTGGATGGAACAGGTCCACTGGGAAGCCTACATCTGGATAGGGCAGAAAAGGCCTGGCCATGGAGCCACTGAGCTCATGGATAAGAAAATCTTACTACTCCCATCCTTAGCCTGGAGAGCCAAAAAGGGAGGTGCTAGGGGAAACGGTGCTACTGGCAGAGGAAAAGATAGGGCAGCTGAGGAGGAGGAGCCTTAAGAGCTCTTCTGGGTGAGCAGAGGGACAGTATCTTAGTACAAGCCAGGCCTGCACTGAGCTGACTCAATCACGACTCAGTTGCCATAAACCACATTCTCTCTTTGGTAGATCAGATTCAGGGAGGTGATGTGACTTACAGGAGGAAGAGGCTGAGCTTAGAACAGATGTGTTAATTTGCAAGTGAGTGTATGCAACATTCAGTTACCCAGCCATCCTCCAGGTCCCCAGCCATCCTGGGCTCCAATACCTGCCCCGTACAATAAGGACAATCCAGTTTTTTGTTTTTTGGTTTTTTTTGTTGTTGTTGTTGGTCATGGGGCCTGAACTCTGGGCCTGGGCACTGTCGCTCAGCTCTTCAGCTCAAGGCTAGCACTCTACCACTTGAGCCACAGCACCACTTCCGGCTTTTTCTGCTTATGTGGTGCTGAGGAATCAAACCCAGGGCCTCATGCATGCTAGGCAAGCACTCTACCACTGAGCCACCTTCCCAGCCTCATCCTCCTTTCTTTCTTTTTTTTTTTTTGGCTGGCCATGGGACTTGAACGCTGGGCCTGGGCACTGTCCCTCAACTCTTTAGTTCAAGGCTAGTGCTCTACCACTTGAGCTGCAGCAACACTTCCTGGTTTTCTAGTGGTTTATTAGAGACAAGAGTCTCATTGACTTTCTTGGCCAGGCTGGCTTTGAGCCATGATCCTCAGAACTCAGCCTCCTGAGTAGCTAGGATTATAGGCTTGAGCCACTGGCACCTGGCTTCTTTCCTTTTTGAGCCAGTACTGGGGCTTGAACTCAGGTCCTTATACTCTCATTTGGCTTTTGTGATCAAGGCTGGCACTTGACTTCTAGAGCTAGAGCTCTTGCTTCAAACACTTGATTCTCAGATCTCAGCTTCCTGAGCAGCTTACAAGCGTGAGCTACCACCAACCACAAGTTTTGGCTTTTTGAGGGGACCTCTGCTATATAACTCATGCTAACCTTGAACTTAGTACATAATCCAAGCTGGCTGCAAACTTGATCCTCCTTCCTAAGCGCTGGAATTAAAAGCATACACCACCACATCCATCTCAACACTTCCTAAAACTGCTGTTATGAGAACAAGAGAAATTAGCTAAATGCACTGGGATGCACAAAAATGGCAAAACTTCAAATTGTTGTACACACTAATTGGACACCATACTAGAATCTTGGTTTACCTGGCATTGGTGCCAGACATTGGTGCCCCCTTGTGGCAGTAGTGAAAAGCATAGTTTCCTGTTGGCAAGTTTACTTTTTTTTTTTTGTCATAGGGCTTGAACTCTGGGTTTGGGCACAGTCCCTGCGTTCTTCAGCTCAAGGCGAGCCCTCCACCGCTTGAGCCACAGCATCACTTGCGGTTTTCTAGTGGTTTATTGGAGATAAGAGTCTCACGGACTTTCCTGCCCGGGCTGGTTTTGAACCTTGATCCTCAGATCTCAACCTCCTGAGTAGCTAGGATTACAGGCATGAGCCACGAGCACCTGGCACAAGTTTACTCTTAACAAGCATTTTCAGGGGCTGGGAAGGTGGCTCAGTGGTAGAGCACTTGCCTTGCATGCATGAGGCCCTGGGTTCGATTCCTCAGCACCACATCAGCAAAAAGAAAAAAGCCGGAAGTGGCACTGTGGCTCAAGTGGTAGAGCGCTAGCCTTGAGCTGAAGAGCTGAGGGACAGTGCCCAGGCCCAGAGTTCAGGCCCCATGACCGGAACTAAAAAAACAAACAAACAAACAAAACCAAGTATTTTCAGTTTTATTTACTAAGCAACCCCAAGTTCTTGGGCTCAAGTGATCTTCTTGCTTCAGTGAGTTGCTAGAACTACAGGTATACACCACCAAGCCCACCTTGATCAGTTTTCACTTCAAGAGATACAGAGTTACTTCAAAATTAGCACATAATATAAAGCTTTAACAATTTCTCCTTTGTGTTCTTGCTACTGCTTTAGATAATCATAAACACATGTTCTTAGTGATCTCATCAGACATCAAGGTTCTAGGCCCACTCAGAATAGTTTAGCTGCACTGGGTATTAGCCAAACCACTTTAAGTCCCCTGGTTTTTCAGTGGCTTACAAGAATATCTGAGGGGCTGGGAAGGTGGCTCAGTGGTAGAGCACTTGCCTTGCATGCATGAGGCCCTGGGTTCGATTCCTCAGCACCACATAAGCAGAAAAAGCTGGAAGTGGTGCTGTGGCTCAAGTGGTAGAGCACTAACCTTGAGCTGAAGAGCTCAGGGACAGTGCCCCGGCCCAGAGTTCAGGCACCATGACAAGCCAAAAAAAAAAAAAAAAGACTATTTGAGAGCAGGGCACCAGTGGCTAATCCTAGTTTGGAGGCCGATGATCTCAAAACCAACCCAAGTACTCTTCCTCCAATTAACCACCAAACAGCCAGAAATGTAGCTGTAGCTCAAAGTGGTAGATCACTACCCTTGAGTACAAAAGCTCAGGGACAGCACCCAGGCCCTGAGTTAAAGTCCCAGGAATGGAACAAAAAAAAGTCTGAGAACTCAGAAATTTCACCCCCAAACTAAAAAGAACCCCCCACAAAGAATGAATAAATATTTAATGCTATAGGTAACATTGGTTAGTATAACAAGTACAAATAGCTGTAAGTACAAAAGTTTTATTTTTGTCAGTTGTGGGTCTTGAACTCTGGGCCTGAGCACTGTCCCTCAGCTCTTCAGCTCAAGTCTCAAGTCTAGCACTCTACCACTTGAGCTACAGTGCCACTTCTGGTTTTCTGGTGGTTTATTGGAGATAAGAGTTTCACAGACTTGGGGCTGGGAAGGTGGCTCAGTGGTAGAGCGCTTGCCTTGCATTCCTGAGGCCATGGGTTCGATTCCTCAGCACCACATAAGCAAAAAGAAAAAAGCCAGAAGTGGCGCTGTGGCTCAAGTGGTAGAGCGCTAGCCTTGAGCTGAAGAGCTGAGGGACAGCACCCAGGCCGAGAGTTCAGGCCCCACGACTGGACCCAAAAAAAAAAAAAGAGTTTCACAGACTTTCCTGCCCGGGCTGGCTTTGAACTGCGATCCTCAGATCTCAGCCTCCTGAGTAGCTAGGATTACAGGCGTGAGCCACCGGCGCCCTGCAGTATAAAAGTTTTAGACTTCAGCCTTTTCTTGGGTGGAGGGGGAGGGTAGGCCTGGGCACTGTCCCTGAGCCTCTATACTCAAGGCTAGCGCTCTACCATTTGTGCCACAGTGCCACTTCTGGTTTTTGAATGGTTAATTGGAGATAAGAGTCTCACAGGAACTTTCCTGCCCAGGCTGGCTTCAAACTGCAATCTTCACATCTCAGCCTTCTGAGGATTACCCAGCATCATTGTTGTCTTATGTTTTTGGTTTTTGTCAGTTGTGGGTCTTGAACTTTAGGCCTGGCGCTGTCCCTGAGCTCTTCAGCTCAAGGCTAGTGCTCTATTACTTGAGCCACAGCACCACTTCCAGTTTTCTGGTGGTTAATTGGAGATAAGAGTCTCATGGACTTTCCTGCCCAGGCTGGCTTTGAACTGTGATCGTCAGATCTCAGCCTGGCCCAGCTTTTTCTGAATAGTTTATTGAAGGTAAGAGTCTCACAGACTTTTCTACATGGGCTGGCTTTGAACCTCAATCCTCAGATCTCAGCCTCCTGAGTAGCTAGGATTATAGGCATGAGCCACTGGTACCCAGCTGAGAAAATATTTTTAACAAAATTTTTTGCAAAAATTATAAACATCTTTTAGAAAAATGTATGCTTATTTGGCCTGTGAATTCATTTTATTCATTTGGAATGAGGCATGGCATGGTAGAGCTTTGCAGCTAACAGTAGCTAAGCTAAAAGATCAGCCAGGTGCTAGTGGCTCACGCCTATAATCCTAGCTACTAAGGAGGCTGAGATCTGCCAGCCAGCCAGGCAAGTCTGTGAGGCTCTTACCTCCAATTAACCACCAGAAAACCGGGTGTGAAACTGCAGCTCAAATAGAGCACTAGCCTTCAGCAAAAGAGCTCAGGGACAGAGCCTGGGCACCAAGTTCAAGCCCCAAAAGAAAAAGATCAGGAACTCCAGATATGTAGCTCAGCAGTAGAATGCTTGCTTACATTCATGAGGTTCTGAGTTTGATTCCCAGCACCACAAAAAAAAAAAGAAAGAAAGAAAGAAAGAAAGAAAGAAAGAAAGAAAGAAAGAAAGAAAGAAAGAAAGAAAGAACGAAAGAAAAAAAAGAAAGAAAGAAAAAAAGAAAGGAAGGAAGGAAGGAAGGAAAGAAGGAAAGAAGGGAGGAGGAAGGGAGGAGGGAGGGAGCAAAGGAGCCAGGGAGGAAAGGGAAGAAAGGAAGGAAAAGAACTGGGATTATAGCTCAAGTGGAAAAATGCTTGCCCAGCATGCTGTAGGCCCTGGGCTCCATCCCTAGAACCCCTGCCCCTACAGCTGTGGCTTGTCATTCAGAAGCTTGGGAGTGGAGTACAGGAACTGTAACCAGCATCAGCCAAATTCTACAGCGTGGCCTGGAGACCACACTTGGGGAAACTGCTTTGGCTAATGGGGAGCTATTGAAGATCCTGGAACAGGAGTGGAGGAAGAATCGGAGCTCAACTTGAGGAGAAGGAATCAGGGATGTTACACTTAAGGTGATTTGGATAAAGGGTAGCCCAGGATCAGAACTTAGGTATCAGTATTGGAAAAACTAAGCCGTGAAATCTACCTATAATGTACATGTGTTTGTGTGTGTGTGTGGTGTGTGGTATGTGGTATGTGGTATGTGTGTGTGTGCATGCACACGCATGCCATTACTGGAACTTCAACTCAGCCCTCTCCTTTGACTTTTGTGCTCAAGGCTAGAGCTCTACCACTTGAGCCACAGCTCCCCTTCTGGCTTCTTAGTGGTTCATTGGAGATGAGACATGGATTTTCACAGATTTTCCTGCTAGGTTGGCTTTGAACCATGATCCTCAGATTTCAGTCTCCTGAGTAGCTGAGGTTACAAGTGTGAATCCCCAGCCAGCACTGTCTGTACTTGTGCATTTTAGGGAAAATTATCTATAGCTTTTACTAGATTCCTCAGAGAGGCCAAAGATTTTCTATCCAGTGGTTTACCAAGTTCCTAGACAAACACAACTTTCCCAGGTGTATCATTATAAGCAGAAACAGCTCCTTCAGTACCTATTGTTAACACTTATAAATATTTTTAAACCTCTCCATTAAAGCAGAATGTGTGTTGGTCAGGAATACATGCAGAAGACCAGGGGCCCGTGTGCTAGCTACCACCCAACCACAGCAACATGCATTGTTACCCAGTTTAAATTGTCTTTAATCGCCATCCTTTATGGTTAATTTATACCTACAATGGATGGTTGCTTAAGTACAGGAAGCACGGAGCACAGAGGTTGAAAAAGAAGATTTTAATGCCAAGCATAAACATGAAAGTCTCCTGGTGTGTCAAATCATTGATTCTTAATCCGTTATCTGTGAAATCACAGGAAACGTGCACAAAGAGAGGCTAGGTGCCTAGAGATGTCAGCTGACGTCAGTGCCGTGATCTGTAAAAACCTGCACAATAGCATCTGGTAATTTGCAGAATTTCAATCCCCACCCAGCCCTACTACATCAATATTCAGTCTATCAACTTTCACTTAATAAAGTTTGAGACACAGCTATTTGGACCATACAACTGGCAGACCTCCTGTTGCAATCTGCAAATGGGTTTCTTGAAAAAAAAAAGGGGGGGAGGGGCTGGGAATGCGGCTTAGTGGTAGAGTGCTTGCCTAGCATGCATGAAGCCCTGGGTTGGATTCCTCAGTACTACATACACAGAAAAAGCCAGAAGTGGTGCTGTGGCTCAAGTGGTAGAGCACTTGCCTTAAGCAGAGAGGCTCAAGGACAGTGTTAGTCCCTGAATTCAAGCCCCAGGACCAGCAAAAAAAAAAAAAAAATTATTAAAAAAGTATTTAGAGGGTCGGGAAGGTGGCTCAGTGGTAGAGCGCTTGCCTTGCAGGCCGTAGGCCCTGGGTTCGATTCCTCAGCACCACATAAACAAAAAGAAAAAAGCCGGAAGTGGCGCTGTGGCTCAAGTGGTAAAGCACTAGCCTTGAGCTGAAGAGCTGAGGGACAGTGCCCAGGCCCAGAGTTCAGGCCCCACAACCGGACCCCCCCCCCAAAAAAAAAAAGTATTTAGACATGGTAATACACACCTGTAGACCCAGCTACTCAAAGGAGGCTAAGGCAGATTGCTTAGGCCCGGAGTTTGGGGCCTGCCTGGGAGACAGTGGGACCTCACACTCTTTCTTTGTTTTGTGTTGTTTGTTGCCAGTATTGGGTCTTGAACTTAGGGTCTTGTTCTCTTGCTCAGCTTTTTTGCTGAGACTCTGCCACCTGAGGCATACCTCCAGTCTAGCATTTTGCTGGTTAATTGGAGATGGAGTCTGTGGATTTTTCTGATCACTCTGTTTTCAAACTGTGATACTCAGGTGTCAGCCTCCTGAGTAGCTAGGATTATAAGCATGAGCCATCAGTGCCCGTTATTTAGGTTTGTTTTTTGGTTTGGTTGGTTTGGTTTTAGCTTGGGGTTTTTTTGTTTTGTTTTGTTTTGCCAGTCCCCAGGCTTGAACTCGCCGCCTGGGCACTGTCCCTCGTGCATGCAAGGCAAGCATTCTACCACTAAGCCACATTCCCAGACCCTTTTGGGTTGTTTTGTATTGGTTCTAGAGCTTGAACTCAGAGCCTGGGAGCTGTCAGTGAGATTCTTGGCTCAAGGCTGTTGCTCTACCACTTGAGCCACAGCTCCACTTTCAGCTTTTTGTTGGTTACTTGGAGATGAGTCTCACAAACACTAGGCATCTGTGGCTCAAGCCTATAATCCCA
This sequence comes from Dipodomys merriami, assembly GCF_024711535.1. Classification (NCBI taxonomy): domain Eukaryota; kingdom Metazoa; phylum Chordata; class Mammalia; order Rodentia; family Heteromyidae; genus Dipodomys; species Dipodomys merriami. Next base: position 26,713,018 of record NW_027203270.1, on the reverse strand, counting down.
GCTACTAAGGAGCCTGAGATCTGAGGATCGTGGTTCAAAGCCAGCCGTGGCAGGACAGTCCTTGAGACGCTTATCTCTAATAAACCACCCAGAAAACCAGAAGTAGCAGCGCTGTCTCAAGTGGTAGAGCGCTCACCTTGAGCTGAAGAGCTGAGGGACAGCGCCTAGGCCCAGAGTTCAAGCCCCACAACCAAAAAAAAAAAAAAAAAAAGTCTCACAGACTTTCCTGCTCAGGCTGGCTTCGAACCACAATCCTCAGGTCTCACTCAGCCTTCTGAACTCCCTGCATTTTAGTCACCATGATTGCGGGAAGAGGAAGTGAGAGGTGGCTTCCACAGAAGAGAATTTAAGGTCTGTAAGTAAAGGGCGGCAGCTTGTCTGCTGGTCTGTCCACCATTTGTGACACCGGAAGTGCCTATCCCACCATCTCTCTGTCATCAGCAAGGGAGCCAGGTCCCCGAGAACAACAATGTATCCCCAGAGCCAGCACAGTGCCTCTTAGAAACTTTTGGGGACTAGATCAATGAATGAGTGCGCGAATGAATGAATCAGTGAAGACATAGGGTCTTCTGAGCCAGCAGAAGGGTCTGAGATGAAGGGTCATAGAAGAGTTGATCAAGCTGGGTGCCTATGGCTCACGTCTGTAATCTTCACTACTCAGGTGGCTGAGAGCTAAGGATCACAGTTCTCACAGCCAGCCCAGGCAGGAACCCCCATGAGACTCTTGTCTCCAATTAACCACTAAAAAGCCGGAGATGGCGCTATGGCTGAAGTGGAAGAGGTCTAGCTTTGAGCACAATTGCTCAGCAACAGCACCTAGGCCTTGAGTTTAAACCCCAGCACTGAAAAAAGGAAAAAAAAAAAAAGAGGAGCTGATCTTGAATGTGGGGGACAGACCCCCAGTGACAAGGAAAGGAGAAAAGGACAGAAGATGTAGCAGAAGACAGCATTCATAGCAAGGGGCTGGGGATGGGGTGCTGATGTCACCTGACCTTGGGAGGAGAAATTATTCACCAAGGTTGCCAGGCAACCAGCCAGCTGCAGAATATTAATTTGCTGTTGAATTCACTGGCTACTTTCGGGAAATTGCACTCTGTGTGTGTGTGTGTGTGTGTGTGTGTGTGTGTGTGTGTGTGTGTGTGTGTGTGTGTGTGTGTGTGTGTGTGTGTGTGTGTGTGTGTGTGTGTGTGTGTGTGTGTGTGTTTTACCAGGAGGGAGTTCAACTGAGAAAGAGGTTGATGGTGACCTCAACCAGAGACCAAGATGTGCTGGCAGGATCTGAGTAGGACAGGAGCAGTCATCTAGATGTATAACCCGACATAGGTGAATGGCCCACACAGGGGCTGGGGCTGGGGAGGGAGGATGACTCCCAGAGTAAGGACCCACACAGGGTGGCAGAGAGGGGAGCCTAGCTGGACCTGGGCTTCTGGAGAGAGGGTGGGACCCGAACCATGGGCCAGGAGAGGTTCTGCAGACCTACAGAGTCCAAGAAGACCCATAGGAGGTGAGGAGCACAGTTCAGCTCAGTGACCTCCCTGCCTGTGGGGAACTAACCCTGGCCCAGCTTGCTTCACTCGTCACTGAAATTCACCTGAGTAGAGACGCGACCCACACAGGTGTTTTAGACTTGTTTTCCACTTACAACCAGAATTTTAAATTACCAAACAAAATCTCTACCAATAAATTCAATAAATTATTGTTATTTTTGTTTGTTTTTTGCCGGTTGTAGGGCCTGAACTCTGGGCCTGGGCTCTGTCCCTCAGCTCTGCAGCTCAAGGCTAGCACTCTACCACTTGAGCCACAGCGCCACTTGCGGCTTTTTCTGCATATGTGGTGCTGAGGAATCGAACCCATGGCCTCATGCATGCAAGGCAAGCACTCTACCACTGAGCCACCTTCCCAGCCCTCTACCAATAAATTATTGTAAATATTCAAACACACAAGGGGAGTGTGGCTGCATGCTCCTATAATCCCAGCACTCAGGAAGCTGAGGCTAGAAAGGCACAAGCTGAGGCTGAGCTACATTGGGAGATGCTGCTTAAGGGAGAAAAAAATCAGAAGGTGGAAAGAATTTAAATGTGAACACTCAAATACTCTCCTAGATCCTGTCATCTTTTATATGTTCTTATTCTTTTTCTTCTTCTTGTTGGTCATGGGGCTTGAACTCAGGGTTTGGGCACGGTGCCTGAGCTCTTTAGCTCGAGGATAGCTCTCTACTATTTTGAGCCACAGTGCCATTTCCAGTTTTCTGGTGGTTAATTGGAGATAAGATCTCATAAACTGTGCTGGGAAGATGGCTCAGTGGGAGAGTACTTGCCTTGCATGCATTAGGCTCTGGGTTCGATTCCTCAGCACCACATAAACAGAAAAAGCCTGAAGTGGCGCTGTGGCTCAAGTGGTAGAGTGCTAGCCTTGAGCTGAAGAGCAGAGGAATAGCGCACAAGCCCAGAGTTCAGGCCCCATGACCGACCAAAACAAAACAAAACAAAAAGCAAAAAAGATATTAAAAACATCACAAGCAGTTTTGAGGAGCCAGGCACAGATGGCTCACACCTGTAATCCAAGCTACTCACTCAGGAATCTGAGATCTGAGCATTGCAGTTCAAAGCCAACCTGGGGCAGGAAAGCGCATGAGATTCTTATTTTCAATTAATCACCAAAAAGCCAGAAGTAGAGCTGTGGCTCAAATTGTAGAGTACCAGCCTTGAGGGAAAACGTTAAGGGATAGCACACAGGCCCTGCATTCAAGATCTAGCACAACACCCATGCGCGCGCGCGCACACACACACACACACACACACACACACACACACACACACACACACAAACACACAGAATCAAGTCTTGAACTCTGGGACAACCTGCACTCTATAAAGAGCCTATAATTTCCAGTTGCCACAGCAACACCCACATCTCCATCCCCCAGGACAGAGCAAAGCCACTCGGCCCTTCTCCCAACCCCTTCCCTCCCCCACTCCCCCCCCCCCCCCGCCCCAAAGTCCTTCCATCCATGAGACTCTGTGAATCAATTAATCACTGCCAAGGCCTGTGCTGGTTTTTGTCATTTTCATTTATTCCCTCTGCTGAGTCATTGTGTCCTGCTCTGGATGAGAGTGGTTATTCACCAGAACATTTGGCTGCTGGTTGCCATGGATACCTCACAGCCTGCATCCTCCATCACCTGTTAATTCTCAGCAAGGCTAGCTGAGAGCGTGGGTACCACTGCCCTTACTGAAGACCCAAGGGGCCTCAAAACTCCCCCCAGACAAGAAGGGGGAGGCTAATGATACATGAACAAGAACAAAATGCCTAGCTCCAACCATGGAAAAATCAAAAACAGCCCTGTGCTCATTACATCTGTCCAAACCATGCCAAAGCAGCAATTTATCAACCAAGTCAACAATTGGGGGGGGGAGGATTGGGGGGGAGGGAAGGGGAGGAAGTATGGGAAAGGACGGGAAGGGGAAACAAAGGAGGAGGCTACAATGCTTGATAAGAAATGTACTCATTATCTTGCCCATGTAATTGTAACCCCTCTGTACAGTATTTTCATAATAAAAAAAATTGTACCATTTTGCTTTCTGGTATGTGTTTGAAAAATGTTTTAGTCTATTGGCTAGCCTTTTGCTGTTGTCATTGTTGTCAGTCATGGGTCTTGAGCTCAGGGCCTGGGGGCTGTCTCTGAGCTTTTTTTTTTTTTTTTTTTGGGTCCGGTCATGGGGCCTGAACTCTGGGCCTGGGCGCTGTCCCTCAGCTCTTCAGCTCAAGGCTAGCGCTTCTACCACTTGAGCCACAGCGCCACTTCTGGCTTTTTTCTTTTTGCCTATGTGGTGCTAAGGAATCGAACCCAGGGCCTCATGCATGCAAGGCAAGCGCTCTACCACTGAGCCACCTTCCCAGCCCCTCTCTGAGCTTTTTTGCTCAAAGCTAGCACTCTGCACCACAGTGCACTTCCAGTTTAGTAACAATTAGAGATAAGGGTCTCATGGACTTTCCTCTCCAGGCTGGCTTTGAACTGCAATCCTCAGATCTCAGCTTCCTGGGTAGCTAACAGCATTTTAAGGTTTTTCTCTTTTTTGGGGGGTAGGATTTGAACTCAGGGCCTCGTGCTTGCTGGACAAGTGCTCTACCATTTGAGTCACACCTTTAGCTTAGATATATTTTTACTGTGCAAAGTTATAGATGTTTTATGTAAGAATTATCTTCCCTTGAAATCTAAATTTTTTTGGGGGGGGTCCGGTTGTGGGGCCTGAACTCTGGGCCTGGGTGCTGTCCCTCAGCTCTTCAGCTCAAGGCTAGCACTCTACCACTTGAGCCACAGTGCCACTTCCGGCTTTTTTTTTCTGCTTATGTGGTGCTGAGGAATCGAACCCAGGGCCTCATGCATGCGAGGCAAACACTCTACCACTGAGCCAACTTCCCAGCCCGAAATCAAAATTTTTTATTTGTTTGTTTTTGTAGGTAGTAGGGCTTAAACTTGAGCCTGGGTACAGTCCCTTAGTTTTCTAGCTTAAGGCTAGCAATCAGTGGTCCTTCTTTCCTTCCTTCTCTCCTTCCCTCCTTCCCTCCTTCCCTCCTTTCTATCTTTCTTTCTTTTTTGTCAGTAAGTGGGCCTGAACTGTGGGCCTGGGCGCTGTCCCTCAGCTCTTCAGCTCAAGACTAGCACTCTACTACTTCAGCCACAGCACCACTTCAGGCTTTTTCTGCTTATGTGGTGCTAAGGAATTGAACCCAGGGCCTCATGCATGCAAAGCAAGTACTCTACCACTGAGCCACTTGACTAGCCCCTTCCTTCCTTCCTTCCTTCCTTCCTTCCTTCCTTCCTTCCTTCCTTCCTTCCTTCCTTCCTTTCCTTCCTTCTTTTCTTTCTCTCTTTCTCTCTCTCTCTTTCTCTCTCTCTCTTTCTTTCTTTCTTTGTCAATCCTGGGGTATAAATTCAGGGCCTGGGCACTGACCATCCCTGGTTTTTTGCTCAAGGCTATCATTCGACCATTTGAGCCACAGCACCACTTTTAGCTTTTTCTGTTTATTTGGTATTGAGGAATCAAACCTAGGGCTTCATGAATGCTAGGCAAGCACTCTATCACTAAGCCACATTCCTAGACCCTGCCTGCTTTCTTCCTTCCTTTTTATGTTGGTTATAGGGCTTGAACTCTGGGCCGGGCACTGTCCCTGAGCTCTTCAACTCAAGGCTAGTGCCCTATTACTTGAACCACAGCACCACTTCCAGCTTTGTGGTGGTTAATTGGAGATAAGAGTCTCATGGACTTTCCTGCCCAGGCTGGCTTTGAACCGTGATCCTCAGATCTCAGCCTCTTGAGTAGCTAGGATTACAGGCATCAGCCACTGGTGCCCAGCTATCCTTCTAGTCTTCTTACCTACCTTTCTTTCATTCTTCCTTCCTTCTTTCCTTTTTTTTTCCTTCCTACATTCCTTCCTTTCTTCTTTCCTTCCTTTCTTCCTTCTGTCCTTCCTTCCTACCTTCCTTCCAGCCTGCCTGCCTGCCTCCCTTTTTCCCTCCCTCCCTCCATCCCTTCCTTCCTTGATCCACAGTGCTACTTTCCACCTTTTTGGTGGTTAATTGGAGATTCTCATGGACTTTCCTGCCCATGATCCCCATGATCCTCAGATCTCAGCCTCCGGAGTAATTAGGATTACAGGCCCAGCATGAGCAGCACTGAAATGCACTGGCTCTGGGTAGAGGGAATGCCGGGCAGGGAGGTCGGACAGCAGGTCCCAGGAGATGGAAGGAGGAGCTGCAGGCCCATCCAGTTCTCAGCACAGAGGGCACATGGGGAAGGGAGAGCTGAAGGTTGCCCATGATAAGCCTGGGTGAAGGGGTTCAGAGTCAACCAGGACATGCATCTCTGGGCAGAAAGGGCAGGGCATCAGCCTATGGCCCATCGCTCCTGATAACTATCACACATCCTGTTTGCAGAGCCTGCTGGAAGGGGACAGGAATCAATATGTCACCCCACAGTCACACCCTGCCTGCCCACCAAACATCAGCATAGGGGATGTCCCGAAGGTCATTTAGTTCATCTCTCCCAGCTGCCCCCACCGGGGGATCCTAGTCCAAAGGACAAGGGCTAGGGAGGGACACAGTGGGTCTGACATGGGGGTGGGGGAGGGGGGAGGGCGCGGCATGGCTATGTGACAAGGGTGACAGGTTGGATCTGTACCCCACACCCAGTTTTGAGCCTGGCCTCACGTGGGAGGAGCACTTGGGAGGGACCACAAGAGCTCCATAAAGGTGGGTGGAGACCAAGCAGAGAGGGAGCTGACCCAGCTACCGTGCTACCACCTCTCCACCACCTCCCAGCTCTGCAGGTGAGAAGCCAAGACCGGAGGGAGTACAGGGACCAGCCATCAGGGTACCAGATTTTGGTGTCTTAAGAACTTGGATTCTCTCTCTCTCTCTCTCTCTCTCTCTCTCTCTCTCTCTCTCTCTCTCTCTCTCTCTCTCTCTCTCTCTCTCTCTCTCTCTCCTCTCCTCTCCTCTCCTCTCCTCTCCTCTCTCTTTTGTGTCAGTACCGGGGCTTGAACCTGAGGGCACTGTCCCTGAGCTTTTATGCTCAAGGCTGGCAATCTGCCGCTTGAACCACTGCTCCACCTCCAACTTTTTGGTGGTTAATTGGAGGTAAGAGTCTCATCAGCCAGGTGCTGGTGGCTCACACCCGTAATCTTAGCTATTCAAGAGGCTGAGATCTGAGGATCACAGTTCAAAGCCAGCCCAGGCAAGAAAATCCATGAGACTCTTATCTCCAATTAATCACCAGAAAACTAGAAGTGGTGCTGTGGCTCAAAGTGGTTGAGCACCAGCCCTGAGGGGGGAAAAAAATAAAGCTCAGGGTCAGAGCCCAGGCCCCAAGTTCCAGGCCCATGACAGAGAAAAAAAAAAAAAAAAGACTCATAGACTTTCTGTCTGGCCTGGCTTGGAACTACAATCCTTAGATCTCAGTCTCCTACTCAGCTAGGATGACAGGTGTGAACCACCAGTACCCAGTTAGAATCCTTCTCTTGCGCCACGGTGAAACTCGGTCTTGGTTTGAGGGCCAACCTGACATTCCCTGCTCTTACCTTCCACCTGCCCTTCTGCTTCAGGCAGGTTCCCTCCCTCATCTTCTCCTTCCACTCCTCCCAGGGATATGAGGGCCCTTCTATCACTCAGATGAGAAAGAAGAGACAATTAAAATCTGTTTTGTACAATATGGCACCACTCGCCACATAGGAGCCTGAAATATGGCTGAAATGTGGATTTCTCTTTAAATCCTTCAAAGGATTCATCTAAGCTTAATCATATTAAAATATATTGTTTTTTTTGTTTTGGGGTTTTTGTTTTGTCAGTCATAGGGCTTGAACTCTGGGCCTGCGCACTGTCCCTCAGCTCTTCAGCTCAAAGATAGTGCTCTACCACTTGAGCCACAGACCCACTTCCAGTTTTCTGGTGGTTAATGTAGGTAAGAGTCTTGCAGACTTTCCTGCCCAGGCTGGCTTTAAACCATGATCCTCAGATCTCATCCTCCTGAGTAGCTAAGATTACAGGTGTGTGCCACCGACACCAACACCTGCTGCTTAATTCTTTTAATTTTGTTTTGGATTTAAGACAGGATCTTGCTCAGTAGCACCAGTTCACCTTGAACTCCATAATCCTCTGATTCTACCTCCTAAATTCTGGGATTACAGGCATGAGCCACCATACCCAGATAAAGGAAAGTTGGTTGGTTTTCTTTCTTTTTCTTTTTTAAATCGTACTCCCAATAGAGCCAATCCAAGGACAAGGCTAAAAAAACTCAGAAACATTGGACCCAAAAAACGGATGGGGGACTTGGTGGTAGAGTGCTTGCCTTGCATGCATGAGGCCCTGGGTTTGATTCCTCAGCACCACATAAGCAAAAAAGCTGGAAGTGGTGCTGTGGCTCAAGTGGTAGAACTCTAGCCTTGAGCTGAAGAGTTGAGGGACAGTGCCCAGGCCCAGCGTTCAGGCCCCACGACCGGACCCCCAAAAAAAAAAAAAAGAAAAGAAAAGAAATAGAGGGTTAGTCTTGAATAAAAAACAAACAGCTAAAAATAAAACATCTGCCAAGCACTGGTGGCTCACACCTGTAATCCTAGCTACTCAGGAGGGCTGCGATCTGATAGTAGTTCGAAGTCAGCCCAGGCAGAAAAGTCTGTTACTCTTATCTCCAATTAACCACCTAAAAACCAGAAGTGGAGCTATGGCTCAAAGTGGTAGAGCACTAGTCTTGAGTAAAAAAAAGCTCAGAGACAGGGCCTAAGTTTAAGCCCCACAATTGACAGAAATAATATCTACAAAGCCACTAATGTGGCCTCAGATCTCACAGAGCAGTCTAGAAACTTCTATTCAGTCGTTGTCATTGGGTAGGGAAGACAGAAGGGCAAGGGTTTTCCTGGGGTGTCACGATGAAGGGGAACCGGCAGGAACTCACACAGGAAGGCAGGGGCCAGGAACCACAACCCATCTGGTCCCAGGCCCTTGCCTTCTGGTCCAGGCCCCTGGCTGCCTCTGTGTGGCTCACCTGGAAGCCTGGCCCCTTTCTCTCCCCACTTGTAGACAAGATGCTCCGACCTGCTGTATACTCGCTGATGTTCATGCTGGCTTTGGCCACCTGCGCCCAAGCCTCCTGGAAGCCCTTGTCCCATCTTCAAGAGTCACCTTCAGATCCAGCGGCCAGCAGGGGTCTGGAGCCACACTGGCCAGACCAGGTGGGCCCGGCCTCTCACTACCGAAGACAGCTGGGGCCCCAGGTCCTGCCATACCTCATAGCAGGTAGGAACTGCTTACCCACACCCTGATTGCCTTGTACAGCCAGGTTTGTCCAAGACCCCTTCCATACGGGCCCGTGCTTTAGTTCCTTCCCCAAATTTCGCCTCCTATCGTCTCCTCAGACCTGTCCAAGAAGCAAGGGCCGTGGATGCAGGAAGAAGAAGCAGCCTATGGATGGATGGACTTTGGTCGTCGTAGTGCTGAGGAAAGGGACCCACATCCCTAGAACCAAACTGCAGAGCCCAGCCACCTCCCACCCCTCCTTAATCCTCTCCTGTGCAAATAAAACAATAAACTAGCTTCCAACCGACCATCAGTTTGTGCTACGTGCCCTGTGCAGGGAGGGGAGCTGAGCGCCCCCTGGAGGCAGGGACCAGAATGAATTATTTTCCAAGTCTCCAGAGAGCAGCAACAAACAAGAATCTACTTAGGTGGGCAGGGGAATAGGTGGGGTTGGAACTGTCTGCATCCAGAGAAAGCTTTTTAAATGATAAATCAAAAAGCTGGCCAACGCGCTGGGAAGGTGGCTCAGTGGTAGAGCGCTTGCCTTGCATGCTCGAGGCCCTGGGTTCGATTCCTCAGCACCACATAAGCAAAAAGAAAAAACCCAGAAGTGGCACTGTGGCTCAAGTGGTAGAGCGCTAGCCTTGAGCTGAAGAGCTGAGGGACAGTGCCCAAGCCCAGAGTTCAGGCGCCATGACCGGACCCGGAAAAAAAAAAAAAAGACTTAAAAAAAAATCTGGCCAACAACAGCTCACACCTGTAGTCTTAGCGACTCAGGAGGCTGAGATCTGAGATTCAAGGTTCAAAATCAGCCCAGGTAGAAAAGTCCATGAGATTCTTATCTTCAATTAACAATGAAAAAAGCCAGAAGTAGAGCTGTGGTTCAAGTGGTAGGGCACTAGCTTTAAGCACATAAAAGCTCAGAGAGAGCACTTAGGCCCTGAGTTTAAGCCCAAAATAAAAATAAATAGGCAGGCATTGGTGGCTTACACCTGTAATCCTAGCTACTCAGGAGGCTGAGATCTAAGGCTTGTGGTTTGAAGCCAGCTCTGGCAGGCAAGGCCATGAAACTCCTTTTTTTTTTTTTTTTTTGGCCAGTCCTGGTGCTTGAACTCAGGGCCTGGGCACTGTCCTTGAGCCTCTCTGTGCTCAAGACTAGCACTCTACCACTTGAGCCACAGTGCCACTTCTGGTTTTTTCTGTTTATGTGGTACTGAGAATTGAATCCAGGGCTTCATGCATGTTAGACAAGCACTCTACCACTAAGCCACATTCCAAGGCAGGCCATGAGACTTTTATCTCCAATTAACCACCAGAAAACCAGAAGTGGTACTCTGGCTCAAAGTGGAAGAGCACTAGCCTTGAGCAAAAGAGCTCAGGGTCAGAGCCCAGGCCCTGAGTTCAAATCCCATTAAGAAGAAGAAGAAGAAGAAAGAAGAAGAAGAAGAAGAAGAAGAAGGAGGAGGAGGAGGAGGAGGAGGAGGAGGAGGAGGAGGAGGAGGAGGAGGAGGAGGAGGAGGAGGAGGAGGAGGAGGAGGAGGAGGAGGAGGAGGAGGAGGAGGAGGAGGAGGAGGAAGAAGAAGAAGAAGAAGAAGAAGAAGAAGAAGAAGAAGAAGAAGAAGAAGAAGAAGAAGAAGAAGAAGCAGCAGCAGCAGCAGCAGCAGCAGCAGCAGCAGCAGCAGCAGCAGCAGCCAGGCACCAGTGGCTCATGCCTGTAATCCTAGCTACTCAGGAGGGTGAAATCTGAGGATCATGGTTCAAAGCTAGCCCAGGCAGGAAAGTCTGTGAGACTCTTATTTCCAATTAACCACCAGAAAACCAGAAGTGGTGCCATGGCTCAAGTACGCATCTTGAGCTGAAGAGTTCAGGGACAGAGCCCAGGCCTAGAGTTCAAGCCTCACGACTGACCAATAAATAAATAAAACCTTTCCTCCTTTAAGTTCATGTCTGACATTACAACACATCGACAAAGCACTGACACACTGGGCCACAGTGAACCCCACCTGGAGCCCTAGCCACTTGAGTGGCACAAGGAGTGGCGTGAGAGACTGCCAGTGTCCTCCAGATCCTGGTATTCATCACTTGGAACATGCTGGCCGTGTCCCATGGCAGCATGTCCCCTAATGAGGGCTTCTCCTCAGTCTTCCCATGGCCAATGACAGTGTTGATAGCCCAGGTTCAGCCCCAGCCTGTGATGACGATCTGGAGAAAGCACGCCCCACCTCTCTTACTCTTTGGTGAGATGAAATGGGGTCGACATCCATGTGCATCCAGCCCTAACATGTACAGAACTTATTGGGGATCATGATGATGGGCAGGTGCTAAGTCTAGAGGAGAACCTAAGACTGTATTTCTTCTGCTGCTGCTTTGCCTCTTCTTCTTGTATTGAGATTTGAACTCAACGCATTATGTTTGCTAGGCAGATGTTCTAGTACTTGAGCCATGTACTTGCCCTGAGATTTTGCATTTCTGATTCCCAGATGACAATGAAACTAGCCCACAGACCATATTTTATGTTGTGACAAGAATTCCCAGAGGTTTCCAAGGCACTGAGTCTGGGTTCCCTAAAACTCCCTTCTCATTAGCTTCCTGTTCCTTCTCCACTCCCACTAACTCCTGGGACTGTCTTCCGTATAGACTAATGGTTCTGTCACTCTGTCTCTCTCTCTCTCTCCAGTACAAGGGCTTGAACTTAGAGACCTATCCTTTAGCTGTTTCACTCAAGGCTGGTGGTCTATCACTTGAACCATGCGACCACTTCTGATTTTTTTGTTAGCTGTGGGTCTTGAACTCAGGGCCTGGCACTGTCCCTGAGCTTTTTTTTCTCAAGGCTAGCACTCTACCATTTTGAATCACAGTGCCACTCCTAGTTTTCTGGTGGTTAATTGGAGGTAAGAGTCTCATAGACTTTCCTGCCTGGGGTGGCTTCATACTGTGATTCTCAGATCTCAGCCTCATGAGTTACTAGATTACAGGCATGAGCCACTGGTGGCCTGGCATCACTTCTGACTTTTTGCTGGTTAATTAGAAATAAGAATCTCATGGATGGGGTTGGAGGCATGGCTTAGTTGGTAGAGTGCCAGCCAATGAGCAAGAGCATCTGGTACCTAGTTCAAGTCCTGATCTCAGATTAAAAAAAACAAGTCACAGAATTTTTTTCCACCAGGCTAGCTTTGAATCACCATCCTAAGATCTCTGCTTCCTGAATAGCTAGGATTACAGGCACAAGCCATTTGCAACCAGCACCCCTGGTTCTCAAACCCTGTTATAGGTCTGCTTCTGCCTATAAGACTGTGTGGCTATCTCTCTCTTTCCCAGGACACAGGGACAGAGTTCCCAGGATGACAGAATCATGGAAGAGAGTACACTGCATGTACTTTAAGGACTCGAGTTCAACACCTGCACCATGACTATCTGTTAGATCCTTGGGAATGTCCCTGAACCTACCTGGGCCTCAGTGTCACCATCTGGAAAATGTTTATCACACCTACCCATCACCCCACAGGAGTGGATGGTATGGTATTTGTATGTCAGAGAAGTGCTTAGCAGTGTCCATCTCTCTCCACAATTTTATCTTTGCATCATGTGAGTATACGCACTCACATATACACATACACCCATGTGTACACACACACACACCGCTCAAGAAACATGGCTGGAGGCCGATGCGTAGCACACAGGTCCTTTATTTCCTGCACCAGCACGTACACAGGCTGAGAAGCCACAAGACTGAGAAGCAGTGTGAGGAGTGTGGCAGGCACTCAAGGGGACCTAAGCCCCAAACAACAGCTTCTTATGAGCAAAGAAGTAGGCAAAGGAGACACATCTAGAACAACGAAACAAGGGGCACTGAGGAAGAAGAGCGAGAGGAAGGCATCATCAGGCCTTGGGTGAGGAACATGGACACTCACAAGCCATAGGTCTAGGCAGAGACACACCACTGGGAAGAGGGACCCCACACCCACCCACCCACCCACAAACACACTTCTGATAACACATGTTTAACAGGGACTTGAAAAGATGAGGAAGGGGGAGAAGGCCAGGTCTTTAGGAGTCCACAAGGACTTGGGGACCATCTTGCACTTGGGGATCAAGTGTAAGTTGTTAAGAGGATCCTCCAAACAAACTGCCTACCCTTGAGACCTGGTACCCGGTGCAGGCCCTCACAGCCACGCAGGCGCTGGGTATGATAGCCAGCAGCCCTCCCCCTGGGTTGCTCCCATCCCCAGGGGTTACCAGGTGGCTCAGCAGCCACAGCTTTTACACGGGCTGCAGCACAAGGGTCAGGGCTGCTTCAGCCTGTCCCAGAAGAGGGTCGAGGCTGGAGCCCTCTGACTGGGGCCTAGATTCACCAGGACAGAGGGCGGGCTGGTGCCAAGGGGTCCTGTTTCAGAGGAGAGGAAGGAGGGTCTGGGGTGGGTGGGACTTGGCCAGGCAGCAGAAGGAGGGGCCTCAAGCTGTCTGTGGGGCCTCTGCAGGCTGCTGGGAAACAGCAAAGCCTGGACGAGAAGGGGGTGGATGTGAACTGTGGCCCTGGTGATCACAGGCCTGGCCCAGGCAGCGAGCAGGGTCTGGCCAGCTGCATCAGAAGGAGATAGAAAGCTACCACCAGGGATAGTGGCACAGGTGAATGACCGTCAAGCCACAGACATCGGGATTCAGTGTACCACCTGCACAACTGTGGACAGTGACCCAGCAGAGGTCAGAGGTCAATGCCATTCCATGCACTGGCACCAAAGGGCCATCCTAGTGAGAGCAAGCCCAATAGAAGGGAGGCTGCCGGAACTGGAGCTGGAGGAATGGCCAGGCAGTAGGCTCTGTATATAAGCGAAGCCAGCTCAGATTGTCAATAGCAGGGAACTGGCTCAGGACAACTCCTAGCTGTGTTTCCTTAGACAAGTCACTTGAGCATTCTGATCCTCAATTTCCTTACGATCTACCCAGGAGAATTTGAGGATTGAAGTGGCTAACACACAGGTAAAGGGTCCAATCCATCACTGGGTCATCTTGGATTTCCCCAAGCAAGCTGCAGACACAGAACCCAGGAGGCCTGTGTACAACAGACCCAGCTCCCCAGACCTGGGCTTTCTAGCTGGGGAGACCCTGACCCATCCCACCACCCTTCAGGAGACCCTGGCCCACCTCCACACTCACCCAGGGGACTGGTCCGACTGGGCCCTTGCTGGCGGAGGCCTTCGTCCCAAAGGCCTAGGTAGCCCCAGAAAGCCCCTCTTCCTCCCAGGCCTTGGGAGGGGGGTTGGCCCTCTCCTCCTCCAGCCTCGGGAAGTCCTGGGTCAGCACCCTGGGCTGCTGCTCCTTGATCCCGCCCCCCATGTTTGTTTTGGCCTGGGTCTGCCACTGCTGCAGGTTTGGGGAGCCTTGGGGGGGGATAGGGGAGGTGGAGGTGAAAGGTAGGGGGAGGAGGCGACCAGAGACAGAAGTTGAGGTGTAGCAGGGGGGATGGGGGGGTGGATCAGGTCCCAATCCTGACCCGCTAGCCCAGCCCCCAGGAGAAAAGTGGATGGAGATCTGGACTTGTAAGCCAATTCCACATAAGTGAGCATGGGGGCCACAGTTCCTACCAAGGGGGGACCTGAGGGACCTATGCAAATAGTATGCAAAGTCCATGCAAATAAGCACGCTGGGTGGGGCTGGGCTGGGGTAAGTGAGCGGCTCGGTGGGGCTCACCTACCCTCACCTCTCATCGGCTGGACGATCTGCAGCTTGTCCGGCTGGACGGAGGGAGGCCCCCACGGGAGCACTCACCTTTCTGGGCCACCTTCTGCTGCTGCTGCCGCTTGCAATGGGCATCCTGCCAGTTGGCCAGTTGCTGGAGGACATATTTCATGTCCAGATGCGAAGGGCCTAGGCCACTGGCCTCCAGGGCGGAGGTCACCACATTCATCCGAGTGGCCTCATCCACCTCCGGCTCCAACTCCTCCCAGGCCTCCGTGTCCTCAGACATCAGCTCTGACTCTTCTGCCAGCCCTTCCTCAGATGGCTCCCTCTCTTCTCTGGCCTCCAGCTCCTCCTCAGGCACCAGCTCCTCTGCAGGATCCATATCCGGTGGCAGCTTAAACCCCTGTTCAGCCCTGAACTCCTCCGGCTCCTGCTTTTGCTCCTCCCTATAGCGAAGGTTGCTGCATCTGGGCAGGAAGACAGTGACGCCTTTCCAGACCCTGCTGGGGGCTCCTAGCACCCTACTCCACTCCCCAGGGATTGTATTTCCACCGCTAGTTGCCATAGAAACAATCCATTCAGGGAAGTCCTGGGGAGCTCAATGGATTTGCCTGAGGATACACAGCCAGTAACGGGACCAGGCTAGGACAGAGTCCCAGATGCTCCCAGCTCCTAGGCCACCAGCTTCTCTTGGGTAGAAGGGCAATATTTGAAGGAAAGGGAGCAGGCCTTTCCCAGAACAACTCTCAGTTCAATGGGCCTAGAGAAGGAAGGCTTCCTGGGTTGTAGGACCATAGAAACAGCAGCTGAAAGGTGAGCCCCTGGCCAGCTAACCCCAGGTGTAAAGTCTGCCCCCACGGGGCATCCCTTCATTCCTTAACAGAGACCAGGACCTTCAGCCATACTCAGGCAAAGGAAGAAACCACAAAGTCCCTGGGGCCCAGTCTGGCCAAGAAGTGATGGGTCCAAGGCTTGTCAAGAACAGAAGGGGCCGGGGGGGGGGGGGGGGTAGGAGGGAGGCAGCAAGCAAGCAAGGCAGTGCCAGTGCGGGGAGCCAGGAGGGGCACCAGGAAAAGCACACAAGGGCACTGTGTAAGGACAGTCCCCTCCCCAGCTACCCACTGCCAACTGACCAGGGTGAGTATGATTAGGCCAGGTTTGGGGATGAGAAGTCCCCAGCAACACACCTGTCCATAAAATATGCCGGGTCTGAGATGATCTTCCTTAGAGAGGTTCTGAGCTCCTCCGCCAGAGTTTCCGGGAAACTTGGAAGTACCTCCTATGGTAAGCGGGAAGAGGGGGGGAGGGGACAGTGACCAAAGATCTCTCTAACACCCCCCATCTCTCATGGAAAGGGATGGGGACAGAAATCAGCCCACAGGGCTGAGACAGGTTACCCAAGGAAGGTCCTCACCAGGGGTACACTGTACGCATAATGGGTGACAGAGCCAGAGGGTGCCCGGGGGTGCTGGCGCAGGTGCTTTGCCTCCTCCTGGCGCTCACGCATCATGCCCCCGCAGTCTGGGTACTTCTCCCGTGGGTCTGGCATCTGGGAGCCCGCCCGAAGGTTCTGTGGGGATCCAGATACATCCAGTACATCCAGTTTGCCCTTGTCATGTGTATGTGTGTTGGTGCCCATACTGGGGCCTGGGCCCTGTCCCTTAGCTATTTTGCTCAAGGCTGGTGCTCTGTCCACTTGAGTCACACCTCGGCTGCTGGCTTTTTTGGTGATTAAGTGGAGATAAGAGTCTCACAGACTTTTCCTGCCTAGGCTGGCTTCAAAGTATGATCCTCAGATCTCAGCCCTGCTGAGTAGCGAGGGTTACAGGCATGAGCCACCAGTCTATATTCCATCCACCTTTGGCCTCAGGCCCAGGCTGTAGACCCCGTATGTGGCATGCAGGGTGATCCCAGACGGATGCCTGGGACCTGCCTTCCACTCCTGGGACCTCAGCTAAGCTGTGGGTTGTGCAGAACGGAACAACACCCAGCTTCTGCCTGGAAGCTGCTGGTCTCTCAGGGGTCAGGCAGCTGTCCAGGTTTCTCGCTCAGGGCCAGGGGCCTCTTACCTCGGCCTGGAGCTGCACGTGGATTCCCTTCTCAGAGGCCAGCTGCTGCTGCAGCTTCTCAGTCTCAGCCCCGTACTGGAAGGATCCAGAACCCATAAGCCCTTTCCATGGTCTTCCTGCTATGCCACAGCTTCTTCACTCCCAGCACCCCCTCTTCCCCCAATCCAGCCCTATTCCCACACATCTTTGGCAGCTCTTAAAGTCAGAGGTCACATAGAACAAGGGCCAATAAGGAGGGGAGCCAGGACGTCTGGCTCCTGGGTGAGTCTGGGATTCAGTCTGGGGTCCCCTCTGTGGTACAGTGAACAGGGAGGGGGTGTGGCTCTCTAGTATCCCTGCCAACTCTAGTGCATGCACAGAGAGGGGTCTGGTGGATCCCAGAGCTCCAAAGGGCACTTCAAAGAGAAGAAGGCTGAGCCCGGGGAGGGGGGTCCTACACCACCGCTCCGCTCACCGACTGGCAGCGCTGCTGCAGCTTTGCGATCTGGGCCTGCAGCTGGGTGATCTCCTTCTGCTGCCGCTCGTAGTTCTCCAGCCGGAGCACCAGCACCTCGGACAGCTCGGCCATCTGCTGGCTGGCCTCGGCTACAGAGAGGGGATGCGGTCAGCTCAGGCCCCCGACATATTTGTCTGCCCCTATCCGTTCAACTCCCATGGAGGGCCAGGGGGGCCCTGACCCAAGTCTTTTTTTAAAAAGTGCTTACTGCCACTGAGCAGGTCTCTGGCATATATGACTAAAAAGGCCTGGTCCCAGCCCACAGTGAGCTCCAGCCTAGTGAGCAGCCAGCTGGGGGAAAAAACTCAACAGTTCCATATGGTATAAGCTCCGGTGGAACCAATGTCAAGGGCATGTAGTGAAGTTAGGGGGAAGGTCTCAGCTGTGGCACACAAACAAACCCAGACTTGTTGGGTCTGGGAAGGATAATCCAGTAAGCGAAGACCACAGGGTGAGGGAGGTTCCACCAGACAAAAGAAGTCACAAGCCCAAGCAAGGTATGGAACAGCCAAGGGGCAATCCCTGGGCACTGGGAGGGTGAAGCCAAGACAGTGGTCAGGACCCGAACTGCAAAGGCCAATGGGGATTTTAGGCCTAGAAGGGCCTAGAAGGGCAGGAGTAAAGTCAAGGAGACCCTGGACAGAGGAGTCCTGTGCTAGGGGCAGCAGGAATGCGGAGGGAACTCTTGGGCCATTACTAGTTGGTAGGAGCCACAGGACTTAGGGACTGGTTCTACTCCAGTCACCTAGGGAGATGTAGAACCAGGGGAAAGGAAGGTCAGGCTTGAGGTGGAGACAGCCTGGGCTCAGCTGTTGTGTCTCTGAGTGTGCATTTCAGCAGCTAGACTTCAGCTGGGCCAGTCACGGGGCCTCACACATCATAAGCACAGTGCCCAGATGCTACTGACCACAGCCTCCACCCAATGCATGACTCTGAACTGCCCAGCCATGGCTTTCTCTGTGTGTGTGTGTTTGTGTGTGTGTGTGTGTGTGTGTGTGTGTGTGTATGTATGTATGTATGTGTGTGTGTGTGTGTGTGTGTACTGGGGCTTGAACTCAGGGCTTCATTCTCTCACTTGGCTTTTTTTTTTCCACTCAAGGATGGTGCTCTACCACTTGAGCCACACCCCTACTTCTAGCTTTGCTGGTTAATTGGAAATGACAGTCTCATGGACTTTCCTGCCTGGGCTAGCTTCCAACGGGGATCTTCAGATCTCAGCCTGCTGAGTAGCTGGGATTCCAGCGCTTGGCTACTGCCCTTCTCTTTGCATAAAGCTCTTCCTCAGCCGTCGCCACTTGATCCTCATAAACCTTGGGGAGCTCAGTGGGCTGGGATTATTCATTCCCACACTAAAGATGAGGCCTCAGAGAGGCCGAGGAATGTGTCTAAGCTTGCACAGGGTGGGAAGCCCCAGGACCAGGAACTGAACCCAGGTTCTCGGAGACTCCTCGGGGCAGCCCCCTACCCCGAGTTACAACAGCACGTACAAAACTGCTCCACACATTCCAGAATGAGCATCTGCTCCTCGTCCTCCAGGGTGTCGAGATGTGAAGCCTAAAGGGAGGGAGAGAGGAAGGGGCAGGGCCATCACCATTCCTCGCCCTCGGGCTCACCCTCCTCCCGGTCCTCACCTCCTCTCTCAGCTGGTCATTCTCCTCCTCCAGCAGCCTCAGCTTGCGCTGCAGCACCTCCAGCTGCGGACAGTGGTGCAGCGACTCCTCCTGAGGAGCCCTGGGAAGGGAGCAATAGGAGTCAGGGTTTCTGGTTGCCAGAGCACTTTTAGGACTTCCCCGCCCCGGTGGAAGGGGGAGCTCTCAGGGCGTCCTGGCAACCGCGATCACAGGCACACTGCTTGGATTCTGTCTGCAAACAAGTAAACTGAGTCTCAGAAAGGAACCACCCAGGTGCAAAGTTGAGACACGCACGGTTTGGAGACATCATAGGGATGGTCACAGGGCCGATCTTCCTCTCTTCCGAATTCCTCCTCCTCCTCTTCCTCCTCTTCTTCCTCCTCCTCCTCTTCCTCCTCCTCTTCTTCCTCCTCTTCCTCATCTTCATCCTCATCATCTGAGTCCGAGTACAGCTGAAGGAGGTCATCTCGCAAGTTCACCTGGTGTCTGAGGTGTAAAATCTGTCAGGAGCGAGGAGGAAGTGAACAGGAGTGCACCGGCACAGGAGCAGATTCTAGAAGGAGGAGAGGGCAAGGCTGTCCCCTTCCCCTCCCCCTCCCCCCAGCTACCTCCTCCCTGGCCGAGCCCAGCATGGCTTCCAGTTTGCTGTTCTCCTCCATCAAGACGCTGTTCTGTTTCACCAGAGACTGGCCGATGCGAGCCGCCGTACTCAGATCCCGCTCTTTCTGCAGGGAGAGTACATCCACAAGGGACACTTTCCCAGGCTAGCTGGAGATGCTAGGAGGTACCCCAGGGGGTCAGCACGAAGCTAAGCCACCATTAGAACCTCACCCACTTCCCTCATCACATTCTCCAGATGCTAGACTAGATCCACATTAAACCCATTATGGGTTTCATGCCTCAGTTTCCCCTTCTAGAATAAGAGTGCATCAGCCCATATTGGCCCTGAGAAGTACCTGCCTTTTAGAAGAAAAGGACCCGAATTAAAACAGGGACTGAGTAAGGCCGGCCGGGTGCCCAACCTGAGCAGGCAATACACACCTCCTCCAGCAAATAGAGCATCACTTTGATGTCATCTTGGGTGATCTTCTTGGTGGGAGGTGGGTTGGGACATAGAGCTGTAGGAGGAAAAGGCCAAGAGGTCAGGAAGAAGAGCTGGTGCTGCCCTCTGCCCATGGCTGGGGTGGGGAGATGGAGCCCTCTTCCCAGCTCCCAACATCATCCCCCTTAGCCCATTTTGCTCCCAGGACACACTGCACGGGGCTCTTCCCCCCCACCCCCACCCCTGCCCCCCCCCGGGGAGGAGCCTGGAGGGAGTGGGGGGAGAGGATGCAGTGTGGGGATCACAGTCTACCAGGCCCAGGCACTGGGCTCTCAGGATGCCTGGTACCTAGGGGAAAAGCTAGCCGCGGGCCAACTCATCATCCTTCCTTTAACCCAGCGGGCAGGTGAGCCCAGCTCCCTAACAGAACAGACACTCCCCCTACACCTGTTGCTTGTGATGCAGCAGAGGGGCAAAGGAGGGGGTGGCCCGTGCCTAGATCCAATTCAAACATCGCTCCCACCCACCCCGCAACTCGGAAGAGGCTGGAAGAAGAGGGGGGACCCCCCTTCCCCCGAAGCCAGAGGCCCCGCCCCCTGCCCCTCCCCTCCGAGGGCCAGACCTAGACACCACCCCCGCCCCCGCCTCCCGCCGCTCGGGAGTGATCGAAGCCCCGCGCGCGCGCGCGCCCACCTCTCCGAGTCGAGCCCCGCGGACCAGCGCAGGCTCAGAGCGCGCCGGGCAGCGCCCTCGGCGGGGCCCCCGCCCCTCGGCGGGCACTGCGGTAGCCGGGGAGGGGGAGGCACGGAGCGTGCGCAGATCCGCCGCAGCAACAGGCGGGCGAAGCGGGGCGGGCGGCGCGCGGGCTCGGGACCTGACGCACCGGGGCGCCAAGCGGGAGGAGGAGGAGGAGACGGAGGAGAAGTGGGTGTAGGGGGGGCGGGGCCCAGACAGGCACCGCAGGAGCCGTCTGGGGGTTAGGAAGGGGGGGCGGTGTTGAAATCAAGCTCCAGAAGGGGCGGGGCCCCCTCCCCTCCCCGCCTCTCTGACCCGCTCCGTGGTGCCGGAGCCTCAGTTTACCTTCCTGTAGCTCTCTAATGAAGGCGGCGCGCTCGGGGCCGGTGACCCCCGGCCGCCGGCCGATGTAGGCGGCTGGCGTCTTCCAGATGTCCGCCGCCTTTCCAGTCCCCAGGCCAGTGGCCCGGGGACCGTAAGGCCCCTGGAAGACGAAGCGTGTCCACGGCGCTTCCGAGTGGTCGAGCACCGACCGGCCCGAGGAGCGCGGGGCTCCCGTCTTGGATCCAGCCTGAGAGGCCGGGCGGGCTCCGGACTGCGCTCCCGGGGATGCTCGGGACCCGGCGGCCCGCGGTCCGGCCCCGGGTGCCTGCGCCGGGGCGGGCTCGGGCTCGGCCGAGGGCTCCGGCGCAGGACTGGCCGCAGTCGGGGGTGTCGGGGTGGCGGCGGCTGGGTCCCCGGGCCCAGGTCCGGACCCGGGCCCGTCCCCCGCGCAGCCCGACACCTGCTCCTTCGGGCGCATCTTCCCTCCGCAGTCCGCTGCCGCAGCCGGGCTTTTATAGCCCGTGCGGGGAGCGTGCGCCCCCGGGCCGTACCATGTGTGCGGAGGGGGGTGGCCGAGGAGCAACCGGTGGCGCCCGAAACTCCGGATCGCGGGTGAGCAGCCGCTCGGGGCCGGGGCGCGGGGAGGAAGGCGCAGCAGGCGGGAACGGAGAGGGCCGGGCGCGTCCGCTGGGTTGGTACACTGGGATTGGGGCCTGCGAGATCCCCCCTCCCCTTCCCAGCTCCAGAAAATGGATCTGTCCCCCCCAAACCCCAGGCTTCCCCAGGACTAGGAGACAGAGTGGGGGGGGGGGGACTCGAGGGTCCTCAGTGTTCCGGGCGCCTGGCTCCCGCCGCCCTGGCCTTCCACGGCCTTCCCTAGAGGGTCGCACCCCCAAGGTGGCCCCTGGGGTCATGGGGGTCAGGGGTGACCTGTGATTTAAGGGCGGTACGTCGTGCGTGTCCGCTCCGATCGACGCTAACTCTCCCGATCGTCCCCCCCCCCACATGTTGCTCAGCTGGGCGCGTTCACGCACACACCCGTCCCCCGCGTCCACATCCCATCCCCACCCCACCCCATGTGCCTTCCACGTCCTTCTTCCACCTTAACCTCCAACCCTCATTCTCCTAGCCCACCCCCGCCGCCCCCCCTGGCCATCCTGGCCGACACACCTGTTCTTTCCCGGGCAAGGGCCACTTGAATATCTGGGGGATGACAACTCCTAGACGCTCCCCCACCTCCACCCCCCCACTCCCACCCCCCAGAGCACCCGGAGCCTGTGGCCTGGCACTGATCAGCTCTAGATATCTGTCTTCAAAACCAGACTTGCAACCCCTTCAGCGCCAGGACCGTTTTCCTCTCAGCTCAACACAAAACCAGATGTGTGTGTGTGTGTGTGTGTGTGTGTGTGAGAGAGAGAGAGAGAGAGAGAGAGAGAGAGAGAGAGAGAGAGAGAGAGAGAGAGAGAGAGAGAGAGAGAGAGAGAGGAAGGGAGAGAGGGAGTGGGAGAGAGAGAGAGGGAAAGGGAGAGACCGGGAGAGAAGGAGGGAGGAAAGGAGGGAGGGGGAGAGGAAAGGAGGGAGGGGAGAGGAAAGGAGGGAGGGGGGGAGGAAAGGAGGAAGGGGAGGGAGAGGGAAAGGGGGAGGGAGAGGGAGTTGTCATACTGATTCTTTTCTAGCCTTCCATGGGTGTTGGTACCTCCATTTCCTTCTTCCTCAATATCTGATCAGTCCTCAATTTCGTGTGTGTGTGTGTGTGTGTGTGTGTGTGTATGCATGCTGGTAGTGGGGCTTGAATCCAAGGCCTGGGTGCTGTCCCTTAGCTTTTTTCACTCAGGGCTGGAGCTCTACCACTTGAGCTACAGTTCCACTTCTGGATTCACTAATTAATTAATTAATTTGTAGCTAATTGGAGATAAGAGTCTGCTGGACTCTCACACCCGCCCAGGCTGGCTTTAAGCTGCAATCCTCAGATCTCAGCCTCCTGAGTGGTCAGGATTCCAGGTATGAGCCACCTGCTTCTGGCTCCAATTTACCTTTTCAGTGCTTTCCCAGTGCTCGCCTGCTGCTCAGCTCTTCTGCTGCTTTTCAAGGAACAAATTTCTCAGGTGTGATGATCACCCTCCCACAACCTCCCACAGCCCACCACCCTGCCGCCCTGCCCACCCTCACCCAGAATCCTTGTGAATTAATACTGCCCTTGTCCATCCTTCTCAAACATACATTGATCTAAGCTAAGGATTCCAGTGCTCCCCCAACCCCAGTTACAAACCCTGAGTCTAACTCAGAACAGGACAGCAGACAGCAGTAACTAGTGCCCTTGGAAACAGGTTTCCATGTCACAGCCTGGAACAAAAGAACTCAAGAAGAGCCAGGTGCTGAGGGCTCATGGCCTATAAGCCTAGCTACACTCAGGAAGCAGAGATCTGATGATCTCCATTCAAAGCCAGCCTGGGAGATAAGACTTGTATCTCCAATAAACTACTCAGAAAAATCTGTCAGTCAGTAGGCATTGGTATCAGAGTGCTTCCTTCTAACTCAGTTCCTTCAGTCTTCAGTCTTTACTTACTAAGTGCCCACTGTGTATGCCAGACACTATGCCAGAGCTGGGCTAGAGCAGGAAACAAGAAAAATAGCCAAATAATAAAGAAATCAGATCCTGTTGAACCTGAAGCTGGCCCAACCCCTGTACACTTATTTCCCTTTCTCTACTCTTGTCCCATCCAGACCCCAGAGGCTTTTTCTTTTCCCTCCTTCCCTCCCTCCTTCCCTTCCTTCTTTCTTTCCTTCCTCCCTTCCTTCCTTTTTCTTTCTCATTCCTACTCTCCCTCCCCTCCATACATCCTTCCCTCCTCCCTCTTTACTATCCTGCCTTCTTCCCCTCCTTCCTTCCCTCCTTTCTTCCTTCCTTCTTCTCCCTCCCCCCTCCCGCTTTTTTTTTTGATAAGTTCCCCCCCTGTGTCAATGTACCTATCTCAGCCTCCCAAATACTGGGACAGGTATGTACCACTATACTTGACTTACCCAAGATACTTTTGCCAAGCTGTTGAGGATGGCTCAGGCCAGTCATTGGAGAACAGATGTGAGGTGTAAGATACACCTCACCTTTTATTATGGTGAGAATCTTTAGCAATCTTAAGATTTGTTGGCTTCTCGTCTTCTTTAATCTCAGTTCTTCTCATCTCCTAATTATCTTCCAATCTCTTATTTACCAGCGATCAAGACAGGTGTTTGAAACACACCAATGGACAGTCAGATCAAGATCTCTGTCCTCTTGAGGCAGATATGCCAAGGTAATCCACAAGCAATAAGAAAAGCAGAAAAGCACAGAGTGCTTTGGCTGTGACAAGTATATGCAGAACAGAGAAAGGTACGGGACTGGGAAGCCCAGATTGAAATAGTCTGGTCATGAAAGATCTCACTGAGGAGGTATTTCTTGCTGGAACATGAGGGAGCAAAAGCAGATGTCCGTAAAAAGAGAGTGAGAAGTAATGGCAAAGGCAAAGACCTGAGGCCACCGAAGGAGTCCAGGTGACTGGGGTGGAATGGGAAAAAAGGTATTGTAAGCCAGGATAGGAAGGTGGCAGCAGGGCCTGGTGTGTAGCACCTTACTTCAGTCAAGGAAAGGCTTAAGGTGATGGAATCTAGCTTTCTAAGTTTCAACAGGAAGGTTCTGACTATTCTAAAAGTGGAGGATGATGGACAAAGGTAGAAGTAGGGTGGTCGTGACAGTATGCCACAACCACCAATGTATGCACAGCTGTCCCTCGGTATCTGCAAGGGACTGGTTCTAGGTCCCACCACAGATATTGAAAGCCCCAGTTGCTCAATTCCCTTATTTAAAAGGGTATAGTAGCCAGGTACCAATGGCTCGTGCCTATAAACTTAGCTAGTCAGGAGGCTGAGATCTAAGGATCACAGTTCAAAGTCAACCTGGGCAGAAAAGTCCATGACACTCTTCTCTCCAATTAACCACCCCCCAAAAGCCAGAAGTGGAGCTGTGGCTCAAGTACAGAGTGCCAGCCTTGACAAAAAAAAGCTGAGGAATAGCACTCAGGGCCTGAGTTCAAGTCCTGGTACGGGCACTAAATAAATAAATTATATAAAATAAATATAAAATGAAGACAGAAAAGGTATTGTATTTGCAACCAAGTTCACCACATCCTCTTTGTATACTTCATGATTTATACTACTTTTTTTAATTTTTTTTTTAAATTTTGACAGTTGTGGGGCTTGAACTCTGGGTCTGGGTTCTTTTTGCTCAACACTAGCACTCTACCACTTGAGCCACAGTGCCACTTCTGGCTTTTTCTGAGAAGTTTGTTGGAGATAAGCATCTTACAGACTTTTCCTGCTGGGGGTGGTTTCAAACTGCAACCCTCAGATCTCAACCTCCTGAGTAGCTATGATTACAGGTATAAGCCACTGACACATGTCTATACCACTTAATATAACATAAATACTCCACAAATTATGGTTGCATTGCATTGTTTATTGAATAAATACAAAGAAAAAAGTCTAATACTTAGTACAGACAAAATATTTTCCTAATATTTTCCATTCACAGTTGGTTGAATCAGTGAATGAAAATGGATACAGAGGGTCTACGGTACATGATTTTGCATTGGCCTCCCCTCTGCATACATTTTTTTTATCCTGGGGCTTGAACTCAGGGCCTGGGCACTATCCCTGAGCCTCTTTGTGCTCAAGGCAATTGTTCTGCCACTTGAGCCAACTTCCAGCTTTTTTTTTTTAGTAGTTTACTGGAGATAAGAGTCTCACGGAAGCCAGGTGCTGGTGGCTCACACCTGTAATCCTAGCTACTCAGGAGGCTGAGATCTGAGGATCGCAGTTCAAAGCCAGCCGGGGCAGAAGAGACCGTGAGACTCCTATCTCCAATAAATCACTAGAAAACTGGAAATGGCGCTGTAGCTCAAGTGGTAGAGCGCTCGCCTTGAGCTGAAGAGCTGAGGGACAGCGCCCAGGCCCAGAGTTCAAGCCCCACAACCAAAAAAAAAAAAAAAAAAAAGAGTCTCACGGAGATTTTTCTGCCCCAGTTGGTTTCAAACCGTGGTCTTCAGATCTCAGCCTCCTGAGTATCTAGGATCGCAGGCATGAGCCATCGGTGCCCAGCTTCTGCATACATTTTAGACATTTTGTATTATGTTCTGTCTTCCATCTTTGCCGGTGTCTCTAACTGATTAGAAACCTTGTTATTTTCAGAATAAGGTAAAAACATTCAATGAAATGCTTGGGTCTAAAAAAACCAAACCAACCAACCAAACAACAACAAAAAAAACACATTTGACCAGTTTTGACAAATGCTGGCGGCTCATGCCTGCCACCAATGGAAGACGCTGACTCTGGTGCTGTGTGCCCGTCATTCAAGCTGGAGCAGGAAGTGAAAAATAGGAGGATCATGGTTCAGGGGCACACCGATGATGTAGGAGGTCTCGTGCCAAAAATAACTAGAACAAAAAAATGGCTGGTATAGTGGCTCTGTAGTATAGCACCTGCCTCGCAAATGCTAGTCCCTGGATACAAATTTAAAAAAAAAAAAAAAAAAAAAAAACTTGATGGAGGAAATGAAATGGAGAAATGAAGTTGGTAAATCTTGCAGCCTCCCTCCCACATTAGAGTCAGGGTCCCAGCATCCAGCAACTCCAAATTAAACCACCAGAGGGCAGTAGCATCCTATATTAAGCCAACCCAGCTCCTGCATTCACCAGAGACAGAGATTGGAAAAACCTGAGACCTGGCTGTTCTCCTGCCTCTCTATGGCCCAGCACTGTCAGGAGATCTGTAATCCAGGTCTCCTGACTTCTGAGTCCTATCTTCTATCCCTTTCTTTTTCTCCTACCACTGAGGCAAGAAGAGAGGTCCAGAGCAGAAACTCTCTCTCCTGGTGTGTTTCCTCTGACCCCTCCTGAACAAGAGAGGGGACAGAGACCTGAAAGCTGTGAATTCAGGAAGACCTCTCCATGATCACCCAGAATCATAACCATCCAGAATCATAAACTTGGGTCACAGTCCTTCTGATGCTCAGCTTTGGGCATCGTACAACTGGCTCTGGCCTATGGCTGGACCTGGGGAAAAAGTCACCTGGGTGTCTACTCTATAGTTGGCCCCTGAGGGCCAAGCCTGGAACCTGAGCAGAGTCACCCACTAGGGTTCCTCCTGTATGATCAATAGAGTGCCTGGCCTGAGCTGGGCGGATTTCCTCCTCCCTGAGCCTCTCCTTCACTGCTGCCTGGTAGGGCCTGAGGTCCCACTGATGGGGGCCAGGAAGGATGTGAAGGTGGGACACAGCTCAGAGTTCAGGCACTAGAGGATGGGATGGGGTAGGGCCTAAGC
Organism: Dipodomys merriami; assembly: GCF_024711535.1. Lineage (NCBI taxonomy): Eukaryota > Metazoa > Chordata > Mammalia > Rodentia > Heteromyidae > Dipodomys > Dipodomys merriami. The sequence goes on along the minus strand of NW_027203270.1, from coordinate 26,685,900 downwards.
ACAATGATCAGGTCCCAGGCAGAGTAATTATTTTCCTTTGCTCAGAACCCCTGCCTGCCCTTCCCTAGTCCTCTGGGACCATGGTCTCCCACAGGTTCAGCACCTTCATCCTGCTCTGAGCCCTGAGGTCCATCTTTTTTGTTTTTTGGTGTTTTTGTTTTCTTTTATTGTTTTGTCGGTCATGGGGCTTGAACTCTGGGCCTGGGCACTGTCCCTCAGCTCTTCAGCTCAAGGCTAGCGCTCCACCACTTGAGCCACAGCGTCACTTCCGGTTTTCTGGTGGTTTATTGGAGATAAGAGTCTCACAGAGTTTCCTGCTCGGGCTGGCTTTGAACCATGATCCTCAGCTCTCAGCCTCCTGAGTAGCTAGGATTACTTCCCACTCCAGAACTCCCCTTGTTCTCTCCCTCCTGACGTCCTCTCCTGCCTCTCACCACCCACAGGCCAAGATGCTGCTAGCTGCAAGATGATCTACTTCTCTAACAATGAGGGCAGTGTTTGTTTTGTTCACTTTTGTCTCCTTTAGACTCTCATTAGGCACCCAATAAATATTTAGTGGATGAACACATGGAGTCTCTGGGTGTGGGTGCGTGGGGGGGGGTGCCAGGTGGTAATCACCCTGATAGTAATCCCCAAAGGCCTCAGAGAGGACTGACTTGCCAGTCAGCCTGCGAACCTAAGGCACTCATGCTCCAGGGTCCTTGCACAGGTGACTTAGCTAAAGGCGGTGCTATGGACCAAGTGAGCCACAGACCCTCAGTTCTTCATGGCCGCCCCTGCTCCTCCGCAGGGACTGGGCAGAGCAGAGGCCTGAGGGCAGCCCGGTACAGAGCTATAACCTGCAGATTGGCAGGCCCTGCGGGGTTCTGTTGGAAGAAGCTGGGATTGGGGGGTGAGGAAGCATATTGATCGGCCGTGTCTGGACAGGTGCTCTGAGAAGTCTTGCCCCTGCCATCCAGCCTCTCCGAGCTTCCTTGAGACCCACAGAGAGCACGAAGACCCCCTCACTACCTCACCTGTGTCCCAGGTCCACACTCCAGCTGATGCTTGGACCCCTGTCTGGACACTGAGGCCTATCAGGAACACTTTGTGTGGTGGTGGCAAAGACAGAAGGAGAAGCACACATTTGCTGAGTTCCAGTAGGTGCCTTTTTTTTTTTTTTGGTATATGCTGATATTTCAGCATTATTGGAACGAAAAACTACTATTTTATCCAGGTGTGTTAGTGTATGCCTGTAGTCCCTAGCTACTAGGGAGATGAGGCAGGAGGATCTCTCGAACTCAGAAGTGTCAGGTCAGTCTGAGCAAGTGAGGATAGAATTATATATATAATTTTACAGATGAGAAGCTGAGGACCAGAGACATTCAATAATTCATCCAAGACAATCCAGCTAGAAAGACTAGCAGAGGCTGGATGAAAAAGCTCGGTGTGTCTGTGAGTCACTATGTAGCCTTTTTTCCATTTGGCTCCTCAGGCAAGGGAGAGGTAGAAGGCTTGGGATTTGGATTTGTACATGGCTGGGGCTATCTATGCTTGCCGGACTTCCTTCCATATAACAGTAGTTACAGATACCCAGTGAAAGATGAATGTGTACAGAAGATGTGGTATGCATCTTCTAAAGTCTTTTTTTTTTTTTTTGGTCGGTCATGGGGCTTGAACTCTGGGCTTGGGCCCTGTCCCTGTGCTCTTCAGCTCAAGGCGAGCATTTTACCACTTGAGCCACAGCGCCACTTCCGGTTTTCTAGTGGTTTATTGGAGATAAGAGTCTCATGACTCTCCTGCCCAAACTGGCTTTGAACTGTGATCCTCAGATCTCAGCCTCCTGAATGCCAAGGATTACAGGTGTGAGCCACCAGCACCCAGCTTCCATGAGACTCTTATCTCCAATTAACCACCAGAAAACCAAAGTAGCACTGTGGCTCAAGTGGTAGAGCTCGAGCCTTAAGCTGAAGAGCTGAGGGATAATGCCCAGTCCCAGAGTTCAAGCCCCACCACCGAAAAAAAAAAAAGTAATCTTTACCTGTCTTATATAACTGTAACCCCTCTGTACATCACCTTTACAATAACAATAAAGCAGTAAAAAATCTTATTTAGCTGTGGCTGTGTGGTTTTCTTCCTAGGTCTTCTATACTGTTCCAATGATCTTCCAACCTGTTTCTGTGTCAGGACCCGGCTGCCTTGTTCCATGGCTCTGTAGTACTATTTGAAGGCTGGTGATGTGATATCTCCTCTTTTCACACAGAATAATTTTAGCAATTTGGGGGATCTCATGCCCCTCTCTATGAAGTTTTGGATTGTTTTTTTCATATTCTGTGAGGAATATTATTGGGAATTTGATGGCATGAGCCACTAGTGTCTGGCAAGCTGCTGGGTTTTGAATGTTTTTATATTCTGCTACTTTTCTGAAGACATTCATCAGTTCTAGAAGGATTTCTTGGTGGAGGCTGTAGGGTGTGTTAAATATCGGATATCATCAGCAAATGGGTGTAATTTGACATCTCTATTTGAATCCCTTTTAATTCCTTCTCCTGCCTTATTGCTCTAATTATGAATTCTTTTTTTCTATGTCTTTTATTTTTTTATTGTGAAAATACTGTACAGAGGGGTTACAATTACATGAGCAAGATAATGAGTACATTTCTTATCAAGCATTGTAGCCTCCTCCTTTGTTTACCCTTCCCATCCTCCCCCTGCCCCCAATTATGAATTCTTGTACCAAGGAGAGTGGACAGCATTGTCCTCTTCTTGACTTTAGGGGAAGTGATTTCAGATTTTCTCCCCATTTAAAATGAATGAGGTTTGGTATAAGCATGTCATTATACTTTATTAAATCCAGGTATGTTCCTTCTGTTCCTAGTTTTTTTCTGAGGATGTTGAATTTTGAATAAAGCTTTTTCTGCATTGATTGAAATGATCATGTGATTTTTCTGTTCTTGTGTTGATTTACACATTCTGAGCCATACTTTTTTTTTCTTTTTCTTTTCCTTTTTTTTTTTGGTTGGTTTGGGGGCTTGAACTCTGGGCCTGGGTGCTGTCCCTCAGCTCTTTTTTTTTTTTTTTTTTCAGTCATGGGGCTTGAACTCTGGGCCTGGGCACTGTCCCTCAGCTCTTCAACTCAAGGCGAGCGCTCTATCACTTGAGCTACAGCGCCACTTCCAGTTTTCTGGTGATTTATTGGAGATAGGAGTCTCATGGTCTCTCCTGCCCGGGCAGGCTTTGAACCGAGATCCTCAGATCTCAGCCTCCTGAGTAGCTAGGATTACAGGCGTGGGCCACCAGCGCCGGGCTTGTCCCTCAGCTCTTCAGCTCAAAGCTAGCACTCTACCACTTGAGCCATGCTGCTACTTCCGGTTTTCTGACTGGTTTATTGGAGATAAGAGTCTCATGGACTTTCGTGCCAGGTCTGGCTTTGAAATTCAAATTTCAGCTAGGATTACAGGCATGAGCCACCGATGCCCAGCTTCTGAACCACTCTTACATCCCAGAAATGAAGCCAAATGTATCACTGCATATGATCTTTGTGTTAAATTCCGCTTGCAAGGATTTTATTGCGAATTTTTGCATCAATATTCATTGAGATTAGCCTCTTTTTATTGTTGTTATCTCAGTATAGTTTTAAAATAAATGTAATACTTGCTTTATAGAATGAGTTCAGTAGTGTTTCTTTCCTTTCTATTTCAGGGAAGAGTTTGAGGAGTGTTGGTATTTAAAAGGACTGGTAGAATTTGTCCATATATCCATCTAGTCCTGGGCTTTTCTCTGTTGGGAGATTCTATTATTACTTTAATCTCATTGCTTATTATAGATCTGTTTAAGTGGCTTATAATCTCTGGTGGGTCAAGTACATGTCATTTTCTTCTAGAGTGTTTTTTGTTGTTGTTGTTTTTTGGTCAGTCATGGGGCTTGAACTCTGGGCCTGGGCATTGTCCTGCAGCTCTTCAGCTTAAAGCTAGAGCTCTGCCACTTGAAGCACAGCACCACTTCCGGTTTTCTGGTGGTTTATTGTAGATAAGAGTCTCATAGACTTTCCTGCCTGGGCTGGATTTGAACTGCAATCCTCAGATCTCAGCCTCCTGAGAAGCTAGGATTACAGGCATGAGTCACCAATGCCCAGCATAGAGCATTTGTTGTTGTTGTTGTTGTTGCTTTTTTGGTCAGTTGTGGGGCTTGAACTCGGGGCCTGGGTACTGTCCCTAAGCTCCTTTGCTCAAGGCTAACATTCTACCACTTTGAGCCATAGTGTCACTTCTGTTTTTTTCCTGGTACTTACTTGGAGAGAAGAGTCTCACAGACTTTCTTGTCCAGACTGGCCTCAAACCATGATCTTCATATCTCACCCTTCTGAGTAGCTAGGATTACAGGTATGAGCCACCAGTGCTTAGCTTCATGGATACTTTTTTTTTTTTGGGTCTGGTCGTGGGGCCTGAACTCTTGGCCTGGGCGCTGTTCCTCAGCTCTTCAGCTCAAGGCTAGCACTCTACCACTTGAGCCATAGCGCACTTCTGGCTTTTTTCTTTTTGCTTATGTGGTGCTGAGGAATCGAACCCAGGGCCTCGAGCATGCAAGGCAAGCACTCTACCACTGAGCCACTTTCCCAGCCCTGGCTTCATGGATACTTACATATTACTTTTAATCTCCATTTTATTAATCTTTACTTTTTTTCTCTATTACTTTTGAGCTTGATTTGTTTCTGTTGTTGTGTTTTTAAAAAAAGAAGTTTGAAGGCTGGGAAGGTGGCTCAGTGGTAGAGTGTATGAGGCCATGGGTTCGATCTCTCAGCACCATATAAACAGAAAAAAAAATGGAAGTGGCGCTGTGGCTCAAGTGGTAGAGCACTAGTCTTTAGCTGAAGAGCTGAGGGACAGCGCCCAGGCCCAGAGTTCAAGCCCTACACACCAAAAAAAAAAAAAGAAGAAGAAGAAGAAGAAGAAGAAGAAGAAGAAGAAGAAATTTGAGTTGCATTTATTTACAAAGCTATTTATCTATATGTAAGGACTCATGGCTACAAATTTTCCTCCCATCTGTCTTCACTGTGTCCCAGAGATTCTGGTAGGATGACTTTTTATTTTTATTTGATTCCAAGAACTTTTTGACTTCTCCCTTTATCAGTGACCCACATGTCATTCAACAATGTGCTGTTGTACATTATCCATCTTTGAGTACTTCCTGTGGCATCTTTTGTTGGCGAACGCTAGTTCCATTATGATCTGATAGGCTACATGGAGTTATTTCAATTTTCTTGCATTTGCTCAGATTTGCTGTGTGTCCTAGGATATCATCAGCTTTGGAGAAATTTCCATGGGCTGCTGAAAAAAATGTGTATTGTGCAGCTAGAGTGGGTAAAATACACTCTGTAGTTTCTGTTAAGTCCATTTGGTTTATAGTTTCATTCAATTCTAAGATTTCTTGGGCTCAGCAGCAAAGCACTTACCTAGCAAGTATTAAGGTCCTGGGTTTGATCCCCAGTACCAAAAAAAGAGAAAACATAATTCTAAGGTTGATTTGTTGATTTTTTTTTTTTTTTTGTCGATCATGAGGCCTGAACTCTGGGCCTGGGCGCTATCCCTCAGCTCTTTAGCTCAAGGCTAGCACTGTACCACTTGAGCCACAGCACTACTTCCGGCTTTTTCTGCTTATGTGGTTCTAAAGAATGGAACCCAGGGGCTGGGAAGGTGGCTCAGTGGTAGAGTGCTTGCCTTGCATGCATGAGGCCCTGGGTTCGATTCCTCAGCACCACATAAGCAGAAAAAGCTAGAAGTGGTGCTATGGCTCAAGTGGTAGAGCGCTAGCCTTGAGCTGAAGAGCTGAGGGACAGTGCCCAGGCCCAGAGTTCAGGCCCATGACCGGACCCCAAAAAAAAAAAAAAAAAAGAATGGAACCCAGAGCCTCATGCCTGCAAGGCAAGCACTCTAACACTGAGCCACCTTCCCAGCCCCTTGTTGATTTTTTTGTTTGATGACCTAGCTTCTGATCAGAGTGGGGTATTGAAGTTCTCACTGTTACTGTTCTGGTTTCTACCATAATCCCTAGACTATAGAAGGATCTGCATTACAATCCCTGGACTACAGGAGGTCCCTGGGATACCTTTTGGATAACATTCTCTGTTTGTAGTGGTCTCAGCTTGATGGAAAGCTGGGATTCATGCAGATTTAGCTACACACACACACTCCTCCTGAGTACCCTGCATTTAGCAGGGACCCAGAAACGTACCTGTACCTTAGGCCTAATATCAGCTGTCATGGTGATGAGAAAGGAAGCCAAGGGGCACCAAGGATGCCCACAGAGCATGGTGGGGCCATGAGCATGTTCAGAAGGTCTCTCCAGTGGGTGTGTCATCCAATCGTGCCTGGGCGCTCATCTCCCACTCGACAACGGGCAAAGCAGCAGAATCTTGGTAAGATTGTAGAGTCTTCCTTGGTAAGCTTGCTGTCAACCTCAGTGTCTCATCTGTAAGATAGGGAGGATGAACCTTGGGTCCTGCTTAGCAGAGATTTCATGGACATTAGGTAGGATACAGGCAGCAGAGTAAGTAAGCTGTGCTGGGCAAGGGTTATGTCAACCCTCAAAGCTGGAACCAGATGTTTTGGGGACAGTCAAGGGAACAGATGTGGAGAACAAAGAACCCCAGGACAGGGCAACACAGAGCCATAGAACCTAGATCCTGGAGCCCCTTCTCATCCTTGGGCTCTGAGGCTGGGCATCTGGCAAGAGCTGCTGGGAGCAGACACTGTCCCTGACCTCCATTATTCCAGGTCCCTAAGGACAAATGGGAGATGGGCATAATGGAAAGAATAGGGTCCATCTATCTGGACTCAAATCCCAGCCTACCACATGCAGCTTCTTAACATTGACTGTGTCCTTCTGGGATATGTTGGCCCAAGCCTGAACTGGCGTGGCGTCATAGACATGTCAGAACAGCCGCAAGCAAGATTCTCACCAGAACTTGCAGGCTTGAGAAGGGAAGGCGGGTGGTTTTTACAGCAGGGTGGGGTGGCTTCCAGCTGAGCCCTAGGACTTAGGCCGTGTGGAGCACCACGTAGGAGTCCAGGCATTCCAGCCATTCCAGGCAGGAGAGTCACCCGGTGTCATAAGCTGAGGAAGAGACAGTCTTCTGTCACAGGTTAGCCAGGGTTATACCTGGTCCCCAGAGGTCTGACCAGTGACGTTATCCAGGCCCTTTTCCCCTAGGACCTTCCTCTTTGGACCTTTGCCTGAATCCTGGGGTGGCAGGCAGCTTGGTTGGTATAGAGGTTCACAAACTTGGAAACAACCCTTATGCCAGAAAATTCTTCAGATTTCTGACGCAGTCTTCAGCTTTGTAATTCTCCCCCTTTGTCTCAGTCCCAGCTCCTTCTCTGGCTCAGCCCCGGGAGGATGATACCTCACTTTTTTGATATGGGGGGACATCTGACAGGCCTGGGGTCAAACACCCTCATCTGATGATGTCTCCCCTTCTGCTCTCACCCCACACTCCCGACCACTCAGAAGTAACCAGTGGAACTACTACAAAACAATGGGGTCTCACAGACCCCATTGTTTTCTGCCTGGGTTGGCCTCAAACCAGATCCTTCAGACTCCTGAGTAGCTAAGATGATAGATGCAAACTATTAGCATCTGGCTCATATAAACGTTTTTGTTTTCTTCTCAGAGCTGAGAACCAAATTTAGGGCCTCGCACAATGCTCTTCCAATGAACTAAATCCCCAACCCCTCCTATAAACTTTTTTTAAAGAGATGGATAATAGACCTACTTTTTTTTTTTTTTCCAGTCTTGGGGCTTGAACTCAGGGCCTGGGCACTGTCCCTGAGCTTCTTTGGCTCAAGGTTATGCTTTACCACTTGAGCCACAATACCACTTCTGGCTTTTTCTGTGTATATGGTTCTGAGGAATCGAACCCAGGGCTTTATGCATTGGAGGAAAGCACTCTACCACTAAGCCACATTCCCAGCCTTAGACCTACTTTTATGTGTAAGTTTTGAATTTGTATTGTTTCATCTCATGTCTAAAACTATTTTTTTTACAAATAGTATTGGAATGTTTTGTTCACATTGTTTTAGCATGCTCCAGTGACTTTAAGATTAATTAAAAGTTCTAAACTCAAATGGACCCCAAGATAGGGACACAAGTCCCTATCTTTTTCTTTCTTGCTATTGTTTCTAACGTACTTATAAGGTACCATGTGATTTTTTGTTGTTGTTTATACAACAACAAAGGTATAACCCTTGTTTTCACTGTATTTGATGTCGGTATAATTTGAGGAGGGGAAGGGGAAAAAACAAAATGTTTAAATAGGGATACAGGTTGACCCATTGTAACAATGAGATGTACAAGACACTATGTTGAAAAACAAACTTTACAATTTAGCTGGGGTTGGGGGAGGAGTGCAGTTGTAGAGGTGGGAGGGAAGAGATGGTAGGGGAAAAACAAAGGAGGAAGCAACAATGCTTTTAAAGAAATAGACTCATCACGTTGCTCATACCTCTACAGTATTTTCACAATAAAAAAAACTTATTAAAAAAAGAACAGAAAAATAAATAAATAAAAATTCTAAACTAAAAAAAAAAAAAAGATAAAATGACTGTTTAAAGCCTCCTAAGCTGGGTGGGATGACATATACCTGAAATCCCAGCTACTTGGGAGGCTGAGACAGGAGTGTGTGGCTTGAGCCCAAGAATGAAGTCCAGCCAGATCAATCTATCCATGTCCTTTCTCTTAAAAGAGAGAAAGAGAGCCAGCCAGGGCAGGAAAGTCCATGAAACTTTTTTTTTTTTTTTTTTTGGCCAGTCCTGGGGCTTGAACTCAGGGCTTGGGCTCTGTCCCTGAATGTCTTTTGCTTAAGGCTAGCACTCTACCACTTGAGCCATAGCACCACTTCCAGCTTTTTCTGTTTATGTGGAACTGAGGAATTGAACACAGGGCTTCATGCATGCTAGGCAAGCATTCTACCACTAAGCCACACTCCCAGCCCCCATGAAACTTTTATCTCCAATTAACCACTCAAAAAGCCAGAAGTAGAGCTGTGGCTCAAGTGGTAGCACGTTAGCCATGAGCAGATAAAGCTTAGGGACAGAGCCAGGCCCTGAGTTCAAATCCTAGGACTAGCACCAAAAGAAGAAGAAAAAAAAAAGGGAAGAAGAGGAGAGGAGGAGGAGGAGGAGAAAGAGGAGGAGGAGGAGGAGGAGGAGGAGGAGGAGGAGGAGGAGGAGGAGGAGGAGGAGGAGGAGGAGGAGGAGGAGGAGGAGGAGGAGGAGGAGGAGGAGGAGGAGGAGGAAGTGGAGCTGTGGCTCAAGTGGTAGAGTGCTAACGAGAGAAAAACAAAACTCAGGGACAGTGTGCCCAGGCCCTGACATTGAGCCCTAGGTCCAGCACACACACACACACACACACACACACACACACACACACACACACACACACACACACACACACGTGCACGTGCGCACAGATAATATTAGCATCTGAATCTCTGGATACAATGAAGTAGATTGTTCTGCCCACTGTGGAGCCTAAATAGAATAAAAGGCAGAAAGAAAAATAATTCCCTTTTCTCTTGTTGATTGACCTGGGACACTTCATGTCTTCTTTCTCCAGACTAGCATGTACGCCATTGATCCTCTCAGTTCTTGGCCCTCAAAGGACTTGGACTAAACTAATCACTGACTTCTCTATTTCTGGCTAGCAAATGGCAAACCACAAGCTTCTCAGCTCCCATCATTTCCTCATACTGAGGGAGCCATTGCTCATGCCTATAATCCCAGCATTTTGGAGGATCTCAAGTTCCAGGTTAGCCTGGGCTACCTAATGGATTTTTGTCTCAAAGAAAAACAAAACAGGCCGAGCACCAGTGGCTCACACCTGTGAATCCTACCTGCTTAGAAGGCTGAGCTATGAGGATTATGGTTCAAAGCCAGTCCAGGCAGGAAAGTCGATAAAATTCTTATCTCCAAGTAACTATCAAAAAGATAGAAGTGAGCCAAGTGCTGGTGGCTCACACCTGTAATCCTAGCTCCTCAGGAGGCTGAGATTGAGAATCAAGATTCAAAGCCAGCCCAGGCAGAAAAGTCCATGAGACTCCTAACCTGCAATTAACCACCAGAAAACTAGAAGTAGAGCAGCTGTGTTTCAGTGGTAGAGCACTATCCTTGAGCAAAAGAGCTCAGGGACATGCCTGGGCCCCAAATTCAAACCCCACAACCGAAAAAAAAAAAAAAAAGCCTGAAGTAGAGCTATGGCTCAAGTGGTAGAGTTCCAACCTTGAGGGAAATAACTACAGGATACAGGACAGCACCCAGGCCTTAAGTTCAAGCCCCAGTACTGGGGAAAAACAAACAAGAAAAGAAACAAAACAAGCAAAGAAAAAGGAAAACTTATTTCTCACATATACATAATATAATGTGTACAAACATTTACATGTATATACATATACTATAGAGTGTATATGCACACATATATTACCTATACATATTTATTACACACCTATGTATCATATTGTGTTATTCTGGGAACACAAATGCTCTGGTCATGTTTGTTTGTTTTTTAGAGCTCTGTTGTATTAGCAATTTACCAGGAACCTGAGCATCAACTGAATTTATCAAATTTGTCATACATGCTCTGCGTAAAGCAGAATTTCATATTCTATATAGAAGTGTAGATGTTTTTCAGTTAGAGGATTTAGGATTCCATCTATTTCCCATCTACTATAGCTTGTTGTTTGTTTTATTTTTGTTGTTTTGTTTTTTTGTCAATTGTGGGGTTTGAACTCTGGGCATGGATGCTGTCCCTTCTCAGCTCTTCAGCTCAATGCTAGCACTCTACTACTTAAGCCACAGCACCACTTCCGGTTTTCTGGTGGTTTATTGGAGATAAGAGTCTCACAGACTTTCCTGCTCGGGCTGGCTTTAAACCATAATCCTCAGAGCTCAGCCTCCTAAGTAACTAGGATTACACCGACACCCAGCTTGTTTATTATTTCAAACCAAGTTTTTGTGTTTTGTCTTGTTTTTTTTGCCAGTCATGGGGCCTGAACTCTGGGTCTGGGCGTTGTCCCATAGCTCTTCAGCTCAAGATGAGCACTCGACCACTTGAGCCACAGCGCCACTTCTGGCTTTTTCTGCTTATTGGTGCTGAGGAATTGAACCCAGAGCCTCAGGCATGCAAGGCAAGCACTCTACCACGGAGCCACTTCCCAGCCCCAAACCAAGTTGTGTACTTCTTTGGCTAAGGCTTCCCCCAGCAAGTCTCCCGACATGGTCCACACCTGGGTGTCCCCTTCCTGGTTCTGCAGAAGCCCTGGCACTCAGCCCCTCCACTGCCTCCCTGGCCAGCCACCACCAAGGAAGCACAACAGGTCTGGGGCAGACAGAGCAGCCACCCACCCAATGTCTTCATCATTTCCACTCTTCCTTATCACCAGAACCCCAACTGTCACCCATGGGTACTGTATGCAGCTAGACTATTCTCTACTTCCCAGCTTCCTGTGCACTACTAGTAGTTTGCGTGACATAGTTCCAGTGAAGAGCCAGGTATGTCTTTGGAGTGGAAGACTTTCCTGGAACCAAAGAAGCAGAACCTCTCTGTGAGACATATGTTTTGAGCTTTTCCTTTCTTCCTGCCCAGAATCCCTGCATTTTCCCATTTCATTCTCACATTAGGCTCCAGCAGGAATTATTTCCCTTGATCACGTGTGCATGCAGGGTAGGGATCAAACCCAGGGCCTTGCACATGCCAGAACAGGCTCTGCCACTGAATGTGTCTTTTCTTTTTCTTTTTTTTTTTTTTTGTTAGTCATGGGGCTTGAACTCAGACCCTGGGCCCTGTCTCTGAGCTCTTTTGCTCAAGGCTAGAACTCTACCACTTGAGCCACAGTGCCTCTTCCAGGTTTCTGGTGGTTGGAGAGAAGCTCACAGACTTTCCTGCCCCAGGCTGTCTTTGAACCAAGATCTTCAGATCTCAGTCTCCTGAGTAGCTAGGATTACAGGCATGAGCCACCAGAATCTGGTGATTCTGTCCCTTTTATAGATGAGCAAACTGGGGCTCAGAAACACAAGCTGACTTGTTCATGATTGAAGGGCTCACATATCTCCTCATGAAAAATCAAAGTGTGGTTCACAATATTGAGATGTTTGGCTTAAAGTTCCTTTTTGATGAGTTGGAGGTATAGCTCGCATGGTAGAATAGCTAAAATTCCCTTTTTGGCCAGAGTGCTAGCTAGCAAGTTCAGAGCTGCATGTAAAAGCTCAATAGGGGCAAGGATTAATTAACTTTCAACACAGGTGCATTGCTTGTTAGAAAAAGCTTAAAGAGGGGCTGGGAAGTTGGCTCAGTGGTAGAGCGCTTGCCTTGCATGCCTGAGGCTCTGGGTTCGATTCCTCAGCACCACATAAGCAAAAAAAAGAAAAAAGCCGGAAGTGGCGCTGTGGCTTAAGTGGTAGGGCACTAGCCTTGAGCTGAAGAGCTGAGGGACAGTGCTCAGGCCCAGAGTTCAGGCCCCACAACCGGACCAAATAAAAAAAAGCTTAAAGATTAGAATCCTATCAGGTACTGACAGGTGGCTCCCACCTGTAATCCCAGATACTCAGGTGGCTGAGATCTGGGTTTCAGGATTTGAAGATAGCCAGGGCAAAAATTCCATGAGACTCTGACCAACCAAAAAACCAGAAGGGAAGCTGTGGCTCGAGTAGTCGAGAAGGTCAGCCTTGAGAAGAAAGGCTAAGCAAGAGTCTGAGGCCCAGAGGTCAAACTCCAGTATTGGCGTGCACGCACGCACGCGAGTGCGCGCGCGCGTACACACACACACACACACACACACACACACACACACACAATCCTTTTCCTTTGTGCTAGTCCCAGGGCTTGAATTCAGTACTTAGGTGCTGTCTCTGAGATTTTTTTCCCCTTCAAAGTTAGCACTCTACCACCTAAGTCACAGCTCTACTTCTTTTGTTGTTGTTTTTGGTATTTACTTGGAGATAACAATCTCAGAGTTTCCTGCCCTGCTGACTTCCAACCTTGAGTTATTTAGTGGAGGTAAGTCTCCCCAACTTTCGCTGGTTTCCCACAGTGATCCTCATACCTCAGCCTCTTGAGTAGCTAGACTTGCAGGCAAGAGACACCGATGCTGGGCTTAGAATCTTTTCTTGCAAGCTCCCTTCTATCCTCTTTTGGAAGGGTTGGAGTGGTTAGTGTATGTTTTTCTCTCTAGAACTCCCCCCACGAAGTTGGACAGCCAAGACAATAGAAGCAGGCTGTTCTGGTTCCTGCCTGGGTTTGGCCACCAAGGAGCACTGGTAGGAAGGAATGAGGTCACAGTCTGCCCTTCTCAGAGAGCCCCCACCCCCTTCCTGCCTCGGGCTTCACTGAGGCCACTATAATTAACCCAGAGTACTGTCCTCTTGTCTTACTGTTTACCACACTCCCCACATGTTTGTAAATTGTCCCTTTACCAAATTCTCCTCCAATTACACAATTTGAGTGTGTCCTGCCAAGGCCCCAAAGATGATGTGCAGATAAAGTGATGTGATCTGTGAACAATTCTCTCTCTTTCTCTGTCTCCCAGATCCCATCAGCAGTTCCTGCCCAGATGGCTCTACCACCTTCTAATCCTGTTCCCTGCCTCTGTCCCCAGCCCTGCATCATCCTCCCTGCCTGTACTCCAGCCCTGGAACCCCTTCCCACTGCTGACCCTCCACCAAGGAGGTCTACACTCCAGAAAGCAGGTGTGTGAGCGCAGAGCCAGTGGCTCACACCTGTAATCCTAGTTACTCAGGAGGCTGAGATTTAAGGATGGTAGCTCAAAGCCAGCCCAGGCAGGAAAGTCTCAAAAAATAAAGTTAATCTCCAGTTGACCAGCAAAAAGCTGGAAGGGTGCTGTGGCTCAAGAAATGAGAGATACCCTGGAGTGAAAAAGTTAAGGGACATCAATCAGGCCCTGAATTCAAGCTTCAGTACCCCTTCTAAAAAGCAGCTTTGCAGGTACGGATGAGCACAAGAAGGACTGGGAGGCAAGAAACGGTGCTCGATGGAGAACCTTTTTTTCCCACTGGGAACCATTTGGATTACATCATCCGTAGGCCACACAAAGTGATCAATACAGGCAGATGGGGCGCAGGCAGCTCTGACGAGAAACATGCGTGTGTGTCCTGTCATGTGCCAAATGATTTCATGGGCCTTATCCAGTGTGACCAACCCGTGGAGGGTGCTAGCCTTGCCCAGAAGCAGCAGCAGGACACACAGAGAGGAGGGACATACAGGGGATGTGCCCACTGCAGACCAACAAGAGGTCAGAATGCCAAGCAGGAGGATTAAGTTCGACTAATGGCCATCATTTGCATATTATGGCTGGCAGAGCAGACTGAGAGGCAGAGAGACCAGGATGGAGCAGATCAGATGGAGAGAACGAAAGGCCTGCTGCTGCCCTGTAGGGCCCACTCACTCCAGTCACCTCTTCTTCCATCTGAGCTTCTGCCTTACCGGTGCAGAGTATAGGATTCAATCAACCTCAGTGCCTCAGCTTCTGCCTTTCCCCCAAGTCCCCTCTTCCTGTCTTCCCCACACAAGAGGCAGCCATCAGCATGCGCAGGGTGCAGCCCAGGGAAGGCCCCAGGTCACTTGGGGAAATCCACCCCCACCCCTCTTCCCTCCCATACCACACTCTTTAATGGCTTCTGTCAGATGTGTGTATGTTATTTTTATTTCCTTGCTTTGGTCTATACAAAAACAAACAAACAAACAAAACCACCCCAAAACATAAAGCGATAATAAAACTCCACGGGGGTCCCCGCCCCGCCCCCATCTCCATGTGCAAGGGGCGGTGCCGGGGTCTGAAATAGGAAGGAGAAGAGAAAGCCCCTCACCACGCACCAGAGGGGTCAGCAAGAGCACTTCTGTGGGTCAGCTGGGGCAGTGGGGGCAAGGGTGGGAGGAAGCTGTTCCCCGTGCTCCCCCAGGCAGGGCCCAAGTCAACTGAGCATCCTAGAGAAAGGAAGTGCATCCTGGAGAGCAGGTACTCGCTCTCCAGCCTGTTCCTTCCTGGGAAAGGCTCCTGAATTTCTCCAGGAAAACTTTGGACATTACAACTTTCATCCTTGAACCTGCACCCTGGAGACCGTAAGGGGCTCAGGGTAGTTGGTTGATGGGGTTTAGCGAGAGACATCAGATCTGAAGAAGGACCTGGGGGCCCAGGGTGGCTGGAGATAGACTGGAGGGGGGGACGGGGCACAAGTGGGCGGCTGAGTATAAAGCTTTAGTGGCTAGGGCCATGGGAGCAGGGAGGGGGTGTTGAGACCTGGACCTATGGCCCAGGACAGAAAAGCAGGGGCAGAACACCATCCCAAGAAACCCTGCGGAGGACCCCTGGAGGCATGGGCCTCAGCATAAAGTTGCAGCCTGGTCTCCCTGGCTCAGGCACTTTTCTGTCTTGTCCCATCGCCTGCGTGAGAACCTCTCAGGTGAGGAGCCACACCTGTGGGAGAGAGAGAGAGCAGACACAGATCAGGAGCTCAGCAGACAAGATCACCTAGAATTAGCTCAGGCTATTCCCATGACACCCCCACACTACCCCAAAAAGGCTGGTGTCCTTCCCTAAAAAGGATCCAGGAGGGGGCTGGGAATGTGGCTTAGTGGTAGAGTGCTTGCCTAGTATGCATGAAGCCCTGGGTTCAATTCATTTAGTGCTTGTTCTGAGGCTTGAACTCAGGGCCTAGCTCCTGCCCCTGAGCTTTTGCGTTCAAAGGTAGAGCTCTACCATTTGAGCCTCAGCTCCACTTCTGGTGTGTGTGTGTGTGTGTGTGTGTGTGTGTGTGTGTGTGTGTGTGTGTGTGTGTGTGTGTGTGTGTGTGTGTGTGTGTGTGTGTGTGTGTGTGTGTGTGTGTGTGTGTGTGTGTGTGTGTGTGTGTGTGTGTGTGTGTGTGTGTGTGTGTGTGTCTGTGTGTGTGTGTGTGTGTGTGTCTGTGTCTGTGTCTGTGTCTGTGTGTGTGTCTGTGTGTGTGTGTCTGTGTGTGTGTCTGTGTGTGTGTCAGTACCACATAAACAAAACAAGCAGAAAGTGGCACTGTGGCTCAAGTGGTAGAGTGCTAGCCTTGAGCAAAAGAAGCTCAGGGACAGTGCCCAGGCCCTGAGTTCAAACTCTAGGACTGGCAAAAAAAAAAAAAAAAAGGCTCCAGGAGTTGGATATGGTGGCTCATGCCTATAATCCTAGCTACTTGGGAAGCAGCGATTGGAGGATCTCAGCTCAAGGCCATCCCAGGAATAAAAGTTTATGAGACACCCATCTCAACCAATGGCTGGGCATGGTTGGAGTCTACCTATTACCCCAACTACAGGGGAGGTACAATGGTTGAGTGCAGTGGTGTGTGCCAGTCATACTAGGAAGCATAAGTAGGAACATCGAAGCCCAGGCTGTCCTGGTATAAAGGGAGAGCTGAACCAAGGCAGAAAGAGGTCAGAGGTGTGGCTCAAATGCTAAGAGTGCCTGTGTGAGTTCAATCCTCACTACTACCAGAAAGAAAGATGAAAGGATAGGGAAAGAGAGAGAGAGGGAGAGGGAGAGAGAGAGAGAAAGGAGAGAGAGAGAGAGAGAGAATAGACAGACAGACAGGCAGACAGATAGATAGACAGATTCAGGAGCAGCATGACTTCTGTTCTGTTGTCTGCAGAGGTACAGGAATGAAGTGAGCCAGAGCACGCTTCGCTGGGGGAAGATGAACAACAAAGGGCTCCCACACTTCTTTCCCCTCACGAAAGGAGCCAGGGTTTCAGCAGAGAACTGTGCGGCCTCCCATCAGGAGAAGGCTGGCATTAAGAGAAGTGGGTTTTCTCATGCTGCAGGGAAGGGAAGGCTGGGGGCGGGGCTGGGGGCGGGGCAGTGCCGTACTGGGGCAGAGCATCTAGGCCAGCATGTGGTCTGCGGTGGGGTAGGGAGGCCTAAGGCCATCGCTGTAGGTGTCCATGGGGTAGTCGCCATCCATGTCCAAGTGCATGTCCAGTGGGTCGAGGGGCACGTCGCTTGAGTACATGGGACGGTAGGTGGCATCCATGTCTGGGGATGAGAATCAGAGCTCATCAAGAGGCCCCCAGTCACCTCCTCTACCCTTGCCCGCTAAGGGTCCAATCCCCTCCCCAAACTCTCACATCAGGATGTCTAGATGGGCGTACAGGCAAACATATAGTAGCTTACCATCTGCATAGGGTTCATTGATGGGGATCATGCTCTGGGCCTGAGAAAGGAAAGAGAGATATTGAGAGAGGTTTGAAAATGCACAATGTACAACCAAGTGTGGTAGTGCATGCCTATCATCCCAGTTCCACCAGATGTAGAGATGGGAGTATTATGGCTTGAGATCAGCCTGAGCAAAAGCTGATAACACATTATCTCAAAAAATGAGCCAGAAGTCAGGTACTGATAGCTCATACCTGTAATCCTAGCTACTCAGGAAGCTGAGATCTGAGGATCACAGTTTGAAGCCGGCCTGGGCAGGAAAGTCTGTGAGATTTTTTTGTTGTTATTGGTCATGGGATTTGAACTCTGGGCCTGGATAAGCGCTCTACCACTTGAACCACAGTGCCAATTCTGGTTTTCTGGTGGTTAATTGGAGAGAAGAGTCTCATGGACTTTCCTGCCCAGGCTGGCTTTGAACCACAATCCTCAGATCTCAGCCTCCTGAGTAGCTAGGATTTATAGGCGTGAGCCACCAGCACCCCACCTCTGGGACTTATCTCCAATTAACCACAAGAAAACCAGAAGTGGAGCTATGTCTCAAAGTGGTAGAGCACTAGCCTTGAGCAAAAAGAGCTGAAGGACAGTGTCCAGGCCCCAAGTTCAAGTACAACCACCACCACCAACAATAAAAATAGCTAAGTAAAATGATTCACAACTGTAATCCCATTTAAATAGGAAGAGGAAACTCAGGCAAAATTATGAGAAACTATCTGAAAAACAATCAGGTGAGGGCTGGGATATAGCTCGGTGGAAAATCATTGCCTAGCAAGTGCAATGTCCTGAGTTTGATCCCCAGTACCAAAAAAGAAAAGACAAAAAACAAAAAAAACAAAAAAACCAACAACCAGATGCAGCCCAGCTTATACCATACCTTTGTTTCTATCAGGAAAAGGCAACCCTGGGCTGGGAATGTGGCCTGGTGGTAGAGCTCTGCCTAGCACACATGAGGTTCTAGATTCATTACTAGCATACACACCCCACATCAAAAAAGGGGAAAACACACAAAAAGTTACCTTCTCTTTTCAAGCAAATTGCTACTTTTGAAGGACAAAAACAGATGATGGCCAAGCTACCCAGGAGGCTGAGGTTTGAAGCCAGCAAAGGGCAGGAAAGTCTGTGAGACTCTTATCTCCAATTAGCCATCAAAAAGCAGAAGTGGAGATGTAGTTCAAATGGTAGAGTGCCAGCCTTGACCAAAAAAGCTAAGGCACAGTGGCCAGGTCTTGAATTCAAGTCCCAGTACTTGTGTGCACACCTGTGCACCCACACGTGCATGCACGCACGCACGCGCACGCGCACACACACACACACGCGCGCGTGCGCGCCATAAATGAATCAATCATAAAGTAAAAATCTGTCAGGCACCACTGATTCATGGGTTCTAATCCTAGCTATTCAAGAGGCTGAGATCTGAGGATCCAGGTTTGAAGCCAGCAGAAATGTCTATAAGACTCTTTTCTCCAATAAGTTAACAAACACAACAAAAACATGAGTGTAAAGCCCTGAGCTCAAGTCTAAGTATTGGCAGTAGCAATCTGTAACGCTAAGCTGCCATTCAACCCAGATACTCACAGCCTCCCAGGCAGCTGGGTCATGCTTGAAGAGGGAGTTGGTGAGTTCCACAGACACACGCTTCCGGTAATCCGGGTTCTTGTCCTCCGAGATGCGGAACAGGACCGCAGCAGCATAGGTGGCTGATCGAGAGGAAAGGTCAGTGTTAAGTAAGTCACTGGGGGAACAAGGCCAGCCTCATCCCTTCTCCCCCTGGTCCCCAGCATGGCCCCTCACCAGTGCCTTCATTGCGGGAGTGCAGCAGCTCCATGAGAGGGGCTGAGGCCCCCTCAGCATCGATGGCATCAGCAGCCTCCTTGTCCTGGGCCAGCTCACACAGCACCCCGGCAGCCACACGCTGGATGTTCTCCACTGATGAGTACAGAAGCTGGGAGACAAACAAGCGTGGGACAGGAGGGGTGAGGCAGGTCAGGCAGGATACCATAGCTCCTCGTACCCCTGTCACGAATCTAACCCTCCTAATACCAGGAGATGTGAGAAGCCAGGGAAGCATAAAGACACAAACATCTGACCAACTATTATTCCCCACACAGACATGGCCGCCACATTTTTTTAAATCACTCTCCAATTTTTTTTTTTTTTTTTTTTTGTCGGCCGTGGGGCTTGAACTCTGGGCCTGGGCACTGTCTCTCAGCTCTTCAGCTCAAGGCGAGCGCTCTACCACTTGAGCTACAGCGCCACTTCCGGTTTTCTGGTGGTTTATTGGAGATAGGAGTCTCACGGTCTCTCCTGCCCGGGCTGGCTTTGAACCGCAATCCTCAGATCTCAGCCTCCTGAGTAGCTAGGATTACAGGCGTGAGCCACCAGCGCCCAGCCATCCAATTTTTTATATATATATATATAATTTTGACTCCTGCTTTTTTTAATCTGTTATGATAGAATGAAGCAGTTTGCTGTATATTATTTTAAAACTCATCCTGAAAAAAACAATCCAAGTACCTCCTGATAAAAACAGATGACAAGGGACTGGGAAGGTGGCTCAGTGGTAGAGTGCTTGCCTAGCATGCATGAGGCCCTGGGTTCAATTCCTCAACACCACATACACAGAAAAAGCCGGAAGTGGTACTATGGCTCAAGTGATAGTGTTAGCCGTAAGCAAAAGACACTCAGGGACAGTGCCCAGGCCCAGAGTTCAAGCCCCAAGACTGGCAAAAAATAAAATAAAATAAAAAAAGGATACCAAAAGGCCAAAGTAACACCAAGAAAACGAAAACACTCAATTGATCACCATTAAGTGTGATGGCAGTAATTCTTTACTCTGAAAATTAGTTATTAAAAGGAAACATTGTTAGCTGAGCACCAGTGGCTCACAGGAGTCATCGTAGCTGCTCAGGAAGCTGAGATCTGAGGATTGTGTTCAAAGCCAACCCAAGGAAGAAAGCCTACGTATGATACTCTTATCTCCAATTAACTGCAAAAAAAAAAAAAAAAGCAGGAAGTGGAGCTGCTCAAGTGGTAGCGTGCTAAGCCTGGAGCAATACAGCTCAAGGACAGCATCCAGGCCCTGAGTGAGCCAGGCTCAAGTGGTAGAGCGCTCGCCTTGCGCTGAAGAGCTGAGGGACAGCGCCCAGGCCCAGAGTTCAGGCTCCACGACCGACAAAAAAAAAAAAAAAAAAAAACTTTTTGAACTCCTGACTTGTACATACTTTCTGAGTTTGCCATTTAATTTTTTATGCTTTTCAGGTTGTTTTGGACACAGAGACAGTTTCAGTGTCCATGTGATTGTACCTCAAGATTGTTCTTTTGAGCCGGGCGCTGGTGGCTCACGCCTGTAATCCTAGCTACTCTGGAGGCTGAGATCTGAGGATCGCGGTTCAAAGCCAGCCCGGGCAGGAGAGACCATGAGACTCCTATCTCCAATAAAACCACCAGAAAACCGGAAGTGGCGCTGTAGCTCAAGTGGTAGAGCGCTCGCTTTGAGCTGAAGAGCTGAGGGACAACGCCCAGGCCCAGAGTTCAAGCCCCACGACCGACAAAAAAAAAAAAAAAAAAGATTGTTCTTTTGTTTTTGTTTTTTGTTTGTCAGTTGTGGGGCTGAGTTCTCAGGGCCTGAGCACTGTCTCTGAGCCTCTTTGTGCTGAAGACTAGTGCTCTACCACTTGAGCCACAGCACCACTTCTGGTTTTGAGTGATTAATTGGAGATAAGTCTCGTGGGGACTTTTTCTGCCCAGTTTGGCTTCAAACACAATCCTTAGATCTTAGCCTCCTGAGTAGCTAGGATTACAGATATGAGCTACTGGCATCTGCTTTCTTTTGTTGTTTGTTTTTTGTTTTTTGCTAGTTCTGGGGCTTGAACTCAAGGCCTGGGTGCCATCCCCGAGCTTCTTTTGCTCAAGGCTAACACTCTACTCCTTGAGCCATAGCACCACTTCCAGCTTTTTCTGAGTATTTCATAGAGATTTTTCTGCCTGAGCTGGCTTTAAACTGCAATCCTCAGATCTTAGCCTCCTGGTTAGCTAGGATTACAGGCATGAGACACCAGCGCCCAGCTTCATTCATTTTCACTTGTGATCTCCCTTGTTTCTGAGCTTGGAAAGCCATCCTGCTCATTCCTCACACAGCTTCTGGTCTTGTCCTTTGGGTGGTAGGTAGGGGAACCTCTCTTGCCCAGGATTGCCCAAGTAAGTACCTGCACAAACAGAGGGATGGTGTTGAGCCGGAAGATCTCCATGCGGTTCATGGGATCCCGGGCAAGAATGTGAAGGGCTCCGGTACAACCTTCTACTATCTCCTCCATCCTCACACCATCCTGCAGAAGAAGAGATGGAAGACATGGGTCCTTGAACAAGGGCCACAACCCCTCACCCACCACAACAACCTTCACTGATCCTTCACTCACTGTGTAGGGCTGCTGAGTGCCTGCAGCCACATGGCGCTGGGCATCCTGGTGGGCCTTGACCAGCAACTGGACAAGGCGGGGAATGACAGCTGCCTCCTGCAGTGGAGCATGGTTGGCTGGGCACAGAGCCAGATTCCGGATCAGGCCAATGGTTGCCTGGAAAGAAAAGGGGTGGAGATCAGAGGCATTCCTTGTACATCTGGAGGATCCTAGCTTACAGCTACAGGTTTTCCTCCTTCCTCATTATCTCTTCTGTCCCCACAGGCTGGAACACAGACACATTGGAAGATCTCCAGAGAATGAAACTACCCTCAGCCCATGGCGCTTCCTCCATAGGATCTGTGGGTCCCTTCACATCTAACATTAAAAGCCCCTGCTAATGCTCGATAGGAAATGTATTCATTACCTTACTCATGTAACTGTAACCCCTCTGTACACTATTTTTACAATAAAAAAACATACAAAAAAAAGAGAGGGGCCCTGCTGATGGCTGGGAAGGGGGCTCAGTGGTAGAGCGCTTGCCTCGCATGCATGAGGCCCTGGGTTCGATTCCTTAGCACCATCTAAACAGAAAAAAGCTGGAAGTGGGTGCTGTGGCAAAGAGCTGAGAGCTAGCACCCAGACCCAGAGTTCAAGCAACCAAAAGGAAAAAAAAAAAGCCCCTGCTGAAATAATACCTCATTCCAGAACATTTTAAGAACTCCCTTTGTCTCCCTCCCCACATCTCTGTTAACCCCCCCACCAATACTAGGATCTTGCTGACTTTCCTTGAGAGTTCTCCAACTCTGATTATCAGCAAGTCTTCACTATAGTGGACCCCAGAGCCTCCAGCTTGGTGATACTTGTTCTGTAACCAACCCCCAGGGCCCCACCCTAGGGCATTTGACTCACAGGAGCCACTCTGGCATCCAAGAGCCGCTCAGAGTCTGGTAAGGCAAGTTATAATCCCATTAGCTGCTCAAAATGGGGTGAGAACATGTAATAAGAAAGGGGGCAGAGGGTGAATGTCGCGTGCAGGTTATTTATCATTTGTCACTAGCTTCTGGGTCAGGATGAGAACACTGCCCCCATCTCAAACCAAGCAGCCATAAGGGAGTCATACACTGATTTCTTTTTTTTCCTCACTAGAGTTTTTCATTTGTTTTCTTGTTGTTGTTGGGTTTGGGGTGTTTTTTGTTGTTGTTGTTATTTTTGTTACAATGTTAAGGATTAGACCTAGGACTTTGCACATGCTAAGCAAGTACTCTACTACTGAGCTCTATCACTAGATCTTGGTCAATTGAGAAAGATCTCATTATGTATCTTAGGCTAGCCTCAAATCTACAATCCTCCTGCCTCTGTCTCTGGGATTACAGGCATGAGCCACAATGCCCAACTGCTAAGTTTCTTCTGTTCAACATATATAATTTATTGTACTTAACTGCAATGTTATACATTCTAAATTTCGCTGAGAAGGAAGCCCCATTCCTGACTCCCTATGGAAGGGACCAAGTATATCCCCCAATCCTCTCCTCTCTTTATTATTTTGGTAGCCCTCCCGAGTTTTATAGCAAGACAGGTGGCTATCCACCTAGCTATTTCATTTCCAAACCTCCTGGCATTTCAATGCAGTCATATCACCAGGTGTTGGGGTATAAGCCCAAAGCTACCCTTTTTGTTGTTGCTGTTGTTGTTTTGCTAGAACTCTGGGCCTTGGCACTGAGTTCTTGTTCAAGACTAGAATTCTACCACTTGAGCCACAGGTCCACTTTAGGCTTTTTGGTAGTTAATTGGAGATAAGAGTCTCATGGACTTTCCTTCCTGGGCTGGCTTTGAATCACAATTCTCAGATCGGAAGTGGGACTGTGGCTCAAGTGGCAGAGCACTGACCTTGAGCACAAAATCTTAGGGACAGTGCCCAAAGCCCTGAGTTCAAGCCCTAGGATCAGCATGCACACACATGCACACACATGCACACGAGAGTCTGAGTCTCTGGAGCAGAGACAATGTCCCACAAGAGATATACCTTTACCAGAGTTGAGCCTCCATATTTGAGATCAGTGACAACTCTGCACAGAATGCTTCTCCCCCATCCCCAACCCCCATGCGCTGGCAATAGTGCTGCTGGTACCTTGACCAGTGGCCACTGGTTAGGCTGGTTGAGTAGCTTGACAATGGCTGGGATGCCATAGTTGAGGCGCACAGAGTTCTGGGCCATCTCAGCCTCGGGATGGCGGCTGGTGAGGTGGCGGAGGGCACAGACAGCAGGCTCCGTGATGTCGTCCTTGTCACCGGCACGCAGGATGGCGTGGATGAGAGCCTCCACCCCGCTGTTCTGGGTCACCAGCGTCTTGTTCTTACTGTTGTTGCAGGTCAGGTTGGACAGTGTTCCAGTGGCACAGGTGAGGACATTGACATCGTCCACGCTCAGCTGGTTCACGAGGATCTTCAGCACGCTCTCCAGGCCCTCCTAGAGGACAGGGGACAGGGGACAGGGGAGGGGTGTGGTGTGGAGAGTGAGCGAGATGCCAGCTCCACATGCCCTGCTGAGTTAGCCCAAGGGGAGAGGCTGGCCAAAGGGCTCGGGCCTGCCTGTGTGTGCCTGGCTACATTCATTCCAAAACCAACCTGAGCAGTAAAGTCTGTGAGATTCTTTATCTTCCAGTTACCAGTGAAAAAAGGGGAAGTGGAGCTGTGGCTCAAGTGGTAGAACAACAGCGTTGAGCAAAAAAGGGAGAGCACGTAGGCCCTGAGTTCAGGCCCTAGTACCAGCACCAAAATAATAAATGAATAAAAATAAGGAAGTCTCTATTTTAGTTTATTTTACTTTTTTCCCCAGAGAGCCATATGGGCCTTTAGGGTGGGACAGGAAGACCTCAGGCTTTGTAGAGAGAGAATCCTAGGTCTGAATCCCAACTCTGAATAACTCCTGAGACCAGGAGTTATTCCTTCACTTTGGGAACCTCAGTTTCTTTCATCTCTACCTTCAGTCTGCTAGAGCGTTAAATGAGCTCATGTTCACAGGACCCAAGCAAAATGCCCCAAGATCCAGGTCCAAAACTGTCAGTCAAAAATTGTTAAAAATGTCAGCCATCTTTCTCTGCCCCTCCAGAATTCCTAACAGGGCTACAGCCTCTGGCTAAAACGATGATGATCTTTTTTTCTTTTTCTTTTTTCTTTTTTGCCAGTCCTGGAGCTTGAACTCAGAGCCTGGGCACTGTCCTTGAACCTCTCTGTGCTCAATGCTAGTGTTCTACCACTTGTGCCACAGGTACTGAGGAATTGAACCCAGGGCTTCATGCATGCTAGGCAAGCACTCCACCACTAAGCTCCATTCCCAGCCCAGATGATGATCTTTAGGATCTTTTTTCCTGCCTCAGCCACAATGGAGGAGGATTTAGGAGCCCCAAGTCCTACCCTAGTCCTCTCACCGGCTGGAGTCTGGACAAGACTGATCACAGGGCGGAACCCTCCCTCACCTGCTT
Organism: Dipodomys merriami; assembly: GCF_024711535.1. Lineage (NCBI taxonomy): Eukaryota > Metazoa > Chordata > Mammalia > Rodentia > Heteromyidae > Dipodomys > Dipodomys merriami. Next base: position 26,660,809 of record NW_027203270.1, on the reverse strand, counting down.
GGTGGCCACATCTGAGAGGTTGCGAAGAGTCCAGAGGCAGTTCTGCACAAGGCGGGGGCTGTTGCTTGTCAGATGCTTGCCCAGGGCTTGCATCCCACCTGGTGTAGAAGACAGGGGTTTTGTCAGTCACAGAAGAACCACAGCTGGCTGCATCTGGTGGCGGGTGGAGGCCCCACCCACACTCACCAGCCTCCACAATGGCAGGCTTGTTGCTGGGACACACAGACAGCACCTTGAGCACTCGGCTGGTGGTCCAGAGCAGCTTCTCATAGCTGTAGTTACGCATGATCTGCACGAGTGCCTGCGGTCCTCCATTGGCCAGGATGATCAGCTGTGAGTGTACAACAGATAGGGAATGTGGCAAGGAAGGAGTGGGGTATGATGGAGTTGTCTTTACTGAACTTCCACTAAACCCGAGTAACTTTTTTTTTTTTTTTTTTTTTTTTTTTTTTGGGTCCAGTCGTGGGGCCTAAACTCTGGGCCTGGGCACTGTCCCTCAGCTCTTCAGCTCAAGGTTAGTGCTCTACCACTTGAGCCACAGCGCCACTTCCGGCTTTTTTCGTTTTGCTTATGTGGTGCTGAGGAATCGAACCCAGGGCCTCATGCTTGCAAGGCAAGCGCTCTACCACTGAGCCACCTTCCCAGCCCCAACCCGAGTAACTTTTGTGGTTCCTTTTTTTTAAATTATCATTACCATGATTTGAACTCAGTGCCTTGTATTTGCGTGGCTAGTGATCTACCACTTGAGCTGCACCTGCAGCCCAGTTTTGTTGTTGTTGTTTTGCTAGTTATTTTGGAGATGGAGTATCACACATATGTCTGCCTCAGTTGGCTTAGAACTATGATCTTCCAGATCTCAGCTTCCTGAGTAGCTAGGATTACAGGCACGAGCCCCCAGTGTCAGACCAGAATAGCTTTTTGTCACGCATGGTGGTACATGCCTGTAATCCCAGCACTCAGGAAGCAGAAGCAGAAGGCTCATGAGCTAAAGACCAGCCTGGGCTATACAATGAAACTGCCTCAAAGAAACACTTTAATCCCAATGATGAAAATTTTCTTCTACTTTGGGAAAAGTTGTGTGTGCAAAGATGTTTCTGACAGCATTTATAAAGGGAGGGAGAAAACTGGTAGCAATCCAAATACTGTTCTCAGCAGAAAATATTAGTGAGATGTTATCTACCATTAGAAGGGTGGTTTTGAGGACAGGATAGTAAATAAAAATAATTTTAAAAAGATGTTAAAAACATCAGAAGCTGTTTTGAGAAGCCAGGCACTGAATGCTCATGTCTGTCTATGGCTCAGGAGGTAGGACCTAGAGGATTTCAGTTCAAAGCCAGCTGAGGCAAAAGAAGTCTGAGTTAACCAGAAAAAAAGCCTTGTTGCAGGCATGGCTCAAATAGTAGAGCACTAGATGTGAGCAAGAGAGTGAAAGGCCCTCAATTCAAGTCCTGATACAGGCAAAATTAAGAAAAAATGGATATATATATATATATATATATTTTTTTTTTTTTTTTTTTTTGTCAGTCATGGGGCTTGAACTCTGGGTCTGGGTGCTGTCCCTCAGCTCTTCAGCTCAAGGCGAGTACTCTACCACTTGAGCTACAGCGCCACTTCCGGTTTTCTGGTGGTTTATTGGAGATAGGAGTCTCACGGTCTCTCCTGCCCGGGCTGGCTTTGAACCGCAATCCTCAGATCTCAGCCTCCTGAGTAGCTAGGATTATAGGCGTGAGCCACCAGCGCCCGGCTTTTTTTTCTTTTCTTATCTTCAAAGAAAGAATTCTGAATAATTCAGAACTGGGATAAAATGTGTACATAGCAGACTAGTGGTAACCTCAGGCCTTGGTGAGCGGAGACCCACCTTGCTTTCCTGGTTGCCATAAGCCAGGAGCTGCAGACAGTCAGTGGTGATGGCCAGGAACTTGGGGTTGTTCTTGTTAAGCAGGGGCACCATCTTCTGCAGTCCATCGGCCAGGCGCACCGCCATCTTAGCCCCCTCCTGGTAGAGCAGCAAGTTGTGCAGTGTGGTGATGGCGTAGAACAGGACTGATTCCACGGGGGAGCTGCAGGGTGGACAGGAGCCAGTGTGAGTCAGGTCCTGGGGCCTAGACTAACTGGAAGGGCTTTCTTTGCACTGTCCCCAGGAAGCCTGCCTGCCTTATACCCATACCGGTCCCAAGGAGAATATTCCTTTGCTAAAACAACAAAAACAAAACCCTCCCAGTCCCTTGAGCATGGCTCCACTCATACAGAACGCATCCAGCATCTCCTCTCCCACTCCTGCTTCTGAGCTCCCGCCTGGGCTAATCACATACTTGGTCCCTTGACTACGCTCCCTGCAGAGTTCACTACTATGTGGAGGGCCATGAGCTAGGGGCCCTGCCAGAGCTTTGGCCGGGGGGGGGGGGGGGGGGGGAATGAAGTCAACATCTCACTCGAAGGGAGCTCCCAGCTTGGTGTGGGGAGAGAGCTAGGAGAAATGTCACCATTCATACAGGACCAGGAAAGACAAAGGTCACAAGAGACCTCACATAGGCTTTTCTCTCTGCCTGGAATACTTTTCCCTTCATCTACCAAAGCCCAATTCCACTCAGCCATCAACCCAGAGCTATCAACCCCTTTTCACTCATTAGAGCAATTCAACCTTTAGGCTCTGCTGCCACAGCCTACAATACACACACTCTGATAATTAGGCTTCTGTTTAGCTGCCTGCCTCCCTAGCTAGGCTGTGAGCAGCCGAGCAGCAGGATGGGTGTGGCCCTGCAGCCAGCCCATGGCAAGTGTTTAATGTGTTTATGGAAGCCCAGGAAGAATGTGAGAACCCACATAAAGGGAGCCTGGGCTGGCTGCTGCAGTGAGTAGGGGTGAGTACCTGAGCATGCGGACCAGGGCAGGGATGCCTCCAGACTTGAAGATGGCGAGCAGTCCCTCGCGGTGGTGGGAGAGGTTGTGTAGGATGCTGGTGGTACAGCGAGCCGTGTCCAGGTCGCTGGTGTTCTGCATGGTGCGCACCACGGCCGCCACCAGCTGGGGTGAGCCCATCAGCGCCCGCCGCGATGCCTCCTTCTTTGATAACTGGTTCACAATCATGGCTGCCTTGGTCACCACCACCTGGAGGATGGGGAGGTAAGCAGATGGATGAGGCCCTGCTGCCACTAAGAGAAGGGAGAGAGAGACTATCCTGCTACAAAGCCAAGACAGAGCTGGGAGCTGGTGGCTCACACCCATCATCCTGGCTACTCAGGAAACTGACATCTAAGGATCCCAGTTCAAAGCCAGCTCAGGCAGAAGAATCCGTAAGACTGTTTTTGTTTTTGTTTTTGTTTTTTTTCCAGTTGTGAGGTTTGAACTCTGACTGGGCACTGTCCCTCAGCTCAAGGCTAGCACTTTATCATTTTCAGCCACAGCACCACTTCCAGTTTTTGAGTGGTTAATTAGAGATGAGAGTCTTATGGGGATTTTTCTGCCCAGGCTGGCTTCGAACAGTGATCCTCAGATCTCAGCCTCCTGAGTAGCTAAGATTATACGTGTGAGCCACCAGTGCCAGCAACTGTTTAGTTTTGGTTTTTTTTTTCGGTTGGTCATGGGGCTTGAACTCGTGGGTCTGAGCTCTGTTCTTGAGCTTGTATTTTGCTCAATACTAGTTCTTTATCACTTTGAGCCACAGCTCCACTTCCCTGTAAGACTCTTACCTCCAGTTAATCAAAAAATAAAATAGCTGGGCTGGGAAGGTGGCTCAGTAGTAGAATGCTTGCCTATCATGCATGAGGCCCTGGGTCCGATTCCTCAGCACCACATAAACAGAAAAAGCCAGAAGTGGCACTGTGGCTTAAGTGGTAGAGCGCTAGCCTTGAGCTGAAGAGCTCAGGGACAGCACTCAGGCCCAGAGTTCAAAATCCACTACTGACAAAAAATAAAATAAAACAAATAAAATAAAAAAGCCAGAAGTGGAGGTGTTGCTCAAGTAGTAGAGCACCAGTGTTGAACAAAAAAGCCAAGAGACCTTGAGTTTAAGCCCCAGGATACACACACACACACACACACACACACACACACACACACACACAGAGCCCAGGCAAGCCAAGTCAGATGCCTCATGCTCATGAGGTCTCTGGGTCATAAACCTCATCCCCTGAGGGTCATGCTCCTCTCCACCCTGCCCCCACCCCACCAGGCCTCTCACTGACCGGATCCTCATCATTGAGCAGTTTGGTGAGCTCGGGCAAGGCCCGGGTCGCTAGTTCAGCATCATCCTGGTAGTTGATAAGATGTACAATGGCTGACTTGAGCAGCTGGGACGGCTCAGCCAGTCGCTGCAGATTGGTGGCCTGTCCGTCAATCTGGGTGGCCAGCAGCAGCGAGCTGTCCTCACTTGTCACACCAGGGCACATGGCCTCCCGCACCCGCTTGGCTCTGGCTGTTGTGGACATCTGGTACTCCAGGTCACCTGGGGGCCAATAAAACAGGGACTGAGCTGAAGGAGGATGCAGGGGGAACTCAGAGAGCAGGGCAGGCTACACAGACAGGCCTGGGGGCTGCCTCATACCTGGATCAAAGCCCCAAACCACAGTTCTGTATATACCCTGGGATCTGGGAAGGGGAGGGCCATAAGATCGTTGTCTCCACTACGATAAAATGGAGCCTACCTGTTCTGTCAGCACAAAGAATGTCTTCTGACAATAAAATAAGATCATAGCTGTGACTTGCTCTGAAAAAGGCACAGGTGCCTCACACCTATCACTGCAAGAATGTTAGTAATAATTATTATTAATAAGAATAGCTAGCCAGGTGCAGGTGACTCATGCCTGTAACCCCTATAGGTACTCAGGAGGCTGAGATCCAGAAGATCGTGGTTCAAAGTCAGCCCAGAGAAGTCCACAAGACCCTATCTTCAAAATAACTAGCAAAAAAAAAGCAGAACTGGAAGCATAGCTCAAATGGTAGAAATCCAATCTAGTAAGCCCAAGACCCTGAGTTCAAATCCCAGTGATGCCTAATAAATAATGCTAATACTTTTTGAGTACTTATGATGTGCCTAGCAATGAATTAAGTGCTTTTCTTTTCTCATTTAATCTTACCACAACCCCTCAAGGCAAGTACATTATTATACCCATTGTACAGATAGAAAAGCAGAGGTCAGGGGCTGGGAAGATGGCTCAGTGGTAGAGCGATTGCCTTGCATGCCTGAGGCCCTGGGTTCGATTCCTCAGCACCACATAAGCAAAAAGAAAAAAGCTGGGCCGGGCGCTGGTGGCTCACGCCTGTAATCCTAGCTACTCAGGAGGCTGAGATCTGAGGATCGCGGTTCAAAGCCAGCCCGGGCAGGAGAAACCGTGAGACTCCTATCTCCAATAAACCACCAGAAAACCGGAAGTGGCGCTGTAGCTCAAGTGGTAGAGCGCTCGCCTTGAGCTGAAGAGCTGAGGGACAGCTCCCAGGCCCAGAGTTCAAGCCCCACGACCGACAAAAAAAAAAAGAAAAAAGCCGGAGTGGCGCTGTGGCTCAAGTGGTAGAGCGCTAGCCTTGAGCTGAAGAGCTGAGGGACAGCGCCCAGGCCCAGAGTTCAGGCCCCACGACCGGACCCAAACAAACAAACAAACAAACAAACAAGCAGAGGTCATAAGGCCAACAGATGAACTCAGGAGCCCAGAGCTTTCTTCTCTTCTCTGTTAACCATCAGGAAAGAAGTAGGATTTGCAATCCTGAGATCTCATTGCTCTAATTATACTCTCACCATCCTCTAAAGTAGCAACCCTCCCACTGCACAGACAGGTAGATAGAGGCCCACAGAGCTTCCCAGGCTCACACAGCATATCGGAGTCAGGACCATGAGTTTCAGAAAGTAGGGGCTGGGTCTTCACTAGAGACTCCAGGTTCTGACCCCTGGGTCAGCCGGGAGGCCTCACATATAGGCTTCCCAATATCCTGTTCTGATGTCTCCAGGGAGAGGGAGGCAGAAGGTCACCCTCTAATTATCTAGGAAGGAGACAGCTACTTGGCTTTCTCATCTACATGCTAGACTTTAGCTCGCAGTAGAGTGCCCAGTCCTACTAAGACGAGCTTCTGCCTAGGGCCAGGGAGGAGACCCAGGATACCAAGACAGAGCTCTGTAGAGCCCTGGCCAGCCACAGTCCACCCTGCGTGTCCCCCACGTCCCATAGCTCATCCAGCTGGAATGCCTGGGGCCCTGGAGGCAGAGATGGATGACAGTCCTGGGACCCAGGTACCCCTTGTAAGGTGCCCCTTCCCATAAAATGAAGCCCAGAACTGACTCAGCCACTCCACGCCCTGCTCTTAGCCTGTCTGTCTGTCAGCATGTGCTAGCCCAGTTTAGGCTGGCCCCATTCCATGAGACTGGGGCTCCCTGTCTCTCCCACCAGACATGAGGCTCCATAAGCAAAAGAGATGTTTTCCTAGAGTCTCTTGATGACAGGAGCGAAATCCTCCATCATACTCCTACATTCTCAGAAGGAGGGTATTAGGACTGGTAGCAAGAACCATGTCTTCCTGCAAGCAAATGGTGTCTGCATCCCTCCCAGATGGGGCTCCCTGAAGTAGCTATGCCTCCTCCCTCAGACTGGGCTGGTGTCTGTGAGCGTGAGCTGTGCCTTCTCCCTTAGACTACTTGGGTCCCTAAGAAAAGAAACAGTGCTTCTGTCCCCAAACTCCTAAAATTCTCTTCCCTTTGCCTTGCCCCCTCCAGGACCCAGCTGGGTTTTCCTCCCCCTGTTAAAGCTCAAAGGGTCCTGACCTTGGTTTTGGGGTGCCCCCTGAGTATAGGTGGTGGTCTTCTTGAGAGTGTACTGCCGCCCACAGGCCTCATCCTCCTCCATGACGCCCTTGCTGCTGACTGAGGGCACGCAGGTGTTGGCCCCTGAGTGGATGCCGGAGTCGTAGGTGTACGTCTGCTGCCACTCCGTCACCTTAATGGGCTGTTCGATCAGGTTCATCACCTCCATGGTGGCTGCTGGGGACACAAACAGGCAGGACATTAGTTGGTAGAGGGACATCCCAACACAGGGCCCCCCCCCCCGGAGCTCAGGCCCAGCCTTTCCCAAGGGCCTCAGCGGGGTCACAGAGGACAAGGAGGCCCAGGAAGGGACAGCCTGGGAGCAGAAGGGCTGCAGGAGGGCAGGACGCCCCAGAGCCCTCAGCCTGTAACTGACTTCCAGCCCAGAGTGTGGCGCCAGGTGTAGAGGGCCAGGTGTCCTCATGCAGCACCTGGCTCGCTCACCTGGTGTTTAAGACTCAATACTTCCAGGGCAAGAGAAGGCCCTCAGGGATCTCCAGTAGCTTCTGGGGCCCCACAGAACCACCCTCACCCGGCTGGGGCTCCCTGGGAAAGGCTGCGGAGGTGAGGCAGCGAGGCCACAGCACCCAGCCATTGGCTGGGAGACTGGGTGGGACAGGGAAGCGGTCAGACAGGTTTCTCTGGGCGCCCCAGGGCGCCTTCTGAGTTCCTGGATCTCACTTTCCATAGGCTGGGCAGGCTCAGGGCCTGGGTTTCTCTTTCTCCCAGCTCCCCTGCGCCTCCAAGCCTTCCCGACATTCTCAGTGGCCTCATTTTCAATCTCAGTGGCTTACTCCCAGGCCAGTTCACGTCTGCTGTGCCTTAGCATCCTATCTGGAATTCTGGGTCCCTCAAGGGTGGTTGTGAGAACTGTGCTGGCAGGGAACTCAACATGGTGTGGGTACATCGTAGGTATTCAATGTTAGAGGCCACATCGGCTCACCTCCCCAGGGGAACCCAGGCTAGGGGGTATGGAGTGTGACAGGCCTCTGGGGATGTCACTATTATTCAGGACACCCTTACACACACACTAGCCTTCTCTGCATCTTTGGGCACCTGTAGATTAGTTCATGAGCATCTGGTCCCTTCTTTGAACTGACGGGGGTGGGGAGAGCTGGGGTCAGGGCGTCAAGGCAAGCTGAGAGGCCTAAGGCATGTGACAACTCTCACAAATATATCACCTTAAACCAGGCACCAGCGGTACCTCACATCTGTGACCCTAGCTACTCAGGAGGCTGAGGTCTGAGGATTGTGGTTCAAAGCCAGCCCAGGCAGAAAAGTCTGTAGGACTCGTATTTCTAAGTAACCAGCAGAAGATCCGAAGTAGAGGTGTTGCTCAAGTGGTAGAGCACCAGCCTTGAGCAGACAAGGCCAAGCAAGAGAGCGAGGCCTGGAGTTCACACACACACACACACACACACACACACACACACACACACACAAAATGTGTCATCCTCACAAGCGGGCTTCCAAGCACAGTTCCTGTCTCTCCATTTATAAATGTGGGACTGAGGTTAGAAGCGCCAGAAACAGGCACAGGCATGCGTGGTGGGGAGGTCAGTATCCCAGTGGGATGAGCCTCAAGAGAGGAAGCTGAGCCAGGCTGTTCCACCCATAAAAGGGAAAGGCACTGGGCATCTCAAATCACTTATCGTGATATAATGGAGGAGCCGTGAGGATGAGGTACTTGGCTCCACCCAGGAACAAAGAGACCAGTCACAGAGGAGTGACAGCCCTAGTGGCCACCCTCAAGAAACATGAAGGGAGCTCTGTGTGTGTGTGTGTGTGTGTGTGTGTGTGTGTGTGTGTGTGTGTGTGTGTGTGTGTGTGTGTGTGTGTGTGTGTGTGTGTGTGTGTGTGTGTGTGTGTGTGTGTGTGTGTGTGTGTGTGTGTGGTGGTACACTCCTGTATACCCAGCTACTCTGGAGGATAAGGCATGATTGCAAGTTTGACACTGGCTTGGATCTCATAAAGAGACCTCATTTAAAAACAACAACCAGCCTGACCAACAATTCTCCAGGTCTCACTACCTTTTATGGCTGCACACAGCCCCTCCCTTGCTGTAAACACACCTGGAACAGGCAGAGGCAGGAGCCAGACCAGCTCTCAGCTGTCTTCTTTCCTCCCCTCCTGCCACCACGAGTGACTCAGAGTTTCGGGCTGATAAACAGAATCAGGCCCAGGACACCAGGAGGCAGGCTCAGTGCCACCAGGTGTGCACAGCTACTGCCCGGCATTTACCAAGTGAGGCACCCCCCTCACTCCCACCCCACCTTCGCCAGGCCAAGGGCAGGAAACCAGGGAGCTTGGAGAAGGCAGACTCAGGAAAATCCTGCTGGGCATTCCTCCCAATCCTCACCTCTGTGCCCCAAAGGTAGGACGCAAGAGAGAACTGGGGACTTTGGAAGGATCCAGGGCCACAGAAGCTGCTAGGGCCTGGGTCGGGGGAGGACTGGACCCCCAAACACTTGAGAAGGAGGTAAAGAAGCAGAGTCTCTCTCTCTCTCTCTCTCTCTCTCTATCTCACACACACACACACACACACACACACACACACACACACACACACACACACACACACACACAATGCCACTCTGCTATACAGAAAGCTAAGCCAACATCTGATGCTGAGCCTTGGTCAGCTGGGCTCTGAATGAGCTGGACATCTCCAGCTCTGGTCAATCAAACACCCCAGCCTGAGCAGAAAAAGTGTCCCCTTCATAGAAACAGCCACCCAACCCTAGGACCAAGCCTGATGAGAAGGTGCTCACCCACAGCACAGGGGCCAGCCTTGTGGGAAAGGACCACCATGATCAGTATTAGCAGAATGACAGGAACTTCCTCCTCCCAAGCCCCACACCACCCCAGCTGCCCCAGCCTGGAGCCAAGGGAAGTTGATGGCTGGGCAGCTGCCCAGGCAAGGCAGAGGTCAAAGGATATCAGGGGGCAGGCGTCTAGTTGCCTTTAATAATCCATGAATCTCAACCTTGGCAGGAGAAGTTGACATAATTATTCTGTTTCTTTCTCCTTTTTCTATTTACTTACTTACTTTTTTTTTTGCCGGTCGTGGGGCCTGAACTCTGGGCCTAAACGCTGTCCTTCAGCTCTTCAGCTCAAGGCTAGCACCCTATCACTTAAACCACAGCACCACTTCTGGCTTTTTCTGCTTATGTGGTGCTGAGGAATTGAACCCAGGGCCTCATGCATGCAAGGCAGGTACTCTACCACTGAGCCACCTTCCCAGCCCAATTACTTACTTATTTGTGTATTTATTTTTGCCAGTACTGGAGCTTGAACTCAGGGCCTGGGTACTATCTTAGGTTTTTTTGTTTGTGGCTGGTGCTCTACCACTTGAGCCACAATTCCACCCTGGCTTTTTGATGGTTAATTGGAGATAAGAGTCTCACAGAAGCTGGTGGCTCATACCTGTAATCCTAACTACTCAGGAGGGTAAGATCTAAAGATGACAGTTTGAAGTCAGCCCAGGCAAAAAAGTCTGTGAGACTCCAGAGATGGAGTTGTGGCTCAAGGGATACAGCACTAGCCTTGAGCACAAAATCTAAGGGTCAGTGCTCAGGCCTAGAGTTCAAGCTCTAGGACCCTGTCTTGAAATAAAGCCTCATAGACTTTCCTGCCCAGACTGGCTTTGAATCTCGATCCTCAGATCTCAGTGTTTAGGATTACAGGCCTGTGCTACTGGCACCCACCTTTATTGGGAGGTAGGAAGTACTGGGGTTTGAGCTAGGAGTCTTGAACTGGCTAGGCAAACATTCTTCCTACCCTCCATTCCTAAGCAGGGAAACTGAGCTTCCACCTTAAGGAAATGGTGTAGTCCTGCTCAAATCCAGATTGGTCCCACCCTAGGAACAACATTTAGCCCACCAGTCAATACTCAGTAGTTGGGGTATAGGGCTTGCCTAGCAACCCATCTCAGAACAAAGATAGGTAAGTAGGTAGATAGATAGATACATAGGTAGATAGATAGATAGATAGATAGATAGATAGATAGATAGATAGATAGATAGATAGATAGATAGATAGATAGATAGATAGATAGGTTAGCAAGGGAAGAGGGGTCTGATGTGATAGGGTGCCCACAGGTAGAGAAAGAAAATCAGGCTAGGTGGGTGCCAGTGGTTTATCCTTGTAACCCTAGCTACTCAGTAGGCTGAGATTTGAGGATCATGGTTTGAAGCCAGCCCAGGCAAGAAAGTTATGAGACTCTTACCTCCTACAAATTACTCAGGAAAAAGCCAAAGGTGGTGCTGCGGCTCGAGTGGCAGAGCATAACCTTGTGCAAAAGAAGCTCAGGGGCAGCAGCCCAGCCCGTGTTCAAAACCCAGGCCCAGCAAACAAAATAGAACACCAGGCTACACGTCAATTCTCTCAGGGTTGCATCTCATCTCTGCCTGGAGGCTCTTTGAGCAATTTCTTTCCCGGCTCTGGGCCTTATCTGGTGATTTCAAAGGAATACCTGATATCTCAGATTTTCGGACTAAGAGACCCAGGACCCAAAGACAGAGAAGGCAGAGTGAGGTCAGAGTTGGAAAGCAGTTCAGAGAGGAGATAAACATTAGAACTCTTCCAAAATAAAAATAAAAATGCTGGGTGCTGGTGGCTCAGGTCTGTAATCCTAGCTACTCAGGAGCTTGAAATCCATGAGACTACCACCAGAAGCGAAGGTAGAACACTAGCCTTGAGGGAAAGAGCTCAGGGACAGCGTCCAGGCCTTGAGTTCAAGCCCCACAACAGACAAAAAAAAAAAAAAGGAATCATGGGAATAACTATACTGGAGGTGACAGGGAAACTAGAAGTCCCACCACAGGCGGGACTGACAACCAGCCCCACCTTGCTCCCTACTACTTGTCAGGAGAACCTGGGAAATTCTCTCACAAGAGTCCAAAGTACAGGTTTGGCTATTCCCAGGGTGGAGGGGGGCCACACCCAGTTTGGTGTCATTGCTCTCCACCCTGGACCAGGAGCCAGACCTTCCACAATGTCCCTGGACAGAGCCAAGGTGGAAGCAAGACAGACAGCATTGGGGGGGGAGGGGGGAGGAAGGGGGCCCAAGGGAGACAGCAGAGGCGAGGGCGGGTTTCTGAGTTGAATGGAGAACTTTTGTTTAATAACACACTCTATTGTTGCAGCAGGGGGAGGAAGAAGCCTGGGTGCTTGGGTGAAGGGGGAGTGGGGGGAAGGGCAAGCCCAAGGACAGGAAAGAGAAGACAGGGTGTGTGAGGAGCCCTTCCTCTGCCCCGTAGTGACTAGGTAAGACTCTGTGAGCAATGAGGCTGCCAAGGATGGACCCTTGCCCTTCCTGATCCCCCCTCCCCCAATATACAGCCCACTGCCATGCTGGTGCTGGGAACCTTCAACACAAGGGTATCTTGCAGAGTATGGCTCAACCCTGACTTCAAAAATAACCCCACTTAGCTGAGGAGGCACCAGTGATTCGCACCTGTAATCACAGCTACTCACAGCTACTCGGGAGGCTGAGATCTGAGGATCGCGGTTTGAAGCCAGCCCAGGCAGGAAAGTCCGTGGGATTCTTTTCTCCAATTAACCAGAAAAAAAACGTGGAGAGCTGTAGCTCAAGTGGTACAGCACCAGCCTTGGGGAAGCCGAGCGGGACATAAAAGGATAGTGGCCAGGCCCTGAGTTCAAGCCCTAGTACTAGAAAAATACATAAATAACCCCACCAAAGCAACATCGGTTTCCCACCTCAGCCAGTACTAGGGACAGTCAGCTACAAGAGGGACAATCAATAATAGGTACAGTTAGGCTGCCAAGTACCATTAAGTGTCAGTCTCTAACAGACTGTCCTGAGTCCAGGATCAGAAATGATTCATTTGGGGACTGCACAGGCAGAACTGGGCTGGGCCCCCAGGCCAGAGGCTAGTTAGTACCTTTTACAGCCTCAGATCCATAGGCTCAGACAGTAACAAGGAGCAGGGGACAGGGCATTTTGAAGTGGGAGAGGGGCTCCATCCAGTAGTACCCTCTCTGGCTGTGTGCTTTAGCTTCCTTTTCCTCATCTGTATAATGGGAGAGCACCAAGCTCGTAGTGAACAGGATTGCAAATGGAAGCTAGCTGCAGATAAGAAATGCCTCTCAAGCATCCTCAGATTAGACACACAGAGTCTCCCAGGATGCACCAGCCAGCCCACTGTCTTGAGATCCCCTAAGTTAAGAGATAGGGAGCCAGTTTCCTCCTAGGCCTAGGCAGGAGCTCCTGGGAGAGGTGAATGGAGCATGACAAGAGAGAATCATGTCCACTCCTAGGTAGGCAGAGGGGGTTTTGCCCACCTCCACCTTGCACACTTTTGTCCTATAGCCAGAGGCGGTGGACCAAGAAGGTCAGGGCATTCCCCCATAGCAGAGGCCAGCTCTGTGGGGTCACCAGCCCCAGCTGAGCTGGCACAGTATCCCAGGCACATACAAACAGACTATCTAGCATAGACCTGGACAGACAGACAGACACACACACACCCAGCTAGTCTTGACACTTTCCCAGAGGGTCTCCCCCTTTAGGCTGGTGCTGCTCCAGAACAGAGACACACATACACCCCTCACCCACCACAGCAAGATGTTTCTCCATCAGCAGAATGATCAACTCCCAGAGAGAAGAGACCGGCGAGGGAGCCCTGCCTGGCCAGGCTGGCCAAGCTGGTGGGGATGGAAGACAGAGAAGTTTCCGGAGGAACACCCTCACTTCCAGTCTGGAGGAGAGCCCGGGCTGCTGCTGAGGATGAGCTGGGGACTGGAAAGGGGGACTCAGGCCAGCGACCCAGCTGCTGTTTGTTCTCCTCCTGGGCTGCTTCCCAAAGCAAACAGATCAGGGTGGGAAAATGAAGAGGATTTGGAGGAAGAAGGAAATGCTGGGTTCAAGGCACAAGACCTTGGGAACCTCAGGGCTCCCCTGGAAAGGACTCCAGCTGGAGCAGCCTCTGAGTTGGAGACCCTCCTGCGGCAGATGAGCCCCAAACCGGAACTCCTGGGAATGGAAAAACACCCCAGCCACATCAGAAGCAACAGCAATCAGCTGACTATGCACTGGAACTTAATACACAAGAACCCTCCACACACACAGCTTCCAGCCTCCATCGGGAGCAGCCTGATCTCCAGTGACAGTAGCTGAAATCAGGCACCCAGGGCTCACATCTGTAATCCTAGCTACTCAAGAGGCTGAGATCCAGGTTCAAATCTGGAAAGTTTGTGAGACTCTTATCTACAATTAATCTCCCTAAAAAAGCCAGAAGTGATGCTGTCACTCAAGTGGTAGAACTGACAGGCTTGAGAGGAAAAAAAAAACAAAAAACAAAACTAAGAGTACAAAGCCCTGGGTTCAAGCCCCAGTACTGGCATAAATAATCATTCTATGGTGAAGGCTAGAAGGATGTCTCTGTGACCAGTGCTTGCCTAGCATGCTGGAGGCCTTGGGTTCCATTCCCAGCACTGGGAAAAACAAACAATCGCTCACTGTGTTGTACGGGGAATATGATTGTCCAGAGGGAAGCGGGCAAAAGAACAGGACCGGAAGGAAGGAAAGAGAGGAGTAATAATGGTTGTCGCTTCACAAAGTTAGGATTAAAAATGATGTTTTTGCTTTGGTCTCCAATTTTTCTAAACTTCTCAAAATTTTCCCACAATGACCAGACAGGACTTTTTCTATTAAGGAAGGAGGCAGTTACTCCCAAGGAGGCAACGGCTGACTGCTCAGCCTCTACCCCAATCCTACCCTCTCCCTGCTACCACTTAGAGAGATGAAAATCTTTCTCCATCATGGGAAAAGATAGAGGAAGCTAAGATCCCCACCCTAAGGCCTCAAAGGCTAAGTGCTTTCTCCTTAGACCTGACCCAGGAAGATTCTGGAAAATGGGTTAGTCCATGTTCCCAGACCTCTGCCAGATTCAACTATGTTCCAGGAGATCTCAGGATGTCACCAGCAGAAAATGTAACCCAGGTGACCTGTTTCAGTTCCATTGCTTTTTGTCTCCACAGGGTCACTGGGCCAGCCTGCTCACGTGTCTGTCCCTCTCACAGTCTTGTGATTCTTCTCCAAAAAAAAAAAAAACAACACAGGGACTCTTACATCAGACTCCCACACCAGCCAAGGAACCCTCCCTCCTGGCCCACCTAAGAAGCCATCATGATCTTCTACCTCTCTTCTCATCTTCAAGTCAAAATTGAGCTTCTTATCCCAGTGCTGGTGGCTCACATCTGCAATCCTAGATACTCAGGAGGCTGAGATCTGAGGATGATAGTGCAAAGCTAGCCCAGGCAGAAAAGTCCATGAGACTCTTTTTTTTTTTTTTTTTTGTATTTGTAAGAACAGGACATTTATTAGGATATGAAGGACATAGGGAGGGGAATAGTTTGATAACAATGAGTGAATATCCCTTGAATACTTAAGAATTTTTTTAATTTTACGCCTTAACATTCAACTGGAGCCATGAGACTCTTACCTCCAATTATTAACCTCTAGTAGAGTGCCAGCCTTGAACATAAAAGCTAAAGGACAGTGCCCAGGCCCTGAGGTCAAACCCTAGAACCAATACACACACACACACACACACACACACACACACACACACACACACACACACACACACACACACACACACACACACACACACACACACAGCCTCTCCTTGCCTCTAGAAGAAAGTTTTCTTCTATAAAGGCTATCAGACCTACTTGCTCTAGAGTCCTTAGGTCATCAGCTTATGATACCCTGCAGTCAGCTGAACTACAGTCATTCTCTCTCTCATCCTCTTCTCTCTCATGCCAAGGCCCTTAGCTGACTCTAGAATCAATCATCAGTATGCTGGGGTCCCCACTTGCCCTCAAGGAATGTAAGCCCACTTGAGAGAGGCTCAGTACTCTGTCCACCTGCACCAACACATATGCAGAACCCATTCCCAGACCCTAGTTCCAGAGATGCCCAGCTGACAGAAGTACCTGGACCAGCAGATCTGAGGGAACAATGTGACATCAGTTTCTTCCACTAAGGTCCAAGACTGCGACAGCACCCAAGACCCCTCCCCATCACCAGCAAGACCCTCCCACTGCAGCCTCTAGGTTTCCCAGCCTCTAGCCAGTATCATCTAAGAGAATCTGGCAGAGCTCACTGGCACCATCCAGCAGGAAACGCACCCAAGCCTAAATCTGACTCTCATTTCTTTCCACTCCCCAGGGAGCGGTGCCCCTTCCTTCATCCTGGCAGAGCCTTACGCCCTATGCAGATGTCCCATGCAGGCAACTCCCACTTCCTACTCTGGGATAAGCCCAGAAAGCAGACTCTGCCTAGCCATCAGCCTGGGCAGCACAGCTTCGACCTCTGATCTTCTTCCCTTCTACCTCCCTAATTACTACCCAGGGTCTGGCCTTAGGGAGCTCCCCCTTGATGAGCCCCTGAGGAAGTTTCAGAGCACTGGTAGCTAGGACCCGTGAGTCATCCCCACCCGACAAACCTGTCCCCGCCTTCACCACCCACGTACATCTTGATGGGCCCAATTGAATTCTCTTTTCCCTGCTTGAACAGAGATTCTCAAGAAGGAGCAGGAGCCTACTCCCTTCCTGGGGGTCTGGGTGGTAAAGCTCAGTAGAAGAGCACTTGCTTAGCACCACAAAGACCCTAATGCCAGTTTGACTTCTGCTTAAAGCCATTTAACGCCCCTCTGTTGTAAATCCTTCATCTGTAGGATGGTATTAACAGTACCTGTTTTTAGGGATAGATTAAGTGAGAACAGTAATGAAAGGGTTTGGTATTTGTAGTTTTTTGGTGTGTTTTTTCTCTCTCTCTCTCTCTCTTGATTTTAGTTACCACTGAACAAGACCCTACTGGGTAGGTAGGTTATATAATTCCTGCTTTGCTAAAGAGGTTACTGAGGCTCCAAGTGGGGAGGTTGACTGGACCAAGGCTATACCAGTAATGAGACACCGAGCTGAACTCAATCCAGGCCAGTACTAGCCTGCTAGACCATCTCTCCAGATAAAGCACTTGTCTGTGGACAAGTCAATTGTACTACCTCCTGCTAAAGTAACTCCTAAAGGGGACAGACTGCCCTCTCTCGTGCAACACTCCATGAGCCTCCCCCCTCCCCTCCCCCAGAACTGTAAAGGCTGCCAGCTCTAGCCTGGCCTTCTGAAACCCCCACATGGCATTCTCCAAGCACAGCCCTGGCAGCCCAAACAGCAGCTCCAGAGGGAATAGGGTGGAGCTGGGTGCAGGCGAGTGTAAGTGTGAGTGTGTGAGAGTGTGTGAGAGTGTGTGTGTGTGTGTGTGTAGGTGCCTGTCACCCAAGCTGGGACTTGATCTGGCAAGAAATGACTAATCGGATCCTGCCTTCTTTTCCCCCTCCCTCCAGCCCAGTCAGAAGCCAGTTTTCACCCAGCACCTCCTAGCCATACTTCCTCAGTATTATCTTTTCATCAGAGCCACAAACCAGATTAGCTAAACTAATTATTTAGCTAACATAATTGTAATGCCTTCCCCTCCTCCACCTTGGCACAGAGAAGAGGGAAAATAGGTTGTTTGGGCCTAAACTCTATGCCCCTGTAAGCTTCCCAGAGGTGGACCTGTGAACTTTCCCACCCACCACCCAGCTGAGCCTGATCACCACTTAGGATACCTGGAAATGGATGGGTCTGCTCCCACCCCTTTCATCAATAACCAAACAAGGAGAAAGCAGGGCTTTCCTAAGTGGGTTTCAAGCAGCACTGGTCCCCTCACCCCTGTCCCCCCCACCCTACTGTCCCACTGTCCCCAGGACTTAGGGAGAATCCATCTCTTACATTCCTGCTCTGTGTCCCAAGGAATCTGGGCTCCAAATCCCTGCAAAAAGACCACACTTCATTTTAAAAACAAAAACAATGTAGCAAGCCTAGTCAAAAATCTTCAATTCAGTCCAGGGGATGGGCTCACAGCAAGGGGGAAAACCAAAGTTGCTCTGCCTACGTGTGCCTGGCCTGGTCCTCCAGAAAGCCTTCCGCCCGCCCAGCTTGTCTCACCAAACGTTCAGAAAGGGGACTGCAATATAAGTAAATAAATGAATACATAATTAAAAATTTTAAATCATAATTTTTTAAAAAAGCAAGTGGGTAGAGTTAGCTTTGTTGTTTCAATGCCAGCCAGCTAAGTAATGTGGGGGATGGGGTGGGTGGAGACAAGGGGGATGGGGGGCAAGAGACAGTCTCTCTCCTCTCTCTCTCTCTCTCTCTCTCTCTCTCTCTCTCTCTCTCTCTCTCTCACACACACACACACACACACACACACACACACACACACACATCCACTCCTCAGTTTGGCCCACCCCCCATTCCTGGGGAAAGGGCAGAGCTTGGGAGAGAAAGCCACTTAGGCAAAGCTTCAACCGAGGGGGTGTGGTGGTCCCCAGAGGCAGGAAGAGAAGGAAGAAGCTGCTTCCTTTCTCCCTACCACCCCCCTCTCCCCACCTTGGGCCCTAGGGGCCCAGCAAACAGGATGAAGCTGGGGAGGGGTGGGGGGAACAGGGTCAGGGCGCAGGCCCTGGCTCACAGTCAGCCAGCCTGGGGCTAGCTGGGAGAAGGGAGTTTGCCTCCTAATAGGACCCTAAACCTGGAGGCAGCTCAGGGCAGGAGCTGAGGAGACAGAAAATCCCCCCTCCCCCAAAGCTGCGGTGGCCACTTCCAACGGAAAAGTTTGTTTGGGTGATTTGTTCAATAATAAGAGGTTAGAGAAAAGGGATATCAACACTCTAGAAGCCACAGCTACTGGGAACTGGACGAGGTGACCCTGAATTCTACCCACCTACGTACAGACACCCCCCCCCAACCCCACCCCAGCAGATCCCAGGCCAAAGCCACGAAAGCCAGACACCACTGGGGCACTAAGTCAGACCTGGCACCAACACCTCTTCCCCCATCAGGTTACACCCTATCCCACTGGAGGGGGGACGGGCGAGGAGGTACCGCACCCACGAAGCTCCTGGAGCTGGAGGGCAAGGCCTCGGTCCTCCTCCGGGAGGACAGACGGCGCTCACCTGCTCAGCAGGTGGGGTCCGTGGCGCTGGGAAAGAGATGTGAGCATGGTGCCCCCTCCACCCCAGGATTGGGCAAGCTGGGTGCAGACAATAGGGCCCCACCCAGGCCCTGGGGGAGAAGGGAGGGGAGGGAAAGCCAGGATGACGCGTTGGGGTGGGGTGAGGGTGGCCCCGAAGAGAAACGGCGGCAAGTAAGTTTCCCCGCACGGTAAATTCCTGACGGCGGTGTGAGCTCCGGGACGCAGGCGGAGCCGGTCAAAGTCTGTCACGTCGTCGCCCAGAGTCGGGGACGCGGCGTCCAGCAAGCTCTCCGGGGAGGGGGGTGGCGGCGGGCAGGTACCTGCGCCCATCTCTCCCTCCCCGCCCTCCTCAGATCTGGGGTTCGTGGAACCCCGAGGCGCGCTCCGCCCGCCCCGGGAGCCGCGCGCCCCTGGGGTCGCCGCGCCCGGGACCCCAGCGCGCCCCCTGCCGCCGGTGTGGCGTGGCGCGCCGGGTCACCCGCCCTCACCTGCCCGGACACGGCTGGGACCGGCCTCTCCGATCCGCTGGCTTCTCCCTTCTAAAGCTTTCCCTAGTGATACCTGTCTCCCGATCGTCCGCACCTACGTGTAGAGCCTGGCCTGGCCGGGTCGGTATCGGGCCGGGTGGGAGAGCCGGCGCTGGCAGCGGACTGAGCTCGGCGCGCGCGGGCCGCGGCTGCTCCGGACTCTGGCCAAGACAGCAACTCAGTAACCGAACAAAAGGAGAAGGGACCTGACAGCCAAGCCACACCTCTCAACCCCACCCCCCCGCCCCGTTAAGCTCCGCCTCCTAGGGAGACGCCCACCCGCTGGTGCCAGGTCATTGGCTGTGTCTTCTGACTGTCTCGTCGGGGGTGGAGCCTCGCTGCCAGTCCTCTAACACCGCCACTTCTGTTTATGAGCTTGCCATTGGCCCCAGGGACTGCCAGTCGATGCTAGGGGATGGACTCTAACTTGAGGTCCCATGCATTCTTCATCTATTGGCAGATAGAAAGTTACTACCTCTTGATTGGACGAGGGACTGTCAGTAAGACTAAGGAAAGAACCAATGGAAGGGATGGGGTGTGTCTTGCCCCACCCTGGCTCTGAGCAGGTAGGGCTTATTGCTCTCCCCCATCTCCTCTACCTGTCCAACAGGTGAGTCAGGGGGCGCCGTGGGAAAGGGCTGACGCCTTCACTGGCCAGCCAACTCAGCGTCAGGCGTGAAGCTTTGGGCTTATTCATCTGTGTCCCAAAGTAGTAATAGCATATTTGTAAAGCATTTCATAAGCTTTGTGCAGGGTTGGTGTGTGTGTGCGTGTGCGTGCGTGTGTGTGTGTGTGTGTGTGTGTGTGTGTGTGTGTGTGTGTGTGTGTGTGTCCTGAGGCTTGAACTAAAGGCCTGGGCACTGTCCCTGAGCTTTTTTACTCAAAGCTATTGCTCTACCACTTGAACTACAGCTCCACTTCTGGTTGGTTTTGTTTTGTGTGTGGTTTTGTTCGTAGTTTGTTGGAGATAAGGGTCTCAAGGACTTTGCTGCCCTGGCTGGCTTCAAACCGTGGTCTTCAGATGTCAGCCCTTTGAGTAGCTAGGATTACAGGCATGAGCCACCGGAGCCCAGCAAAAAAAAAAAAAAAAAAAAAGAATAAGCTATTTTTTTCCTTTTATTTTTTTCCATGAAAAGTTAAGCTTTTTGAAAGTACCTGAATAGCTATGGAATGTTAGAATTGAAATCAACAGCATGGGTTTAAGTTCACAGTTCTGAAAAGCTTTAGGAGGAAAATTTTAGCTTCATTTGAAAGATTAAAAACACTGAGGTTCAAAGAGGTCACAAAGCTAGAAACTGGCACACTCCAAGTTCAAAGACCTTTATTCTAAATTTTGAGTCCCAACAAATCCTATGTTCCTCCAGGGAGAATTTGAACATCAAATGTCAAAGCAAGCTGGCTGCTTGGTGGCTCGTGCCTGTATGGCTAGCTACTCAACAGGCTGAGATCTGAGGGTCACTGTTCAAAGCCAGGCCAGGCAGGAACCCCTGTGAGACTCTTATTTCCAATTACTACAAAAAGCCAGAAGTGGAGGTGTGACTTAAGTGGTAGAGTGCTAGTCTTGAGCTGAAAATTCAACTGAAAGCTAGAGGCCTTGAATTCAAGCCCCAATACTAGTGCACACACAAATGCACTCCCCCTACACACACACACACACACACACACACACACACACACACACACACACACACACACACACACATGTCAAAGCAGTGACAAAGTATAAAAGTTAAACAACAATCCAGGGAGAGACAGGAGGACAGTGGTTTGGTCCAAGGATTAATGTTGGTGTAAAGAAGCTTTGGTGGGTTTGAGGGGGAAAAAATCAGTCAGCAGATCTCCAGGAAACGGAACACTAGCACACCAGAAATGGGACAGTAAGCTCCTCCCTGGAGAAAGAGCCTGGGTTAGATATCAGAAAGCTCCCAGGAGGCAGCTCAGAAGACCTTCTGTAGTTGATCAAATGAGTGATGCTGGAGCTACACAGTATACCAAGGATATAGACATTCACTTATTCAGCACAGGACAAGTATTGAGCACTAACTGTATGCTAGGCTCAGATTTAGGCCTGGTGACATTAGAACTAAAAACAATCCAGCCTTCAGGGAAAGCTTACAGAGGGATGAGTATAAACAGCCAGAGGAGGGGGGGGGATATTGGGGGAGGAGAGTGGTTGTTTAGAAAAAGATACCCTCCCCAAAAGAGACTTTTTTCTTTGTCAGTCCTAAGTCTTGAACTCAGGGTCTGTCCCTGAGTTCTTTTACCCAAGGCTAGCACTCTACCACTTTGAGCCACAACGCCACTTCCAGTTTTCTGGTGGCTAATTGGAGATAAGAGTCTCAAGGACTTTCCTATCCGAGCCGGCTTTGAACCATGATCCTCAGATCTCAGCCTCTTGAGTAGCTAGGATTACAGGCATGAGCCACCAGTACCTGGCTTGATTTTTTTTTTCTAGTGCTAGTACTGGGGCTTGAACTCAGGGCCTGGGCACTAACCCTTAGCCTTTTTTTCACTCAAGGCTGTGATTCTACCACTTAAGCCACAGCTCCATTTCCAGCTATTTGGTAGTTAATTGGAGATGAGTCTCATGGACTTTCCTTCTCAAGGATGGTTTCGAATGAACATGTCCAGCTGTCTAGATCCCTTTTTTAAATTGCCTTTTTATGAATGTCTATACCTGGAAGAACTTCCAGTTAGTGTCTGTTGATCTGTCACTGTTGTAATGCCATAGAAAAGCCTCTGAGTGATTAAAAGTACCAAGGGGCCATCTCTTAAAACCCCATGAGAGAACAAAACAAAACAAAATCATGAGGCTGATAAGAAGTGTGTGTGTGTGTGTGTGTGTGTGTGTGTGTGTGTGTATTGTCTATAGTTCCAATCTTAGCCTGTCTTTGATGAAGAGGACCCCCAGCTTCACCCAGCTGTGTTATGTTCATTTAAAGAACAGAAACAGGATATCCGGGCACCCATGGCTCACCCCTGTAATCCTAGCTACTCAGAAGACTGAGATCTGAGGATCTCAGTTCAAAGCCAGCCCGGGCAGGAAAGTCTGTGAGACTCTTATCTCCAATAAATTACTAGAAAGCCGGAAGTGGTGCTGTGGCTCAAGTGATAGAGCACTCACCTTGATATTAAGAGCGCAGAGACAGTACCCAAGCCCAGAATTCAAGCCCCACAGCCAACTCCCTGCCTGCCCCCCCCCTTGCAAAAAAAAAAAAAAAAGAAAGGACAGAAACAGAGCACCAGAGGCCTTGAGGAGGATAAGAGGAAGAGGTGGCCTGGCTGTTTTAGACATTGTCTTATGCATGCACATCTTCTCTCTGCAAAGGGCCTCTCCTGCCAAGAGCCCCTTCTTGGATTCCTCATGGGCACTTACTTCTCTCCTTGGGGTGGGCTGGGATGGGCTACAGTCTAGACTCTGAGTGAACCATATAGGAGTTTTTGGTCATCCAGAGACTTAGCTTCCACTGAGGTGCAGACAAGAGGCAGAAATGAGGTTTACATGAGGGAATATGAATTGAAGCTAGACATCAGAAGGAACTGACCACAAGGGCCTTTGCTATAGTGGAGGCTGGAGATTATCCCTTTTTTGGAGATTTGTTAAACAGAGAAATCCTTGCCTTTAAAGGCTTGGAGCAAGAGATTGGGTTAGATGGCCCCATGGCCTTTGCCTTCAAGTTCAAGGGAGATGAGGGAAACTGGTCACAGCACCTCCTCCCCCTGAGTGGCTGATTATAACACGCGCTACCATGCTGGGCTAGAAAGGCTGTTTTCAGGTTCCTTTCTGTACCCTCAGATCCGATGACTCTTGGATGCCTGGCTGGTACACAGTAGGGTTTAGGAAACAAAAAAAAAAAATCCCTCAATCTAGGGGGAGTGGCAGCTCTACTGCTGTTACTGTCTCCATCAGATCCTAGTTTGTGAGCTTAGCTTTGGGGCTAGTTTGCTGTGATGTTAAGACAAGCAGGGTGCATTCTAGTGCAGTGATACCCCACTCCCTTTCTTTTCTTTCTTTATTTTATTTTATTTGTGCCAGTCCTGAAGCTTGAACTCAGGGTCTAGGCGCTGTCCCTGAGCTTTTGTGCTCAAAGCCAGCATTCTACCACTAGCGGCACAGCTCCATTTTTGTTTGTTTGTTTGTTTTTTGTCAGTTGTGGGGCTTGAACTCTGGGCCTGGGCGCTGTCCCTCAGCTCTTCAGCTCAAGGCTAGCGCTCTACCACTTGAGCCACAGCACCACTTCCAGCTCCATTTTTTGTTTTTGTTTTTGTAGTTTATTGGAGATAGTGGTTCCACAGACTTTCCTGCCCGGGCTGGCTTTGAACCACAATCCTCAGATCTCAACATCCTGGGTAGCAAGAACTACAGGTGTGAGCCACCAACGCCTGGCTCCCTTCCTATCTCTATAGGTCTCTGCAGTCAGCCAGATCCTCCCTGCCTGTTTGCTGAAGTCAGGAGAAAAAAAGCCAAGCCAGGCTGGGGTTGGAAAGTTATGAGTCTAGGTAGAGGTAGGGTGGAAAGGAGGGAAGTGTGTGGGAAGGGGAGGAGGAGGAACTTGGCAAAAGCAGCCCAGCCTGGGATGATGAGCTCTTCCGGCCCGCCTGAACTGTGGGCCGGTCATTTCCCTACATGGAGGGTGGTAAACAGGTGGGTAGGGCAGAGGTCAGGTAAGGAGAAAGATACCCATGTAAGCAAAGGGAAGTGGCCCTGGCATTCTGGCCTATGGGATGATAACTACATTCAGGATGTTGATATCTCCCTGGCCCCACTCAGAAGACCTTCTGGATGGGACAGCTTGGAAACAAAGCAAGTTCAGCCATTATTACTTTCTCTACCTGGGAACATGGACAAGGGTACAATCCTAGAAAGCTCTTTTGAGGGCTGGGGATGTAGCTTAGTGGTAGAGTGCTTGCCTAGCATACATGAAGCCCTGGGGTTGATTCCTCAGCATCACATAAACAGAACAAATCTGGAAGTGGGCACTGTGGCTCAAGTGGTAGAGTGCTAGCCTTGAGCAAAAGAAGCTCAGGGACAGTGCCCAGGCCCTATGTTCAAACACCAGGACTGGCAAAAAAATAAAATAAAATAAAAGACAGTTTTTCCTCACATCCCCATTTCTGACCCTCTTGGGATTGTGACCCTATAGGGCCAAGGGGAGCAGCCTATACCAAATTTTTATTGTCCACTGACCCTATGTCCTGAAGACGTGACAAAGGAACAAGGGAAGGAGCGACATTGTCTGAAAAGAAATGTCCTCTTTACCTGATGTATGTAACTGTAACCCCTCTGTACATCACCTTTACAATAACAATAATGAAAAGAAACAAAAAGAAGCGATAGCAGTTATGGCGAGCAGCGGGGTGGGGGTCAGGGTTGGGGGGTGTGAACACAACCTGGAAAGAGGCACACTGGTTCATCTACATGCATGTGCTGGGGGCACTGTGAAGTGTGGGCAGCAGCCAGAAGTGGGGAAGGGCCTCAGGCCAGGGCCAGGGGACAATTCGTTCTCTTAGGAGGCTGCCATGTTCTCTTGGCCTTTTGGGTCATTGTAGGGCAAGCAGGAGACAGGTCATCTTGTCTGACAGTTTGGAAGTCAGATAGATCTATAGCATGTATGTCTCCAGGGGTCCTCTGTCCCTGCCACTGGGACTTGGACTTGGCTCAGAATGACCCCTTCAGAGCTGGAGAAGCGGATACCTGCTCCAGGAGCTTCAGGAAGCCCTGGGACAGGCTGCTGGAGGGAGCCCCACATTGTACCACGCGGAGCTGGAAATCGCCTGGAGAGAGGAGGGAGAAGGTGGAGGCCCCCTCTGGCCTTTTCTTTTTCTTTCTTTCTTTTTTTTAATCCAAAGGAGGAGTCTTGAGGTCAGAGGCTGCCTGCAGCCCATCTGTGGGTGTGGGCCGGGCCAGGGAGGGCTCTTCATTACAGAGGTGATTTCAGTACAGACACCTCTCCACCTCCACCACCAGGCGCGTGGGTGGACGGAATGTCAAAAGGAAAACAGGGAGACAAGAGAACAGAGATAGGACCGGCCAGAAATAGTACAGACCCAGGAGGAGATGCCAGTGTTGGGGGAGGGAGAGCCAGAAGGGGTCAGAGAATAGGGGGAGGCTGTGCCCCTTTACCTCCCCCTCCCCCAAGGCCCCCCACCTTCCCAACTGCAATCTTAAGACTTCAGGAACTCAACCAGATGAGCTCCTGGCATCAGTGTGCTGAGCTGGGTCTCACCAACTCCGCCAGCACCCCCACCCCACCCCACTTTCTTAGTAACGATGGAGGGACCAGTGAGACCCCCACTTCCTGAGTCACTCCACCCACACACAGGTTGACCGCATAGTTGGAGCCCCAACGGTCCAGCCAGCCTGCCTGGCCCTCCCTCCAAAAGCCCAAGAAATACTTGTCCTACAAAGAGGTTCTTGTGGCTCATGCCTGTGATCCTAGCTACCCAGGAGGCTGAGATCTGAGGAGCTCAGTTTAAAGTCAGACCAGGCAGGAAAGAATTTGAGATTCTTAGCTTTAATTTAAACTAGCAGAAAATCAAAAGTGGCGCTGTGGCTCAATGTGGTAGAGTGCTAGCCTTGAGTAAAAGAGCTCAGGACAGCACCCAGGCCCAGAGTTCAAACCCCATGACCACCACCAATAACAACAAAAAAGAGGTTCTTCCCATACCTCGGAGGGATTGTATGTGATCTAACACATGAGCAGAAGCCATGCTTTCTCTCCCTCCTATGGAGAATTCTTGGGGAAAAGGAAGAACCAGGCACTGCTGGCTCACTCCTGTAATCCTAGCTACTTAGGGGGCTGAGATCTGAGGATCGTGGTTCAAACCCAGCCTGGAGAGGAAAGTCCGTGAGATTCGAATTAGCCACCAGAAAACTGGAAGTGGTGCTGTGGCTCAAAATGATAGTGTATTAGCCTTGAGTGAAAAAGCTCAGGGACAGCGCCCAAGCCCTGAGTTCAAGCCCATGACCAACCAAAAAAAAAAAAAAAAAGGGAGGAAGAGGAAGAAGAATTGCCTCTGTGGATCCCCTTCTGTCTTGCACAGTGGGGAAACTGAGGCTGGAGATGGAACTTCAGGAGACCCTTGGGATTAGAGAGCAGGGTTGGATGGCAATGGATGGCTGTCGGTGGCCCGCCCACTCTCTTCCTCTGTGATCTAAACCAGTCATTTAGTGCAAGAGCCTTCCTTGCCCTGCCCTCTCCCCCTCCTGGGTCTCCTTTGACCCTGACTGACTTCATTTACGAGGAACTAGGACAGGGCTTGGAGGCTCTGGCCTGGCCCAGCCTCCCTTTCTCCCGGCCCGCCAACCCTCCCCCCACCGGAATTCAAGAGCTGAGATCCTCGAATATTTCATCAGCACTTCAGCCTCCAGTTGAAGCACAGTGGCCAACTTAGAGCTCATGGATAATTTATGGCCCCAAAGAGAACCTGGAAGGAGTGTGGGGGAGGGGCCGGCCAGACTGTTGATAAGAGCGTTGGAGGGGAGCCATCTGGACCCCAGTTGTGTGTGCGGGAGGGGGTGGCAGGAGTTCCAACACCAGGGATGTTTCTTTTTCTTTTCCTTTTTGAGGATATCAGTATAGTAAAAAGTATTTTTAAAAAATCAAGCAAAACAGGATCCCGGAAATAACTGTGCTAAAGGTTAAAGTCCTAGGACAAGAATTTTTCTGACTGAGCCCTATGCCTGTTTCTATGACTGAGTTATGTAGCCCCATTCGGAGATAACAAACAAAAAATGTAATGAGAGGTATCTGTTTATGGCAGGGAGGCCCTCAAACGACTCCACCTGTATCTGCCAGGGCCAGAGAGAAAGGCCAGACTTTCCAATTTACATGGGTTGAGTCCCCACACCTTCCCGGCCTCCTCCTCCAGGAAGGCCACAGGGATTTTAGGCAAGAGAAAAGAAGATATTAAGCTTGGCACCCTCTTACTTCACTCCAAGAACATAATACCATCACAGATGACAGAAAAAGTAACCCACAATGAAAAATATCAGATTATTTTGGCCTTTTCTTTGCTTGTGACCTATCTTAGCGAGTTCTTCTGAAGAGTCAAAAGATGAAGTATAAACTGGACATGGTGGCACATGTCTATAATCCTAGCTACTCAGGAGGCTGAGATCTGAGGACCACGGTTCAAAGCCAGCCCAGCCAGGAAAGTCTGTGAGATTCTTATCTTCAATAAACCACCAGATAACCGGAAGTGGTGCTGTGGCTCAAGTGGTAGAGCACTTGTCTTGAGCTGAAGAGCTAAGGGACAGCGCCCAGGCCCAGAGTTCAACCCGCACGGCCGACAGACAAAAAAAAAGAAAGAAAAAAGCCAACCAAGGCAGAAAGGTCCATGAGACTGTTATCTCCAATTAACTAGCAAGAAGCCTTGAAGTGGAGCTGTGGCTCAAGTGGCAGAGCACCAACCGTAAGTGAAGAAGCTAAGGGACAGCACTCAATCCTTGAATTCAAGCCCTAGTAACAATATGTGCGCACGCACACACACACACACACACACACACACACACACACACACACACACACAAAGTATGTACAGATGGGGGAAGGGTAAACAAGCACATCCTTCTCCTTACCTCAGTTTCTCTACCTGAGTCATAGGCAAGAGGGGTGCTCCCATCCCAAGGGCTGTTTAGGGGGGACAGAAGAGATGCTATCCAGGTACCCCGGCGCCAGCTGAGGCCCAGGCAGGTGGTGATTATGGGATGATGTGTCCACAGGTCAAGCCTAGGGTTCAGACTTGGGCTGGTTCCAGTGGTCCACCCTGGCCCCCAGCACACTCCCCTCTAACTAATCCCAGTCACCTTGGAATTAAATCAGCCTAACTCAGAATGAACCCCAGCCCTCAGAGGCCAAACTCAGACTCTTGGGGCCTCAGTTTCCCCAGACATGAACTTTGGGCCATCTTCAGGGCTGACGTTAGAGGTTGCCACAGAAGGCCCTGGGGAAGGCCTCGAGGTGGGAAAACTGGAGGCTTGGGCCCTGTGACTGTCAGGATTGTCCTCAGTCACAACCTTCTGACATGGGGAAGGGGGCCTCTGATTGTTCCCAGGGAAAATTCTGTTCTTCCAGACAGGAAGCATGAGGGTAAGACTACAAGAATTATTTTCAAAGCTGAGGTCATTTCTCCCACTAGACTTCACTGATAGTGTTGGGATCCAGGAGGACCTGTTTCCAAACCCTGACCTTCACACCCAGGAAGTTGAGATCCTAAATGACCTCCCAGCCCCCCCCCTAACATTTTAGGCTCAAGTCCCATATTGCTGTCAACAGGTAAACAAAGTAACTCCTTCTTCCTTCCTTCCTTCTTTCCTTACTTCCTTCCCCTTTCTCTTTCTCTCTTCCTTCCTTCCTCCCTCCCTTCCTTCCTTTCTTTCTTTCTTTCCATTTTCTTCCATCCTCTCCCCTTCTCTCTTTTTTCTTTTTTCTTTTTGTTGGTAGTGGGTCTTGAACTTGGGGCTTGGATACTGTCTCTGAGCTTTTTTCACTCAAGGCTAGTGCTCTACTACTTTGAACCACAGTGCCACTTCCAGTTTTCTAGTGGTGAACTGGAGATAAGTGTCTCACAAACTTTCCTGCCTGGGCTGGCTTTGAACCTGGGCTGGCTTTGAACCACAATCCTCATATCTCAGCCTCCAGAGTAGCAAAGATTACATTGAGCCACTGGTGTCCAGCCCCGCTTCTCTCATTTTTTTTTTTTTTTGGGTCCAGTCATGGGGCCTGAACTCTGGGCCTGGGCGCTGTCCCTCAGCTCTTAAGCTCAAGGCTAGCGCTTTACCACTTGAGCCACAGCGCCACTTCCGGCTTTTTTCTTTTTGCTTATGTGGTGCTGAGGAATCGAACTCAGGGCCTCAGGCATGCAAGGCAAGTGCTCTACCACTGAGCCACCTTCCCAGCCTCTACTTCTCTCATTTTTTAAAGTCCCTGTCAGCTATACACAGTTGGTGGCTTTATCCTCACACTCTACAGCCTTTACCTCTCTCTCTCTCTTCCCCTGGCCCAGCTGACAGCCTAAAGGGACAACACCAGCCACCAGCGACCCAGAACATTCTCTCTCTTCTCTGAGCAGCACTGATTTAGGGAGAAGAGGTCCAGACCCAGGTCAATCACTAACCACCTCAAGGAAGCTTAAACAAGCTGTTTATTAATCTCCAATTTAGATCTGTATACACACACACACACACACACACACACACCTGGAATTGGGAAGAAATGATGTCCTTGGTTCAAGACAGTTTTGAGGATTGTAAGCAATTTTTTTTTTGTCATGGGACTTGAACCCTGGGCTTGGGCGCTGTCCCTGCATTCTTCAGTTCAAGGCAAGCGCTCTACCGCTTGAGCCACAGTACCACTTCTGGTTTCTAGTGGTTTATTGGAGATAAGAGTCTCATGGACTTTCCTGCCTGAGCTGGCTTTGAGCTGAGATCCTCAGATCTCAGCCTCCTGAGTAGCTAGGATTACAAGGGTGAGCCACTGACGCCCGGCTGTAAACAATTTTTTTCAGGGGCCTGGCACATAGTAGCTACCTAGTACACTGTAACAGCTTTGCTTTCCTTAGGATGGAGTTTTTCTGTGTCAGTGCTACCTCAGTGCCTACGTCTCCAACTTTGGTCCTAGGGTGTGAGGTGGGTATCTCACCACCCTTTTGCCTTCTACAGTACTCATCATACTATGAATTCTTGATCTGGGGAGGTTTTGGGAGAGGGGGTATTGGGGGATAGGGTAAAGAGGTGGTAGAGGGAAGGGCAGGTGTTTGGGTGGGGTTGGAAGAATGGGCTGCAGGGCCCACGCGGAGACTGGCGGGGACTCTGTCTCACCGGTTTGGGGAGCTGGCTGGCTGGGCAATGGGGAGAGGCTGACATGGGGGATAGATGGGAGGGGCCAGTGGCTCCCTGGGAAAAGAGAGCTGAGTAATATACATGGATGGCGGACTAAAGGCCTGGATGGGGTACCTAGGAAGGGGCCAGCCTTCTGCTCCCAGGAGACACCCATAACACACACACACACACACACACACACACACACACACTCTTTCAGATGCACACTTAGACATGCATATCAACACACTGTAACCCCTCAGGGCTCTGGAACCTTCTCACTTTACTCTTAATTCCCAGCTCATATATCCAACGTAAGTATCAATTTATATAACATCTTTTGTCCACTGCCTGTCTTTCCATTAGAACATAAGCTCTTGAAGGACAGGGGGCTAGCTTGCTTTGTTCATGACTGTATGTCTAAGCTGGGCATGGTGGCTGGCTCCTACAATTACAGCTGCTCAGGAGGTAGAGATCAGGAAGATCAGAATTCAAGGCCAGCCCAAGGGAAAAAATTAGTAAGACCCCATCTCAATCAATAAGCCAGGTATAGTGGACCATTATGGGGAGCCATAAGCAGAAGGATCCTGCTCCAAGGCCAAATCCTTGGGCAATGCCCGGCACTGTTGGCTCACGCCTATAATCCTAGCTACTCAGGAGACTGAGATCTGAGGATTCAGGTTTGAAGCCAGGGCAGAAAAGTATATGAGATTCTTATCTTCAATTAAGTACCAAGTAAGCCAGAAGTGGAGCTGTGGTTCATGGGGTAAGGTGCTAGTCCACAAGCAAAAAACTCAGGGACAGCACCCAGGCTCTGAGTTCAAGCCCTAGGACTGGCATAAACAAACAAAAATCAACAACAAAATCCATGCTCATGTTCAAAGACCACTGGATCACAAGCTCAGTCACCCTCCAGGCTCCACAGACATCCTCAGGCCTGTGTGTGCAGGCACACATTCATGCCAGACCAGCACATCCAGACCCACTCCAGCCCGCAGACCTTTGTGCTCTGGCCTACAGGCACTTCTAGACCCACACCCAGCTGTGCAGATTCCAAAGCCCATGGCTCACAGCAGCGTACGTCTGCAAAGACAAGCTCAAGCACATCTCTATCCCTGTTCCAGCCCTGGAGGGCAACCCCTCCCAGAAGCAGGGGCCCCGGCCTGCAAGATGCTGACAACGTGACAGGTAGGATGGGGTGAAGTGGGCAGGGCTCCCCAGTCATCTGGGAGCTGTCTATCACGGAGACCCACCTACACTAGGAAGGAGGGAAGAGGAGAGGGAAGAAGGCTGTCACCAAGCCCCTAGCCTGGATCCAGCCCTCATCAGACACTCTTGCCTCTCTGCCTTCATCTAAGGCCTAGGGGAAGGGCTGAGGCTGGTAGTCCTCCAGAATTGAAGTGGGTGGGGCCTAAGCCAGGTCATCTGGCACATGGGAGGGGGGCAGGGAGGAGTGGGCAGAGGTGTGGCAGTGAGAAAGTCTCCCAGTGCCTACTCCACCCTCCAGTAGGAAGCTGCCTCTGCCACCCTGCTCCCTGGGAGTCCAACAAGATGCAGAACAGGACAGTCACCTGTTCTTGGCCTGAGTTCCTCCTGGGAGGTCCTCTTTACCTCACCTCCCTGTTGTAGAATGGCCGTGGAGGTGGGGCACAGGGCTGGGTGGAAGCTATTAGGGCACTGTCCTTACCTCCACATTTCCGGACTCCTGTTTCCTGGAGCTGATGAAAGATGATGGGGTCAGGGGGGTTCTGGTTGTGGAATTCTCCCCTTCCTCCACCACTAAGAAGTCCCAAGTCATCAAACCATATCCCTAAACTCTCCTCTCCTAAGCTCATATGCACTCTGGAATGGGAAATGGGCAGAGGCCAGAGCAGGGCATGCTAGCTCTAACTCTAGGGAAATGCCAGGGAAGTAAAAAGCACAGGCACCAAGGGGAATGAGGAAATTAGGAAAACACAGGCCATCCCCTCATAGAAATCTAAACCCATCTTCCCACAGCTCCAGGAAACTGTTCTCGCACCCCCTGGTGGCAGATCTGAAGACACACAACACACACACACACACACACACACACACACACACACACGCGCGCGCGCACACACACACGCGCGCGCACACACACACACACACACACACACACACACACACACACACACACACACACACACACACACACACACACACACACACACACACACACACCAATTATATGGGAATGGGGTACAGATTATGAGAAATGGGAGGAAAGGACCAGCATCCTCACAGGGCAGCTCCAGGAAGACTGGACCCCAAGTGTGGAGTCATCCAACAATAAACTTTTATTGAGCACCTACTCTGGCATTTATTGAGTGCCAAAACTCCATATCCATGGTCTTTTTGACCCCACACTGTCCTCGGCAATTCAGGCTGAGACTTCCAGTCAGCGGTGGGGGTAGCAGCAGGGAAGGGAGACCACCACTGCTCCCTTGCCTGCCTGGAGCGCTGTCCCCGTCCTGTGGTCCAGAGATACAGGAGAAGCAAGAAGGAGTCTGGGGAACAGCCCTCACCAGGCGGGGCATTATGGGAGCCTGGCCAGCTGTGTCCACTTTTAAATTTTTAATAAATAGGTCTTGCTGCTGCCCAGGCATCCGGAGCTCTTAAGGGAAGCGGGGATGGAGAAACACCATTCTCATGCCAGTTCCGGCTCTGGTTCTAAAAAGGAAAGGCGAAAATATTGGGTTAGCCCCAACCACCCCAGTAGCTGTCCAGGTGTGTCCTGGCAAAAGCAGAGTAGGCAGGCTTAAAAATCCCCAGGAACAGGTCTCAGCTGGTCCCAGTCTCGAGGCTGGAAGCCTAGAGAAAGGGTCCCAGCTACTCCCCCCTCAACTCCAATGGCTCCATAGCCCAAGGAATGGATTCTTTTTTTTTTTTTTTTTTTGCCGGTCATGGGGCCTTAACTCTGGGTCTGGGCGCTGTCCCTCAGCTCTTCAGCTCAAGGCTAGTGCTCTACCACTGAGCCACAGCGCCACTTCCGGCTTTTTCTGTTTATGTGGTGCTGAGGAATCGAACCCAGGGCCTCATGCTTGCAAGGCATGCACTCTACCGCTGAGCTACCTTCCCAGCCCCAAGGAATGGATTCTTGTCCCCACCATCTCCACTGGACCCATCACTGACCAGCCTCTGCCTCGTCACCCTTGGCATCTGGCTCCTGCCACCAGTCGGCGTACAGGCCTTCCTCGTAGTCTCCCTCCCCCTCAAACTCAGCATCAGATGGGGGCTCCTCGGGCTTCACAGCTAGATCTGTCTCCTCCAGTTCCATCTAGAGCAGCCCAGAATTAGGAGACGAAGACAAGTCACTGCAGGATCAAAGCTGGATGGGCTTCTTTCCTGGCCATGATCCCATCTTTCACCTCCCAAAGCCCACCTCCTCCCCCTTCCTCCCCCACCTCGCCCCACCATCAAGGTCCAACTTGGAGACAATGGCAGGGTTGGTACTGCAGTGTTTCGCTCCCAGACTTCCTTCCCTGAGGTGACATGTGGAGCTCCACCATCAGAGGCTGAGTGACAATGTCAGCAGCTCCACCTTGGATCACCACCCCAGCATGAATACTGCCAGTCTTGCACACTTTCTGCTGCTGGTTTTTCTTCCAGCCACACCTTCGTTCCCCAGACCCTAGATTGCCTTGTTAATCCCTCCAAAGCCAGGCATCAGCTCCAGGCTGAGGCCTCTGCTGATGACCCAGGCTGGGCAAGGAATCATTGTCTGCTGTAGATGTTGACTTCTCCACAGTTCAGGTTGTCCTCATGAAAACACTGGGGGAAAGGGACTGTCTTTCTTTCATCACTTTACTCCAATCCCAAGCCTGGTGTTGGGTAACAAGTGACAGTCACCAAAGCAGTTAGCATTCCCTGAACACCTATTAGGTGCTGGCTCAATACCAAATGTTTTTATTTACATAGTTGATCTCATTCAATTCTCCCCACATAAATTGTGCAGGGCGTTGTCCCAAGTTGATGGATGGAGAAAGAGAAGAGCAAGAAAGTTACTTAAAGCTGGGCAACAGTGGCTCACGCCTGTGATCTTAGCTCCTCAGGAGGCTGAAATTTGAGGATCACAATTAGAAGCCAGCTTGGGCAGGAAAGTCCCTGAGACTCTTAAGCCAGAAATGGAGCTATGGCTGCAGTGGTAGAGTACCAGCCTTGAGCAAAAAGGCTAAGGAAAAGGCCCTGAGTTCAAGCTCCAGTACTGGCACACACAAAAGAAGTTACTTAAGACTTGCTTGGAGGCTACCCAACCAGTAGGTGGTGGAGCCAGGTGTGACCAGAATCTAAGCCAGTTGCTGACAATGCAGACTATGACCCACGTTCATGGAATGGGAGTGCAGGTGCATGTACCACGCCAGGTAGGGAGGGGAAAACAAATGTTGAACTGTAACACCTCAGAGAGATTCAGGCTGTGAAAGTCATTCGGAACCAACATAATCCACTGTGGTCCTTCTTTCCTGGCATCCTGCACTCATTCTTTCATCATTCTTTCACTGGCTTACTCATACTTTCTGAGTACTGGTGCTGTGCCAGGTGCTGTGGCAGAGGTGGGAATAATCTAATCCCTCCATCTTGTGCTCCATCTTGGAGCACAATCTTCCATGTTGGAGAAGAGGAAAGGCCAACACAAGGTGGGCCAAGGTTGCAATAACTCCAGGTCCCAGGCCAAATGGCTGGGCGGGCAGGGAGGCACAGAGTTGACACTCCAAGCCTAGAGGAGAACCAAGGCAAGAAGCAAGAGCTCCCTGGAAATGGCAGCATCTGAGCTGAGTTCAGGAGAAGTGGGCCGGGGGCACACAGAGAAGGGGCTGTGGAAACGCTGAAGGACACACAACTTTCTCCTGCTTCACAACAGCTGGACCCAACTGTTCCATACAGCAGTCCCAAGAGAAAGCTCAAGGTGTCCCGCGCAGCCCCACCTAGAGCAAAAGGGGCTACTCGCCTCGTCATCTGACTGCAGATACATGTGTGTGAACTCGAGCAGCTCCCGAAGCTCAGTGGTCTGGTTGTGGTAGAGCCTGGCCTCCTGGAAGGAGAGAGGGATGGGGTGAGCAGCATTCTGCTGCTAGATTGGTGGGGGAGTGGGGAGGAGGAAGGTTCTAGAATCCCAATGCACTCGCCCTTTCCAGCCCACAATCAGCTCACATGCTGATCTAAGCCCATGTACTTGAGTCTCTGCTTAAGGAGTCTGCAGACTCAAAGGAGAGAATCTCATCCCACTGGCAACTGGCCCACTACCAGGCAGGCAGAAGTGGCTGCCATATATGTGCTAGCCCTGTCCTGGAGTCCAAGGGTTTGCTCAGATGGTTCACTAGTGGGTGAAAAGCAGAGCAAAGAGCATCAGGAAAGGTGATGAAAAGAGGAAGGCAGCAGGCAGGTGCGGACACTTCCACCCTTCACATTCTGACGCTATGCAGCTGCGTTTATGTCACTAAAATTTCTCTGAAGGGTAGGAGTAGAACCCTGGCATGGTTATTCTTCATATGTTCATAGAATTCGAAAAACTATTAAGTGTTTATGATATTGCTTTGATTTTTACAAATACAAGTCTAGGATGCTTATGAAGTTTTTGCTTCTTGCAGCCCCAACCCTGTGGGAATCTCATATCCATCTCCAAATATTTCTCTAACAGTCGTTTGAAATGTCAGAGCTCAAGCTCCCAATATACAGTTTTTGAGGATTTCTACATGAATGTCTTAGTGATAACCTTTATAATGTAAAGCTAGGCAACATATTGGCTTCAACTCTTATCTGGCACACGATTTTAATTAATGTTTTTCTATCTTATCATCTCCCAGGCTATTAATCCTTTTTCTTCTTCTTTTTTTTTTCCCCTTACCAGTCCTAGGGCTTGAACTCAGGGCCTGGGCTCTGTCCCTGAGTCTCTTTGTGCTCTAGGCTAGCACTCTACCACTTGAGCCACAGTGCTACTTCTGGCTTTTGCTGTTTATGTGGAATCAAACCCAGGGCTTCATGCATGCTAGGCAAGCACTTTACCAGTAAGCTACATTTCCAGCGCCAGGCTATAAATCTTAATTTATAGGTTTCCCAGTTCCACATGTACCTAATTGGTCATAAACATTAATTTTATTGTTAAAATTGTTATTTAGCAATTTTTTTTCTTCTTTGTGACTTTATTCCATTTTCCATCATTTCATATCTGTATGTTTTTGGAAGTTAAAAAAAAAAATCCTCACTGGGCGCCAGTGGCTCATACCTGTAATCCTAGTTACTCAAGAGGCTGACATCGGAGGAACATGCTTTGAAGCCTGCCTGGGCAGGAAAGTCCGTGAGTCTCTTATCTCCAATAAACCACTAGAAAACTGGAAATAGCACTGTGGCTCAAGTGGTAGAGCACTCATCTTGAGCTAAAGATTGCAGGGACAGTGCCCAAGCCCAGAATTCAAGCCCCACAACCAACAACAACAACAAAATCCTGGGCTGGAACTGTCTATGGCTTAGTGGTAGATGTTTGCCTAGCTAGCATGCATGAAGCTTTGGGTTTGATTCCTCAGTACCACATAAACAGAAAAGGCCAGAAGTAGTGCTGTGGCTCAAGTGGTAGAGTGCTAGCCTTGAGCAAAAGAAGCTCAGGGACAATGTGCAAGCCCTGAGTTCAAGTCCCAGGACTGGCAAAAAATTAAAAATAAAAATCCTAAGTTTTAAACTGGATTTTGAGCATTTGAGTAAAAAATCTGAGGACTAATGGGATATATTTTTTTTTAAATGTTCAGAGGATGGCACCCACCTCCCGGGGCTGAAAGTCCTCCTCTTCCAGGCCCCAGCGAGCCCGATGGAAGCGGTAATAAACTAGGTTCTGCTGCATGACGTTGTCCTGGGGGTCAAAGAGCATGTAGCTGGCGGCACTTCGGGCAGCCTGACGCACATCATTCACTGAAGGAGAACAGAGTCAGGAGCAGCCTTGGTGCTAAGCCCATCCCAGGCCCACCTACCTCTCAATTCAGCCCTGTGCTCCTATTCCCCAGTTGCCTCCCACAATGCTCCTCGCTCCACCTAATAATAATTCAAACTACACCTAGAATCCTAGCTACTCAGGAGGCTGAGATCTGAGGGTCTTGGTTTGAAACCAACCCAAGAAGAAAAGCCTGTAAGACTCTTAGCTCCAATTGACTACTAAAAAGCCAAACATGAAGCTGTGGCTCAAGTGGTAAAGTACCAGCCTCAAGTGAAAAAACTAAGGGACAGCAACCCTGACCCCCTAGTCCAAGCCCCAGTAGCATGCATGCGCACACGCATGCGTACACACACACACACACACACACACACACACACACACACACACACACACACACACGCAAACTAGAAGGTACTGGGTGTTTTCATGTACCAGACCCTGGTATGGGTGACTCACTGCCGCCTCATTATCATCTGCAATTTACAGACCAGGGGTTAGATAAATTAACCAGCTTGCACAGCTGAGAATGACAGCACTGGGATGAACAGAGCACTGGGATGTCTGGACCAGGGAAAGGAGAAATCCTCAGCCTCTTTGCCATCATCATCAGGAAGGGTCTCCCAGCCCTGCTGCCCTAGCTCTAGCCTGTTGAAGCTTAGCATCTCCAGTTGTTGACAGCCCAGGTTGTCCATCCCTACCCTGGCCACAAGTCCTGGTGCTGCTTTTTATTAGTCATGAGACTAGTGGCCTCTATGGACCTCAATAAGCCTCAGACTCCTCATCTGAAAAATGGGCCAGTAGCAGCTGCCTAGTGTAGGTGAGAGGATGAAATGAAACAAGGACTTTATAAACTGGCCAGTGCTTAGTTGTTGGCTGCCGAGCCAATCACCAAGAGGTCCTTGAAGCCCAATGGCTCATGCCTGTAATCCTAGCTACTCAGGAGGCTGAGATCTCAGGATCTTGGTTCAAAGCCAGCCCAGATAGGAAAGTCCATGAGACTCCTTCCTATAACTGCCAAAAAGATGGAAGTGGAGCTGTTGTGGTGCAGGTGGTAGAGCACTAGCCTTGAGCAAAAAAAGTTCAGGAGCAGCATCCAAGCCCTTAGTTTAAGCCACAGGACTAGCATACAAGCTAACACAACATACACACACACACACACACACACACACACACACACACAGAGTGGAGGTGTGGCTTAAGAGGTAGAGCCTTGAGTATAAAGGCCAAGCAAGAGTGCCAGACACTAAGTTCAAGCCCTAGGATCAGCCCCCTCCCCCACCAAAAAAGCCTTCTAGTTCTTCTCCAGGCTGCCCCATTCCCTGATCCTCATCCACCTCCAACCAACCCTAGGTTCCTTTCCCAAGTCTGCACTGCCTCTAGCCTTTGTTCTCATCATCCCAGGGTACTCAATCTGAGGGTCAGCTCCTTATGGTTCTAGGAACAACACCCCACTTCCCCATGCTATCCTCTCTTGCATTTCTTCCATCTCTCCCTTGCCCAGCCCAGCCAGGAGGCTCACACTTGTAGTAGGCAAACTGGAGGTAGTGATACATGGTAGCCACAAACTTGTCCACGAAGTACCCGCCCACATTGGGGGTCAAATTGGCCTCACAGTCCACCTTGCACTGCAGGGACTCTGCAAAGAGATCTGGGAGGGGAGACAGCAATGAGGGGCTGGTAGTGTGCAATTCCAGCCCTTCCCCCTAGGGGGCACAGCCTCCCAAGCCCACTCTGCCGGCCAGAAAGTGCCTGGTGTTTCTATCTCAGGAGATAAAAGCATACTACCCCCATCCTAAGCAAGAAGGTATTCTCAGGGAGAGTGGCAGCTGAGGTTTGGGGCAGGACTGGGCCCAGGCAGTGACGCTAAGGATAGCCCATTTCTGTCCTGGTTTGAATGGACCTACAGATTAGGAATCCACTGCTTTCTATGTACAACTGCTGGGTGTCTACTTGGCATCACTGCCTTCCTATTGGAAAGCCCGTGGATCCAACTTCCCCAGGCTCTTTCTGGGATAAGCTACTGTTTTCCAAACCGATGCCCAGCACTTGGGACACACCCCATTAGTTCCCTGTACTGGTCATCTCTGGGCCACCTGGAGGCTGTTCAAATATTTGGAGAGTATGTATGTGTTTGTGTTAAAGCACCTTGGGGAGCTCTGGGACTGAGGAATACCCACAGATGTCTAGC
This sequence comes from Dipodomys merriami, assembly GCF_024711535.1. Lineage (NCBI taxonomy): Eukaryota > Metazoa > Chordata > Mammalia > Rodentia > Heteromyidae > Dipodomys > Dipodomys merriami. The sequence continues at coordinate 26,621,502 of NW_027203270.1, read as the reverse complement.
TGGGAGATACCTGCTATGGCTGGGTAGAAATCTTTGAAGTCCACCTGCTCGTGAGCCCCCTCGCAGCCAGCCAGACACCGGGCAAAGATGGTCAGGTATTCGGCCAGGGCGCGCTCCATGTCCTCGGTGCTGCCGCGGAAATCGCCGCTGTTGTAGAGTTTCACAGCTCGGAGGAACACAGCCTGAGGGAGAGGGGAACATCAGGGGGACCCCCCCAACACCTGCAAGCAGGAAGGGGGTGCCTGGAAGGAGCTTCAGAACCTTCCTCCTCCTCCACCTCCCTACCTCGTAGGGCTGGGCTTCTAGATCGGTGAGGGACTCGTCCGCGATGTCCAGCATCCCCCGGTAGTAGTTGAGATATTTGGCGGTCAGCTCGTGCTTTGGGTTCCTCTGGAGGAAGGTGTAGGCCGCGGCCACCGCCTTCTCCAGCCGGTTAGCCTGAGGGTGGGAGGGTCGTGGGGAGGGGGGGATCGGGTCAGTAGGGCGCACTGATCACACCCTCGGGCGTGGGCGCACTCCCACAGCGCCCCGAAACTCGACGTCGTCCCCCTCCAAGTGGTCCACCCCCACGCCGCCCCGCGCGGGTGGGCGCCCACCTTGAACAAGGCATAGTGCAGGTACTGGTAGGGCAGGCGGCTCTGGAAGTCGCGCAGCAGCTGCCGCGGCGGGTAGGGTACCTGGAAGGCGGGCAGCGCCCGCTTGCAGCGCCGCAGGCAGGCGGCCCGCTCCAGGACGTGGCCGAAGAGCTGCAGCTCGTGCGCCCAGCCGTCGCCCGCGCCCTCGCCACCCTCGGGAAGATGGTGATCGGCGCCGCCCGCGGGGCCCGGCGCGGGCGGGGACGGCAGCGGGGCCGAGGGCGGCCCCGGGCCGCTGCAGTTGGCGTGGCAGAAGGCCTCGCTGTCCCGCAGCAGCCGGTGCAGCCGCAGCGCCGCCTCCAGGTAGCGCGCGCTCTCCCGCCAGTTCTCGCCCTCGTACAGCTCGAGCGCGTGGCCGTAGGCCGCGGCCAGGGGCATCAGGTCCTCGGGCGGGAAGCCCCGGAAACTGTACTTCTCGTACTGCGCCCCGGCGCTGCCTAGCAGAAGCCACAGCAGCCCCCACGCCGCCCGAGCCATGCCCGCCGGCGCCCCGAGGTGCCCGGAGCCGCCGCCGCCCCCCCGGGCCCCGGCTCCGCCCCGCCTCGCCGCCCCGCGGGAGGAAGGAGGGACGCGCCGGGGGGGACCCCGCCGCGCGGTCTGCTGGGTCTTAGCGCCCGACGACGGGCGGAGAAAGGGGGGGGGGGTGCTCAGGCGCGTCCCCAAGCCCCGTCTGTTTTCAGATCCTTTAACCATCTCAGGTCTGCCACGCCGACCGGACCTCCGGCCCCTCCGGCTGGGCTGCAGTACGCTTCGAAGGCCCGGTTCACAGACAGGGCTCGCCCCGTCCCGCCCGCCTCACTCAGGCCCCGGATGAAGTTTGGGACACCGGGTCTTCCCTCCCCGCGTCCCTGCTGCCCCCTCCAGGCCTTGCCCCTGAGTGGGGAGATCCGGGCCTGCCCACCCTCCAAAGAAAGTCACCATCGCCTCCAGCCCCAAATCACAAAGTTCTCTTTAGAGTCTAGCTTTTGTCTTTACGCGTGTGTACGTGTGTGTGTGTGTGTGTGTGTGTGTGTGTGTGTGTGCCGGTACTGGGGCTTGAGCTCAGGGCCTTCTACGTTCCCCCCCCCCTCCCCACACACTGACCTCAAGGCTGGCGCTCCACCACTTGAGCCACGCTTCCACTTCCACGTCCCTAGAGAGGGCTCTCCTTGGAGGATGGGGAGGGTGGGTTGTACACTGAGACACCCCCTCAGCGTCCCGACCTCAACACCGGCTTGGAGAGGCCTAGATTTGGGGGAGGGAGGGGGTAACTAGGAAAAGAAACACAGGATGTCTACATCTGGCTTTAGGACCCAGGGCTGCAGGGGCGGGGGGGGGGGGGGTAAATGGAAGACACAGGACTTTTTCTTTCTTTTTCTTTTTTCTTTTCAGGATCCCATCAGACTTCTCATCTTTCCTGAACCCCCTTCCCACCAGGCCCCAGCACTGGGCTGAGGGTGGAGATGGAGGGAGGGGGATCTGCAGATTCTTGTGGCACATTCCTGGGGCTCTAAACTCCCAGCCTTCGGGCCTTCTCCGGTTCCATCACCACCCGGCCTGGCCCCTGCCGGCCAGCTCAGTCTCCCCAGCCCCCATTCCACGTAGACCAGCCAGGAGGGGGGGGGGCAAGGAAGGAGGACAGGAAGAGGGGGAGCCAACCCTCAGAGGGGAGGGGAAGGGAGGGGGGAAGGAGGTTGACGGCTGGCTGCGGATCCCCCCGGGTTGTCCTCACTGCCAGCGTCCTCGCTCCAGGCACCATGTCCCCGGTGGGCTCCCACAGCCACACCCTGCGCCGGCTTCCTCTACCACAGTTGCTGCTGCTGCTGCTTCAGGCCTTGGACAGGGGTCTGGGCCGAGCCAGCCCAGCCGCGGGCCCCCTGGAAGATGTGGTCATCGAGAGGTACCACATCCCCAGGGCCTGTCCCCGCGAAGTGCAGATGGGAGATTTTGTGCGCTACCACTACAATGGCACCTTTGAGGACGGAAAGAAGTTTGACTCGAGGTAATGGTTTAGGCACCACCAGACTGACTGTCTCTTCCTTGAGCCCCGGCTCCTGGTGCTCCTGGTGTCTGGGGTTCTCTACACTCTTCCCCTCAACCCTCTCTACTCCCGACCTTTTCTTTTTGTGCCCTGGTTGTGGCTTAAACGCACACAGGTCCTTACTCTTGGTGCTCTACCACTGGAGCCACACCTCTGCTTCCAGCATATTGCTGATTGATTGGAGAAAAGAGTCTCATGGACCTTTCTGCCTGGGGCAGGCTTCAAACCATAATCCTCAGATCTCAGCCTCCTGAGCAGCTAGGATTACAAGCGTGAGCTACTGATGCCAGGCTGGGGATCCCCATTTTTTTCCCTTTTAAACTCTGCATGCCAGTTTCCATACATACTCCCCTAGGCCCCGTAAAACACCCTCTAAAGAAGCTCCCACACAGTTCCCTAAAGATGACCCTGTCCCAGATTCTCAACCTTCAGCTCCAGTTCACCTAAATTCCTTTCAACAAACTCCAACCTCCCCAGAGTACTTGATAATCAGAGGTGAAGTGCACTAGCAGCTCACCGCTGACATATTTAAAGCCACAGTGAGGGGGAAGAAGATGGAGCCTGCTGCATGTGAACCCTGGGTGGTCCTTTGGCCTGGAACCTTCTCTCCTATCTTTCCTCCCACTCTGTCTTGCCTGTCTGCTTTCACCTTAAGTTTCTGTGCCTGTGTGGTTAGGGTTGGGATAAAAGCAGGGTGGGCACTGTAATTAAGACAGCAAAATGGATCTGGGGGTAGGGCATAACTCTGTGCCAGGACTATCAGTCCACGTGTCACAATCTGACATGCCACCCTGAGCAATTCAGAGGGGTTTTGTGCCTTGCTTTCTAGGGCGAGCGCCTCCATTTTAGCTCATGCAGGCCAGCACTACCATCCATCTTGCCAGCTTTGGGGTTGAGAGACAGGCTTCTGGCCTGATCTGGACAGCTGGTCTCCCCAGCAAGTCCATTTTGGTTGGGAGTACAAGGCAGGGCTATGTGCCAGCCTTTGGGGCAAACTGTAGGTCCCGTCACAGTAACCCTCTCTGGAAAGAATCCACCCTCTCCAACCTAGAGTGTACACCTCAGCCCACAGGTCATTAGTAGCCATGACTTTGGAAATAGGCAGTTCATTTGGCAAGAATAGAATCTCCAGAGTCCAAGGAGCTGGGTTCAAATCCAGACTAAGACAAAGGGCTGTCATCTCTTTAAACTTCACTGTTCCTAGCTGGGTACCAGTGGCTCACACCAATAATCTTAGCTGCCCAGGAGGCTAAGATCTAAGGATTGCAGTTCAAAGCCAGCCTGGGCAGGAAAGTCTGTGAAACTATCTTTAATTGATCATCAAAAAAGCCAGAAGTAGAGCTGTAGTTTGAGAGGTAGAGTACTATACTTGAGCAGAGAAAAGCTCAAGGGCAGTGCCCAGGCCCTGAATTCAAGCCCTAACCAGCAAAAAATAGATAAATCATGGTTTAGTGATTCCTACAGTGCTGCAGGCCTCCTGTGTCTTGACCCTGTGGAAACAAAAGCCTTGATGGTGTTGGAAGTTTGCACAGAGTTTGGGCCTTCATAACAGCACTGTGAAGGAAGCAGGCCACAGGGCTGGGAATGTGGCTTAGTGGTTGAGTGCTTGCCTAGCATGCATGAAGCCCTGGGTTCAATTCCTCAGTACCACAGAAACAGAAGAAGCCAGAAGTTGCTCTGTGGCTCAAGTGGTAAAGTGCTAGCCTTAGGCAAAAGAAGCTCAGGGACAGTGCCCAGGCCCTGAGTTCAAACCTGAGGACTGACAAAAAAAGAAGCAGCAGCAGACCAGACATAAAACTCACCTGGTAGGCAAAGCAAGATACAGGCAGAAAATGGCAGCACAACCTACAACCCTTGCTCTTATAGTTGTCAACTTTTTCACTCAAGGCTGGTGCTCTACCAGTTCCAGCTTTTTGCTGGATAATTGGAAATAAGTCTTGAATTTGTCTGGCCCAACTAGTTTTGCTCCTCAGAACTCAGCCTCCTAAGTAACTAGGATTATGAGTTATAGGTATGAGAACTTTGCTAGAAAACTTTTTTTTAATCTTTTTTTTTTTTTTTTTGCCAGTCCTGGGGCTTGAACTTAGGGCCTGGGCACTGTCCCTGAGCTTCTTTTGCTCAAGGTTAACACCCTACCATTTGAGTCACAGCGCCACATGTGGCTTTTTCTGTATATGTGGTACTGAGGAATCGAACCCAGGGCTTCATGCATGCTAGGCAAGCACTCTACCACTAAGCCACCTTCCCACCCCTAGAAAACTTTCTTAATCCACATCCCTCTTTGATCAAAATAAAATCTTCCCACCCACCCCCTCCTTTACTTCAAGCAAGTTTAAAGCTATAAATAACTAGGCACTGGTGGCTCACGCTTGAAATCCTAGCTACTCAGCAGGCTGAGATCTGAGGATCATGGTTCAAAGCCAGCCTGGACAGAAAAGGCCAAGACACTCTTCAATTAACCAGCAAAAGGCTAGAAGTAGAGCTTGGCTTAAGTGGTAGAACACCAGCCTTAAATGAGAAAGCTAAGGGACAGTGTCCAGGCTCTGAGTTCAAGTCCTAGTACATATACACACAGAAAAAAAGTAGGGTTGGAAAGGTGGCTCATTGGTAGAGTGCTTACCTTGCATGCTTGAGGCACTTGGTTCGATTCCTCAGCACCACATAAGCAGAAAAAAATGAAGTGGTACTGTGGCTCAAATGGTAGAGTGCTAGCCTTGAGTTGAAGAGCTGAGGGACAGTGCCCAGGCCCAGAGTTCAGGCTCCATGACTGACCAAAAAAAAAAAAAAAAAAGAGGGGCTGGGAAGGTGGCTCAGTGGTAGAGCACTTGCCTTGCATGCTTGAGGTGGCCCTGGGTTCGATTCCTCAGCACCGCATAAGCAAAAAGAAAAAAGCCGGAAGTGGTGCTGTGGCTCAAGTGGTAGAGCGCTAGCCTTGAGCTGAAGAGCTGAGGGACAGCACCCAGACCCAGAGTTCAGGCCCCACGACCAGACCCCCCCCCCCAAAAAAAAAAAGAAAAAAGAAAAGAAAAAAGGGGAAAAAAGTGTATATAACTGAAAACAGGTAATAGCCACAATTTCAAAATAAGCTTTTTTCAAACTCTGAAACCAAGCCAGTCCCCATTCCTTACCCCTGGCCTTTCTTTTTCTTGTGTTCCTTGTAGAACAGATGACAAAATGAATGTCTTGGATCACAACAGATCCCAGAGCCATGACCTTGGGCAAGATAAGATGCTTATTCCCTCAGGTCTTTATCTCTTCTCTCTGTCTCTGTCTCTGTCTGTCTCTCCCTCCTTCCCTCGCTTTTCCTTTTTCTTTTTGTTTTTGTCAGTTGTGGGGCTAAAACTCCAGGGCTAGTTGCTGTCCCTGATGTCTTTTGCTCAAGGCTAGTGCTCTACCACTGTGAGCCACAGCGCCACTTCCAGTTTTCTGGTGGTTAATTGGAGATGAGTCTCATAGACTTTCCTGCCAGGACTGGCTTTGAACTGTGATCCTCAGATCTCAGCCTCCTGATTAGTTAGGATCACAGGCGTGAGCCACTAGTGTCCAACATTCCTTTTTTTTCTTTCTTTCTTTCTTTTTTTGTCTGTCATGGAGCTTGAACTCTGGGCTTGGGGACTGTCCCTGAACTCTTTAGTTCAAGGCTAGCACTCTACCACTTGAGCCACAGCACCACTTCCCATTTTCTAGTGGTTTATTATAGATAAGAGGCTCATGCAGTTTCCTGCCTGGGCTGGCTTGGAACCATGATCCTCAGATCTCAGCCTCCTGAGTAGCTAGGATTACAGGCGTGAGCCACCAGTGCCCAGCTTTTTTTTTTTTTTAATGAGATTTGAACTCAGAGCATTGTGCTTGGTAGGCTGGCACTCTATCATTTGCGCTATACCCCAGGCCTGTTGGGTTTTTTTCTTTTTTGTCAATTATTTTGGAGATGGAATCTAGCAAACTCTTTTCTGCCCAGGCTGGCAGAAATCCTGCAGATCTCAGCTTCCTAACTACCTAGGCTTACAAGTATAAGCCACTAGTATGTGGCTTGTGTGTGTGTGAGAGAGACAGAGACAGAGAGAGACACTAGTGTTTTGAACTCAGGGCCTTGCTCTTGCTCAGCAGGTTCTCTACCACTTGAGCCATGTCCCCAGCATTAGTCTCTCAAGTCTCAATGTTTTCTCATAAGAAAAATAAAAACAGAGCTGGGGAGGTAGCCCAGTGGCAGAACACTTGCCTAGCATGCATGAGGCCGTGGATTTGGTCCCCAGCACTACAGAGGGAAAAAAATGAAGAGGAGGGGGGAATGAAAAGAGTGATAACTAATGCCCATAGCACAGTGGACTGAATTCAATCAGATAACAAATGTGAAATGCCAAGCATTTAATCTGGCATATAGTAAGTACTCAATAAATGCCCCCTTTGCCAATGGCGCTATACCTGCCACTCTTGCTCTCAGCACACCAAAGTGCTGTTAGACAGGCCTGCTTACCCTGCCCTACTGGCCCTCCAGGGTAATGACCCCCTTCCTAGAGACTTCCCGCTAGGAAGCCCATCCTCCCACCCAGCTTAGGAAAGACACTTGAAGAGGTGAAGAGTGTGTGTGCACTCACGCCAGGCACAGGGAGGGCGCTTTGCAGCTGTGTGCACCTGTGTGCATAGACCTCTGTGGGCAGAGGCTTGCAGCTGTGTGCAGCTTCATCTATACACACCTGAGATTACTGTGTCCCACTACCTTTCCCTCTCCTCCAGCCATAACCGAAGCAGCTTGGTGGCCATCGTGGTGGGTGTGGGTCGCCTCATCACTGGCATGGATCGAGGTCTCATGGGCATGTGTGTCAACGAGCGCCGCCGCCTCATTGTACCTCCCCACCTGGGCTACGGCAGCATCGGCGTGGGTGAGGAGCCTGGGACACAGGTGGGCAGGTGGGGCAGCCGGGGAGGGCCTAGAGGCTGAATCTCAGAGTCATCGAGTGACAGCCACGATTGCACTGCCTAGTCTAATTAATGGTGCTTCTACAGTGAGCATTTTGGTTTTCCTGGGTCTCGAAGGAGAAGAGGTAGATGCTGGGTTGGGACCCCTGGCTGGAATCACAGCTTGGGCTGGGAAAGCAGGGACCAGTGCGATTCTCAGACCTCCATCCATGCCCCATCACAAACTTTAGTCCCTGCTGCTGTGCCAACAGCGGGGCTCATCCCCCCCGATGCCACCCTGTACTTCGATGTGGTCCTGCTGGACGTATGGAACAAGGCAGACACGGTGCAGGTGAGCATCCTGCTGCGCCCGCCACACTGCCCCCGCATGGTGCAGGACAGTGACTTTGTCCGCTACCACTACAATGGCACCTTGCTGGATGGCACTGCTTTTGACAGCAGGTAAGGGTCAGGGGGAGCCCTGAGGGCTTGGGGCAGGGGAGGTCTGTGGCAGAGGGAGAGGAACTAGGACCCCATCCTGCTTCTGCCTTGTTTTCCACAGCTATAGTAGGGATGGCACTTATGACACCTACGTGGGCTCAGGTTGGCTGATCAAGGGCATGGACCAGGGGCTGTTGGGAATGTGTCCTGGAGAGAGAAGGAAGATTGTTATCCCTCCCTTCCTGGCCTATGGCGAGAAAGGATATGGTAAGGGCAGGCAGAGGTGAGGAGAATTCTTTAGAGGGGGAAAAAAACAGAGCTCTCTATACAACTGTTCATATGTGGTACAAATAAGTAGAGCCTAGCCCTTGGTGACTGTCTCGCTAAGAAGGGCTGCTTTATTGAGAGTCAGGCAAAAAAGCTCAGTGTGGGCTGAGGATGGGTGACCGTATGGAGCAAGGGAAGAGCCGAGGGTGGGAGAGGATCACTCCGGTGCACCACCGAGCAGACATTTTGGCATTAGGTCTTTCTGTGCCTTGATTTGCCCCCCCCCATCCCCTTTGTATGGCTCCAACTCTATCCTCTCCCCAGGGACTGTGATCCCCCCTCACGCTTCCCTGGTCTTCCATGTCCTCCTGATCGATGTCCACAACCCAAAGGATACTGTTCAGCTAGAGACGCTGGAGCTCCCCCCAGGCTGTGTCCGGAAAGCCGCGGCTGGGGACTTCATGCGGTACCACTACAACGGCTCCTTGATGGATGGCACTGTCTTTGATTCCAGGTCAGGGGGACTCTTGAGGAGGGCAGGTGGGGGGCAGGGGGACCACTCTGAGCTACACAGAAGGGGAGAGGCCCCTTTGACTCCCTCCCTGGCCCTCCTCGCCTTGTATTTGCAGCTACTCCCGCAACCACACCTACAATACCTATATCGGGCAGGGCTACATTATCCCCGGGATGGACCAGGGGCTGCAGGGCACTTGCATAGGGGAGCGCCGGAGGATCACCATCCCCCCACACCTCGCCTATGGGGAGAATGGAACTGGTAAGTAAGGTGATTCCCAGGATCCCCTCTGAACTGCCTCCATGGGACCATGGGACTGCAGCCTCAGCTGATTCTGCTCACAGAAACACCCTTGCTGAAGTCTGGCCACCTGTCCCATTCCTGCTCTGTAGATTCCATCATTTCCTCCAAGATAGTCCCCAATCCCCTTTCACAGTGGAGAAGGGCAGTTCACTCCTGGGTCTGGGGAAAGAAGTGTTTTTCCTCCTAGAAGAATAGATCCAGTACAGCCCAGAAAGAAAGCCAAGATGTCTGAATTTGAGGCTGTGGGTGCGTAGAGTCCTCAGTAATCATGGATCAGGAGGATGAATTACAGGGTACCTGCAAGATAACAAGTGGGATATGCCAGGGGCTGGTGGCTCACGCCTGTAATTCTAGCTAATCAGGAGGCAAAGATTATGTTTCAAAGCCAGCCCAGGCAGGAAAGTCCGTGAGACTCTGATCTCCAATAAACCACTCAGAAAACCGGAAGTGACGCTGTGGCTCAAGTGGCAGAGCGCTAGCCTTAAGCAAAAGCAGTTCAGGGACAGTGCCCAGGCCCTGAGTTCATGCCCCAAGACCAGCACCCCCCAAAAAAAAGTGGGACAAGGCTTTCCCTGCCTTCCCTGTTTCCTCACCCCAACAGCAAGATATGGGAAGCACTAATCTGGACAGAAATGCTGTCCCATCTTGCAGTCCCAGGGCAGGGCAGGGCTGCCTGGTCTGGGTTCCATGGAGATAGTGAGCAGTCCTATGTAGAACCCCTTCCCAGCTGACCACACCCCCATGTGACCTCAGGAGACAAGATCCCCGGCTCAGCTGTGCTCATCTTTGACGTGCATGTGGTGGACTTCCACAACCCTGCCGATCCAGTGGAAATCCAGACACTGTCCCGACCTGCAGAGGCTTGCAATGAAACCTCCAAGCTTGGCGACTTCATTCGTTACCACTACAACTGCTCTCTGCTGGATGGCACCAAGCTCTTCTCCTCGTGGGTCCGGGGCAGGGATAGTGCTGGGAAGGTGGGTGGACATGGGTGTGGGTGGCCTGCTCACAGCACCCTGGCCTCAACTCCTCTCTCTGAATATGAGCGTCTGCCATGATAGTGTTGAGACAAGAATGTGCTATGTGGGGCTGGGAAGGTGGCTCAGTGGTAGAGTGCTTGCCTTGCATGCATGAGGCCCTGGGTTCGATTCCTCAGCACCACATAAGCAAAAAGAAAAAAGCCGGAAGTGGCACTGTGGCTCAAGTGGTAGAGCACTAGCCTTGAGCTGAAGAGCTGAGGGACAGCGCCCAGGCCCAGAGTTCAGGCCCCACGACCGCCACCCCCCCAAAAAAAAAGAATGTGCTATGTGACTCAGAAGGCAGCACTGAAGGAAGACAGCATTACTGTTTGCTTTTGTTGTTTTGTGCCATTACTGGGGCTTGGACTCAGGGCCTGGGTGCTGCCCCTTGGCTTTTTTGATCAAGGCTGGTACTCAACCACTTGAATGACATCTCCACTTCCGGCTTTTGGCTGGTTAATTGAAGAGTCTCACAGAATTTCCTGCCCCGAGTAGCTTCGAATCTTGATCCTCAGATCTCAGCCTGCTGAGTAGCTAGGATTACAGGCATGAGCTACTGATACCCTACCTGCTGATTGCTTATTACGTGGGGCAACTGGAGAGATGAGCCCTTAGGGCCATGGAGGGAAGGGGGCATTGGCAAGATCAGAAGTGACCCCCATGCCTGCTGGTGGGTGGGCTGTAGGAGGGGTGTCTCTGGAATTGAGCGTTTGTCTTAAGTCCACCTGGGGGAGAATTCAGCTGTGAACTGGCAGGGAACAAGAACAGATGCTGAACTGTGAATCTTCTCCTACAGCCATGACTATGGGGTCCCCCAGGAGGCCACCCTGGGGGCCAACAAAGTGATCGAAGGCCTGGACAGGGGCCTGCAGGGCATGTGTGTGGGAGAGAGGCGACAGCTGGTGGTGCCGCCACACCTGGCCCATGGGGAAAGTGGAGGTGAGAGACAGAGTCCTGGGTCCGACTGGTGTTCCTTCATCCCTTTGGCTGCTTCAGGCTTCAGTGGCTGGTGAGAGGGGCCAGGGATGATTCTGTAAACATCCATACCTCATTCCATAACCTCCAGAGTGAGAAACGGAGGGCCCGTGGATTGGGAAGGCTTTGAAAGCCAGGCCCACCCTGGCTTTTCTAGGCCCTTTCTCTATTTCGTTTCTTTCCTCCTGCCAGCTCGAGGTGTGCCAGGCAGTGCTGTGCTGCTCTTTGAGGTGGAACTGGTGTCCCGGGAAGATGGGCTGCCCACAGGCTACCTGTTCGTGTGGCACCAGGACCCTCCAGCCAACCTGTTTGAATACATGGACCTCAACAAGGATGGAGAAGTCCCCTCCGAGGAGGTGGGTTAGGAGCTCAGTCACAAGCACCCCAATAAGGATGTGGATGTCCATGCATGTTACATCTCACCAACACGGGCCACACTCACCCTCCCTTGCCCAACCTACTGTGCTGAGCCAAATGACTTCCCTTTTCTTGCATTGCCTTGTAGCCTTTCCTCCCCGCACTTGTGTAGCTGGTTCTCCCTCCCAGCCAGCTAGACTGGACAAAACTTAAGCCACACCCTCACACATCCACGCCCTCACAGGCCCTGCTAAACAACGGCCACACCCTCACCAGTGCTCTTTTCTCCCCGACCTGAATTGAGGAGGGCACTGTGAATAAAAACACTGGTAGAGCCAGGCACTAGTAGCTCACACCTGTAAATCCTAGTTACAGGAGGCTGAGATCTGAGGAGCCAAGTTCGAGTACAGCCCAGACAGGAAAGTCAGTAAGATTTTTTGTTGTTGTTGTTGGATAGTCCTGAGGCTCAAACTCTGGGTCTGGGCGCTGTCCCTCAGCTCTTCAGCTCAAGGCTAGCACTATCATTTGAGCCACACCACCACTTCAGGTTTTCTGGTGGTTTATTGGCGATAAGAGTCTCACAGACTTTCCTGCCCAGGCTGGCTTTGAACTAGGATCCTCAGATCTCAGCCTCCTGAGTAACTAGGATTGTAGGCGTGAGCCACAGGCGCTGGGCTCGTGAGACTCTTATCTACACTAAACTACTCAGAAAAAAACAGAAATGGTGCTGTAGCTTAAGTGGTAGAGTACTAGCCTTAAGCAAAAGCAATCAGGGACAGCATCCAGGCCCTGAGTTCAAGTCCCACAACTGACAACAACAACAAAAGCCACTGGCAGGTTTCCACTGGGGGCCCTTTTAGGTCCATCCACATGGCTACTCCATCATGATCCTCACTTCCTGCCCTCCTCTCCCCACAGTTCTCCTCATTCATCAAGGCTCAAGTGAATGAGGGTAAGGGACGCCTCTTACCTGGGCAAGACCCTGAGAAAACCATAGGGGACATGTTCCAGAACCAGGACCGCAACCATGATGGCAAGATCATAGCCGAGGAGCTCAAGCTTAAATCAGATGAAGACCAGGAACGGGTCCATGAGGAACTCTGAGGGCCTGGCCTCAGACACAGAAGCCCTCTGTTAGGGGGACAGTGGCAGGAGACTGGCCTGCCAACAGTCCCCCCCCCCCATCTCTCTGTTAACTCTGGGAGCCCCTGGACAAGTGCTAGGGGAGACGTCCTAGGCTTCCCACCAGCCCTGGGTTTCAATGCACAGCACAGACCTCGAAGCCATTTGATCTTCTAAACCCAAACCCCTCCCTGAGATGCTCGGAGCTGCAGAGTCAAGTTGGGACTGCAGTGTCCAGGGTTGCCTAGGGTTATTGCTGGCCCCCCACACACATCTCCTATCCTCATCACTTGACTCTTAGCCAGGCTGAGGGCCTCAAACTTGCTCTTAGTGTGTCCTTTATACCCCCCTGCTCCCCCCATCCCTGCCACCTCCCATCCCATTCCTGTCATGGCAGCTCTCCTGGGACATGAAATCAGAGCTGATGACCCTATAGCTCTTCCTGGATCCTCAGGCAGAGGCAGCCCCAGGAGGGCAGCGGGGTCATACTGTCAGCTGTCCCTGTCACTCACCTGCCTGCTCCCAGGCACTGGACGTCAGGGTTGGGCTTTGGGTAGCTTCTCATCCCTAAAAATGGCTCCTTCCTTGAAGGAACCACAGAACGAGAAGGAAAGGAAGGCTGTGTGTGAGGAAACCTCAGATGGGCTTTAGGGGTATGGACATCTTTGCATTTGGTGCTAATTTGGGGCTGAGGTATGAGGGAGGTAACAGAGCTGTGGACTTTCACAAGGCTGGACTGGTGTCCAATCCCTTTCTCCTGTGTGTCAATAAAAGGTAGAACCTAAGACCTCTGAAGGTGGTCTTTTCAGGGCCAGTGGGGCTTGTGGGGAGTTTTGTTTTCCTGTAGTACCAGGTTTAAATTTGGGGCCTTGTACTTACTAGGCAGATGCTGTACCCCGCCCAGCCTTGTTTTGCAATTATTTTTCCAACAGCATCTCATGTTTCTGCTCCAAGCAGCCATCAGTCATGATCTTCCTGTCTATGCCTCTCCGCAGCAGGGATAAAAGGTACATGCCACCACACCCAGCTGGTTGGTTAACATGAGGTCTTGTTAACTTTCTGCCTGATCCGGCCCCATTTCCAACTTCCCAGTTGGATTACAGGCATAAAGCAGAGAGATAAATTACTTACTGTGCTAATACTGGGCCTTGAACTCAGGGCCTCAGTGCATATCCCTTAGCTTTTTCACTCAAGGCTGGTGCTCTACCACTTGAGCCACACCTCCACTTCCAGCTTTTTGCTGGTTTACTGGACATGAGTTTCACAAAGCCAGGCACTAGTGGCTCATGCTTGTAATCCTAGCTACTCAGGAGGCTGAGATCTGAGGATTGTGGTTCAAAGCCAACCTGGGCAGAAAAGTCCCTGGAGAGGCTTATCTCCAATTAACTACTCAAAAAAGCTAGAAGTGGCTCCGTGGCAAGTGGTAGAGCGCTAGCCTTGAACACAAAGAGGCTCAGGGATAGTGCCCAGGCCCTGAGTTCAGGCCCCAGGATCAGAAAAACAAAAAAAAAGTTTCAGACTTTTCAGCCCAGGTTTCCTTTAAGCCACAACAATCAGATCTCAGCCTTCTGAATAGTGGGATTATAGGCATGAGCCACCAGTGCCAGCAAGTCTGTCACTTTTTTTTTTTTTTTTGGTCGGTTGTAGGGCTTGAACTCTGGGCTTGGGCGCTGTCCCTGCACTCTTTAGCTTAAGGCGAGCGCTCTACCACTTGAGCCACAGTGCCACTTCTAGTGGTTTATTGGAGATAAGAGTCTCATGGACTTTCCTGTCTGGGCTGGCTTTGAACTGTGATCCTCAGATCTCAGCCTCCTGAGTAGCTAGGATTAAAGGCATGAGCCACCAGGCACCCGGCTAAGTCTGTCACTCTTAACCACCAGCAAATGCAAGCAACCAGCTATGAGTAAAAAAGCCAAGCAGAGTGCAAGGCCCTGAGTTCAAGCCCCAGTACCAGTACACACACACACACACACACACACACACACACACACACACACACATACACACACACATACACACACAGCCACTTGAACTGGTTCTTTGGTTTTTTTGCCAGTCCTGGGACTTGAACTCAGGGCCTAGGTGCTGTCCCTGAGCCTCCTTGTGCTCAAGGATAGTACTCTACCACTTGAGCCACAGCTCCACTTCTGGCTTTTTTACTGAGTAGTTTAAGAGTCTCATGGATTTTCTTGCCTAGGCTGGCTTCACACCACAATCCTCAGAACTGTCTCCTGAGTAGCTAGGATAGCAAGTGTAAGCCACCAGCGCTCAGCCTACATTCTTCTTTAAAAGGTACTCTGGGGAGAATTCAAAACGTTTGGTTGAGACAGGGCATCCTTAGGCGAGACAGGGTATCCTTAGGCGGCCAGGCTGGCCTCAACACTCAATCCTGTTGCCAACGAAGTGCTAGGATTATAAATATGTATCACTACACTACCATACCCCAGCTGGGTAGGTTTTTGGGGTTTTTTTGTCAGTTATGGGCTTGCACTCTGGGCCTGGGTGCTGTCCCTCAGCTCTTCAGCTCAAGGCAAGCGCTCTACCACTTGAGCCACAGCACCACTTCTGGTTTTCTGAGTGGTTTATTGGAGATAAGAGTCTCACGGACTTTTCTGTCTGGGCTGGCTTTGAACCGTGATCCTCAGATCTCAGCCTCCTGAGTAGCTAGGCTTACAGGTGTGAGCTACCAGAGCTGGGCTACTTCCTATATATCTATATAGATATATATTTATAATTTTTTTTGGGGGGGTCAGGTCGTGGGGCCTGAACTCTGGGCCTGGGCGCTGTCCCTCAGCTCTTCAGCTCAAGGCTAGCGCTCTACCACTTGAGCTACAGAACCACTTCCGGCTTTTTTCTTTTTGCTTATGTGGTGCTGAGGAATCAAACCCAGGACCTCAGGCATGCAAGGCAAGTGCTCTACCACTAAGCCACCTTCCCAGCCCCATACTTCCAATATTTTTATTTTTATTTATTTATTTATTTATTTATTTTTTGTCGGTCGTGGGGCTTGAACTCTGGGCCTGGGTGCTGCCCCTCAGCTCTTCAGCTCAAGGCGAGCGCTCTACCACTTGAGCTACAGCGCCACTTCCGGTTTTCTGGTGGTTTATTGGAGATAGGAGTCTCACAGTCTCTTCTGCCTGGGCTGGCTTTGAACCATGATCCTCAGATCTCAGCCTCCTGAGTAGCTGGGATTACAGGCGTGAGCCACCAGCGCCCGGCTACTTCCAATATTTTTAAAGTAGGCTCTTGCATTTATGCCCTGGCTAGCCTTGACAATGATCTTATTTATACTTCCTGCACAGCTAGGATGACAGGCTACCACCCCAACTTTTCATTGATTAAGATGGGGTTTGTTGAACTTTTAGCCCGGACTACCCTTGAACCACAATCCTCCTGATCTGTCTCCTTAGTAGTCTTACAAACATGAACCACCATGACTTGTGCTAGCCTAGTCTTTGATGATCCTAGTTCTTGATCATCCAAGTGAAGAGAGAGGAATTGTTTCTGCTTCGCCCTGTGCAGCCTCAAGATGCTCATCTCAAGCCTTTGGGATCAGTTTTTTTGGTGACCCTGGGGGACAGAAAAAAAAATAAAAAGCTACCAAGTACACCAGGAAAAAGCCACACTCAAGTGAGCCCCTTAATGAGGGGGCTCTCAGACATCACCTCAACTTATCCCAAGTTGAGACTTTCAAGTCAGACGACCATCAGAATTTTGTCAATTCATTCCAGGTCAGAATCACACCTGTCAACCACACCCCTACTTAGATCCATACAGACACCTGTGCAGGGATCCGGTAGCTCAAGCATTCCCTCATCAGGGTCCTCCAAGATTGTTCTGTTTTGTTGTTGTTGGTTGTGGGGCTTGAACTCTGGGCCTGGGCGTTGTCCCTGTGCTCTTCAGCTCAAGACAAGTGCTCTACTGCTTGAACCACAGTGCCACTTCCAGTTTTTCTAGTGGTTTAATGGAGATACGTGCCTCACGGACTTTCCTGCCTGGGCTGGCTTTGAACCGAGATCCTCAGATCTCAGCCTCCTGAGTAGTTAGGATTACAGGCGTGAGCCACCAGCGCCCAGCCCCAGATTGTTCTATGGAGAGCCAGAGGCACCTCTGAGGTTCCTGGGCCTCTGGGGACCTAGACATTCAGCTTCTGATTCTGAGGACCTCCAGCCAGCTTTGCCTTTCAGTTTTTGACTTTTTCACCTTGCTTAACACATACACTTCCCACGTTTAAAAAACATTATTTATTTTTCTTTTGCAGTGCCGAGGATGGAACCCAGGCCCTTACACACACTAAGGTACAAGAAGAACACCTGGCTAGGCGCTCCATCACAGAGCCACATTCCTAGCTCTCAGTTTCTTTCTGTTTTCCAAAGAATCTCTAGACTAGAGGATACATAAAACAGTCACATGCGGTGGTTGCTGGTTATCAAGAACAGTATGTGGTGCCCTCCCACCCAGCAGGGCCTCCCTTAAAGCCCCCTGTGACCAGGAGGAAAGCAAAGTCATGGGGGAGCGGGCAGGGATGAGCAAGAGCTCAGTAACTCTGGGCTGCCCTGAACTTTCCTTTGGAATCATGATGAAGTGGCCTCGAAGGGAAGCTTCCCTTGTTTGTCACGGCCTGCCCGCTCAGGAGCCCTGCATCTCCATGTGGTCCCCTTGGCTCAGGATGTGCTGTAGCAGCCCGTTGACCACGTCCAGGGTCTCGTCCTTCTCCAGCACGATGTCATAGGCGTCCATGTAGCGCTCCCGCCGTTCTTCCACCTGCAGCAGGAGGGGGAAGGAGACCAAGAAGCCCCAAAATGCTCCGCCCTGGGCCTTTTATTTTCACAAGGCCCAGCAGAGGGCGCAAGCATGAGTTCAAGGTCACAAAGACCTGCTGTGCCTGGAGGACTCATGCCCATAATCCTAGCTACTCAGGAGACTGAGATCTGAGGATTACAGTTCAAAGCCAGCCTGGGCAGAAAAGTCCCCCTAACACTCTTATCTCTAACCACTCAAAAACCAGAAGTGGAGTTGTAACTCAAAGCGGTAGAGTGTTCAGGAACAGCATCCAGGCCCTGAGTTCAAGCCCCAGGACCAACAACAAAAAAAAAAAAAAAAAAAAAGAAAGAAAGAAAAAAAGGTTACAAAGACTTATATCTCTGTTAGAGATGCAGAAGGGTGTGTGTGTGAGGGGCAAGGGCTGCCCCAACCTGGGATCCGTGCAAAAAAGACAGTAATGAATTTAAGAAGACTGAGGTACAACTTCTGACTTACTCAGGCTACATTTTCTTTTTCTTTTTTTGGGAGGGGGGTGTTGGAGAGGGGCTTGAACTCAGAGCCTCTTTCGTTCAAAACTAGTGCTCTACCACTTTGAGCCAAAGCATCACTTCTGGTTTTCTGGTGGTTTCTGCCCAGGCTGGCTTTGAATCTCGACCCTCAGATCTCAGCCTCTTGAGTAAATAGGATTACAGGTGTGAGCTACTGGCACCTGGCTGCAGGCCATATGGGTCAAACATCGGGCAAGCTCCAGCCCTTGCTTGGTAGAAATCAAACACTCTCATGGATGGACCACCTGGATGCTCTGTACTTTGTACCTTTAGGACCATCCTATTCCCATCCCTGCCAGTTTCTGGTCTACTCATGCTATTTAGTTCTCTACATTCTGAACATGTGCTGACTAGGGGGTGGGGGGAGGAGGAGTCAAGGGGAGGGGGAAATAGAGGAGGATAGGCAAATGTAGTTATAATATTCAATGTGCATATGGAACTAGGTAACTTGAGATGGGCAAGGTTGGGATAGATGGAGAATGATGAAAAGGGTGACATTGATCAAGATTGCACTACACTTGGAAACTGAGTTGGTCAGATAGTGACGGCTCACGCCTATAATCCTAGCTACTCAGGAGGCTGAGATCTGATGATTGTGATTCAAAGCCAACCCAGGCAGATAAGTCTGCCATCTCCAATTAACCACCAAAAAAAACAAAAATGGAGTTGTAGCTCAAGTGGTAGAGCGCTAGCAGTGAACATAAAAGCTCAGGGACAGCTTCCTGAGTTTTAAGCCCAGGTCTGGCACACACACTAAAAAATGATTACATGAGTGTTTGGCTGTAACACATTTAGAGTAAGCTTTCCATACAATGAGTACACAGGTATGTAGACTGCCATGAGGGGCCAACATGACACTTTCCCCGAGCTAGAAGCTTAGTCTGTGCGGTTGAAGCATATAGTAGTAATCACTGGCTATCTCCATGCTACACACTCTGAGAGAATGGCTTGCATTGGGCTGGGAATGTGGCTTAGTGGTAGAGTGCTTGCCTAGCATGCATGAAGCCCTGGCTTTGATTCCTCAGTACCATATAAGCAGAAAAGGCCAGAAGTAGTGCTGTGGCTCAAATGGTAGAATGCTAACCTTGAGCCAAAGCAGCTCAGGGACAGTGCCCAGGCCCCGAGTTCAAGCCCTAGGACTGGCGAAAAGAAAAGAAAAAGACTGGACATAGTGGGTACTGAAGAGCATTTGATAGTAGCAATTCCTAGGGAAGAAAGGAGCCAGTGGCTCCTAACTACCTTGTCATTCAAGAAGCCAATCTTGAGGATGTTCTGTACACCAGGAACCCCGTCCGCCATAGTGAGGTCCCCCATAGAGTCTCCAAGCAGGAGGATGTTGGTTTTGCCCTGCAGTTGCTGGAAGTAATTGGAGTTCTCACACACAGAGCTGTTCTTGTTGTAGGTGTGGATGAGCTGGCCCTTGAATCCTTGTAGGAAACCCTAAACCATCAAGATGAGTTAGACAGTGGGGCCACAGGGTACCCACACAGCACCAGTTTTCCACTCTCTGTCAGAGAAGAGGAGTCCTGCATGAGGCCCTGGGTTCAATCCCTCAGCACCACATAAGCAGAAAAAAGCCAGAAGTGATGCTATGGCTCAAGTGGTAGAGTGCTACCCTTGAGCTGAAGCGCTGAAGGAGAGCACCCAGGCCCAGAGTTCAGGCCCCATGACCAACCAAAAAAAAAAGTAAAGAAAAAGAAGAAAGAGCAAATTCGACCGTAAGTGTAACAGAGATGGCAGGACACAGAGCCTAATTACTCTCTGGCCTTTTATAGGCAAGGTTTGTCATTCCTGCTTTAGTCTAACATTGGCCATGAAAGAGTTGATAATCTCTTCTGGTACAAACACAGAACCTGTGATATAAACAATATTGTTCACCTGGCCTGGAGGTGTAGTTCAGTGGTTATTTGTTGAGCATGCATAAGGCTGTGGGTGCCATCTGGGGTTCCTCCCACACACACCTACACTCAAATGTAAGGAAGTCTCCCCTCCTTTTTTTCCCTTGGTAAAGAGCAAAGCAACAGTCTGCCCCACCCCTCTTCCTTCTCGTGCCCTGATGAGACATGGCTCACCTCTTCATTAAAGTCCATGTAGTTAGACACAATGTGAATGTTGGAGTGGAGCATGCCCATTTGTCGAATGATTTCTTCCAGGATATCACCAATGCCCGCCGAAAAGATGAAAAGGGGAATGTTGTTTTGATGTAGTGTGTTGAAGAATGTCTTATATCCCTCCCTGCAGAGGTAAGAGAATGAAGAAATGGCATTGCCTTTGCTACTGCTTTTTTTGGGTCACTCATGGGGCTTTAATGAGAGCTTTTGTGCTCAAGGCTAGAGTTCTACCACTTTGAGCCACAGTGTCACTTCCAGTTTTCTGGTGATTCATTGAAGAGTCACACAGACTTTCCTACCTAGGCTGGCTCTGAACTATGATCCTCAGATCTTAGCCTTCTGAGTAGCTAGGATTGCCCAGCTTGAGCTGGTCTTAAACTCACAATCTTCCTGTTTCTGCCTCCCCTCATGCTTTGTGTGTGATGAGTAGTTTGTTCTTGTCACTGCTATATAGTATATATTACTCCATCATATTAATATGCTATAATCGCTGGGCACTGGTGGCTGATGCCTATAATCCTAGCTACTCAGGAGGCTGAGATCTGAGGATCGCAGTTCAAAGCCAGCCCTAGTCAGGAAAGTCCATGAAACTCTTATCTCAACTAACCACCAGAAAATGTGAAATGGAGGTGTGACTCAAAGTGGTAGAGCATTAGTTTTAAGGGAATGAGCTCAGGGAAAGCACCCAGGCTCTGAATTCAAGACTGACAAAAATAAAAATAAAAAAAATAAAGAATGGTCGGGCGCTGGTGGCTCACGCCTGTAAGAGCTGAAGAGCTGAGGGACAACGCCCAGGCCCAGAGTTCAAGCCCCAGGACCGACAAAAAATAAATAAATAAATAAAAAAATAAAGAATGCTGTAGTTGACTTAATGTTTCTTGTTGGTAAGACACCTGAGATGCCTCCAGATTTCTGCTACACTGACTAAACCCTGTACTCATTGTCATTTGCATTCACTGCTTTTGGACATCTGCATTGGATGTCCAATGTCCTCTGTGGGACACCATTTACACTGTGGAGGCAGAAGACAGGCAGTTCATGCCTGTTTAAGAGTTCAGGTAGCTTTTCTGGATATCTTCACTGGGGTTCCCCACACCCACCCTGGGATTCCTGGGTCTGTACACATCTCTATTCTCCTGGCTTTCCAGAGGCTAGCCTTTCTTTTTCTTTTTTTTTTTGTTGGTCATGGGGCCTGAATTCTGGGCCTGGGCGCTGTCCCTCAGCCCTTCAGCTCAAAGCTAGCACTCTACCCACTTGAGCCACAGTGCCACTTCCGGCTTTTTTCTTTTTGCTTATATGGTGCTGAGGAATCAAACGCAGGGCCTCGGGCATGCAAGGCAAGCGCCCTACCACTAAGCCACCTTCCCAGCCTCCCCCTAGCCTTTCTTAATAAAGACACACAACTTAGCCAGGCACCAATGGCTCACTGTTTTTTTTTTTTCGGGTCCGGTCGTGGGGCGTGAACTCTGGGCCTGGGCGCTGTCCCTCAGCTCTTCAGCTCAAGGCTAGCACTCTACCACTTGAGCCACAGCTCCACTTCTGGCTTTTTTCTTTTTGCTTATGTGGTGCTGAGGAATCGAACCCAGGGCCTCAGGCATGCAAGGCAAGCCCTCTACCACTGAGCCACCTTCCCAGCCCCAATGGCTCACTCTTGTAATCCTAGCATCTCAGGAGGCTGAGATCTGAGGATTGCAGTTGGAAGCCAGCCTGGGCAGGAAAATCGGTGAGATTCTCATTTCCTATTAACTTGCCAAATGCCAGAAATAGAGCTGTGGCTCAAGTAACAGAGCTCTAGCCTTGAGCAGAACTGACAGTAGCCAGTCCCTGTGTTCACTGCCAGCTTTGGCCATTTTGCATGTCACCTGACTCTCCCAGGCACTAACTCCACTCAGTCCTCCCATTCTTCCATGCATGCAGTAAAACAGTACAGATCGAGGGCACACCAACCTCCACCTCACACCAGTGCTGGGTGTGAAGCCAAGAGTTTTGCACCTGCTCTCAGCAAATGTTCTACCTCTTGGGCTCCAGCCCACCGCAGTTTCAAACTGTCTCAGGAGGAAGTGTTCCCAGCACAAGCAGCTCACCTGAGCATTGCAGCGGAATCTTTGACCACCTGCGCTATCTGAGACTTGTGAATCCTCTGCTGACATAGCAGGTTGTGCGCTTTGGTCCACCTAGGAGCAGACACCCGCCAACCCCAAATTCCAATCAGCCAGAGACACAAGGGCCCTGTTCCCGGTCCAAGTAGAGGGAGGAGGACTTCCCTTTCTCTACAGACTCGTTTCCTGAAGGAAATGCAGAGCTGCTAGATGGTAGGGCTTAATGGAAGGTCCTGGGTCATGGGGCTATCCTCCCATGAATGGATTAATGCTTTAATCACAGGATAGGGCCTGAAAAGGATATGTCCAGTCCCCTTCTTGCTCTTGCCCTCTTTTGTGCCTCTCTGCCATGGGATGACATAGCAAGAAACTCCTCACCAGATGCTAGTTTCTTGATCTTGGACTTCCTAGTCTTCAGAACCACGAGACAAGGCATTTCCGTTTATTATAAGCCATCCAGCATGTAGTATAGCAGCATAAAGTGGCCTAAGGCAAAGGTCATTTATCATGTGTCCCCAAAGGAGGATTTTCTAACTTATGTCAAGAATTCTCTGAAGGTGTCATTGAAGCAGCAGGTGGGTAGCCTCAGGGACAAGCGAGCAGTTTGCTCTGCAGGGCTCGTGGTCTTATCAGGTAAGCCCTAGGAAGGTAGGGGAGTCTGTCATTCCATCAAAGCCACGCGCAGGGAGCAGAACTCACCACTCCACCATATGCGGCAACTTCTCCTTGATGGTCCGCTGGGGGTCGATCTCAATGGGGTAGTAGTGGTGAAGAAGGGCCGAGAGCTGGGTCAGCCACATGAGGAGAAAAGCCATTAGCACATACCAGGTTGTTCTCCAGCACAGCCCCCCAGCTCAATGTAAGAGGAAAGCCACCTAGCAGGGGCAACTGCATGTAAGAGTGTTATTTTGCTTCAAGTTTCCATCTTCTGTACAAGACCCCAGGTTCTTCTCATATCCTCCTCCGTGGCTTGTCATGACCAATCTGACCAAGTCTAAGGATCTGCATAGTTTGTTACTCCTCTGTGCTCACCCTGAGACTGATGTCAATAACTCAGCAAGGGTAGCCAGGTATGAGTATGCGGTGCATGCCTATAATCCCAGCACTCCCACTGCCTCAGGAGGTAGAGACAGGAAGATCTTGAGTTCAAGGCCAGCCTAGCCTACATAATGAGATCCTGTCTCAAAAACAAGGGGATCAAGGAAACCTGTTTGGGATACTATTACTTAGAGGGAAAGGTGCAGGGACTGTGATAGAGGGGGTGAAATCTATTAGAATATAGTTAACGTGTGGAGATGATGCCAGTGGCTCACACCTGTAATCCTAGCTATGCAGGAGGCTGAGAGCTGAAGACCTCAGTTCAAAATCAGCCTAGACAAGTAAGTGGGTAAGATTCTTATCTCCCAATTAACACCCAAGAGCTGGAAGTGGGGCTGCGGCTCAAGTGGCAGAATGTCAGCCTTGAGCATAAAAAACAAAGAAACAGTGCCCAGACCCAGTTCAAGCCCCAGTAATGATGCAAGCCCCAGTAATGATGCATGCATGCATGCATGCACGCACACACAAAACAAGGAATGGGGAAGTGGTTCAGAAGTAAATGTTAGGTACTTGCTTATGGTTCATGTTAGGTACTTGTCTAACATATGTAAGGCCCTGGGTTTCATCTTCACAACACACGCGCACACACACACGCGCGCGCACACACACACACACACACACACACAGAGGCAGCAACATAAATGAAAACTGATAGGTAAAAAAGGGCACTGAGGTTTGTAATTAATTCAGTAACAGGACTTCATCAGTGTTGATTTAATGTTGTGTTTTCTGAAATGTGGGAAACTTTCTCAGGTGTTAGATGGGATTAGTTTTAGGGGTTTTCAGTTTAATGTAGGTGCACACCTGTAATGTCAGCACTTTGGAAACTTGAGACAAGAGGATCAAGATTTTGAGGTCAGTCTGGGCTATATAGCAAACTCCAGGCCTGCAACTTTGGGGGAGGGAGGGAAGACCAAAAAACAAAACAAACAAAAAAAAAAAAAAACAGGAGATGGTGGGGCTAAGATCTGAGGATTGTAGTTTGAAATCAGCCAGGCAGAAAAGTCTGTGAGACTCTAATCTCTAATTAACTACCAGAAAACCACAAGTACAGCTGTGGCTCAGGTGGTAAAGCACTAGCTTTGAGCAAAAGAGCTCAGGGAGAGTGCCGAGGCCCAGAGTCCACCACCAACTATAAAAATCAGCACCAAAAAACATTTTTGAATACATAAACTTTGCTTTTCATCCATGCCCAGAATGGTTTCCTTGAGCATCTCTCACTTTGTGAGAGTACCAAAATTACTCTCTGATCTGGAGATCCAGCTGAGCTTTTTGGATATTGAAAGATCAGAAAGATATAAGGAACCAGAAGTCACTTAACAAAGACACCTTATGGTGGAGGCAGAAGCCACCTAGAACTATATGTAAATGGCACCTTTGGGGACAGGATTCTGATAAGACCTGTCTGTGATTCGCTACCCATTTCATTTTTCTCAGGATTTTTTTTTTTTTTGCCAGTCCTAGGGCTTGAACTCAAGGACTGTCTCAGCTTTTTTTGCTCAAGGCTAGCGCTCTACCACTTAAGCCACAGCACCATTTCTGGCTTTTTCTGTATATATGGCACTGAGGAATAGAACCCAAGGCTTCATGCATACTAGGCAAGCACTCTACCACTAAGCCACATTCCCAGCCTCCCTACCCATTTCATTTCTTTCTTTTTGTCAGTTGTGGGCCTGAACTCTGTTCCTGGGTGCTGTCCCTCAGCTCTTCAGCTCAAGGCTAGCACTCTACCACTTGAACCACAGTGCCACTTCCGGCTTTTTCTGCTTATGTGGTGCTGAGGAATCAAATCCAGGGCTTCATGCGTGCAAGGCAAGCACTCTACCACTGAGCCACCTTCCCAGCCCATCGCTACCCATTTCAATAATGAGCAGTCATGTTAGTGTTGAAAGCACACATACCGAGACCCTGGGTTCCATCCTTAGCATCACAAAAAAGAATACTGGAAAGATCGAGCAACATTTGACACTGTAAGACCAACACCTGATAGTGTACAAGTTTTATAAATAATCTAAGTGTCTCTACTCCGGTGGGAAGAGCCTGGAAGAAAGTATGAACAGTGAGCAAGGACTCGGGTAGAACTCAAGTGGTAGAGCACCTGCCCATGTGTAAGTCTCCAGGTTCTAATCCGCAGTAACACACATACACATACACCAAAACAATGACCAAGACTCTAGGAACAGTTTCAGAATACTGTATACATCTTATAGAAACAGGAGTTATATATACTGACATTAATTCAGAACTTTCTTGATATCTGTTAACTTATCAAGAAAAGTGTATTGCATTATCCTGCCCATGTAATTGTAACCCCTCTGTACAGTATGTTCTCAAATAAAATAATATAAAATTTAAAAAAAAAAAGAAAAGAAAAGTGTATTGAGGGGAGATATAATATAGTGGGAAGAGTTTGGGACAGAATCAATGTATTAAAAAACTTAGCTGTAGCAAGATGCTGGTAGCTCACACTTGTACTTGAGAGACTGATATCTGAGAATTAATGTTCAAAGCAAGCCTGTGCAGGAAAGTCTGTGAGACTTATCACCAATGAACCACTAAAAGGCTAGATGTGGAGCTGTCAGTCAAGAGGCAGAGTGCCAGCCTTGAATGAAAAAGCTAAGAGATAGCACCCAGGCCCTGAGTTCAAGCCCTAGTACCAGCACTGATACACATACAAATTTAGCTGTATAATTCTAGTTGAGTTACTTCAACCTCTCCAAGCATCTCTTAAAGGGAGGTAATAATACACCTTCAGGAGTTGCAGGAGGGTCAGTGACATAACATTCAAGTCTCTTGTAAACTTGGTGTTGCATATAATATCCACACTTCAACCACCAAATGCCTCAACCAACAAGGAAAAGTGACCTCACACATTCAGATTAGATCCACCACAGCATGGCTATAATTTGAAAAGGAATGAATACCAAAACAAAATCCCTGCAAAGACTGTCTTTCTACCATATATTTTGGGGCTGGATGTATACAGCTTCCAGTAGTGGAGGGATTTGATCCCTACCACCACAAAACAACAACAACAACCAAACAAACAATAAAATGAACTTTCTAAGGTCCCTGTGCTGGAATCTTTGGGTCTAGGCAGGAAGCAATCACACACCAAAACCATTCATTTCTGAGCGACTTACCTCTTTCCGACACTCTTCACTGATGATCTTGCTGTTATCCAGAATATCTGGAAAAACACAAAACTCCTTTTACTTGCCCCTTGGATGCCATGGTCTCCACAAGCCCAGCAAGGCAAGTTAGCAGGTGGACTTACTGTGGGAAGAAGGGCATCTCTGTCCATTACATGCAAACCTGCTCAAGGTCATGTCAAAATCAGAAATCACCTATGAGGTAAAAACGAGAGGGGACTGTGCTCAAATAGACCTACCTAGCATGGTCCTGCCTGGGTGATTACGGAAGTCTAAGGGGGCAGGGGGCACGAGAGGGACAGAAAGGGTTTGGGGAGTGAATCTAGTTAGTCCAGGAGTTAATGCTGAGAACAGCCCTAATCCTTCTGGGGGAGGGGGACTGGGAAGGGGTTTGGGGGTGACTCTTTGCATGGCTCCCAATGCACAGAGTTCTTCCTAAGACGACTGTGTCTTCAAGACCCATTTCCCCATTTTCAACTTCTTGGGGAGCCCTCGGGCCTGGACCTTGAGGAAGGATGGGGGTGCAGGCCTCAGGTGCTTTCTGGAACAAGCTGACCACATGGATCCCACCGAAGACTCTGAAATGCAGGTCCCCCCCAGCGCGCACACACACCACCACCCACCCAGGGCGAACCAACCATTTTCCCGGGTCGGAGGTTTGCAGCGGCCGCGGGCGGAGATCCCCCCCGGCCCTCCCCCGTCCCCCCCACGCCCCGTCCCGGGCCCGGCCGCCCCAGTACCTGCAGCCGGTCTCCCCCGGCCCGGCGCAGGGCGTCCACGACCTCCTGCACGCGCCGCGGCTGGCGCATCAGCACCGTGGCCTTCATCAGCGTGCTCACCTGCGCGGACGCCGGGAGAGGCGCTGACCCCACGCGGCCTGGACGCGGGCCCCGGAGCCCCGGGGCCCCGGCACCACGCGATGCCACGGCGCGGAGAAAGGGGGATCTGCTCCCCACCCCCGCAGGAAGAGGCTGTCCCTCCCGCCTCGCTCCCTCCCCGCCCCGGCACTCCCCACCTCCCCGCCTCACCTCCTCCGCCATAGTCCGGGCGGCTGGATCCTCGGCTCCCCGCACGGCTCGGCACGGCTCGGCGAGCGCACTGCGCACGCGCCGTCCGTCTCTCGCCCGCCTTCAGGCTGGCGTCGGGCGCTGGCGGGAGAAGTTGGTGGAGGGTTCTGTGGGGGGCGGGGGAGGAGAGGGGGAGGGCCTCCAAGACGCCCGGGTGACCTGATTGGGCTGGGCTGTCACCAGGGCCTCGGGTGTGCGCCTGCCACTCTGTCCTCCGGAGCCAAAAGCCTGGGTAAACGTGGTCATTTCCAGGGTTGGAGGTGTGGCTCAAGGGGTAAGCATTTGTCTAGCAAGTTCGAACCCCAGTACTGCCAAAAAAGAATGGTTACAGCAGAAGCCGAGATAGAGCAACACCACACACACACACACACACACACACACACACACTCACACTCACACACAAACACACACTCTTCTGCTTTGGGCTTCAGGACACACAAAGCAAGGTGCCCTTGGGCTCCAAGTTTGCAATGCTACCTACTCAGGAGGATTGGGATTAGAGGCCAGGAAGGGCAAAAGAAGCGGAGGTAGCTCCCCTCCCTCTATCTCAACCAGGGTGGTGAGCATGTATATCCCAGCTATGAGAGAAGCTAAGAAGGGAGAATGGAGGTTTCAGGCCTTGGAGCCAAAGCAAACAACAACAACAATAAAAACAACAACACTAAATGAATTCAGGAGACTCCATCTCAACAGAAAAAGCTAGACATAGGAGTGCATGCATGCCTGTCATCCTAGCTATGGTGGGAAACATAAATAGGTAGATACTAGTCCAGGTGGAAAAGGGTGGAGGGTCTTTCAAGATGCTATCTTAAAAACAACAACAACAAAAACTGGTGGTAGAGCATTAGAGCAAGTACAAACCCCCCAATTCAAACCCTAGTACCACCCAAAGACACAACAACAACAACAAAAAGATAATTTGGCACTGGGGATATAACCAGGAGGTGCTTCCATATCTGGGCCCTGTCTTGTCACCAATGAAGAAGAAAGCAAGCCACAAACACATCCAGAGGACTGAAGAAGATCCTGAGCAGCTGGGCAGCACAAGCTTTAATCAGCATCACTTCTGGCTCTAGACTTGGGAGTTCCTGGAATTGGGTGTGTGGGAATCCTGAAAAGTGGATGGATGTTGCAGGGATGTGGACTCAGGCAACAGGAAGTAGAATCAATAAAATCTCTGCTATGGTGCTGGTGGTCACAGATGAGCCCTGGGCTCCAGGATACAGAGCTGTGGAATGGGTGGTCTTCTATCTGGGTGACAGGGGGGAGGGGGAAGGAAGGAGCAGGGATAGGAGGGAGTTCCAGAACCTGAGAGCACAATCCTGAGCATGATCTCACTGCGAATCCAGGATTCTGGAACTTGGGCTGCCTGATGGGCCCTATATGAAAGATGTAGTAGGGAAAAGGAGCGACAGCTGGCTAAAGGGGCCCCCCACAACCCTCCCCAACACCCCAGGAGAGCAGCCTCTCTCCGCTGGTCCCAGGGTGCCATGGAGATGGAGAGCACGGCGGCCTCCACACGGTTCCACCAACCTCACATGGAGAGGAAGATGAGTGCGATGACCTGTGAGATCTTCAACGAACTTCGGCTGGAGGGCAAGCTCTGCGACGTGGTCATCAAGGTCAATGGCTTTGAGTTCAATGCCCACAAGAACATCCTTTGTAGCTGCAGTTCCTACTTTAGGTATAACAGGGTGCTGAACTAAGCCAAGCTGGGAGGGGCGGGAGTTGGCCTCTTCTTGTGATCCATTTCCTGTTTCCTACTCACCATCTTAAATTTAGGCATATCAAAGCTCTGGGCTCCCTGTAGTCCAGCTCCATTGTCTTCTGAAGAAGACACAACTGGGGGGCCAGAGCCACTTTTCTTTGATTGTCACCTGGACTTCAAACAAACTTCTGGTGTGCCAGGTGTTTTCTTTTTCCATCTTCCTATAAACGAACCTTTGGTTGGATTTTCTCCTTAACAATGCCACCTCTGGTGGCTCTTCTGCACTTGTCACAGGAGAGAGAGCATTTGAAACAGTGTGATAAATTAATAAGCGTAGAGGGGATGGGATAGAGGGATGAAGGACAGGTACCCAGGACATATATATATATATATATATATATATATATATATATATATATGCATATATGCATATATATACATGAAGAAAAAGGGAGTTTGGGACAAAATCTTGTACTCCAGGAAATGAAAGGGTTGCTCATAAGATGAAAGGTCTGCAGAATCACTTCCAGTGAAGATAGCTACCTTGCCTATTGCTCAGACATCTCATTCATCTCCCAAAGCTCTTTTTCAATCTTTACAATGCAGACTGGAAAAGCATTACATGTCTGTAATGTATGTCATGTGCCACCCCTCCAGGCCCTAGAACTGAATCCACAGAAAGACCAGACACTAAGCATTTTAACCCCTGCAGGCTACCTAGTGTCTGTCAGCAACTGTCCAGCCCTTCCTGTAAACTGTAGAGCAGCCACAGATAGGACTAAATGGGGGTAGGGGTGGGCGTCACATGGCTGTGTCCCAATAAAATTATTTATATGGACATCAAAATTTGAATTTTCAGATGTCACAGTATTCTTTTGATTCACCCCCAGCTATTTAAAAATTCTTGAACAATAATAAAAACAAACATGTGGGCTGGGAGGTTGACTTAGTGGTAGAGTGCTTGCTTGGCATGCATGAAGCCCTGGGTTTGATTCCTCAGTACCACATAAACAGAAAAAGCCAGAAGTGGCGTTGTGGCTCAAGTGGTAGAATGCTAGCCTTGAACAAAAGAAGCTCAAGGACAGTGCCCAGGACCTGATTTCAAGCACCAGGACTGGCAAAACAAAACCAACCTCCAAAACAAAACATATCCCCAATGAAAACCTTACCTGTGTGCAGTACAAAAATGAGGTGTAGCTGGGCGTTGGTAGCTCATGCCTGTAATCTTAGCTACTCAGGAGGCTGAAATCTGAGGATCATGGATTGAAGCCAGCCTGAGCAGAAAAGTCCCGGTGAGACTCTTATGTACAACTAACCACTCAAAAACTGGAAATTGAGCTTTGGCTCAAAGTGGTTGGACACTAATATTGAGCAAAAATGCTCAGGGACAGCGCTCAGGCCCTGAGTTCAAGCCTCGTGACTGATAAAAAAAAAGAAAAAAGAAAAAGAAAATCACTAAGCCCATACTACTTTAAACCTCTGTGTGTGTGTGTGTGTGTGTGTGTGTGTGTGTGTGTGTGTGAATGTACACATGCACGCACATGTATATCTGCTAATCCTAGGGCTTAAATTAAGGACTGAGGTACTATCCCTAAGTGGCTTTTTCTCAAGGCTAGTGCTCTACCACTTAAGCCACAGCTCTGCTTCTGTTTTTTTTTTTTTTTTTTTTTGGTGTTTAATTGGAGATGAGCCTTGGGTCCTTTGGTCTCACTGTATGTATCTAGAATCTGTTGTAATTTGTCATATCCCAGTGCATTTTAGAT
The DNA here is from genome assembly GCF_024711535.1 of Dipodomys merriami. NCBI lineage: Eukaryota > Metazoa > Chordata > Mammalia > Rodentia > Heteromyidae > Dipodomys > Dipodomys merriami. Next base: position 26,590,643 of record NW_027203270.1, on the reverse strand, counting down.
CTGACTTCTACATATCAGAGAGAACATGTGCCGTTTGTCTCTGCTCTTGGCTTACCTCACTTAACATGATTTGTTCTACTTCTATCAATTTCCTTGCAAATGACATTATTTTATTCTTTCTAATGGCTGTATAAAATTCTACTGTTAATAGGTACCACATTTTTTGGATCCAGTTACCTGTTGTGGGGAATCTGGGTTGTTTCCATACCAAGAAAGGTACCCAGCTGTGTGCCAGTGGCTCATACCTGTAATCCTAAACTACTCAGGAAGCTCAGATCACAGTTTGAAGCCAGCCTGGGCAGGAAAGTCCCTGAGAACTCTTATCTCCAATTAATCCCCAGGAAACCAGAAGTGGCACTGTGGCTCAAAGTGGTAGAGCTCTAGCCTTGAATGAAAATGCTCAGGGATGGGCTGGGAAGGTGGCTCAGTGGTAGAGCGCTTGCCTTGCATACATGAGGCCCTGGGTTCGATTCCCTAGCACCACATAAGCAAAAAGGAAAAAAGCTGGAAGTGGCGCTGTGGCTCAAGTGGTAGAGCACTAGCCTTGAGCTGAAGAGATGAGGGACAGCACCCAGGCCCAGAGTTCAGGCCCACCACTGGACCAAAAAAAAAAAAATGCTGAGGGACAGACAGCACCCAGGAC